>NW_028324239.1:1328000-1992000 GCF_054372755.1 Phalangium opilio | reverse complement strand
ATATCTATTGGAATTTAAAAGAGGAAAAAAAGTGAAAAAGCCAACGGCACGCACTGTTCCTAAGTGGTCTCCCTCCCAAGGACTGACTGCGCTCGACGCTGCTTATCTTCGGTGATCGGACGAGAACCGGTGTTTTCAGCGAGATATGGCCGTTGACGAGAGTGCAAGTTAATAATTCGAATTTAAATTAAGTGAGACAAAATAACCTTCATCTTTTTAAAACAATATCAAAAAGAAAATATGTTTGCTTTTTTCATATCTATTGGAATTTAAAAGACAAAAAAAAGTGAAAATGCTAACGACAAGCAGTGTTCCTAAGTGCTCTCCCTCCCGAGTACTGACTGCGCTCAACGCTGCTTAACTTCGGTGATCGGACGAGAACCGGTGTTTTCAGCGTGATATGGCCGTTGCCGAGAGTGCTAGTTAATAATTCGAATTTAAAGTAAGTGAGACAAATTAACCTTCATCTTTTTAAAACAATAACAAAAAGAATATATGTTTGCTTTTTTCATATCTATTGGAATTTAAAAGAATGCATTTTTTTCTGGTCAAATTTTTGACTGAATTCAGCTTATTTACCTATAAAATACTCATTAAAAGTGATTTCATCTCGATTGATCAATAAATAAAAATGTACCTCGATTTTTAATAAAATTTTCAAAATCGACGTTTCTCGACCAGAGAAGCTCTTTTTGAGAATTTTTTCACTATTTTCAAATACAACCGCTGAAACCATAGTTTTTGTACTTTTTGCTTTAATTCAAGCAAATGTAACGATATTCATTCAAAAAACTGTTAAAATTCAATTTTCAATAAGAAATCGTTGTCACGGATTTTGTATCTTGAAGAAAAAAAACATGCGATTTTTTCGGTACAATTTTGAATGCATTTTTTCCTGGACAAATTTTTGACCGAATTCAGCTTATTTACCTATAAAATACTCATTAAAAGGGATTTCATCTCGATTGATCAATAAATAAAAATGTACCTCGATTTTTTTTAACATTTTCAAAATCGACGTTTCTCGACCAGAGAAGCACATTTTGAGTTTTTTTTCGCTATTTTCAAATATAATCACTGAAACCAATAATTTTGTACTTTTTGCTTTAATTCAAGCAAATGAAACAATATTCATTCATAAAACTGTTCAAATTCAATTTTCAATAAGAAATCGTTGTCACGGATTTTTTTTACCTTGAAGAAAAAAAACATGCGATTTTTTCGGTTCACTTTTGAATGCATTTTTTTCTGGACAAATTTTTGACCAAATTTAGCTTAAATACCTATGAAATACTCATTAAAAGTGATTTCATATCGATTGATCAATAAATAAAAATGTACCTCGATTTTTAATAAAATTTTCAAAATCGACGTTTCTCGACCAGAGAAGCACTTTTTGAGAATTTTTTCACTATTTTCAAATATAACCGCTGAAACCATAGTTTTTGTACTTTTTGCTTTAATTCAAGCAAATATAACGATATTCATTCAAAAAACTGTTCAAATTCAATTTTCAATAAGAAATCGTTGTCACGGATTTTGTATCTTGAAGAAAAAAAACATGCGATTTTTTCGGTACAATTTTGAATGCATTTTTTCCTGGACAAATTTTTGACCGAATTCAGCTTATTTACCTATAAAATACTCATTAAAAGGGATTTCATCTCGATTGATCAATAAATAAAAATGTACCTCGATTTTTTTTAACATTTTCAAAATCGACGTTTCTCGACCAGAGAAGCACTTTTTGAGAATTTTTTCACTATTTTCAAATATAACCGCTGAAACCATAGTTTTTGTACTTTTTGCTTTAATTCAAGCAAATGTAACGATATTCATTCAAAAAACTGTTCAAATTCAATTTTCAATAAGAAATCGTTGTCACGGATTTTGTATCTTGAAGAAAAAAAACATGCGATTTTTTCGGTACAATTTTGAATGCATTTTTTCCTGGACAAATTTTTGACCGAATTCAGCTTATTTACCTATAAAATACTCATTAAAAGGGATTTCATCTCGATTGATCAATAAATAAAAATGTACCTCGATTTTTTTTAACATTTTCAAAATCGACGTTTCTCGACCAGAGAAGCACATTTTGAGTTTTTTTTCGCTATTTTCAAATATAATCACTGAAACCAATAATTTAAAACTTTTTGCTTTAATTCAAGCAAATGAAACAATATTCATTCATAAAACTGTTCAAATTCAATTTTCAATAAGAAATCGTTGTCACGGATTTTTTTACCTTGAAGAAAAAAAACATGCGATTTTTTCGGTTCACTTTTGAATGCATTTTTTTCTGGACAAATTTTTGACCAAATTTAGCTTAAATACCTATGAAATACTCATTAAAAGTGATTTCATATCGATTGATCAATAAATAAAAATGTACCTCGATTTTTAATAAAATTTTCAAAATCGACGTTTCTCGACCAGAGAAGCACTTTTTGAGAATTTTCTCACTATTTTCAAATATAACCGCTGAAACCATAGTTTTTGTACTTTTTGCTTTAATTCAAGCAAATATAACGATATTCATTCAAAAAACTGTTCAAATTCAATTTTCAATAAGAAATCGTTGTCACGGATTTTGTATCTTGAAGAAAAAAAACATGCGATTTTTTCGGTACAATTTTGAATGCATTTTTTCCTGGACAAATTTTTGACCGAATTCAGCTTATTTACCTATAAAATACTCATTAAAAGGGATTTCATCTCGATTGATTAATAAATAAAAATGTACCTCGATTTTTTTTAACATTTTCAAAATCGACGTTTCTCGACCAGAGAAGCACATTTTGAGTTTTTTTCGCTATTTTCAAATATAATCACTGAAACCATTAATTTTGTACTTTTTGCTTTAATTCAAGCAAATGTAACAATATTCATTCATAAAACTGTTCAAATTCAATTTTCAATAAGAAATCGTTGTCACGGATTTTTTTTACCTTGAAGAAAAAAAACATGCGATTTTTTCGGTTCACTTTTGAATGCATTTTTTTCTGGACAAATTTTTGACCAAATTTAGCTTAAATACCTATGAAATACTCATTAAAAGTGATTTCATATCGATTGATCAATAAATAAAAATGTACCTCGATTTTTAATAAAATTTTCAAAATCGACGTTTCTCGACCAGAGAAGCACTTTTTGAGAATTTTTTCACTATTTTCAAATATAACCGCTGAAACCATAGTTTTTGTACTTTTTGCTTTAATTCAAGCAAATATAACGATATTCATTCAAAAAACTGTTAAAATTCAATTTTCAATAAGAAATCGTCACGAATTTTGTGTCTTGAAGAAAAAAAGCATGCGATTTTTTCTGTACAATTTTGAATGCATTTTTTTCTGGACAAAGTTTTGACCGAATTTAGCTTAAATACATATAAAATACTCTTTAAAAGTGATTTCATCTCGATTGATCAATAAATAAAAATGTACCTCGATTTTTTTAACATTTTCAAAATCGACGTTTCTCGACCAGAGAAGCACATTTTGAGTTTTTTTTTCGCTATTTTCAAATATAATCACTGAAACCATTAATTTTGTACTTTTTGCTTTAATTCAAGCAAATGTAACAATATTCATTCATAAAACTGTTCAAAATCAATTTTCAATAAGAAATCGTTGTCACGGATTTTTTTTACCTTGAAGAAAACAACATGCGATTTTTTCGGTTCACTTTTGAATGCATTTTTTTCTGGACAAATTTTTGACCAAATTTAGCTTAAATACCTATGAAATACTCATTAAAAGTGATTTCATATCGATTGATCAATAAATAAAAATGTACCTCGATTTTTAATAAAATTTTCAAAATCGACGTTTCTCGACCAGAGAAGCACTTTTTGAGAATTTTTTCACTATTTTCAAATATAACCGCTGAAACCATAGTTTTTGTACTTTTTGCTTTAATTCAAACAAATATAACGATATTCATTCAAAAAACTGTTAAAATTCAATTTTCAATAAGAAATCGTCACGGATTTTGTGTCTTGAAGAAAAAAAGCATGCGATTTTTTCTGTACAATTTTGAATGCATTTTTTTCTGGACAAATTTTTGACCGAATTTAGCTTAAATACCTATGAAATACTCATTAAAAGTGATTTCATATCGATTGATCAATAAATAAAAATGTACCTCGATTTTTAATAAAATTTTCAAAATCGACGTTTCTCGACCAGAGAAGCACTTTTTGAGAATTTTTTCACTATTTTCAAATATAACCGCTGAAACCATAGTTTTTGTACTTTTTGCTTTAATTCAAGCAAATGTAACAATATTCATTCATAAAACTGTTCAAATTCAATTTTCAATAAGAAATCGTTGTCACGGATTTTGTATCTTGAAGAAAAAACATGCGATTTTTTCGGTACACTTTTGAATGCATTTTTTTCTGGACAAATGTTTGACCAAATTCAGCTTATTTACCTATACAATAACCATTAAAAGTGATTTCATCTCGATTGATCAATAAATAAAAATGTACCTTGATTTTTAATAAAATTTTCAAAATCGACGTTTCTCAACCAGAGAAGCACTTTTTGAGAATTTTTTCACTATTTTCAAATATAACCGCTGAAACCATAGTTTTTGTACTTTTTGCTTTAATTCAAGCAAATATAACGATATTCATTCAAAAAACTGTTAAAATTTAATTTTCAATAAGAAATCGTCACGGATTTTGTGTCTTGAAGAAAAAAAGTATGCGATTTTTTCTGTACAATTTTGAATGCATTTTTTTTCTGGACAAAGTTTTGACCGAATTTAGCTTAAATACATATAAAATACTCTTTAAAAGTGATTTCATCTCGATTGATCAATAAATAAAAATGTACCTCGATTTTTAATAACATTTTCGAAATGAACGTTTCTCGACCATAGAAGCACTTTTTGAGAATTTTTTCACTATTTTCAAATAAAACCGCTGAAACCATAGTTTTTGTACTTTTTGCTTTAATTCAAGCAAATATAACGATATTCATTTAAAAAACTGTTAAATTTCAATTTTCAATAAGAAATCGTTGTCACGGATTTTTTTTACCTTGAAGAAAAAAAACATGCGATTTTTTCGGTTCACTTTTGAATGCATTTTTTTCTGGACAAATTTTTGACCAAATTTAGCTTAAATACCTATGAAATACTCATTAAAAGTGATTTCATATCGATTGATCAATAAATAAAAATGTACCTCGATTTTTAATAAAATTTTCAAAATCGACGTTTCTCGACCAGAGAAGCACTTTTTGAGAATTTTTTCACTATTTTCAAATATAACCGCTGAAACCATAGTTTTTGTACTTTTTGCTTTAATTCAAGCAAATGTAACGATATTCATTCAAAAAACTGTTCAAATTCAATTTTCAATAAGAAATCGTTGTCACGGATTTTGTATCTTGAAGAAAAAAAACATGCGATTTTTTCGTTACAATTTTGAATGCATTTTATCCTGGACAAATTTTTGACCGAATTCAGCTTATTTACCTATAAAATACTCATTGAAAGGGATTTCATCTCGATTGATCAATAAATAAAAATGTACCTCGATTTTTTTTAACATTTTCAAAATCGACGTTTCTCGACCAGAGAAGCACATTTTGAGTTTTTTTTTCGCTATGTCTCAGATGTAGCGTGAAAAGTCATAACTTTTCCACAATACCTGACAACCATTTAATTTCTGAGCTTCCGTGGCTCAATGGTTAGCGCGCTCGGCTGTTAACCAATAGATTGGTGGTTCGAGCCCACCCGGAAGCGGTGTTATGGGATCTCAAGTGTAACGTAAAAAGTCAGAGTTTTTCCACAATACCTGACAACCATTCAATTTCTGAGCTTCCGTGGCTCAATGGTTAGCGCGTTCGGCTGTTATCCAATAGGTTGGTGGTTCGAGCCCACCCGGGAGCGGTGTTATGGGATCTCAAATGTAACGTAAAAAGTCAGATCTTTTCCACAATACCTGACGAACATTTAATTTTTGTGCTTCCGTGGCGCAATGGTTAGCGCGTTCAGCTGTTAACCGAAAGGTTGGTGGTTCGAGCCCACCCGGGAGAGGTGTTGTGGGGTCTCAAATGTAACGTGAAAAGTCAGAGTTTTTCCACAATACCTGACGAACATTTAATTTTTGGGCTTCCGTGGCGCATTTTTTAGCGCGTTCAGCTGTTAACCGAAAGGTTGGTGGTTCGAGCCCACCCGCGAGAGGTGTTGTGGGGTCTCAGATGTAGCGTGAAAAGTCATAACTTTTCCACAATACCTGACAACCATTTAATTTCTGGGCTTCCGTGGCGCATTTTTTAGCGCGTTCAGCTGTTAACCGAAAGGTTGGTGGTTCGAGCCCACCCGCGAGAGGTGTTGTGGGGTCTCAGATGTAGCGTGAAAAGTCATAACTTTTCCACAATACCTGACAACCATTTAATTTCTGAGCTTCCGTGGCTCAATGGTTAGCGCGTTCGGCTGTTAACCAATAGGTTGGTGGTTCGAGCCCACCCGGTAGCGGTGTTATGGGATCTCAAATGTAACGTAAAAAGTCAGAGTTTTTCCACAATACCTGACGACCATTTATTGTTTGGGCTTCCGTGGCGCAATGGTTAGCGCGTGCGGCTGTTAACCGAAAGGTTGGTGGTTCGAGCCCACCCGGGAGCGGAGTTATGGGATCTCAAATGTAACGTAAAAAGTCAGAGTTTTTCCACAATACCTGACAACCATTCAATTTCTGAGCATCCGTGGCTCAATGGTTAGCGCGTTCGGCTGTTAACCAATAGGTTGGTGGTTCGAGCCCACCCGGGAGCGGTGTTGTGAAGTCTCAAATGTAACGTAAAAAGGCAAAGTTTTTCCACAATACCTGACGAACATTTATTTTTTGGGCTTCCGTGGCGCAATGGATAGCGCGTTCGGCTGCTAACCGACAGGTTGGTGGTTCGAGCCACACGGGAGCGGTGTTATGGGATCTCAAATGTAACGTAAAAAGTCAGAGTTTTTCCACAATACCTAACGAACATTTATTTTTTGGGCTTCCGTGGCGCAATGGATTGCGCGTTCGGCTGTTAACCGAAAGGTTGGTGGTTCGAGCCCACCCGGGAGCGGTGTTATGGGATCTCAAATGTAACGTAAAAAGTCAGAGTTTTTCCACAATACCTGACAACCATTCAATTTCTGAGCTTCCGTGGCTCAATGGTTAGCGCGTTCGGCTGTTATCCAATAGGTTGGTGGTTCGAGCCCACCCGGGAGCGGTGTTATGGGATCTCAAATGTAACGTAAAAAGTCAGAGTTTTTCCACAATACCTGACGAACATTTAATATATGGGCTTCCTTGGCGCAATGGTTAGAGCGTTCAGCTGTTAACCGAAAGGTTGGTGGTTCGAGCCCACCCGGGAGAGGTGTTGTGGGGTCTCAAATGTAACGTAAAAAGTCAGAGTTTTTCCACAATACCTGACGAAAATTTAATTTTTGGGCTTCCGTGACGCATTTTTTAGCGCGTTTAGCTGTTAACCGAAAGGTTGGTGGTTCGAGCCCACCCGGGAGAGGTGTTGTGGGGTCTCAGATGTAGCGTGAAAAGTCATAACTTTTCCACAATACCTGACAACCATTTAATTTCTGAGCTTCCGTGGCTCAATGGTTAGCGCGCTCGGCTGTTAACCAATAGATTGGTGGTTCGAGCCCACCCGGAAGCGGTGTTATGGGATCTCAAGTGTAACGTAAAAAGTCAGATCTTTTCCACAATACCTGACGAACATTTAATTTTTGGGCTTCCGTGGCGCAATGGTTAGCGCGTTCAGCTGTTAACCGAAAGGTTGGTGGTTCGAGCCCACCCGAGAGAGGTCTTGTGGGGTCTCAAATGTAACGTAAAAAGTCAGAGTTTTTCCACAATACCTGACGAACATTTAATTTTTGGGCTTCCGTGACGCATTTTTTAGCGCGTTCAGCTGTTAACCGAAAGGTTGGTGGTTCGAGCCCACCCGGGAGAGGTGTTGTGGGGTCTCAGATGTAGCGTGAAAAGTCATAACTTTTCCACAATACCTGACAACCATTTAATTTCTGAGCTTCCGTGGCTCAATGGTTAGCGCGCTAGGCTCTTAACCAATAGATTGGTGGTTCGAGCCCACCCGGTAGCGGTGTTATGGGATCTCAAATGTAACGTAAAAGTCAGAGTTTTTCCACAATACCTGACGAACATTTAATTTTTGGGCTTCCGTGGCGCAATGGTTAGTGCGTTCGGCTGTTAACCGAAAGGTCGGTGGTTCGAGCCCACCCGGGAGCGGTATTGTGAATTCTCAAATGTAACGTAAAAAGGCAAAGTTTTTCCACAATACCTGACGAACATTTATTTTTCGGGCTTCCGTGGCGCAATGGATAGCGCGTTCGGCTGTTAATCGAAATTTTGGTGGTTCGAGCCCACACGGGAGCGGTGTTGTGAAGTCTCAAATGTAACGTAAAAAGGCAAAGTTTTTCCACAATACCTGACGACCATTTATTGTTTGGGCTTCCGTGGCGCATTTTTTAGCGCGTTCAGCTGTTAACCGAAAGGTTGGTGGTTCGAGCCCACCCGCGAGAGGTGTTGTGGGGTCTCAGATGTAGCGTGAAAAGTCATAACTTTTCCACAATACCTGACAACCATTTAATTTCTGGGCTTCCGTGGCGCATTTTTTAGCGCGTTCAGCTGTTAACCGAAAGGTTGGTGGTTCGAGCCCACCCGCGAGAGTTGTTGTGGGGTCTCAGATGTAGCGTGAAAAGTCATAACTTTTCCACAATACCTGACAACCATTTAATTTCTGAGCTTCCGTGGCTCAATGGTTAGCGCGTTCGGCTGTTAACCAATAGGTTGGTGGTTCGAGCCCACCCGGTAGCGGTGTTATGGGATCTCAAATGTAACGTAAAAAGTCAGAGTTTTTCCACAATACCTGACGACCATTTATTGTTTGGGCTTCCGTGGCGCAATGGTTAGCGCGTGCGGCTGTTAACCGAAAGGTTGGTGGTTCGAGCCCACCCGGGAGCGGAGTTATGGGATCTCAAATGTAACGTAAAAAGTCAGAGTTTTTCCACAATACCTGACAACCATTCAATTTCTGAGCATCCGTGGCTCAATGGTTAGCGCGTTCGGCTGTTAACCAATAGGTTGGTGGTTCGAGCCCACCCGGGAGCGGTGTTGTGAAGTCTCAAATGTAACGTAAAAAGGCAAAGTTTTTCCACAATACCTGACGAACATTTATTTTTTGGGCTTCCGTGGCGCAATGGATAGCGCGTTCGGCTGCTAACCGAAAGGTTGGTGGTTCGAGCCACACGGGAGCGGTGTTATGGGATCTCAAATGTAACGTAAAAAGTCAGAGTTTTTCCACAATACCTAACGAACATTTATTTTTTGGGCTTCCGTGGCGCAATGGATTGCGCGTTCGGCTGTTAACCGAAAGGTTGGTGGTTCGAGCCCACCCGGGAGCGGTGTTATGGGATCTCAAATGTAACGTAAAAAGTCAGAGTTTTTCCACAATACCTGACAACCATTCAATTTCTGAGCTTCCGTGGCTCAATGGTTAGCGCGTTCGGCTGTTATCCAATAGGTTGGTGGTTCGAGCCCACCCGGGAGCGGTGTTATGGGATCTCAAATGTAACGTAAAAAGTCAGAGTTTTTCCACAATACCAGACGAAAATTTAATTTTTGGGCTTCCGTGACGCATTTTTTAGCGCGTTTAGCTGTTAACCGAAAGGTTGGTGGTTCGAGCCCACCCGGGAGAGGTGTTGTGGGGTCTCAGATGTAGCGTGAAAAGTCATAACTTTTCCACAATACCTGACAACCATTTAATTTCTGAGCTTCCGTGGCTCAATGGTTAGCGCGCTCGGCTGTTAACCAATAGATTGGTGGTTCGAGCCCACCCGGAAGCGGTGTTATGGGATCTCAAGTGTAACGTAAAAAGTCAGATCTTTTCCACAATACCTGACGAACATTTAATTTTTGGGCTTCCGTGGCGCAATGGTTAGCGCGTTCAGCTGTTAACCGAAAGGTTGGTGGTTCGAGCCCACCCGAGAGAGGTGTTGTGGGGTCTCAAATGTAACGTAAAAGGTCAGAGTTTTTCCACAATACCTGACGAACATTTAATTTTTGGGCTTCCGTGGCGCATTTTTTAGCGCGTTCAGCTGTTAACCGAAAGTCTGGTGGTTCGAGCCCACCCGGGAGAGGTGTTGTGGGGTCTCTGATGTAGCGTGAAAAGTCATAATTTTTCCACAATACCTGACAACCATTTAATTTTGTTAAATGTGTTTTCATATCTGGTGGAATTTAAAAGTGGAAACAAAAAGGAAAAAGCCAACGGCACGCAGTGTTCCCAAGTACTGACTGCGCTCGACGCTGCTTAACTTCGGTGATTGGACGAGAACCGGTGTATTCAGCGTGAAAAGGCCGTTGCCGAGAGTGCTAGTTAATAATTTGAATTTAATTAACCTTAATCTTTATAAAACAATAACAAAATGAAGATATGTTTGCTTTTTTCATATCTGGTGGAATTTAAAAGAGGAAACAAAAAGGAAAAAGCCAACGGCACCCAGTGTTCCCAAGTACTGACTGCGCTCGACGCTGCTTAACTTCGGTGATCGGACAAGAACCGGTGTTTTCAGCGTGATATGGCCGTTGCCGAGAGTGCTAGTTAATAATTCGAATTTAAATTAAGTGAGACAAATTAACCTTCATCTTTTTAAAACAATAACAAAAAGAAAATATGTTTGCTTTTTTCATATCTATTGGAATTTAAAAGACAAAAAAAAGTGAAAAAGCTAACGGCTTGCAGTGTTCCTATGTGGCCTCCCTCCCAAGCACTGACTGCGCTCGACGCTGCTTAACTTCGGTGATCGGACGAGATTCAGTGTATTCAGCGTGATTTGGCCGTTGCCGAGAGTGCTAGTTAATAATTCGAATTTAAATTAAGTGAGACAAATTAACCTTCATCTTTTTAAAACAATAACAAAAAGAAAATATGTTTGCTTTTTTCATATCTATTGGAATTTAAAAGACAAAAAAAAAGTGAAAAAGCTAACGGCAAGCAGTGTTCCTAAGTGGCCTCCTTCCCAAATACTGACTGCGCTCAACGCTGCTAACCTTCGGTGATCGGAAGAGAACCAGTGTATTCAGCGTGATTTGGCCGTTGCCGAGAGTGCTAGATAATAATTTGAATTTAATTAACCTTCATCTTTATAAAACAATAACAAAAAGAAGATATGTTTGCTTTTTGCATATCTGGTGGAAATTAAAAGAGAAAACAAAAAGGAAAAAGCCAACGGCACGCAGTGTTCCCAAGTACTGACTGCGCTCGACGCTGCTTAACTTCGGTGATTGGACGAGAACCGGTGTATTCAGCGTGAAAAGGCCGTTGCCGAGAGTGCTAGTTAATAATTCGAATTTAATTAACCTTAATCTTTATAAAACAATAACAAAATGAAGATATGTTTGCTTTTTTCATATCTGGTGGAATTTAAAAGAGGAAACAAAAAGGAAAAAGCCAACGGCACCCAGTGTTCCCAAGTACTGACTGCGCTCGACGCTGCTTAACTTCGGTGATCGGACAAGAACCGGTGTTTTCAGCGTGATATGGCCGTTGCCGAGAGTGCTAGTTAATAATTCGAATTTAAATTAAATGAGACAAATTAATCTTCATCATTTTAAAAACAATAACAAAAAGAAAATATGTTTGCTTTTTTCATATCTGTTGGAATTTAAAAGACAAAAAAAAGTGAAAAAGCTAACGGCTTGCAGTGTTCCTATGTGGCCTCCCTCCCAAGCACTGACTGCGCTCGACGCTGCTTAACTTCGGTGATCGGACGGGAACCGGTGTATTCAGCGTGATATGGCCGTTGCCGAGAGTGCTAGTTAATAATTTGAATTTAATTAACCTAAATCTTTATAAAACAATTACAAAATGAAGATATGTTTGCTTTTTTCATATCTGGTGGAATTTAAAAGACGAAACAAAAAGGAAAAAGCCAACGGCACGCAGTGTTCCCAAGTACTGACTGCGCTCGACGCTGCTTAACTTCGGTGATCGGACAAGAACCGGTGTTTTCAGCGTGATATGGCCGTTGCCGAGAGTGCTAGTTAATAATTCGAATTTAAATTAAGTGAGACAAATTAACCTTCATCTATTTAAAACAATAACAAAAAGAAAATATGTTTGCTTTTTTCATATCTATTTTAATTTAAAAGACAAAAAAAGTGATAAAGCTAACGGCTTGCAGTGTTCCTATGTGGCCTCCCTCCCAAGCACTGACTGCGCTCGACGCTGCTTAACTTCGGTGATCGGACGAGAACCGGTGTATTCAGCGTGATATGGCCGTTGCCGAGAGTGCTAGTTAATAATTCGAATTTAAATTAAGTGAGACAAATTAACCTTCATCTTTTTAAAACAATAACAAAAAGAAAGTATGTTTGCTTTTTTCATATCTATTATGACAAAAAAAGTGAAAAAGCTAACGGCTTGCAGTGTTCCTATGTGGCCTCCCTCCCAAGCACTGACTGCGCTCGACGCTGCTTAACTTCGGTGATCGGACGAGACTCGGTGTATTCAGCGTGATATGGCCGTTGCCGAGAGTGCTAGTTAATAATTTGAATTTAATTAACCTAAATCTTTATAAAACAATAACAAAATGAAGATATGTTTGCTTTTTTCATATCTGGTGGAATTTAAAAGTGGAAACAAAAAGGAAAAAGCCAACGGCACGCAGTGTTCCCAAGTACTGACTGCGCTCGACGCTGCTTAACTTCGGTGATTGGACGAGAACCGGTGTATTCAGCGTGAAAAGGCCGTTGCCGAGAGTGCTAGTTAATAATTTGAATTTAATTAACCTTAATCTTTATAAAACAATAACAAAATGAAGATATGTTTGCTTTTTTCATATCTGGTGGAATTTAAAAGAGGAAACAAAAAGGAAAAAGCCAACGGCACCCAGTGTTCCCAAGTACTGACTGCGCTCGACGCTGCTTAACTTCGGTGATCGGACAAGAACCGGTGTTTTCAGCGTGATATGGCCGTTGCCGAGAGTGCTAGTTAATAATTCGAATTTAAATTAAGTGAGACAAATTAACCTTCATCTTTTTAAAACAATAACAAAAAGAAAATATGTTTGCTTTTTTCATATCTGTTGGAATTTAAAAGACAAAAAAAGTGAAAAAGCTAACGGCTTGCAGTGTTCCTATGTGGCCTCCCTCCCAAGCACTGACTGCGCTCGACGCTGCTTAACTTCGGTGATCGGACGAGATTCAGTGTATTCAGCGTGATTTGGCCGTTGCCGAGAGTGCTAGTTAATAATTCGAATTTAAATTAAGTGAGACAAATTAACCTTCATCTTTTTAAAACAATAACAAAAAGAAAATATGTTTGCTTTTTTCATATCTATTGGAATTTAAAAGACAAAAAAAAGTGAAAAAGCTAACGGCAAGCAGTGTTCCTAAGTGGCCTCCTTCCCAAATACTGACTGCGCTCAACGCTGCTAACCTTCGGTGATCGGAAGAGAACCAGTGTATTCAGCGTGATTTGGCCGTTGCCGAGAGTGCTAGATAATAATTTGAATTTAATTAACCTTCATCTTTATAAAACAATAACAAAAAGAAGATATGTTTGCTTTTTGCATATCTGGTGGAAATTAAAAGAGAAAACAAAAAGGAAAAAGCCAACGGCACGCAGTGTTCCCAAGTACTGACTGCGCTCGACGCTGCTTAACTTCGGTGATTGGACGAGAACCGGTGTATTCAGCGTGAAAAGGCCGTTGCCGAGAGTGCTAGTTAATAATTTGAATTTAATTAACCTTAATCTTTATAAAACAATAACAAAATGAAGATATGTTTGCTTTTTTCATATCTGGTGGAATTTAAAAGAGGAAACAAAAAGGAAAAAGCCAACGGCACCCAGTGTTCCCAAGTACTGACTGCGCTCGACGCTGCTTAACTTTGGTGATCGGACAAGAACCGGTGTTTTCAGCGTGATATGGCCGTTGCCGAGAGTGCTAGTTAATAATTCGAATTTAAATTAAGTGAGACAAATTAATCTTCATCATTTTAAAAACAATAACAAAAAGAAAATATGTTTGCTTTTTTCATATCTGTTGGAATTTAAAAGACAAAAAAAAGTGAAAAAGCTAACGGCTTGCAGTGTTCCTATGTGGCCTCCCTCCCAAGCACTGACTGCGCTCGACGCTGCTTAACTTCGGTGATCGGACGGGAACCGGTGTATTCAGCGTGATATGGCCGTTGCCGAGAGTGCTAGTTAATAATTTGAATTTAATTAACCTAAATCTTTATAAAACAATAACAAAATGAAGATATGTTTGCTTTTTTCATATCTGGTGGAATTTAAAAGAGGAAACAAAAAGGAAAAAGCCAACGGCACGCAGTGTTCCCAAGTACTGACTGCGCTCGACGCTGCTTAACTTCGGTGATCGGACAAGAACCGGTGTTTTCAGCGTGATATGGCCGTTGCCGAGAGTGCTAGTTAATAATTCGAATTTAAATTAAGTGAGACAAATTAACCTTCATCTATTTAAAACAATAACAAAAAGAAAATATGTTTGCTTTTTTCATATCTATTTTAATTTAAAAGACAAAAAAAGTGATAAAGCTAACGGCTTGCAGTGTTCCTATGTGGCCTCCCTCCCAAGCACTGACTGCGCTCGACGCTGCTTAACTTCGGTGATCGGACGAGAACCGGTGTATTCAGCGTGATATGGCCGTTGCCGAGAGTGCTAGTTAATAATTCGAATTTAAATTAAGTGAGACAAATTAACCTTCATCTTTTTAAAACAATAACAAAAAGAAAGTATGTTTGCTTTTTTCATATCTATTATGACAAAAAAAAGTGAAAAAGCTAACGGCTTGCAGTGTTCCTATGTGGCCTCCCTCCCAAGCACTGACTGCGCTCGACGCTGCTTAACTTCGGTGATCGGACGAGACTCGGTGTATTCAGCGTGATATGGCCGTTGCCGAGAGTGCTAGTTAATAATTTGAATTTAATTAACCTAAATCTTTATAAAACAATAACAAAATGAAGATATGTTTGCTTTTTTCATATCTGGTGGAATTTAAAAGAGGAAACAAAAAGGAAAAAGCCGACGGCACGCAGTGTTCCCAAGTACTGACTGCGCTCGACGCTGCTTAACTTCGGTGATCGGACGAGAACCGGTGTATTCAGCGTGAAAAGGCCGTTGCTGAGAGTGCTAGTTAATAATTTGAATTTAATTAACCTTAATCTTTATAAAACAATAACAAAATGAAGGTATGTTTGCTTTTTTCATATCTGGTGGAATTTAAAAGAGGAAACAAAAAGGAAAAAGCCTACGGCACCCAGTGTTCCCAAGTACTGACAGCGCTCGACGCTGCTTAACTTCGGTGATCGGACAAGAACCGGTGTTTTCAGCGTGATATGGCCGTTACCGAGAGTGCTAGAAAATAATTCGAATTTAAATTAAGAGAGACAAATTAACCTTCATCTTGTTAAAACAATAACAAAAAGATAACATGTTTGCTTTTTTCATATCTATTGGAATTTAAAAGAGGAAAAAAAGTGAAAAAGCCAACGGCACGCATTGTTCCTAAGTGGTCTCCCTCCCAAGTACTGACTGCGCTCGACGCTGCTCAACTTCGGTGATCGGACGGGAACCGGTGTTTTCAGCGTGATATGGCCGTTGCCGAGAGTGCTATTTAATAATTTGAATTTAATTAACCTTCATCTTTATAAAACAATATCAAAAAGAAGATATGTTTGCTTTTTTCACATCTGGTGGAATTTAAAAGATGAAATAAAATTGAAAAAGCCAACGGCACGCAGTGTTCAAAGTTTCAAAGTTTCAAAGTTTATTTGTCATAGTTTTGTACAAAAGGTCATGGGGAGGGACCAAGTCTTCAAGCGACTTATTGCCCTCCTTAAATTTTTTAAGATTAACGTCAATTGGACAACAAAATGAAATAAAGAACATTAAAAGAGAATGAACATAAAAAATATAAATTAAAATTAAAATAAAGTTTTGCATGTACATGAATATAGTTTAATATCTATTGGAAAACAAGACTTTTTTACTTCGTTTAATATAAAATATAATCGAGTTATGGTTCTTCTTTAAATAAAACAATTAAAATCAGGAATAACTAAATATATAAATAAAAAATAAATAAACAAATAGATCAAAGATGGCTACACACTGCCATTAAGTATATGTATTTTAAGTTTTTTTTAACTAAATTGAAGGATTTGGTATCACATATAAGTAAATAAATTTGGTTGTATTGTTTTACTCCTGCATAAGAGATTGAGTTAAGCTTTTTTGAGGTTTTGCATTGGTGGCATTCTAAAATATTGTTTGTTCTTGTTAATATGTTAGAGGAAGTTGTACTAAATAGTTTATGTACACCATTAATATTTTTATGAATAAATATTAGATTATTATACTTAATAATTTGAAATATGTCTAACGTTTTACTTTTTGCATATAATATTTTTGTATGTGATAACCAATTCACGTTATAAATACTTCTGAGAACTCTTTTTTGCTGACTGCGCTCGACGTTGCTTAACTTCGGTGATCGGACGAGAACCGGTGTTTTCAGCGTGATATGGCCGTTGCCGAAAGTGCTAGTTAATAATTTGAATTTAATTAACCTTCATCTTCATAAAACAATATCAAAAAGAAGATATGTTTGCTTTTTTCATATCTGGTGGAATTTAAAAGAGGAAACAAAAAGGAAAAAGCCAACGGCACGAAGTGTTCCCAAGTACTGACTGCGCTCGACGCTGCTTAACTTCGGTGATCGGACGAGAACCGGTGTTTTCAGCGTGATATGGCCGTTGCCGAGAGTGCTAGTTAATAATTCGAATTTAAAGTAAGTGAGACAAATTAACCTTCATCTTTTTAAAACAATAACAAAAAGAAAATATGTTTGCTTTTTTCATATCTATTGGAATTTAAAAGACAAAAAAAAGAGAAAAAGCTAACGGCTTGCAGTGTTCCTATGTGGCCTCCCTCCCAAGCACTGACTGCGCTCGACGCTGTTAAACTTCGGTGATCGGACGAGAACCGGTGTATTCAGCATGATATGGCCGTTGCCGAGAGTGCTAGTTAATAATTTGAATTTAATTAACCTAAATCTTTATAAAACAATAACAAAATGAAGATATGTTTGCTTTTTTCATATCTGGTGGAATTTAAAAGAGGAAACAAAAAGGAAAAAGCCGACGGCACGCAGTGTTCCCAAGTACTGACTGCGCTCGACGCTGCTTAACTTCGGTGATCGGACGAGAACCGGTGTTTTCAGCGTGATATGGCCGTTGCCGAGAGTGCTAGTTTATAATTTGAATTTAATTAACCTAAATCTTTATAAAACAATAACAAAATGAAGATATGTTTGCTTTTTTCATATCTGGTGTAATTTAAAAGAGGAAACAAAAAGGAAAAAGCCGACGGCACGCAGTGTTCCCAAGTACTGACTGCGCTCGACGCTGCTTAACTTCGGTGATCGGACGAGAACCGGTGTATTCAGCGTGAAAAGGCCGTTGCTGAGAGTGCTAGTTAATAATTTGAATTTAATTAACCTTAATCTTTATAAAACAATAACAAAATGAAGATATGTTTGCTTTTTTCATATCTGGTGGAATTTAAAAGAGGAAACAAAAAGGAAAAAGCCAACGGCACCCAGTGTTCCCAAGTACTGACTGCGCTCGACGCTGCTTAACTTCGGTGATCGGACGAGATTCAGTGTATTCAGCGTGATTTGGCCGTTGCCGAGAGTGCTAGTTAATAATTCGAATTTAAATTAAGTGAGACAAATTAACCTTCATCTTTTTAAAACAATAACAAAAAGAAAATATGTTTGCTTTTTTCATATCTATTGGAATTTAAAAGACAAAAAAAAGTGAAAAAGCTAACGGCAAGCAGTGTTCCTAAGTGGCCTCCTTCCCAAATACTGACTGCGCTCAACGCTGCTAACCTTCGGTGATCGGAAGAGAACCAGTGTATTCAGCGTGATTTGGCCGTTGCCGAGAGTGCTAGATAATAATTTGAATTTAATTAACCTTCATCTTTATAAAACAATAACAAAAAGAAGATATGTTTGCTTTTTGCATATCTGGTGGAAATTAAAAGAGAAAACAAAAAGGAAAAAGCCAACTTCACGCAGTGTTCCCAAGTACTGACTGCGCTCGACGCTGCTTAACTTCGGTGATTGGACGAGAACCGGTGTATTCAGCGTGAAAAGGCCGTTGCCGAGAGTGCTAGTTAATAATTTGAATTTAATTAACCTTAATCTTTATAAAACAATAACAAAATGAAGATATGTTTGCTTTTTTCATATCTGTTGGAATTTAAAAGACAAAAAAAAGTGAAAAAGCTAACGGCTTGCAGTGTTCCTATGTGGCCTCCCTCCCAAGCACTGACTGCGCTCGACGCTGCTTAACTTCGGTGATCGGACGGGAACCGGTGTATTCAGCGTGATATGGCCGTTGCCGAGAGTGCTAGTTAATAATTTGAATTTAATTAACCTAAATCTTTATAAAACAATAACAAAATGAAGATATGTTTGCTTTTTTCATATCTGGTGGAATTTAAAAGAGGAAACAAAAAGGAAAAAGCCAACGGCACGCAGTGTTCCCAAGTACTGACTGCGCTCGACGCTGCTTAACTTCGGTGATCGGACAAGAACCGGTGTTTTCAGCGTGATATGGCCGTTGCCGAGAGTGCTAGTTAATAATTCGAATTTAAATTAAGTGAGACAAATTAACCTTCATCTATTTAAAACAATAACAAAAAGAAAATATGTTTGCTTTTTTCATATCTATTTTAATTTAAAAGACAAAAAAAGTGATAAAGCTAACGGCTTGCAGTGTTCCTATGTTTCCTCCCTCCCAAGCACTGACTGCGCTCGACGCTGCTTAACTTCGGTGATCGGACGAGAACCGGTGTATTCAGCGTGATATGGCCGTTGCCGAGAGTGCTAGTTAATAATTCGAATTTAAATTAAGTGAGACAAATTAACCTTCATCTTTTTAAAACAATAACAAAAAGAAAGTATGTTTGCTTTTTTCATATCTATTATGACAAAAAAAAGTGAAAAAGCTAACGGCTTGCAGTGTTCCTATGTGGCCTCCCTCCCAAGCACTGACTGCGCTCGACGCTGCTTAACTTCGGTGATCGGACGAGACTCGGTGTATTCAGCGTGATATGGCCGTTGCCGAGAGTGCTAGTTAATAATTTGAATTTAATTAACCTAAATCTTTATAAAACAATAACAAAATGAAGATATGTTTGCTTTTTTCATATCTGGTGGAATTTAAAAGAGGAAACAAAAAGGAAAAAGCCGACGGCACGCAGTGTTCCCAAGTACTGACTGCGCTCGACGCTGCTTAACTTCGGTGATCGGACGAGAACCGGTGTATTCAGCGTGAAAAGGCCGTTGCTGAGAGTGCTAGTTAATAATTTGAATTTAATTAACCTTAATCTTTATAAAACAATAACAAAATGAAGGTATGTTTGCTTTTTTCATATCTGGTGGAATTTAAAAGAGGAAACAAAAAGGAAAAAGCCTACGGCACCCAGTGTTCCCAAGTACTGACAGCGCTCGACGCTGCTTAACTTCGGTGATCGGACAAGAACCGGTGTTTTCAGCGTGATATGGCCGTTACCGAGAGTGCTAGAAAATAATTCGAATTTAAATTAAGAGAGACAAATTAACCTTCATCTTGTTAAAACAATAACAAAAAGATAACATGTTTGCTTTTTTCATATCTATTGGAATTTAAAAGAGGAAAAAAAGTGAAAAAGCCAACGGCACGCATTGTTCCTAAGTGGTCTCCCTCCCAAGTACTGACTGCGCTCGACGCTGCTCAACTTCGGTGATCGGACGGGAACCGGTGTTTTCAGCGTGATATGGCCGTTGCCGAGAGTGCTATTTAATAATTTGAATTTAATTAACCTTCATCTTTATAAAACAATATCAAAAAGAAGATATGTTTGCTTTTTTCACATCTGGTGGAATTTAAAAGATGAAATAAAATTGAAAAAGCCAACGGCACGCAGTGTTCAAAGTTTCAAAGTTTCAAAGTTTATTTGTCATAGTTTTGTACAAAAGGTCATGGGGAGGGACCAAGTCTTCAAGCGACTTATTGCCCTCCTTAAATTTTTTAAGATTAACGTCAATTGGACAACAAAATGAAATAAAGAACATTAAAAGAGAATGAACATAAAAAATATAAATTAAAATTAAAATAAAGTTTTGCATGTACATGAATATAGTTTAATATCTATTGGAAAACAAGACTTTTTTACTTCGTTTAATATAAAATATAAACGAGTTATGGTTCTTCTTTAAATAAAACAATTAAAATCAGGAATAACTAAATATATAAATAAAAAATAAATAAACAAATAGATCAAAGATGGCTACACACTGCCATTAAGTATATGTATTTTAAGTTTTTTTTTAACTAAATTGAAGGATTTGGTATCACATATAAGTAAATAAATTTGGTTGTATTGTTTTACTCCTGCATAAGAGATTGAGTTAAGCTTTTTTGAGGTTTTGCATTGGTGGCATTCTAAAATATTGTTTGTTCTTGTTAATATGTTAGAGGAAGTTGTACTAAATAGTTTATGTACACCATTAATATTTTTATGAATAAATATTAGATTATTATACTTAATAATTTGAAATATGTCTAACGTTTTACTTTTTGCATATAATATTTTTGTATGTGATAACCAATTCACGTTATAAATACTTCTGAGAACTCTTTTTTGCTGACTGCGCTCGACGTTGCTTAACTTCGGTGATCGGACGAGAACCGGTGTTTTCAGCGTGATATGGCCGTTGCCGAAAGTGCTAGTTAATAATTTGAATTTAATTAACCTTCATCTTCATAAAACAATATCAAAAAGAAGATATGTTTGCTTTTTTCATATCTGGTGGAATTTAAAAGAGGAAACAAAAAGGAAAAAGCCAACGGCACGAAGTGTTCCCAAGTACTGACTGCGCTCGACGCTGCTTAACTTCGGTGATCGGACGAGAACCGGTGTTTTCAGCGTGATATGGCCGTTGCCGAGAGTGCTAGTTAATAATTCGAATTTAAAGTAAGTGAGACAAATTAACCTTCATCTTTTTAAAACAATAACAAAAAGAAAATATGTTTGCTTTTTTCATATCTATTGGAATTTAAAAGACAAAAAAAAGAGAAAAAGCTAACGGCTTGCAGTGTTCCTATGTGGCCTCCCTCCCAAGCACTGACTGCGCTCGACGCTGTTAAACTTCGGTGATCGGACGAGAACCGGTGTATTCAGCATGATATGGCCGTTGCCGAGAGTGCTAGTTAATAATTTGAATTTAATTAACCTAAATCTTTATAAAACAATAACAAAATGAAGATATGTTTGCTTTTTTCATATCTGGTGGAATTTAAAAGAGGAAACAAAAAGGAAAAAGCCGACGGCACGCAGTGTTCCCAAGTACTGACTGCGCTCGACGCTGCTTAACTTCGGTGATCGGACGAGAACCGGTGTATTCAGCGTGAAAAGGCCGTTGCTGAGAGTGCTAGTTAATAATTTGAATTTAATTAACCTTAATCTTTATAAAACAATAACAAAATGAAGATATGTTTGCTTTTTTCATATCTGGTGGAATTTAAAAGAGGAAACAAAAAGGAAAAAGCCAACGGCACCCAGTGTTCCCAAGTACTGACTGCGCTCGACGCTGCTTAACTTCGGTGATCGGACATGAACCGGTGTTTTCAGCGTGATATGGCCGTTGCCGAGAGTGCTAGTTTATAATTCGAATTTAAATTAAGTGAGACAAGTTAACCTTCAAAATCCGTGACAACGATTTCTTATTGAAATTGGAATTTTAACTGTTTTTTGAATGAATATCGTTACATTTGCTTGAATTAAAGCAAAAAGTACAAAAACTATGGTTTCAGCGGTTATATTTGAAAATAGTGAAAAAATTCTCAGAAAGTGCTTCTCTGGTCGAGAAACGTCGATTTTGAAAATGTAATTAAAAATCGAGGTACATTTTTATTTACTGATCAATCGAGATGAAATCGCTTTTAATGAGTATTTTATATGTATTTAAGCTAAATTCAGTCAAAAATTTGTCCAGAAAAAAATGCACTTAAAATTGTACCGAAAAAATCGCATGTTTTTTACCTTCAAGATACAAAAACCGTTACAACGATTTCTTATTGAAATTGGAATTTTAACTGTTTTTTGAATGAATATCGTTATATTTGCTTGAATTAAAGCAAAAAGTACAAAAACTATGGTTTCAGCGGTTATATTTGAAAATAGTGAAAAAAAACTCTAAATGTGCTTCTCTGGTCAAGAAACGTCGATTTTGAAAATTCTATTAAAAATCGAGGTACATTTTTATTTATTGATCAATCGAGATGAAATCACTTTTAATGAGTATTTTATATGCATTTAAGCTAAATTCGGTCAAAAATTTGTCCAGAAAAAAATGCATTCAAAATTTTACCGAAAAAATGGAATGTTTTTTTTCTTCAAGATGCAAAATCCGTGACAACGATTTCTTATTGAAATTGGAATTTTAACTGTTTTTTGAATGAATATCGTTACATTTGCTTGAATTAAAGCAAAAATACAAAAACTATGGTTTCAGCGGTTATATTTGAAAATAGAGAAAAAATTCTCAAAAAGTGCTTTTCTGGTCGAGAAACGTCGATTTTGAAAATTCTATTAAAAATTGAGGTACATTTTTATTTATAGATCAATCGAGATGAAATCGCTTTAAATGAGTATTTTATATGTATTTAAGCTAAATTCGATCAAATATTTGTCCAGAAAAAAATGCATTCAAAATTTCACCGAAAAAATGGAATGTTTTTTTTCTTCAAGATGCAAAATCCGTGACAACGATTTCTTATTGAAAATTGAATTTGAACAGTTTTTTGAATGAATTTCGTTACATTTGCTTGAATTAAAGCAAAAATACAAAAACTATGGTTTCAGCGGTTATATTTGAAAATAGTGAAAAAATTCTCAAAAAGTGCTTCTCTGGTCGAGAAACGTTGATTTTGAAAATGTAATTAAAAATCGAGGTACATTTTTATTTATTGATCAATCGAGATGAAATCACTTTTAATGAGTATTTTATGTGCATTTAAGCTAAATTCGGTCAAAAATTTGTCCAGAAAAAAATGCATTCAAAATTTTACCGAAAAAATGGAATGTTTTTTTTCTTCAAGATGCAAAATCCGTGACAACGATTTCTTATTGAAATTGGAATTTTAACTGTTTTTTGAATGAATATCGTTACATTTGCTTGAATTAAAGCAAAAAGTACAAAAACTATGGTTTCAGCGGTTATATTTGAAAATAGTGAAAAAATTCTCAAAAAGTGCTTCTCTGGTCGAGAAACGTCGATTTCGAAAATGTTATAAAAAATCGAGGGACATTTTTATTTATTGATCAATCGAGATGAAATCACTTTTAATGAGTATTGTATAGGTAAATAAGCTAAATTCGGTCAAAAATTTGTCCAGAAAAAAACTGCATTCAAAAAAGTACCGAAAAAATCGCATGTTTTTTTCTTCAAGATACAAAATCCATGACAACGATTTCTTAATGAAAATTGAATTTGAACAGTTTTTTGAATGAATATCGTTACATTTGCTTGAATTAAAGCAAAAAGTACAAAAACTATGGTTTCAGCGGTTATATTTGAAAATAGTGAAAAAATTCTCAAAAAGTGCTTCTCTGGTCGAGAAACGTCGATTTCGAAAATGTTATAAAAAATCGAGGGACATTTTTATTTATTGATCAATCGAGATGAAATCACTTTTAATGAGTATTGTATAGGTAAATAAGCTGAATTCGGTCAAAAATTTGTCCAGAAAAAAATGCCTTCAAAATTGTACCGAAAAAATCGCATGTTTTTTTTCCGTGACAACGATTTCTTATTGAAAATTGAATTTGAACAGTTTTTTGAATGAATATCGTTACATTTGCTTGAATTAAAGCAAAAAGTACAAAAATAATGGTTTCTTCGATTGTATTTGAAAATAGCGAATAAAGCTCAAAATGTGCTTCTCTGCTCGAGAAACGTCGATTTTTAAAATGTTATTAAAAATCGAGGTACATTTTTATTTATTTATTGATCAATCGAGATGAAATCACTTTTAATGAGTATTATATGTGCATTTAAGCTAAATTCGGTCAAAAATTTGTCCAGAAAAAAATGCATTCAAAATTTTACCGAAAAAATGGAATGTTTTTTTTTCTTCAAGATGCAAAATCCGTGACAACGATTTCTTATTGAAATTGGAATTTTAACTGTTTTTTGAATGAATATCGTTACATTTGCTTGAATTAAAGCAAAAAGTACAAAAACTATGGTTTCAGCGGTTATATTTGAAAATAGTGAAAAAATTCTCAAAAAGTGCTTCTCTGGTCGAGAAACGTCGATTTTGAAAATGTAATTAAAAATCGAGGTTCATTTTTATTTATTGATCAATCGAGATATAATCACTTTTAATGAGTATTTTATATGTAAATAAGCTAAATTCGGTCAAAAATTTGTCCAGAAAAAAACTGCATTCAAAAAAGTACCGAAAAAATCGCATGTTTTTTTCTTCAAGATACAAAATCCATGACAACGATTTCTTAATGAAAATTGAATTTGAACAGTTTTTTGAATGAATATCGTTACATTTGCTTGAATTAAAGCAAAAAGTACAAAAACTATGGTTTCAGCGGTTATATTTGAAAATAGTGAAAAAATTCTCAAAAAGTGCTTCTCTGGTCGAGAAACGTTGATTTTGAAAGTGTAATTAAAAATCGAGGTACATTTTTATTTATTGATCAATCGAGATGAAATCGCTTTTAATGAGTATTTTATATGCATTTAAGCTAAATTCGGTCAAAAATTTGTCCAGAAAAAAATGCATTCAAAATTGTACCGAAAAAATGGAATGTTTTTTTCTTCAAGATGCAAAATCCGTGACAACGATTTCTTATTGAAAATTGAATTTGAACAGTTTTTTGAATGAATATCGTTACATTTGCTTGAATTAAAGCAAAAATACAAAAACTATGGTTTCAGCGGTTATATTTGAAAATAGTGAAAAAATTCTCAAAATGTGCTTCTCTGGTCGAGAAACGTCGATTTTGAAAATTCTATTAAAAATCGAGGTACATTTTTATTTATTTATTGATCAATCGAGATGAAATCACTTTTAATGAGTATTATATAGGTAAATAAGCTGAATTCGGTAAAAAATTAGTCCAGAAAAAAAATGCATTCAAAAGAGTACCGAAAAAATGGCATGTTTTTTTTCTTCAAGATACAAAATCCGTGACGATTTCTTATTGAAAAGTGAATTTGAACAGTTTTTTGAATGAATATCGTTACATTTGCTTGAATTAAAGCAAAAAGTACCAAAAAAAATAGTTTCAGCGGTTATATTTGAATATAGTGAAAAAAAACTCAAAATGTGCTTCTCTGGTCGAGAAACGTCGATTTTGAAAATTCTATTAAAAATCGAGGTATATTTTTATTTATTGTAGCGTGAAAAGTCATAACTTTTCCACAATACCTGACAACCATTCAGTTTCTGAGCTTCCGTGGCTCAATGGTTAGCGCGTTCAGCTGTTAACCGAAAGGTTGGTGGTTCGAGCCCACCCGGGAGCGGTGTTATGGGATCTCAAATGTAACGTAAAAAGTCAGAGTTTTTCCACAATACCTGACAACCATTCAATTCCTGAGCTTCCGTGGCTCAATGGTTAACGCGTTCGGCTATTAACCAATAGGTTGGTGGTTCGAACCCACCCGGGAGCGGTGTTATGGGATCTCAAATGTAACGTAAAAAGTCAGAGTTTTTCCAGAATACCTAACGAACATTTAATTTTTGGGCTTCCGTGGCGCAATGGTTAGCGTATTCAGCTGTTAACCGAAAGGTTGGTTGTTCGAGCCCACCCGGAAGCGGTGTTATGGGATCTCAAGTGTAACGTAAAAAGTCAGAGTTTTTCCACAATACCTGAAAACCATTCAATTTCTGAGCTTCCGTGGCTCAATGGTTAGCGCGTTCGGCTGTTATCCAATAGGTTGGTGGTTCGAGCCCACCCGGGAGCGGTGTTATGGGATCTCAAATGTAACGTAAAAAGTCAGAGTTTTTCCACAATACCTGACGAACATTTAATTTTTGGGCTTCCGTGGCGCCATGGTTAGCGCGCAGCGCGTTCAGCTATTAACCGAAAAGTTGGTGGTTCGAGCCCACCCGGGAGAGGTGTTGTGGGGTCTCTGATGTAACGTAAAAAGTCACAGTTTTTCCACAATACCTGACGAACATTTAATTTTTGGGCTTCCGTGGCGCAATGGTTAGCGCGTTCAGCTGAAAACCGAAAGGTTGGTGGCTCGAGCCCACCCGGGAGAGGTGTTGTGGGGTCTCAGATGTAGCGTGAAAACTCATAACTTTTCCACAATACCTGACAACCATTCAGTTTCTGAGCTTCCGTGGCTCAATGGTTAGCGCGTTCAGCTGTTAACCGAAAGGTTGGTGGTTCGAAGCCGTGTTATGGGATCTCAAATGTAACGTAAAAAGTCAGAGTTTTTCCACAATACCTGACGAACATTTAATTTTTGGGCTTCCGTGGCGCAATGGTTAGCGCGCAGCGCGTTCAGCTGTTAACCGAAAAGTTGGTGGTTCGAGCCCACCCGGGAGCGGTGTTGTGAAGTCTCGAATGTAACGTAAAAAGGCAAAGTTTTTCCACAATACCTGACGAACATTATTTTTTGGGCTTCCGTGGCGCAATGGTTAGCGCGTTCGGCTGTTAACCGAAAGGTTGGTGGTTCGAGCCCACCCGGGAGCGGTGTTATGGGGTCTCAAATGTAACGTAAAAAGTCAGAGTTTTCCACAATACCTGACGACCATTTAATTTTTGGGCTTCCGTGGCGCAATGGTTAGCGCGTTCGGCTGTTAACCAAAATGTTGGTGGTTCGAGCCCACCCGGGAGCGGTGTTATGGGATCTCAAATGTAAGGTAAATAGTCAGAGTTTTTCCACAATAGCTGAAGACCATTTCATTTCTGAGCTTCTTTGGCTCCATGGTTAGCGCGTTCGGATGTTAACCAATAGGTTGGTGGTTCGAGCCCACGCGAGAGAGGTGTTGTGGAGTCTCAGATGTAGCGTAATAAGTCAAAACGTTTCCACAATACGTGACAAATATGTAATTTCTGAGCTCCCGTGGCTCAATGGTTATCGCGTTCGGCTGTTAACCAATAGGTTGGTGGTTCGAGCCCACCCGGGAGCGGTGTTGTGGGATCTCAAATGTAACGTAAAAAGTCAGAGTTTTTCCACAATACCTGACAACCATTCAATTTCTGAGCTTCCGTGGCTCAATGGTTAGCGCGTTCGGCTGTTATCCAATAGGTTGGTGGTTCGAGCCCACCCGGGAGCGGTGTTATGGGATCTCAAATGTAACGTAAAAAGTCAGATCTTTTACGTTTGAGACCCCACAACACCTCTCCCGGGTGGGCTCGAACCACCAACCTTTCGGTTAACAGCTGAACGCTCTAACCATTGCGCCAAGGAAGCCCATATATTAAATGTTCGTCAGGTATTGTGGAAAAACTCTGACTTTTTACGTTACATTTGAGACCCCACAACACCTCTCGCGGGTGGGCTCGAACCACCAACCTTTCGGTTAACAGCTGAACGCGCTAACCATTGCGCCACGGAAGCACAAAAATTAAATGTTCGTCAGGTATTGTGGAAAAGATCTGACTTTTTACGTTACATTTGAGATCCCATAACACCGCTCCCGGGTGGGCTCGAACCAACAACCTATTGGATAACAGCCGAACGCGCTAACCATTGAGCCACGGAAGCTCAGAAATTAAATGTTCGTCAGGTATTGTGGAAAAGTTATGACTTTTCACGCTACATCTGAGACCCCACAACACCTCTCCCGGGTGGGCTCGAACCACCAACCTTTCGGTTAACAGCTGAACGCGCTAAAAATGCGCCACGGAAGCCCAAAAATTAAATGTTCGTCAGGTATTGTGGAAAAACTCTGACTTTTTACGTTACATTTGAGACCCCACAACACCTCTCCCGGGTGGGCTCGAACCACCAACCTTTCGGTTAACAGCTGAACGCGCTAACCATTGCGCCACGGAAGCCCAAAAATTAAATGTTCGTCAGGTATTGTGGAAAAGATCTGACTTTTTACGTTACATTTGAGATCCCACAACACCGCTCCCGGGTGGGCTCGAACCACCAACCTATTGGTTAACAGCCGAACGCGATAACCATTGAGCCACGGGAGCTCAGAAATTACATATTTGTCACGTATTGTGGAAACGTTTTGACTTATTACGCTACATCTGAGACTCCACAACACCTCTCTCGCGTGGGCTCGAACCACCAACCTATTGGTTAACATCCGAACGCGCTAACCATGGAGCCAAAGAAGCTCAGAAATGAAATGGTCTTCAGCTATTGTGGAAAAACTCTGACTATTTACCTTACATTTGAGATCCCATAACACCGCTCCCGGGTGGGCTCGAACCACCAACATTTTGGTTAACAGCCGAACGCGCTAACCATTGCGCCACGGAAGCCCAAAAATTAAATGGTCGTCAGGTATTGTGGAAAACTCTGACTTTTTACGTTACATTTGAGACCCCATAACACCGCTCCCGGGTGGGCTCGAACCACCAACCTTTCGGTTAACAGCCGAACGCGCTAACCATTGCGCCACGGAAGCCCAAAAAATAATGTTCGTCAGGTATTGTGGAAAAACTTTGCCTTTTTACGTTACATTCGAGACTTCACAACACCGCTCCCGGGTGGGCTCGAACCACCAACTTTTCGGTTAACAGCTGAACGCGCTGCGCGCTAACCATTGCGCCACGGAAGCCCAAAAATTAAATGTTCGTCAGGTATTGTGGAAAAACTCTGACTTTTTACGTTACATTTGAGATCCCATAACACGGCTTCGAACCACCAACCTTTCGGTTAACAGCTGAACGCGCTAACCATTGAGCCACGGAAGCTCAGAAACTGAATGGTTGTCAGGTATTGTGGAAAAGTTATGAGTTTTCACGCTACATCTGAGACCCCACAACACCTCTCCCGGGTGGGCTCGAGCCACCAACCTTTCGGTTTTCAGCTGAACGCGCTAACCATTGCGCCACGGAAGCCCAAAAATTAAATGTTCGTCAGGTATTGTGGAAAAACTGTGACTTTTTACGTTACATCAGAGACCCCACAACACCTCTCCCGGGTGGGCTCGAACCACCAACTTTTCGGTTAACAGCTGAACGCGCTGCGTGCTAACCATGGCGCCACGGAAGCCCAAAAATTAAATGTTCGTCAGGTATTGTGGAAAAACTCTGACTTTTTACGTTACATTTGAGATCCCATAACACCGCTCCCGGGTGGGCTCGAACCACCAACCTATTGGATAACAGCCGAACGCGCTAACCATTGAGCCACGGAAGCTCAGAAATTGAATGGTTTTCAGGTATTGTGGAAAAACTCTGACTTTTTACGTTACACTTGAGATCCCATAACACCGCTTCCGGGTGGGCTCGAACAACCAACCTTTCGGTTAACAGCTGAATACGCTAACCATTGCGCCACGGAAGCCCAAAAATTAAATGTTCGTTAGGTATTCTGGAAAAACTCTGACTTTTTACGTTACATTTGAGATCCCATAACACCGCTCCCGGGTGGGTTCGAACCACCAACCTATTGGTTAATAGCCGAACGCGTTAACCATTGAGCCACGGAAGCTCAGGAATTGAATGGTTGTCAGGTATTGTGGAAAAACTCTGACTTTTTACGTTACATTTGAGATCCCATAACACCGCTTCCGGGTGGGCTCGAACCACCAACCTTTCGGTTAACAGCTGAACGCGCTAACCATTGAGCCACGGAAGCTCAGAAACTGAATGGTTGTCAGGTATTGTGGAAAAGTTATGACTTTTCACGCTACAATAAATAAAAATATACCTCGATTTTTAATAGAATTTTCAAAATCGACGTTTCTCGACCAGAGAAGCACATTTTGAGATTTTTTTCACTATATTCAAATATAACCGCTGAAACTATTTTTTTTGGTACTTTTTGCTTTAATTCAAGCAAATGTAACGATATTCATTCAAAAAACTGTTCAAATTCACTTTTCAATAAGAAATCGTCACGGATTTTGTATCTTGAAGAAAAAAAACATGCCATTTTTTCGGTACTCTTTTGAATGCATTTTTTTTCTGGACTAATTTTTTACCGAATTCAGCTTATTTACCTATATAATACTCATTAAAAGTGATTTCATCTCGATTGATCAATAAATAAATAAAAATGTACCTCGATTTTTAATAGAATTTTCAAAATCGACGTTTCTCGACCAGAGAAGCACATTTTGAGAATTTTTTCACTATTTTCAAATATAACCGCTGAAACCATAGTTTTTGTATTTTTGCTTTAATTCAAGCAAATGTAACGATATTCATTCAAAAAACTGTTCAAATTCAATTTTCAATAAGAAATCGTTGTCACGGATTTTGCATCTTGAAGAAAAAAACATTCCATTTTTTCGGTACAATTTTGAATGCATTTTTTTCTGGACAAATTTTTGACCGAATTTAGCTTAAATGCATATAAAATACTCATTAAAAGCGATTTCATCTCGATTGATCAATAAATAAAAATGTACCTCGATTTTTAATTACACTTTCAAAATCAACGTTTCTCGACCAGAGAAGCACTTTTTGAGAATTTTTTCACTATTTTCAAATATAACCGCTGAAACCATAGTTTTTGTACTTTTTGCTTTAATTCAAGCAAATGTAACGATATTCATTCAAAAAACTGTTCAAATTCAATTTTCATTAAGAAATCGTTGTCATGGATTTTGTATCTTGAAGAAAAAAACATGCGATTTTTTCGGTACTTTTTTGAATGCAGTTTTTTTCTGGACAAATTTTTGACCGAATTTAGCTTATTTACATATAAAATACTCATTAAAAGTGATTATATCTCGATTGATCAATAAATAAAAATGAACCTCGATTTTTAATTACATTTTCAAAATCGACGTTTCTCGACCAGAGAAGCACTTTTTGAGAATTTTTTCACTATTTTCAAATATAACCGCTGAAACCATAGTTTTTGTACTTTTTGCTTTAATTCAAGCAAATGTAACGATATTCATTCAAAAAACAGTTAAAATTCCAATTTCAATAAGAAATCGTTGTCACGGATTTTGCATCTTGAAGAAAAAAAAACATTCCATTTTTTCGGTAAAATTTTGAATGCATTTTTTTCTGGACAAATTTTTGACCGAATTTAGCTTAAATGCACATATAATACTCATTAAAAGTGATTTCATCTCGATTGATCAATAAATAAATAAAAATGTACCTCGATTTTTAATAACATTTTAAAAATCGACGTTTCTCGAGCAGAGAAGCACATTTTGAGCTTTATTCGCTATTTTCAAATACAATCGAAGAAACCATTATTTTTGTACTTTTTGCTTTAATTCAAGCAAATGTAACGATATTCATTCAAAAAACTGTTCAAATTCAATTTTCAATAAGAAATCGTTGTCACGGAAAAAAAACATGCGATTTTTTCGGTACAATTTTGAAGGCATTTTTTTCTGGACAAATTTTTGACCGAATTCAGCTTATTTACCTATACAATACTCATTAAAAGTGATTTCATCTCGATTGATCAATAAATAAAAATGTCCCTCGATTTTTTATAACATTTTCGAAATCGACGTTTCTCGACCAGAGAAGCACTTTTTGAGAATTTTTTCACTATTTTCAAATATAACCGCTGAAACCATAGTTTTTGTACTTTTTGCTTTAATTCAAGCAAATGTAACGATATTCATTCAAAAAACTGTTCAAATTCAATTTTCATTAAGAAATCGTTGTCATGGATTTTGTATCTTGAAGAAAAAAACATGCGATTTTTTCGGTACTTTTTTGAATGCAGTTTTTTTCTGGACAAATTTTTGACCGAATTTAGCTTATTTACATATAAAATACTCATTAAAAGTGATTATATCTCGATTGATCAATAAATAAAAATGAACCTCGATTTTTAATTACATTTTCAAAATCGACGTTTCTCGACCAGAGAAGCACTTTTTGAGAATTTTTTCACTATTTTCAAATATAACCGCTGAAACCATAGTTTTTGTACTTTTTGCTTTAATTCAAGCAAATGTAACGATATTCATTCAAAAAACAGTTAAAATTCCAATTTCAATAAGAAATCGTTGTCACGGATTTTGCATCTTGAAGAAAAAAAACATTCCATTTTTTCGGTAAAATTTTGAATTCATTTTTTTCTGGACAAATTTTTGACCGAATTTAGCTTAAATGCACATAAAATACTCATTAAAAGTGATTTCATCTCGATTGATCAATAAATAAAAATGTACCTCGATTTTTAATTACATTTTCAAAATCAACGTTTCTTGACCAGAGAAGCACTTTTTGAGAATTTTTTCACTATTTTCAAATATAACCGCTGAAACCATAGTTTTTGTATTTTTGCTTTAATTCAAGCAAATGTAACGAAATTCATTCAAAAAACTGTTCAAATTCAATTTTCAATAAGAAATCGTTGTCACGGATTTTGCATCTTGAAGAAAAAAAACATTCCATTTTTTCGGTGAAATTTTGAATGCATTTTTTTCTGGACAAATATTTGATCGAATTTAGCTTAAATACATATAAAATACTCATTTAAAGCGATTTCATCTCGATTGATCTATAAATAAAAATGTACCTCAATTTTTAATAGAATTTTCAAAATCGACGTTTCTCGACCAGAAAAGCACTTTTTGAGAATTTTTTCTCTATTTTCAAATATAACCGCTGAAACCATAGTTTTTGTATTTTTGCTTTAATTCAAGCAAATGTAACGATATTCATTCAAAAAACAGTTAAAATTCCAATTTCAATAAGAAATCGTTGTCACGGATTTTGCATCTTGAAGAAAAAAAACATTCCATTTTTTCGGTAAAATTTTGAATGCATTTTTTTCTGGACAAATTTTTGACCGAATTTAGCTTAAATGCATATAAAATACTCATTAAAAGTGATGTCATCTCGATTGATCAATAAATAAAAATGTACCTCGATTTTTAATAGAATTTTCAAAATCGACGTTTCTTGACCAGAGAAGCACATTTAGAGTTTTTTTTCACTATTTTCAAATATAACCGCTGAAACCATAGTTTTTGTACTTTTTGCTTTAATTCAAGCAAATATAACGATATTCATTCAAAAAACAGTCAAAATTCCAATTTCAATAAGAAATCGTTGTAACGGTTTTTGTATCTTGAAGGTAAAAAACATGCGATTTTTTCGGTACAATTTTAAGTGCATTTTTTTCTGGACAAATTTTTGACTGAATTTAGCTTAAATACATATAAAATACTCATTAAAAGCGATTTCATCTCGATTGATCAGTAAATAAAAATGTACCTCGATTTTTAATTACATTTTCAAAATCGACGTTTCTCGACCAGAGAAGCACTTTATGAGAATTTTTTCACTATTTTCAAATATAACCGCTGAAACCATAGTTTTTGTACTTTTTGCTTTAATTCAAGCAAATGTAACGATATTCATTCAAAAAACAGTTAAAATTCCAATTTCAATAAGAAATCGTTGTCACGGATTTTGAAGGTTAATTTGTCTCACTTAATTTAAATTCGAATTATAAACTAGCACTCTCGGCAACGGCCATATCACGCTGAAAACACCGGTTCATGTCCGATCACCGAAGTTAAGCAGCGTCGAGCGCAGTCAGTACTTGGGAACACTGGGTGCCGTTGGCTTTTTCCTTTTTGTTTCCTCTTTTAAATTCCACCAGATATGAAAAAAGCAAACATATCTTCATTTTGTTATTGTTTTATAAAGATTAAGGTTAATTAAATTCAAATTATTAACTAGCACTCTCAGCAACGGCCTTTTCACGCTGAATACACCGGTTCTCGTCCGATCACCGAAGTTAAGCAGCGTCGAGCGCAGTCAGTACTTGGGAACACTGCGTGCCGTCGGCTTTTTCCTTTTTGTTTCCTCTTTTAAATTACACCAGATATGAAAAAAGCAAACATATCTTCATTTTGTTATTGTTTTATAAAGATTTAGGTTAATTAAATTCAAATTATAAACTAGCACTCTCGGCAACGGCCATATCACGCTGAAAACACCGGTTCTCGTCCGATCACCGAAGTTAAGCAGCGTCGAGCGCAGTCAGTACTTGGGAACACTGCGTGCCGTCGGCTTTTTCCTTTTTGTTTCCTCTTTTAAATTCCACCAGATATGAAAAAAGCAAACATATCTTCATTTTGTTATTGTTTTATAAAGATTTAGGTTAATTAAATTCAAATTATTAACTAGCACTCTCGGCAACGGCCATATCATGCTGAATACACCGGTTCTCGTCCGATCACCGAAGTTTAACAGCGTCGAGCGCAGTCAGTGCTTGGGAGGGAGGCCACATAGGAACACTGCAAGCCGTTAGCTTTTTCTCTTTTTTTTGTCTTTTAAATTCCAATAGATATGAAAAAAGCAAACATATTTTCTTTTTGTTATTGTTTTAAAAAGATGAAGGTTAATTTGTCTCACTTACTTTAAATTCGAATTATTAACTAGCACTCTCGGCAACGGCCATATCACGCTGAAAACACCGGTTCTCGTCCGATCACCGAAGTTAAGCAGCGTCGAGCGCAGTCAGTACTTGGGAACACTTCGTGCCGTTGGCTTTTTCCTTTTTGTTTCCTCTTTTAAATTCCACCAGATATGAAAAAAGCAAACATATCTTCTTTTTGATATTGTTTTATAAAGATGAAGGTTAATTAAATTCAAATTATTAACTAGCACTTTCGGCAACGGCCATATCACGCTGAAAACACCGGTTCTCGTCCGATCACCGAAGTTAAGCAACGTCGAGCGCAGTCAGCAAAAAAGAGTTCTCAGAAGTATTTATAACGTGAATTGGTTATCACATACAAAAATATTATATGCAAAAAGTAAAACGTTAGACATATTTCAAATTATTAAGTATAATAATCTAATATTTATTCATAAAAATATTAATGGTGTACATAAACTATTTAGTACAACTTCCTCTAACATATTAACAAGAACAAACAATATTTTAGAATGCCACCAATGCAAAACCTCAAAAAAGCTTAACTCAATCTCTTATGCAGGAGTAAAACAATACAACCAAATTTATTTACTTATATGTGATACCAAATCCTTCAATTTAGTTAAAAAAAAACTTAAAATACATATACTTAATGGCAGTGTGTAGCCATCTTTGATCTATTTGTTTATTTATTTTTTATTTATATATTTAGTTATTCCTGATTTTAATTGTTTTATTTAAAGAAGAACCATAACTCGTTTATATTTTATATTAAACGAAGTAAAAAAGTCTTGTTTTCCAATAGATATTAAACTATATTCATGTACATGCAAAACTTTATTTTAATTTTAATTTATATTTTTTATGTTCATTCTCTTTTAATGTTCTTTATTTCATTTTGTTGTCCAATTGACGTTAATCTTAAAAAATTTAAGGAGGGCAATAAGTCGCTTGAAGACTTGGTCCCTCCCCATGACCTTTTGTACAAAACTATGACAAATAAACTTTGAAACTTTGAAACTTTGAACACTGCGTGCCGTTGGCTTTTTCAATTTTATTTCATCTTTTAAATTCCACCAGATGTGAAAAAAGCAAACATATCTTCTTTTTGATATTGTTTTATAAATATGAAGGTTAATTAAATTCAAATTATTAAATAGCACTCTCGGCAACGGCCATATCACGCTGAAAACACCGGTTCCCGTCCGATCACCGAAGTTGAGCAGCGTCGAGCGCAGTCAGTACTTGGGAGGGAGACCACTTAGGAACAATGCGTGCCGTTGGCTTTTTCACTTTTTTTCCTCTTTTAAATTCCAATAGATATGAAAAAAGCAAACATGTTATCTTTTTGTTATTGTTTTAACAAGATGAAGGTTAATTTGTCTCTCTTAATTTAAATTCGAATTATTTTCTAGCACTCTCGGTAACGGCCATATCACGCTGAAAACACCGGTTCTTGTCCGATCACCGAAGTTAAGCAGCGTCGAGCGCAGTCAGTACTTGGGAACACTGCGTGCCGTTGGCTTTTTCCTTTTTGTTTCCTCTTTTAAATTCCACCAGATATGAAAAAAGCAAACATATCTTCATTTTGTTATTGTTTTATAAAGATTTAGGTTAATTAAATTCAAATTATTAACTAGCACTCTCGGCAACGGCCATATCACGCTGAATACACCGGTTCCCGTCCGATCACCGAAGTTAAGCAGCGTCGAGCGCAGTCAGTGCTTGGGAGGGAGGCCACATAGGAACACTGCAAGCCGTTAGCTTTTTAATTTTTTTTTGTCTTTTAAATTCCAACAGATATGAAAAAAGCAAACATATTTTCTTTTTGTTATTGTTTTTAAAATGATGAAGATTAATTTGTCTCACTTAATTTAAATTCGAATTATTAACTAGCACTCTCGGCAACGGCCATATCACGCTGAAAACACCGGTTCTTGTCCGATCACCGAAGTTAAGCAGCGTCGAGCGCAGTCAGTACTTGGGAACACTGCGTGCCGTTGGCTTTTTCCTTTTTGTTTTCTCTTTTAATTTCCACCAGATATGCAAAAAGCAAACATATCTTCTTTTTGTTATTGTTTTATAAAGATGAAGGTTAATTAAATTCAAATTATTATCTAGCACTCTCGGCAACGGCCAAATCACGCTGAATACACTGGTTCTCTTCCGATCACCGAAGGTTAGCAGCGTTGAGCGCAGTCAGTATTTGGGAAGGAGGCCACTTAGGAACACTGCTTGCCGTTAGCTTTTTCACTTTTTTTTGTCTTTTAAATTCCAATAGATATGAAAAAAGCAAACATATTTTCTTTTTGTTATTGTTTTAAAAAGATGAAGGTTAATTTGTCTCACTTAATTTAAATTCGAATTATTAACTAGCACTCTCGGCAACGGCCAAATCACGCTGAATACACTGAATCTCGTCCGATCACCGAAGTTAAGCAGCGTCGAGCGCAGTCAGTGCTTGGGAGGGAGGCCACATAGGAACACTGCAAGCCGTTAGCTTTTTCACTTTTTTTTGTCTTTTAAATTCCAATAGATATGAAAAAAGCAAACATATTTTCTTTTTGTTATTGTTTTAAAAAGATGAAGGTTAATTTGTCTCACTTAATTTAAATTCGAATTATTAACTAGCACTCTCGGCAACGGCCATATCACGCTGAAAACACCGGTTCTTGTCCGATCACCGAAGTTAAGCAGCGTCGAGCGCAGTCAGTACTTGGGAACACTGGGTGCCGTTGGCTTTTTCCTTTTTGTTTCCTCTTTTAAATTCCACCAGATATGAAAAAAGCAAACATATCTTCATTTTGTTATTGTTTTATAAAGATTAAGGTTAATTAAATTCAAATTATTAACTAGCACTCTCGGCAACGGCCTTTTCACGCTGAATACACCGGTTCTCGTCCAATCACCGAAGTTAAGCAGCGTCGAGCGCAGTCAGTACTTGGGAACACTGCGTGCCGTTGGCTTTTTCCTTTTTGTTTCCACTTTTAAATTCCACCAGATATGAAAAAAGCAAACATATCTTCATTTTGTTATTGTTTTATAAAGATTTAGGTTAATTAAATTCAAATTATTAACTAGCACTCTCGGCAACGGCCATATCACGCTGAATACACCGAGTCTCGTCCGATCACCGAAGTTAAGCAGCGTCGAGCGCAGTCAGTGCTTGGGAGGGAGGCCACATAGGAACACTGCAAGCCGTTAGCTTTTTCACTTTTTTTTGTCATAATAGATATGAAAAAAGCAAACATACTTTCTTTTTGTTATTGTTTTAAAAAGATGAAGGTTAATTTGTCTCACTTAATTTAAATTCGAATTATTAACTAGCACTCTCGGCAACGGCCATATCACGCTGAATACACCGGTTCTCGTCCGATCACCGAAGTTAAGCAGCGTCGAGCGCAGTCAGTGCTTGGGAGGGAGGCCACATAGGAACACTGCAAGCCGTTAGCTTTATCACTTTTTTTGTCTTTTAAATTAAAATAGATATGAAAAAAGCAAACATATTTTCTTTTTGTTATTGTTTTAAATAGATGAAGGTTAATTTGTCTCACTTAATTTAAATTCTAATTATTAACTAGCACTCTCGGCAACGGCCATATCACGCTGAAAACACCGGTTCTTGTCCGATCACCGAAGTTAAGCAGCGTCGAGCGCAGTCAGTACTTGGGAACACTGCGTGCCGTTGGCTTTTTCCTTTTTGTTTCCTCTTTTAAATTCCACCAGATATGAAAAAAGCAAACATATCTTCATTTTTTTATTGTTTTATAAAGATTTAGGTTAATTAAATTCAAATTATTAACTAGCACTCTCGGCAACGGCCATATCACGCTGAATACACCGGTTCCCGTCCGATCACCGAAGTTAAGCAGCGTCGAGCGCAGTCAGTGCTTGGGAGGGAGGCCACATAGGAACACTGCAAGCCGTTAGCTTTTTCACTTTTTTTGTCTTTTAAATTCCAACAGATATGAAAAAAGCAAACATATTTTCTTTTTGTTATTGTTTTTAAAATGATGAAGATTAATTTGTCTCACTTAATTTAAATTCGAATTATTAACTAGCACTCTCGGCAACGGCCATATCACGCTGAAAACACCGGTTCTTGTCCGATCACCGAAGTTAAGCAGCGTCGAGCGCAGTCAGTACTTGGGAACACTGGGTGCCGTTGGCTTTTTCCTTTTTGTTTCCTCTTTTAAATTCCACCAGATATGAAAAAAGCAAACATATCTTCATTTTGTTATTGTTTTATAAAGATTAAGGTTAATTAAATTCAAATTATTAACTAGCACTCTCGGCAACGGCCTTTTCACGCTGAATACACCGGTTCTCGTCCAATCACCGAAGTTAAGCAGCGTCGAGCGCAGTCAGTACTTGGGAACACTGCGTGCCGTTGGCTTTTTCCTTTTTGTTTTCTCTTTTAATTTCCACCAGATATGCAAAAAGCAAACATATCTTCTTTTTGTTATTGTTTTATAAAGATGAAGGTTAATTAAATTCAAATTATTATCTAGCACTCTCGGCAACGGCCAAATCACGCTGAATACACTGGTTCTCTTCCGATCACCGAAGGTTAGCAGCGTTGAGCGCAGTCAGTATTTGGGAAGGAGGCCACTTAGGAACACTGCTTGCCGTTAGCTTTTTCACTTTTTTTTTGTCTTTTAAATTCCAATAGATATGAAAAAAGCAAACATATTTTCTTTTTGTTATTGTTTTAAAAAGATGAAGGTTAATTTGTCTCACTTAATTTAAATTCGAATTATTAACTAGCACTCTCGGCAACGGCCAAATCACGCTGAATACACTGAATCTCGTCCGATCACCGAAGTTAAGCAGCGTCGAGCGCAGTCAGTGCTTGGGAGGGAGGCCACATAGGAACACTGCAAGCCGTTAGCTTTTTCACTTTTTTTTGTCTTTTAAATTCCAATAGATATGAAAAAAGCAAACATATTTTCTTTTTGTTATTGTTTTAAAAAGATGAAGGTTAATTTGTCTCACTTACTTTAAATTCGAATTATTAACTAGCACTCTCGGCAACGGCCATATCACGCTGAAAACACCGGTTCTCGTCCGATCACCGAAGTTAAGCAGCGTCGAGCGCAGTCAGTACTTGGGAACACACTGCCATTAAGTATATGTATTTTAAGTTTTTTTTTAACTAAATTGAAGGATTTGGTATCACATATAAGTAAATAAATTTGGTTGTATTGTTTTACTCCTGCATAAAAGATTGAGTTAAGCTTTTTTGAGGTTTTGCATTGGTGGCATTCTAAAATATTGTTTGTTCTTGTTAATATGTTAGAGGAAGTTGTACTAAATAGTTTATGTACACCATTAATATTTTTACGAATAAATATTAGATTATTATACTTAATAATTTGAAATATGTCTAACGTTTTACTTTTTGCATATAATATTTTTGTATGTGATAACCAATTCACGTTATAAATACTTCTGAGAACTCTTTTTTGCTGACTGCGCTCGACGTTGCTTAACTTCGGTGATCGGACGAGAACCGGTGTTTTCAGCGTGATATGGCCGTTGCCGAAAGTGCTAGTTAATAATTTGAATTTAATTAACCTTCATCTTTATAAAACAATATCAAAAAGAAGATATGTTTGCTTTTTTCATATCTGGTGGAATTAAAAAGAGGAAACAAAAAGGAAAAAGCCAACGGCACGAAGTGTTCCCAAGTACTGACTGCGCTCGACGCTGCTTAACTTCGGTGATCGGACGAGAACCGGTGTTTTCAGCGTGATATGGCCGTTGCCGAGAGTGCTAGTTAATAATTCGAATTTAAAGTAAGTGAGACAAATTAACCTTCATCTTTTTAAAACAATAACAAAAAGAAAATATGTTTGCTTTTTTCATATCTATTGGAATTTAAAAGACAAAAAAAAGTGAAAAAGCTAACGGCTTGCAGTGTTCCTATGTGGCCTCCCTCCCAAGCACTGACTGCGCTCGACGCTGCTTAACTTCGGTGATCGGACGAGATTCAGTGTATTCAGCGTGATTTGGCCGTTGCCGAGAGTGCTAGTTAATAATTTGAATTTAATTAACCTAAATCTTTATAAAACAATAACAAAATGAAGATATGTTTGCTTTTTTCATATCTGGTGGAATTTAAAAGAGGAAACAAAAAGGAAAAAGCCAACGGCACGCAGTGTTCCCAAGTACTGACTGCGCTCGACGCTGCTTAACTTCGGTGATCGGACAAGAACCGGTGTTTTCAGCGTGATATGGCCGTTGCCGAGAGTGCTAGTTAATAATTCGAATTTAAATTAAGTGAGACAAATTAACCTTCATCTATTTAAAACAATAACAAAAAGAAAATATGTTTGCTTTTTTCATATCTATTTTAATTTAAAAGACAAAAAAAGTGATAAAGCTAACGGCTTGCAGTGTTCCTATGTGGCCTCCCTCCCAAGCACTGACTGCGCTCGACGCTGCTTAACTTCGGTGATCGGACGAGAACCGGTGTATTCAGCGTGATATGGCCGTTGCCGAGAGTGCTAGTTAATAATTCGAATTTAAATTAAGTGAGACAAATTAACCTTCATCTTTTTAAAACAATAACAAAAAGAAAGTATGTTTGCTTTTTTCATATCTATTATGACAAAAAAAAGTGAAAAAGCTAACGGCTTGCAGTGTTCCTATGTGGCCTCCCTCCCAAGCACTGACTGCGCTCGACGCTGCTTAACTTCGGTGATCGGACGAGACTCGGTGTATTCAGCGTGATATGGCCGTTGCCGAGAGTGCTAGTTAATAATTTGAATTTAATTAACCTAAATCTTTATAAAACAATAACAAAATGAAGATATGTTTGCTTTTTTCATATCTGGTGGAATTTAAAAGAGGAAACAAAAAGGAAAAAGCCGACGGCACGCAGTGTTCCCAAGTACTGACTGCGCTCGACGCTGCTTAACTTCGGTGATCGGACGAGAACCGGTGTATTCAGCGTGAAAAGGCCGTTGCTGAGAGTGCTAGTTAATAATTTGAATTTAATTAACCTTAATCTTTATAAAACAATAACAAAATGAAGGTATGTTTGCTTTTTTCATATCTGGTGGAATTTAAAAGAGGAAACAAAAAGGAAAAAGCCTACGGCACCCAGTGTTCCCAAGTACTGACAGCGCTCGACGCTGCTTAACTTCGGTGATCGGACAAGAACCGGTGTTTTCAGCGTGATATGGCCGTTACCGAGAGTGCTAGAAAATAATTCGAATTTAAATTAAGAGAGACAAATTAACCTTCATCTTGTTAAAACAATAACAAAAAGATAACATGTTTGCTTTTTTCATATCTATTGGAATTTAAAAGAGGAAAAAAAGTGAAAAAGCCAACGGCACGCATTGTTCCTAAGTGGTCTCCCTCCCAAGTACTGACTGCGCTCGACGCTGCTCAACTTCGGTGATCGGACGGGAACCGGTGTTTTCAGCGTGATATGGCCGTTGCCGAGAGTGCTATTTAATAATTTGAATTTAATTAACCTTCATCTTTATAAAACAATATCAAAAAGAAGATATGTTTGCTTTTTTCACATCTGGTGGAATTTAAAAGATGAAATAAAATTGAAAAAGCCAACGGCACGCAGTGTTCAAAGTTTCAAAGTTTCAAAGTTTATTTGTCATAGTTTTGTACAAAAGGTCATGGGGAGGGACCAAGTCTTCAAGCGACTTATTGCCCTCCTTAAATTTTTTAAGATTAACGTCAATTGGACAACAAAATGAAATAAAGAACATTAAAAGAGAATGAACATATAAAATATAAATTAAAATTAAAATAAAGTTTTGCATGTACATGAATATAGTTTAATATCTATTGGAAAACAAGACTTTTTTACTTCGTTTAATATAAAATATAAACGAGTTATGGTTCTTCTTTAAATAAAACAATTAAAATCAGGAATAACTAAATATATAAATAAAAAATAAATAAACAAATAGATCAAAGATGGCTACACACTGCCATTAAGTATATGTATTTTAAGTTTTTTTTTAACTAAATTGAAGGATTTGGTATCACATATAAGTAAATAAATTTGGTTGTATTGTTTTACTCCTGCATAAAAGATTGAGTTAAGCTTTTTTGAGGTTTTGCATTGGTGGCATTCTAAAATATTGTTTGTTCTTGTTAATATGTTAGAGGAAGTTGTACTAAATAGTTTATGTACACCATTAATATTTTTACGAATAAATATTAGATTATTATACTTAATAATTTGAAATATGTCTAACGTTTTACTTTTTGCATATAATATTTTTGTATGTGATAACCAATTCACGTTATAAATACTTCTGAGAACTCTTTTTTGCTGACTGCGCTCGACGTTGCTTAACTTCGGTGATCGGACGAGAACCGGTGTTTTCAGCGTGATATGGCCGTTGCCGAAAGTGCTAGTTAATAATTTGAATTTAATTAACCTTCATCTTTATAAAACAATATCAAAAAGAAGATATGTTTGCTTTTTTCATATCTGGTGGAATTAAAAAGAGGAAACAAAAAGGAAAAAGCCAACGGCACGAAGTGTTCCCAAGTACTGACTGCGCTCGACGCTGCTTAACTTCGGTGATCGGACGAGAACCGGTGTTTTCAGCGTGATATGGCCGTTGCCGAGAGTGCTAGTTAATAATTCGAATTTAAAGTAAGTGAGACAAATTAACCTTCATCTTTTTAAAACAATAACAAAAAGAAAATATGTTTGCTTTTTTCATATCTATTGGAATTTAAAAGTCAAAAAAAAGTGAAAAAGCTAACGGCTTGCAGTGTTCCTATGTGGCCTCCCTCCCAAGCACTGACTGCGCTCGACGCTGCTTAACTTCGGTGATCGGACGAGATTCAGTGTATTCAGCGTGATTTGGCCGTTGCCGAGAGTGCTAGTTAATAATTCGAATTTAAATTAAGTGAGACAAATTAACCTTCATCTTTTTAAAACAATAACAAAAAGAAAATATGTTTGCTTTTTTCATATCTATTGGAATTTAAAAGACAAAAAAAAAGTGAAAAAGCTAACGGCAAGCAGTGTTCCTAAGTGGCCTCCTTCCCAAATACTGACTGCGCTCAACGCTGCTAACCTTCGGTGATCGGAAGAGAACCAGTGTATTCAGCGTGATTTGGCCGTTGCCGAGAGTGCTAGATAATAATTTGAATTTAATTAACCTTCATCTTTATAAAACAATAACAAAAAGAAGATATGTTTGCTTTTTGCATATCTGGTGGAAATTAAAAGAGAAAACAAAAAGGAAAAAGCCAACGGCACGCAGTGTTCCCAAGTACTGACTGCGCTCGACGCTGCTTAACTTCGGTGATTGGACGAGAACCGGTGTATTCAGCGTGAAAAGGCCGTTGCCGAGAGTGCTAGTTAATAATTTGAATTTAATTAACCTTAATCTTTATAAAACAATAACAAAATGAAGATATGTTTGCTTTTTTCATATCTGGTGGAATTTAAAAGAGGAAACAAAAAGGAAAAAGCCAACGGCACCCAGTGTTCCCAAGTACTGACTGCGCTCGACGCTGCTTAACTTCGGTGATCGGACAAGAACCGGTGTTTTCAGCGTGATATGGCCGTTGCCGAGAGTGCTAGTTAATAATTCGAATTTAAATTAAGTGAGACAAATTAATCTTCATCATTTTAAAAACAATAACAAAAAGAAAATATGTTTGCTTTTTTCATATCTGTTGGAATTTAAAAGACAAAAAAAAGTGAAAAAGCTAACGGCTTGCAGTGTTCCTATGTGGCCTCCCTCCCAAGCACTGACTGCGCTCGACGCTGCTTAACTTCGGTGATCGGACGGGAACCGTTGTATTCAGCGTGATATGGCCGTTGCCGAGAGTGCTAGTTAATAATTTGAATTTAATTAACCTAAATCTTTATAAAACAATAACAAAATGAAGATATGTTTGCTTTTTTCATATCTGGTGGAATTTAAAAGAGGAAACAAAAAGGAAAAAGCCAACGGCACGCAGTGTTCCCAAGTACTGACTGCGCTCGACGCTGCTTAACTTCGGTGATCGGACAAGAACCGGTGTTTTCAGCGTGATATGGCCGTTGCCGAGAGTGCTAGTTAATAATTCGAATTTAAATTAAGTGAGACAAATTAACCTTCATCTATTTAAAACAATAACAAAAAGAAAATATGTTTGCTTTTTTCATATCTATTTTAATTTAAAAGACAAAAAAAGTGATAAAGCTAACGGCTTGCAGTGTTCCTATGTGGCCTCCCTCCCAAGCACTGACTGCGCTCGACGCTGCTTAACTTCGGTGATCGGACGAGAACCGGTGTATTCAGCGTGATATGGCCGTTGCCGAGAGTGCTAGTTAATAATTCGAATTTAAATTAAGTGAGACAAATTAACCTTCATCTTTTTAAAACAATAACAAAAAGAAAGTATGTTTGCTTTTTTCATATCTATTATGACAAAAAAAAGTGAAAAAGCTAACGGCTTGCAGTGTTCCTATGTGGCCTCCCTCCCAAGCACTGACTGCGCTCGACGCTGCTTAACTTCGGTGATCGGACGAGACTCGGTGTATTCAGCGTGATATGGCCGTTGCCGAGAGTGCTAGTTAATAATTTGAATTTAATTAACCTAAATCTTTATAAAACAATAACAAAATGAAGATATGTTTGCTTTTTTCATATCTGGTGGAATTTAAAAGAGGAAACAAAAAGGAAAAAGCCGACGGCACGCAGTGTTCCCAAGTACTGACTGCGCTCGACGCTGCTTAACTTCGGTGATCGGACGAGAACCGGTGTATTCAGCGTGAAAAGGCCGTTGCTGAGAGTGCTAGTTAATAATTTGAATTTAATTAACCTTAATCTTTATAAAACAATAACAAAATGAAGGTATGTTTGCTTTTTTCATATCTGGTGGAATTTAAAAGAGGAAACAAAAAGGAAAAAGCCTACGGCACCCAGTGTTCCCAAGTACTGACAGCGCTCGACGCTGCTTAACTTCGGTGATCGGACAAGAACCGGTGTTTTCAGCGTGATATGGCCGTTACCGAGAGTGCTAGAAAATAATTCGAATTTAAATTAAGAGAGACAAATTAACCTTCATCTTGTTAAAACAATAACAAAAAGATAACATGTTTGCTTTTTTCATATCTATTGGAATTTAAAAGAGGAAAAAAAGTGAAAAAGCCAACGGAACGCATTGTTCCTAAGTGGTCTCCCTCCCAAGTACTGACTGCGCTCGACGCTGCTCAACTTCGGTGATCGGACGGGAACCGGTGTTTTCAGCGTGATATGGCCGTTGCCGAGAGTGCTATTTAATAATTTGAATTTAATTAACCTTCATCTTTATAAAACAATATCAAAAAGAAGATATGTTTGCTTTTTTCACATCTGGTGGAATTTAAAAGATGAAATAAAATTGAAAAAGCCAACGGCACGCAGTGTTCAAAGTTTCAAAGTTTCAAAGTTTATTTGTCATAGTTTTGTACAAAAGGTCATGGGGAGGGACCAAGTCTTCAAGCGACTTATTGCCCTCCTTAAATTTTTTAAGATTAACGTCAATTGGACAACAAAATGAAATAAAGAACATTAAAAGAGAATGAACATAAAAAATATAAATTAAAATTAAAATAAAGTTTTGCATGTACATGAATATAGTTTAATATCTATTGGAAAACAAGACTTTTTTACTTCGTTTAATATAAAATATAAACGAGTTATGGTTCTTCTTTAAATAAAACAATTAAAATCAGGAATAACTAAATATATAAATAAAAAATAAATAAACAAATAGATCAAAGATGGCTACACACTGCCATTAAGTATATGTATTTTAAGTTTTTTTTTAACTAAATTGAAGGATTTGGTATCACATATAAGTAAATAAATTTGGTTGTATTGTTTTACTCCTGCATAAGAGATTGAGTTAAGCTTTTTTGAGGTTTTGCATTGGTGGCATTCTAAAATATTGTTTGTTCTTGTTAATATGTTAGAGGAAGTTGTACTAAATAGTTTATGTACACCATTAATATTTTTATGAATAAATATTAGATTATTATACTTAATAATTTGAAATATGTCTAACGTTTTACTTTTTGCATATAATATTTTTGTATGTGATAACCAATTCACGTTATAAATACTTCTGAGAACTCTTTTTTGCTGACTGCGCTCGACGTTGCTTAACTTCGGTGATCGGACGAGAACCGGTGTTTTCAGCGTGATATGGCCGTTGCCGAAAGTGCTAGTTAATAATTTGAATTTAATTAACCTTCATCTTTATAAAACAATATCAAAAAGAAGATATGTTTGCTTTTTTCATATCTGGTGGAATTTAAAAGAGGAAACAAAAAGGAAAAAGCCAACGGCACGAAGTGTTCCCAAGTACTGACTGCGCTCGACGCTGCTTAACTTCGGTGATCGGACGAGAACCGGTGTTTTCAGCGTGATATGGCCGTTGCCGAGAGTGCTAGTTAATAATTCGAATTTAAAGTAAGTGAGACAAATTAACCTTCATCTTTTTAAAACAATAACAAAAAGAAAATATGTTTGCTTTTTTCATATCTATTGGAATTTAAAAGACAAAAAAAAGAGAAAAAGCTAACGGCTTGCAGTGTTCCTATGTGGCCTCCCTCCCAAGCACTGACTGCGCTCGACGCTGTTAAACTTCGGTGATCGGACGAGAACCGGTGTATTCAGCATGATATGGCCGTTGCCGAGAGTGCTAGTTAATAATTTGAATTTAATTAACCTAAATCTTTATAAAACAATAACAAAATGAAGATATGTTTGCTTTTTTCATATCTGGTGGAATTTAAAAGAGGAAACAAAAAGGAAAAAGCCGACGGCACGCAGTGTTCCCAAGTACTGACTGCGCTCGACGCTGCTTAACTTCGGTGATCGGACGAGAACCGGTGTTTTCAGCGTGATATGGCCGTTGCCGAGAGTGCTAGTTAATAATTTGAATTTAATTAACCTAAATCTTTATAAAACAATAACAAAATGAAGATATGTTTGCTTTTTTCATATCTGGTGTAATTTAAAAGAGGAAACAAAAAGGAAAAAGCCGACGGCACGCAGTGTTCCCAAGTACTGACTGCGCTCGACGCTGCTTAACTTCGGTGATCGGACGAGAACCGGTGTATTCAGCGTGAAAAGGCCGTTGCTGAGAGTGCTAGTTAATAATTTGAATTTAATTAACCTTAATCTTTATAAAACAATAACAAAATGAAGATATGTTTGCTTTTTTCATATCTGGTGGAATTTAAAAGAGGAAACAAAAAGGAAAAAGCCAACGGCACCCAGTGTTCCCAAGTACTGACTGCGCTCGACGCTGCTTAACTTCGGTGATCGGACATGAACCGGTGTTTTCAGCGTGATATGGCCGTTGCCGAGAGTGCTAGTTTATAATTCGAATTTAAATTAAGTGAGACAAATTAACCTTCATCTATTTAAAACAATAACAAAAAGAAAATATGTTTGCTTTTTTCATATCTATTGGAATTTAAAAGACAAAAAAAAGTGAAAAAGCTAACGGCTTGCAGTGTTCCTATGTGGCCTCTATTCCAAGCACTGACTGCGCTCGACGTTGCTTAACTTCGGTGATCGGACGAGAACCGGTGTTTTCAGCGTGATATGGCCGTTGCCGAAAGTGCTAGTTAATAATTTGAATTTAATTAACCTTCATCTTTATAAAACAATATCAAAAAGAAGATATGTTTGCTTTTTTCATATCTGGTGGAATTTAAAAGAGGAAACAAAAAGGAAAAAGCCAACGGCACGAAGTGTTCCCAAGTACTGACTGCGCTCGACGCTGCTTAACTTCGGTGATCGGACGAGAACCGGTGTTTTCAGCGTGATATGGCCGTTGCCGAAAGTGCTAGTTAATAATTTGAATTTAATTAACCTTCATCTTTATAAAACAATATCAAAAAGAAGATATGTTTGCTTTTTTCATATCTGGTGGAATTTAAAAGAGGAAACAAAAAGGAAAAAGCCAACGGCACGAAGTGTTCCCAAGTACTGACTGCGCTCGACGCTGCTTAACTTCGGTGATCGGACGAGAACCGGTGTTTTCAGCGTGATATGGCCGTTGCCGAGAGTGCTAGTTAATAATTCGAATTTAAAGTAAGTGAGACAAATTAACCTTCATCTTTTTAAAACAATAACAAAAAGAAAATATGTTTGCTTTTTTCATATCTATTGGAATTTAAAAGACAAAAAAAAGAGAAAAAGTTAACGGCTTGCAGTGTTCCTATGTGGCCTCCCTCCCAAGCACTGACTGCGCTCGACGCTGTTTAACTTCGGTGATCGGACGAGAACCGGTGTATTCAGCATGAAATGGCCGTTGCCGAGAGTGCTAGTTAATAATTTGAATTTAATTAACCTAAATCTTTATAAAACAATAACAAAATGAAGATATGTTTGCTTTTTTCATATCTGGTGGAATTTAAAAGAGGAAACAAAAAGGAAAAAGCCGACGGCACGCAGTGTTCCCAAGTACTGACTGCGCTCGACGCTGCTTAACTTCGGTGATCGGACGAGAACCGGTGTTTTCAGCGTGAAAAGGCCGTTGCTGAGAGTGCTAGTTAATAATTTGAATTTAATTAACCTAAATCTTTATAAAACAATAACAAAATGAAGATATGTTTGCTTTTTTCATATCTGGTGGAATTTAAAAGAGGAAACAAAAAGGAAAAAGCCGACGGCACGCAGTGTTCCCAAGTACTGACTGCGCTCGACGCTGCTTAACTTCGGTGATCGGACGAGAACCGGTGTTTTCAGCGTGATATGGCCGTTGCCGAGAGTGCTAGTTAATAATTTGAATTTAATTAACCTAAATCTTTATAAAACAATAACAAAATGAAGATATGTTTGCTTTTTTCATATCTGGTGTAATTTAAAAGAGGAAACAAAAAGGAAAAAGCCGACGGCACGCAGTGTTCCCAAGTACTGACTGCGCTCGACGCTGCTTAACTTCGGTGATCGGACGAGAACCGGTGTATTCAGCGTGAAAAGGCCGTTGCTGAGAGTGCTAGTTAATAATTTGAATTTAATTAACCTTAATCTTTATAAAACAATAACAAAATGAAGATATGTTTGCTTTTTTCATATCTGGTGGAATTTAAAAGAGGAAACAAAAAGGAAAAAGCCAACGGCACCCAGTGTTCCCAAGTACTGACTGCGCTCGACGCTGCTTAACTTCGGTGATCGGACATGAACCGGTGTTTTCAGCGTGATATGGCCGTTGCCGAGAGTGCTAGTTTATAATTCGAATTTAAATTAAGTGAGACAAATTAACCTTCATCTATTTAAAACAATAACAAAAAGAAAATATGTTTGCTTTTTTCATATCTATTGGAATTTAAAAGACAAAAAAAAGTGAAAAAGCTAACGGCTTGCAGTGTTCCTATGTGGCCTCTATTCCAAGCACTGACTGCGCTCGACGTTGCTTAACTTCGGTGATCGGACGAGAACCGGTGTTTTCAGCGTGATATGGCCGTTGCCGAAAGTGCTAGTTAATAATTTGAATTTAATTAACCTTCATCTTTATAAAACAATATCAAAAAGAAGATATGTTTGCTTTTTTCATATCTGGTGGAATTTAAAAGAGGAAACAAAAAGGAAAAAGCCAACGGCACGAAGTGTTCCCAAGTACTGACTGCGCTCGACGCTGCTTAACTTCGGTGATCGGACGAGAACCGGTGTTTTCAGCGTGATATGGCCGTTGCCGAGAGTGCTAGTTAATAATTCGAATTTAAAGTAAGTGAGACAAATTAACCTTCATCTTTTTAAAACAATAACAAAAAGAAAATATGTTTGCTTTTTTCATATCTATTGGAATTTAAAAGACAAAAAAAAGAGAAAAAGTTAACGGCTTGCAGTGTTCCTATGTGGCCTCCCTCCCAAGCACTGACTGCGCTCGACGCTGTTTAACTTCGGTGATCGGACGAGAACCGGTGTATTCAGCATGAAATGGCCGTTGCCGAGAGTGCTAGTTAATAATTTGAATTTAATTAACCTAAATCTTTATAAAACAATAACAAAATGAAGATATGTTTGCTTTTTTCATATCTGGTGGAATTTAAAAGAGGAAACAAAAAGGAAAAAGCCGACGGCACGCAGTGTTCCCAAGTACTGACTGCGCTCGACGCTGCTTAACTTCGGTGATCGGACGAGAACCGGTGTTTTCAGCGTGATATGGCCGTTGCCGAGAGTGCTAGTTAATAATTTGAATTTAATTAACCTAAATCTTTATAAAACAATAACAAAATGAAGATATGTTTGCTTTTTTCATATCTGGTGTAATTTAAAAGAGGAAACAAAAAGGAAAAAGCCGACGGCACGCAGTGTTCCCAAGTACTGACTGCGCTCGACGCTGCTTAACTTCGGTGATCGGACGAGAACCGGTGTATTCAGCGTGAAAAGGCCGTTGCTGAGAGTGCTAGTTAATAATTTGAATTTAATTAACCTTAATCTTTATAAAACAATAACAAAATGAAGATATGTTTGCTTTTTTCATATCTGGTGGAATTTAAAAGAGGAAACAAAAAGGAAAAAGCCAACGGCACCCAGTGTTCCCAAGTACTGACTGCGCTCGACGCTGCTTAACTTCGGTGATCGGACATGAACCGGTGTTTTCAGCGTGATATGGCAGTTGCCGAGAGTGCTAGTTTATAATTCGAATTTAAATTAAGTGAGACAAATTAACCTTCATCTATTTAAAACAATAACAAAAAGAAAATATGTTTGCTTTTTTCATATCTATTGGAATTTAAAAGACAAAAAAAAGTGAAAAAGCTAACGGCTTGCAGTGTTCCTATGTGGCCTCTATTCCAAGCACTGACTGCGCTCGACGTTGCTTAACTTCGGTGATCGGACGAGAACCGGTGTATTCAGCGTGATATGGCCGTTGCCGAGAGTGCTAGTTAAAAATTTGAATTTAATTAACCTAAATCTTTATAAAACAATAACAAAATGAAGATATGTTTGCTTTTTTTCATATCTGGTGGAATTTAAAAGAGGAAACAAAAAGGAAAAAGCCAACGGCACCCAGTGTTCCCAAGTACTGACTGCTTAATACACCATTATTGAAATTGGAATTTTAACTGTTTTTTTGACTGAATATCGTTACATTTGCTTGAATTAAAGCAAAAAGTACAAAAACTATGGTTTCAGCGGTTATATTTGAAAATAGTGAAAAAATTCTCAAAAAGTGCTTCTCTGGTCGAGAAACGTCGATTTTGAAAATGTAATTAAAAATCGAGGTACATTTTTATTTACTGATCAATCGAGATGAAATCGCTTTTAATGAGTATTTTATATGTATTTAAGCTAAATTCAGTCAAAAATTTGTCCAGAAAAAAATGCATTTAAAATTGTACCGAAAAAATCGCATGTTTTTTACCTTCAAGATACAAAAACCGTTACAACGATTTCTTATTGAAATTGGAATTTTAACTGTTTTTTGAATGAATATCGTTATATTTGCTTAAATTAAAGCAAAAAGTACAAAAACTATGGTTTCAGCGGTTATATTTGAAAAAAGTGAAAAAATTTTCAAAAAGTGCTTCTCTGGTCGAGAAACGTTGATTTTGAAAATGTAATTAAAAATCGAGGTACATTTTTATTTATTGATCAATCGAGATGAAATCGCTTTTAATGAGTATTTTATATGCATTTAAGCTAAATTCGGTCAAAAATTTGTCCAGAAAAAAATGCATTCAAAATTGTACCGAAAAAATGGAATGTTTTTTTCTTCAAGATGCAAAATCCGTGACAACGATTTCTTATTGAAATTGGAATTTTAACAGTTTTTTGAATGAATATCGTTACATTTGCTGGAATTAAAGCAAAAATACAAAAACTATGGTTTCAGCGGTTATATTTGAAAATAGTGAAAAAGTTCTCAAAATGTGCTTCTCTGGTCGAGAAACGTCGATTTTGAAAATTCTATTAAAAATCGAGGTACATTTTTATTTATTGATCAATCGAGATGAAATCACTTTTAATGAGTATTTTATATGCATTTAAGCTAAATTCGGTCAAAAATTTGTCCAGAAAAAAATGCATTCAAAATTTCACCGAAAAAATGGAATGTTTTTTTTCTTCAAGATGCAAAATCCGTGACAACGATTTCTTATTGAAATTGGAATTTTAACTGTTTTTTGAATGAATATCGTTACATTTGCTTGAATTAAAGCAAAAAGTACAAAAACTATGGTTTCAGCGGTTATATTTGAAAATAGTGAAAAAATTCTCATAAAGTGCTTCTCTGGTCGAGAAACGTCGATTTTGAAAATGTAATTAAAAATCGAGGTACATTTTTATTTACTGATCAATCGAGATGAAATCGCTTTTAATGAGTATTTTATATGTATTTAAGCTAAATTCAGTCAAAAATTTGTCCAGAAAAAAATGCACTTAAAATTGTACCGAAAAAATCGCATGTTTTTTACCTTCAAGATACAAAAACCGTTACAACGATTTCTTATTGAAATTGGAATTTTAACTGTTTTTTGAATGAATATCGTTATATTTGCTTGAATTAAAGCAAAAAGTACAAAAACTATGGTTTCAGCGGTTATATTTGAAAATAGTGAAAAAAAACTCTAAATGTGCTTCTCTGGTCAAGAAACGTCGATTTTGAAAATTATATTAAAAATCGAGGTACATTTTTATTTATTGATCAATCGAGATGAAATCACTTTTAATGAGTATTTTATATGCATTTAAGCTAAATTCGGTCAAAAATTTGTCCAGAAAAAAATGCATTCAAAATTTTACCGAAAAAATGGAATGTTTTTTTTCTTCAAGATGCAAAATCCGTGACAACGATTTCTTATTGAAATTGGAATTTTAACTGTTTTTTGAATGAATATCGTTACATTTGCTTGAATTAAAGCAAAAATACAAAAACTATGGTTTCAGCGGTTATATTTGAAAATAGAGAAAAAATTCTCAAAAAGTGCTTTTCTTGTCGAGAAACGTCGATTTTGAAAATTCTATTAAAAATTGAGGTACATTTTTATTTATAGATCAATCGAGATGAAATCGCTTTAAATGAGTATTTTATATGTATTTAAGCTAAATTCGATCAAATATTTGTCCAGAAAAAAATGCATTCAAAATTTCACCGAAAAAATGGAATGTTTTTTTTCTTCAAGATGCAAAATCCGTGACAACGATTTCTTATTGAAAATTGAATTTGAACAGTTTTTTGAATGAATTTCGTTACATTTGCTTGAATTAAAGCAAAAATACAAAAACTATGGTTTCAGCGGTTATATTTGAAAATAGTGAAAAAATTCTCAAAAAGTGCTTCTCTGGTCGAGAAACGTTGATTTTGAAAATGTAATTAAAAATCGAGGTACATTTTTATTTATTGATCAATCGAGATGAAATCACTTTTAATGAGTATTTTATGTGCATTTAAGCTAAATTCGGTCAAAAATTTGTGCAGAAAAAAATGCATTCAAAATTTTACCGAAAAAATGGAATGTTTTTTTTTCTTCAAGATGCAAAATCCGTGACAACGATTTCTTATTGAAATTGGAATTTTAACTGTTTTTTGAATGAATATCGTTACATTTGCTTGAATTAAAGCAAAAAGTACAAAAACTATGGTTTCAGCGGTTATATTTGAAAATAGTGAAAAAATTCTCAAAAAGTGCTTCTCTGGTCGAGAAACGTCGATTTTGAAAATGTAATTAAAAATCGAGGTTCATTTTTATTTATTGATCAATCGAGATATAATCACTTTTAATGAGTATTTTATATGTAAATAAGCTAAATTCGGTCAAAAATTTGTCCAGAAAAAAACTGCATTCAAAAAAGTACCGAAAAAATCGCATGTTTTTTTCTTCAAGATACAAAATCCATGACAACGATTTCTTAATGAAAATTGAATTTGAACAGTTTTTTGAATGAATATCGTTACATTTGCTTGAATTAAAGCAAAAAGTACAAAAACTATGGTTTCAGCGGTTATATTTGAAAATAGTGAAAAAATTCTCAAAAAGTGCTTCTCTGGTCGAGAAACGTCGATTTCGAAAATGTTATAAAAAATCGAGGGACATTTTTATTTATTGATCAATCGAGATGAAATCACTTTTAATGAGTATTGTATAGGTAAATAAGCTGAATTCGGTCAAAAATTTGTCCAGAAAAAAATGCCTTCAAAATTGTACCGAAAAAATCGCATGTTTTTTTTCCGTGACAACGATTTCTTATTGAAAATTGAATTTGAACAGTTTTTTGAATGAATATCGTTACATTTGCTTGAATTAAAGCAAAAAGTACAAAAATAATGGTTTCTTCGATTGTATTTGAAAATAGCGAATAAAGCTCAAAATGTGCTTCTCTGCTCGAGAAACGTCGATTTTTAAAATGTTATTAAAAATCGAGGTACATTTTTATTTATTTATTGATCAATCGAGATGAAATCACTTTTAATGAGTATTATATAGGTAAATAAGCTGAATTCGGTAAAAAATTAGTCCAGAAAAAAAATGCATTCAAAAGAGTACCGAAAAAATGGCATGTTTTTTTTCTTCAAGATACAAAATCCGTGACGATTTCTTATTGAAAATTGAATTTGAACAGTTTTTTGAATGAATATCGTTACATTTGCTTGAATTAAAGCAAAAAGTACCAAAAAAAATAGTTTCAGCGGTTATATTTGAATATAGTGAAAAAAAACTCAAAATGTGCTTCTCTGGTCGAGAAACGTCGATTTTGAAAATTCTATTAAAAATCGAGGTATATTTTTATTTATTGATCAATCGAGATGAAATCACTTTTAATGAGTCTTTTACATGTATTTAAGCTAAATTCGGTAAAAAATCTGTCCAGAAAAAAATGCATTCAAAATTGTACCGAAAAAATCGCATGCTTTTTTTCTTCAAGATGCAAAATCCTTGACAACGATTTCTTATTGAAATTGGAATTTTAACTGTTTTTTGAATGAATATCGTTATATTTGCTTGAATTAAAGCAAAAAGTACAAAAACTATGGTTTCAGCGGTTATATTTGAAAATAGTGAAAAAATTCTCAAAAAGTGCTTCTCTGGTCGAGAAACGTCGATTTCGAAAATGTTATAAAAAATCGAGGGACATTTTTATTTATTGATCAATCGAGATGAAATCACTTTTAATGAGTATTAAATAGGTAAATAAGCTGAATTCGGTCAAAAATTTGTCCAGAAAAAAATGCCTTCAAAATTGTACCGAAAAAATCGCATGTTTTTTTCCGTGACAACGATTTCTTATTGAAAATTGAATTTGAACAGTTTTTTGAATGAATATCGTTACATTTGCTTGAATTAAAGCAAAAAGTACAAAAATAATGGTTTCTTCGATTGTATTTGAAAATAGCGAATAAAGCTCAAAATGTGCTTCTCTGCTCGAGAAACGTCGATTTTTAAAATGTTATTAAAAATCGAGGTACATTTTTATTTATTTATTGATCAATCGAGATGAAATCACTTTTAATGAGTATTATATGTGCATTTAAGCTAAATTCGGTCAAAAATTTGTCCAGAAAAAAATGCAATCAAAATTTTACCGAAAAAATGGAATGTTTTTTTTCTTCAAGATGCAAAATCCGTGACAACGATTTCTTATTGAAATTGGAATTTTAACTGTTTTTTGAATGAATATCGTTACATTTGCTTGAATTAAAGCAAAAAGTACAAAAACTATGGTTTCAGCGGTTATATTTGAAAATAGTGAAAAAATTCTCAAAAAGTGCTTCTCTGGTCGAGAAACGTCGATTTTGAAAATGTAATTAAAAATCGAGGTTCATTTTTATTTATTGATCAATCGAGATATAATCACTTTTAATGAGTATTTTATATGTAAATAAGCTAAATTCGGTCAAAAATTTGTCCAGAAAAAAACTGCATTCAAAAAAGTACCGAAAAAATCGCATGTTTTTTTCTTCAAGATACAAAATCCATGACAACGATTTCTTAATGAAAATTGAATTTGAACAGTTTTTTGAATGAATATCGTTACATTTGCTTGAATTAAAGCAAAAAGTACAAAAACTATGGTTTCAGCGGTTATATTTGAAAATAGTGAAAAAATTCTCAAAAAGTGCTTCTCTGGTCGAGAAACGTCGATTTCGAAAATGTTATAAAAAATCGAGGGACATTTTTATTTATTGATCAATCGAGATGAAATCACTTTTAATGAGTATTGTATAGGTAAATAAGCTGAATTCAGTCAAAAATTTGTCCAGAAAAAAATGCCTTCAAAATTGTACCGAAAAAATCGCATGTTTTTTTCCGTGACAACGATTTCTTATTGAAAATTGAATTTGAACAGTTTTTTGAATGAATATCGTTACATTTGCTTGAATTAAAGCAAAAAGTACAAAAATAATGGTTTCTTCGATTGTATTTGAAAATAGCGAATAAAGCTCAAAATGTGCTTCTCTGCTCGAGAAACGTCGATTTTTAAAATGTTATTAAAAATCGAGGTACATTTTTATTTATTTATTGATCAATCGAGATGAAATCACTTTTAATGAGTATTATATAGGTAAATAAGCTGAATTCGGTAAAAAATTAGTCCAGAAAAAAAATGCATTCAAAAGAGTACCGAAAAAATGGCATGTTTTTTTTCTTCAAGATACAAAATCCGTGACGATTTCTTATTGAAAAGTGAATTTGAACAGTTTTTTGAATGAATATCGTTACATTTGCTTGAATTAAAGCAAAAAGTACCAAAAAAAATAGTTTCAGCGGTTATATTTGAATATAGTGAAAAAAAACTCAAAATGTGCTTCTCTGGTCGAGAAACGTCGATTTTGAAAATTCTATTAAAAATCGAGGTATATTTTTATTTATTGATCAATCGAGATGAAATCACTTTTAATGAGTCTTTTACATGTATTTAAGCTAAATTCGGTAAAAAATCTGTCCAGAAAAAAATGCATTCAAAATTGTACCGAAAAAATCGCATGCTTTTTTTCTTCAAGATGCAAAATCCTTGACAACGATTTCTTATTGAAATTGGAATTTTAACTGTTTTTTGAATGAATATCGTTATATATGCTTGAATTAAAGCAAAAAGTACAAAAACTATGGTTTCAGCGGTTATATTTGAAAATAGTGAAAAAATTCTCAAAAAGTGCTTCTCTGGTCGAGAAACGTCGATTTCGAAAATGTTATAAAAAATCGAGGGACATTTTTATTTATTGATCAATCGAGATGAAATCACTTTTAATGAGTATTGTATAGGTAAATAAGCTAAATTCGGTCAAAAATTTGTCCAGAAAAAAATGCCTTCAAAATTGTACCGAAAAAATCGCATGTTTTTTTTCCGTGACAACGATTTCTTATTGAAAATTGAATTTGAACAGTTTTTTGAATGAATATCGTTACATTTGCTTGAATTAAAGCAAAAAGTACAAAAATAATGGTTTCTTCGATTGTATTTGAAAATAGCGAATAAAGCTCAAAATGTGCTTCTCTGCTCGAGAAACGTCGATTTTTAAAATGTTATTAAAAATCGAGGTACATTTTTATTTATTTATTGATCAATCGAGATGAAATCACTTTTAATGAGTATTATATAGGTAAATAAGCTGAATTCGGTAAAAAATTAGTCCAGAAAAAAAATGCATTCAAAAGAGTACCGAAAAAATGGCATGTTTTTTTTCTTCAAGATACAAAATCCGTGACGATTTCTTATTCAAAATTGAATTTGAACAGTTTTTTGAATGAATATCGTTACATTTGCTTGAATTAAAGCAAAAAGTACCAAAAAAAATAGTTTCAGCGGTTATATTTGAATATAGTGAAAAAAAAACTCAAAATGTGCTTCTCTGGTCGAGAAACGTCGATTTTGAAAATTCTATTAAAAATCGAGGTATATTTTTATTTATTGATCAATCGAGATGAAATCACTTTTAATGAGTCTTACATGTATTTAAGCTAAATTCGGTAAAAAATCTGTCCAGAAAAAAATGCATTCAAAATTGTACCGAAAAAATCGCATGCTTTTTTTCTTCAAGATGCAAAATCCTTGACAACGATTTCTTATTGAAATTGGAATTTTAACTGTTTTTTGAATGAATATCGTTATATTTGCTTGAATTAAAGCAAAAAGTACAAAAACTATGGTTTCAGCGGTTATATTTGAAAATAGTGAAAAAAAACTCTATATGTGCTTCTCTGGTCAAAAAAACGTCGATTTTGAAAATTCTATTAAAAATCGAGGTACATTTTTATTTATAGATCAATCGAGATGAAATAACTTTTAATGAGTATTTCATATGCATTTAAGCTAAATTCGGTCAAAAATTTGTCCAGAAAAAAATGCATTCAAAATTTCACCGAAAAAATGGAATGTTTTTTTTCTTCAAGATGCAAAATCCGTGACAACGATTTCTTATTGAAAATTGAATTTGAACAGTTTTTTGAATGAATATCGTTACATTTGCTTGAATTAAAGCAAAAATACAAAAACTATGGTTTCAGCGGTTATATTTGAAAATAGTGAAAAAATTCTCAAAATGTGCTTCTCCGGTCGAGAAACGTCGATTTTGAAAATTCTATTAAAAATCGAGGTACATTTTTATTTATTGATCAATCGAGATGAAATCACTTTTAATGAGTATTTTAAATGCACTTAAGCTAAATTCGGTCAAAAATTTGTCCAGAAAAAAATGCATTCAAAATTGTACCGAAAAAATGGAATGTTTTTTTTCTTCAAGATGCAAAATCCATGACAACGATTTCTTATTGAAATTGGAATTTTAATTGATTTTTGAATGAATATCGTTACATTTGCTTGAATTAAATCAAAAAGTACAAAAACTATGGTTTCAGCGATTATATTTGAAAATAGTGAAAAAATTCTCAAAAAGTGCTTCTCTGGTCGAGAAACGTCGATTTTGAAAATGTAATTAAAAATCGAGGTACATTTTTATTTACTGATCAATCGAGATGAAATCGCTTTTAATGAGTATTTTATATGTATTTAAGCTAAATTCAGTCAAAAATTTGTCCAGAAAAAAATGCATTTAAAATTGTACCGAAAAAATCGCATGTTTTTTACCTTCAAGATACAAAAACCGTTACAACGATTTCTTATTGAAATTGGAATTTTAACTGTTTTTTGAATGAATATCGTTATATTTGCTTGAATTAAAGCAAAAAGTACAAAAACTATGGTTTCAGCGGTTATATTTGAAAATAGTGAAAAAATTCTCAAAAAGTGCTTCTCTGGTCGAGAAACGTTGATTTTGAAAGTGTAATTAAAAATCGAGGTACATTTTTATTTATTGATCAATCGAGATGAAATCGCTTTTAATGAGTATTTTATATGCATTTAAGCTAAATTCGGTCAAAAATTTGTCCAGAAAAAAATGCATTCAAAATTGTACCGAAAAAATGGAATGTTTTTTTCTTCAAGATGCAAAATCCGTGACAACGATTTCTTATTGAAAATTGAATTTGAAGTTTTTTGAATGAATATCGTTACATTTGCTTGAATTAAAGCAAAAATACAAAAACTATGGTTTCAGCGGTTATATTTGAAAATAGTGAAAAAATTCTCAAAATGTGCTTCTCTGGTCGAGAAACGTCGATTTTGAAAATTCTATTAAAAATCGAGGTACATTTTTATTTATTTATTGATCAATCGAGATGAAATCACTTTTAATGAGTATAATATAGGTAAATAAGCTGAAATTCGGTAAAAAATTAGTCCAGAAAAAAAATGCATTCAAAAGAGTACCGAAAAAATGGCATGTTTTTTTTCTTCAAGATACAAAATCCGTGACAACGATTTCTTATTGAAATTGGAATTTAAACTGTTTTTTGAATGAATATCGTTATATTTGCTTGAATTAAAGCAAAAAGTACAAAAACTATGGTTTCAGCGGTTATATTTGAAAATAGTGAAAAAAAACTCTAAATGTGCTTCTCTGGTCAAGAAACGTCGATTTTGAAAATTCTATTAAAAATTGAGGTACATTTTTATTTATAGATCAATCGAGATGAAATCGCTTTAAATGAGTATTTTATATGTATTTAAGCTAAATTCGATCAAATATTTGTCCAGAAAAAAATGCATTTAAAATTGTACCGAAAAAAACGCATGTTTTTTACCTTCAAGATACAAAAACCGTTACAACGATTTCTTATTGAAATTGGAATTTTAACTGTTTTTTGAATGAATATCGTTATATTTGCTTGAATTAAAGCAAAAAGTACAAAAACTATGGTTTCAGCGGTTATATTTGAAAATAGTGAAAAAATTCTCAAAAAGTGCTTCTCTGGTCGAGAAACGTTGATTTTGAAAATGTAATTAAAAATCGAGGTACATTTTTATTTATTGATCAATCGAGATGAAATCGCTTTTAATGAGTATTTTATATGCATTTAAGCTAAATTCGGTCAAAAATTTGTCCAGAAAAAAATGCATTCAAAATTGTACCGAAAAAATGGAATGTTTTTTTCTTCAAGATGCAAAATCCGTGACAACGATTTCTTATTGAAAATTGAATTTGAACAGTTTTTTGAATGAATATCGTTACATTTGCTTGAATTAAAGCAAAAATACAAAAACTATGGTTTCAGCGGTTATATTTGAAAATAGTGAAAAAATTCTCAAAATGTGCTTCTCTGGTCGAGAAACGTCGATTTTGAAAATTCTATTAAAAATCGAGGTACATTTTTATTTATTGATCAATCGAGATGAAATCACTTTTAATGAGTATTTTATGTGCATTTAAGCTAAATTCGGTCAAAAATTTGTCCAGAAAAAAATGCATTCAAAATTTTACCGAAAAAATGGAATGTTTTTTTTCTTCAAGATGCAAAATCCGTGACAACGATTTCTTATTGAAATTGGAATTTTAACTGTTCTTTGAATGAATATCGTTACATTTGCTTGAATTAAAGCAAAAAGTACAAAAACTATGGTTTCAGCGGTTATATTTGAAAATAGTGAAAAAATTCTCAAAAAGTGCTTCTCTGGTCGAGAAACGTCGATTTTGAAAATGTAATTAAAAATCGAGGTACATTTTTATTTATTGATCAATCGAGATATAATCACTTTTAATGAGTATTTTATATGTAAATAAGCTAAATTCGGTCAAAAATTTGTCCAGAAAAAAACTGCATTCAAAAAAGTACCGAAAAAATCGCATGTTTTTTTCTTCAAGATACAAAATCCGTGACAACGATTTCTTAATGAAAATTGAATTTGAACAGTTTTTTGAATGGATGTCGTTACATTTGCTTGAATTAAAGCAAAAAGTACAAAAATAATGGTTTCAGTGATTATATTTGAAAATAGTGAAAAAAAACTCAAAATGTGCTTCTCTGGTCGAGAAACGTCGATTTTGAAAATTCTATTAAAAATTGAGGTACATTTTTATTTATTGATCAATCGAGATGAAATCGCTTTTAATGTGTATTTTATATGTATTTAAGCTAAATTCGGTCAAAAATTTGTCCAGAAAAAAATGCATTCAAAAGTGTAGCGAAAAAATCGCATGTTTTTTACCTTCAAGATACAAAAACCGTTACAACGATTTCGTATTGAAAATTGAATTTGAACAGTTTTTTGAATGAATATCGTTACATTTGCTTGAATTAAAGCAAAAAGTACGAAAACTATGGTTTCGGCGGTTATATTTGAAAATAGTGAAAAAATTCTCAAAATGTGCTTCTCTGGTCGAGAAATGTCGATTTTGAAAATGTTATTAAAAATCGAGGTACATTTTTATTTATTGATCAATCGAGATGAAATCACTTTTAATGAGTATTGTATAGGTAAATAAGCTGAATTCGGTCAAACATTTGTCCAGAAAAAAATGCATTCAAAATTGTACCGAAAAAATCGCATGTTTTTTTCTTCAAGACGCAAAATCCGTGACAACGATTTCTTATTGAAAATTGAATTTTAACAGTTTTTTGAATGAATATCGTTATATTAGCTTGAATTAAAGCAAAAAGTACAAAAACTATGGTTTCGGCGGTTATATTTGAAAATAGCGAAAAAATTCTCAAAATGTGCTTCTCTGGTCGAGAAACGTCGATTTTGAAAATGTTATTAAAAATCGAGGTACATTTTTATTGATTGATCAATCGAGATGAAATCACTTTTAATGAGTATTGTATAGGTAAATAAGCTGAATTCGGTCAAACATTTTTCCAGAAAAAAATGCATTCAAAAGTGTACCGAAAAAATCGCATGTTTTTTTCTTCAAGATACAAAATCCGTGACAACGATTTCTTATTGAAAATTGAATTTGAACAGTTTTATGAATGAATATTGTTACATTTGCTTGAATTAAAGCAAAAAGTACAAAATTAATGGTTTCAGTGATTATATTTGTAAATAGCGAAAATAAAACTCAAAATGTGCTTCTCTGGTCGAGAAACGTTGATTTTGAAAATGTTATAAAAAATCGAGGTACATTTTTATTTATTGATCAATCGAGATGAAACCACTCTTAATGAGTATTGTATAGGTAAATAAGCTGAATTCGGTCAAACATTTGTCCAGAAAAAAATGCATTCAAAAGTGTACTGAAAAAATCGCATGTTTTTTTCTTCAAGATACAAAATCCGTGACAACGATTTCTTATTGAAAATTGAATTTGAACAGTTTTATGAATGAATATTGTTACATTTGCTTGAATTAAAGCAAAAAGTACAAAATTAATGGTTTCAGTGATTATATTTGTAAATAGCGAAAATAAAACTCAAAATGTGCTTCTCTGGCCTAGAAACGTCGATTTTGAAAATGTTATAAAAAATCGAGGTACATTTTTTTTTATTGATCAATCGAGATGAAATCACTTTTAATGAGTATTTTATATGTATTTAAGCTAAATTCGGTCAAAAATTTGTCCAGAAGAAAATGCATTCAAAATTGTACCGAAAAAATCGCATTTTTTTTCTTCAAGATACAAAATCCGTGACAACGATTTCTTATTGAAAATTGAATTTGAACAGTTTTTTGAATGAATATCGTTACATTTGCTTGAATTAAAGCAGAACGTACAAAAACTATGGTTTCAGCGGTTATATTTGAAAATAGTGAAAAAATTCTCAAAAAGTGCTTCTCTGGTCGAGAAACGTCGATTTTGAAAATTTTATTAAAAATCGAGGTACATTTTTATTTATTGATCAATCGAGATGAAATCACTTTTAATGAGTATTGTATAGGTAAATAAGCTGAATTGCGTCAAACATTTGCCCAGAAAAAAAGGCATTTAAAAGTGTAGCCAAGGAAACAGGAACCGAACTAATCAATCTGCTCTCTTCTATTCATAGATATATCTCTACTGACTAGCAAAGTGGGGAATCAGGTGGATAGAAGGTGACACGACTTCCACCACACGTAATCAAGTAGACAGTCTTCCTTAAAATGTCGTTATGTGCGGAGAGTCAACGGTAATTTGCGGCGTGCTACTATCAAGAATGTCGGCTTAAACCAGCTACGGACACGACTATACGCCAGGACTTCGGTTCAAAAGGGATACTCAAACGGATCGGATGTGTCTCCTCTGACTACCCCAACAAAGGCACCGCAACACCGCCGGAAATCAACGCCACCATCAATTCAAGTAACCCAGAAAGACGTAATTATCTACAGAACTGCGGAACGTGTTCGGTTTTTTTGCGGAATTATAGACTCAATGACTCTCGGTTCTCATTTTTTAAGAACATAACGCGTACGGTTATCTCAAACGGTAGAAACGAGATAAAAAATTACATTAAAACGTACAATTAGCTAACCGTATAAAAACGCTTTCGAAACCGGTAAAAAATGAACGGACAAAAAACAGCATCTAAACTATGGTCGAACAAAAAATCGCTTATCTTGAACTTAAACTGTGATTAACGAAATCCGAAGATCGCCAGATAGCCAAGGAAACAGGAACCGAACTAATCAATCTGCTCTCTTCTATTCATAGGTAGTTATAACGCTTTATTTCTTCTTAATTTTTACACGTATTGGTACTACCAAACAATATCCACCCAAACGACCGCGCTCACTGGCAATAAATACTAAAATGGAAGCCTCACTAAGTGATATACTTAGAGAAATGAAGGATATGAGGGCAACGATAAAAACTGATGTAGATAAGATGGGGACTAAGATTAGGTCAGAAGTACAAACTATAGCGTTGAAGGTTGATGACATAAAAACGGCGATGAAAGAGACAAATGGAAAAATTGATAAGATATGTAGAAAAGTTAATGAACATGAAACTAGAATAGAGAAACTTGAAAAGCAATGCGAAATGGTAGAGGATATAAGATTTGATTATGATAGTTTTGTAATTGATATTAACAACAAGCTAGAATTAAAAAATAAAGAGATTAATGAGCTAAAACATAAGCAGGAACTTATAGAACTGGACAAACGAAGAAATAATTTAGTTTTAACCGGTATGCCTGAAAAACCAGGTGAAACCAGAGAGCAGCTAACAGATATCGTGAACGATATCTTTAAGGGATTAATGGGCATACCAACTAGAATACGACCCACACAAGTATATAGACGTGGTGAAATCCGTAGGATAGTTTTAAGTGTAGGAGACGCTGACACTAAAAGAGAGATCTTAAAAAAGGCTTACCAATTAAAAGGATCAAATATATTCATATCACATGATTTCACGCCGAAACAAGAATTTGCTCGATTCCACTTAAGACAGTTCTGTAAAATCCCTGGAGATGAGAAAACTAAATTTATTTCCCACTTCATGCTACAAAAAGGTGATGAAAAATATTATTACAATGAACTTGAACAAAAAGTTCTTCTAAAGAACTAAAATTAAATACCAATAAAATACTCTATATTTGTTATCCATAATAACCCAAAATGAAATTTATCTACTCGAACATCAGAAGCGCAAGATGTAATTTACCAAATCTGATTGCAACGCTAGCGACAAAAGAGATAGATCCGGATATAATAGCCTTAACAGAAACATGGTTTAGAGAAAATACATTTTTATACTTGCAAAATTATAATTTTTTAGAGGAACTGACTGCGCTCGACGCTGCTTAACTTCGGTGATCGGACGAGAACCGGTGTTTTCAGCGTGATATGGCCGTTGCCGAGGGTGTTATTTAATAATTTGAATTTAATTAACCTTCATCTTTATAAAACAATATCAAAAAGAAGATATGTTTGCTTTTTTCATATCTGGTGGAATTTAAAAGAGGAAACAAAAGTGAAAAAGCCAACGGCACGCAGTGTTCCCAAGTACTGACTGCGATCCACGTTGCTTAACTTCGGTGATCGGACGAGAACCGGTGTTTTCAGCGTGATATGGCCGTTGCCGAGAGTGCTAGTTAATAATTCGAATTTAAGTTAAGTGAGACAAATTAACCTTCATCTTTTTAAAACACTAACAAAAAGAAAACATGTTTGCTTTTTTCATATCTATTAAAACTTAAAAGTGGAAAAAAAAGTGAAAAAGCCAACGGCACGCAGTGTTGCTAAGTGGTCTCCCTCCCAAGTACTGACTGCGCTCGACGCTGCTTAACTTCGGTGATCGAACGAGAACCGCTGTTTACAGCGTGATATGGCCGTTGTCGAGAGTGCTATTTAATAATTTGAATTTAATTAACCTTCATCTTTATAAAACAATATCAAAAAGAAAATATGTTTGCTTTTTTCATATCTGGTGGAATTTAAAAGAGGAAATAAAAGTGCAATAGCCAACGTCACGCAGTGTTTCTAAGTACTGAATGCGCTCGACGCTGCTTAACTTCGGTGATCGGACGAGAACCGGTGCTTTCAGCTTGATATGGCCGTTGCCGAGAGTGTGAGATAATAATTCGAATTTAAATTAAGTGAGACAAATTAACCCTCATCTTTATAAAATAATATCAAAAAGAAGATATGTTTGCTTTTTTCATATCTGGTGGAATTTAAAAGAGGAAATAAAAGTGAAAAAGCCAACGGCACGCAGTGTTCCCAAGTACTGACTGCGCTCGACGTTGCTTAACTTCGGTGATCGGACGAGAACCGGTGTTTTCAGCGTGATATGGCCGTTGCCGAGAGTGCTAGTTAATAATTCGAATTTAAGTTAAGTGAGACAAATTAACCTTCATCTTTTTAAAACACTAACAAAAAGAAAACATGTTTGCTTTTTTCATATCTATTAAAACTTAAAAGTGGAATAAAAAGTGAAAAAGCCAACGGCACGCAGTGTTGCTAAGTGGTCTCCCTCCCAAGTACTGACTGCGCTCGACGCTGCTTAATTTCGGTGATCGAACGAGAACCGCTGTTTACAGCGTGATATGGCCGTTGTCGAGAGTGCTATATAATAATTTGAATTTAATTAACCTTCATCTTTATAAAACAATATCAAAAAGAAAATATGTTTGCTTTTTTCATATCTGGTGGAATTTAAAAGAGGAAATAAAAGTGCAATAGCCAACGTCACGCAGTGTTTCCAAGTACTGACTGCGCTCGACGCTGCTTAACTTCGGTGATCGGACGAGAACCGGTGCTTTCAGCTTGATATGGCCGTTGCCGAGAGTGTGAGATAATAATTCGAATTTAAATTAAGTGAGACAAATTAACCCTCATCTTTTTAAAACAATAACATAAATAAAATATGTTTGCTTTTTTTCATATCTATTGGAATTTAAAAGAGGAAAAAAAAGTGAAAAAGCCAACGGCACGCAGTGTTCCGAAGTACTGACTGCGCTCGACGCTGCTTAGCTTCGGTGATCGGACGAGAACCGGTGTTTTCAGTGTGATATGGCCGTTGCGGAGAGTGCTAGTTAATAATTCGAATTTAAATAAAGTGAGACAAATTAACCTTCATCTTATTAAAACAATATCAAAAAGAAAACATGTTTGCTTTTTTCTTATCTATTAAAATTTAAAAGAGGAAAAAAAGTGAAAAAGCCAACGGCACGCATTGTTCCTAAGTGGTCTCCCTCCCAAGTACTGACTGCGCTCGACGCTGCTTGACTTCGGTGATCGGACGAGAACCGGTGTTTTCAGCGTGATATGGCCGTTGCCGAGAGTGCTATTTAATAATTTGAATTTAATTAACCTTCATCTTTATAAAACAATATCAAAAAGAAGATATGTTTGCTTTTTTCATATCTGGTGGAATTTAAAAGAGGAAATAAAAGTGCAAAAGCCAACGTCATGCAGTGTTTCCCAGTACTGACTGCGCTCGACGCTGCTTAACTTCGGTGTTTGGACTAGAACCGGTGTTTTCAGCGTGATATGGCCGTTGCCGAGAGTGCTACTTAATAATTCGAATTTAAATTAAGTGAGACAAATTAACCTTCATCTTTTGAAAACAATAACAAAAAGATAACATGTTTGCTTTTTTCATATCTATTAAAATTTAAAAGAGGAAAAAAAGTGAAAAAGCCAACGGCACGCATTGTTCCTAAGTGGTCTCCCTCCCAAGTACTGACTGCGCTCGACGCTGCTTAACTTCGGTGATCGGACGAGAACCGGTGATTTCAGCGTGATATGGCCGTTGCCGAGAGTGCTATTTAATAATTTGAATTTAATTAACCTTCACCTTTATAAAACAATATCAAAAAGAAGATATGTTTGCTTTTTTCATATCTGGTGGAATTTAAAAGAGGAAATAAAAGTGCAAAAGCCAACGTCACGCAGTGTTTCCCAGTACTGACTGCGCTCGACGCTGCTTAACTTCGGTGTTTGGACTAGAACCGGTGTTTTCAGCGTGATATGGCCGTTGCCGAGAGTGCTAGTTTATAATTCGAATTTAAATTAAGTGAGACAAATTAACCTTCATCTTTTTAAAACAATAACAAAAAGATAACATGTTTGCTTTTTTCATATCTATTAAAATTTAAAAGAGGAAAAAAAGTGAAAACGCCAACGGCACGCATTGTTCCTAAGTGGTCTCTTTCCCAAGTATTGACTGCGCTCGACGCTGCTTAACTTCGGTGTTCGGACGAGAACCGGTGTTTTCAGCGTGATATGGCCGTTGCCGAGAGTCCTAGAAAATAATTCGAATTTAAATTAAGAGAGAAATTAACCTTCATCTTGTTAAAACAATAACAAAAAGATAACATGTTTGTTTTTTTCATATCTATTGGAATTTAAAAGAGGAAAAAAAAGTGAAAAAGCCAACGGCACGCAGTGTTCCTAAGTGGTCTCCCTCCCAAGTACTGACTGCGCTCGACGCTGCTTGACTTCGGTGATCGGACGAGAACCGGTGTTTTCAGCGTGATATGGCCGTTGCCGAGAGTGCTATTTAATAATTTGAATTTAATTAACCTTCATCTTTATAAAACAATATCAAAAAGAAGATATGTTTGCTTTTTTCATATCTGGTGGAATTTAAAAGAGGAAATAAAAGTGCAAAAGCCAACGTCATGCAGTGTTTCCCAGTACTGACTGCGCTCGACGCTGCTTAACTTCGGTGTTTGGACTAGAACCGGTGTTTTCAGCGTGATATGGCCGTTGCCGAGAGTGCTACTTAATAATTCGAATTTAAATTAAGTGAGACAAATTAACCTTCATCTTTTTAAAACAATAACAAAAAGATAACATGTTTGCTTTTTTCATATCTATTAAAATTTAAAAGAGGAAAAAAAGTGAAAAAGCCAACGGCACGCATTGTTCCTAAGTGGTCTCCCTCCCAAGTACTGACTGCGCTCGACGCTGCTTAACTTCGGTGATCGGACGAGAACCGGTGTTCTCAGCGTGAAATGGCCGTTGCCGAGAGTGCTATTTAATAATTTGAATTTAATTAACCTTCACCTTTATAAAACAATATCAAAAAGAAGATATGTTTGCTTTTTTCATATCTGGTGGAATTTAAAAGAGGAAATAAAATTGAAAAAGCCAACGGCACGCAGTGTTCAAAGTTTCAAAGTTTCAAAGTTTATTTGTCATAGTTTTGTACAAAAGCTCATGGGGAGGGACCAAGTCTTCAAGCGACTTATTGCCCTCCTTAAATTTTTTAAGATTAACGTCAATTGGACAACAAAATGAAATAAAGAACATTAAAAGAGAATGAACATAAAAAATATAAATTAAAATTAAAATAAAGTTTTGCATGTACATGAATATAGTTTAATATCTATTGGAAAACAAGACTTTTTTACTTCGTTTAATATAAAATATAAACGAGCTATGGTTTTTCTTTAAATAAAACAATTAAAATCAGGAATAACTAAATATATAAATAAAAAATAAATAAACAAATAGAACAAAGATGGCTACACACTGCCATTAAGTATATGTATTTTAAGTTTTTTTTTAACTAAATTGAAGGATTTGGTATCACATATAAGTAAATAAATTTGGTTGTATTGTTTTACTCCTGCATAAAAGATTGAGTTAAGCTTTTTTGAGGTTTTGCATTGGTGGCATTCTAAAATATTGTTTGTTCTTGTTAATATGTTAGAGGAAGTTGTACTAAATAGTTTATGTACACCATTAATATTTTTATGAATAAATATTAGATTATTATACTTAATAATTTGAAATATGTCTAACGTTTTACTTTTTGCATATAATATTTTTGTATGTGATAACCAATTCACGTTATAAATACTTCTGAGAACTCTTTTTTGCTGACTGCGCTCGACGTTGCTTAACTTCGGTGATCGGACGAGAACCGGTGTTTTCAGCGTGATATGTCCGTTGCCGAAAGTGCTAGTTAATAATTTGAATTTAATTAACCTTCATCTTTATAAAACAATATCAAAAAGAAGATATGTTTGCTTTTTTCATATCTGGTGGAATTTAAAAGAGGAAACAAAAAGGAAAAAGCCAACGGCACGAAGTGTTCCCAAGTACTGACTGCGCTCGACGCTGCTTAACTTCGGTGATCGGACGAGAACCGGTGTTTTCAGCGTGATATGGCCGTTGCCGAGAGTGCTAGTTAAAAATTCGAATTTAAAGTAAGTGAGACAAATTAACCTTCATCTTTTTAAAACAATAACAAAAAGAAAATATGTTTGCTTTTTTCATATCTATTGGAATTTAAAAGACAAAAAAAGTGAAAAAGCTAACGGCTTGCAGTGTTCCTATGTGGCCTCCCTCCGAAGCACTGACTGCGCTCGACGCTGCTTAACTTCGGTGATCGGACGAGAACCGGTGTATTCAGCATGATATGGCCGTTGCCGAGAGTGCTAGTTAATAATTTGAATTTAATTAACCTAAATCTTTATAAAACAATAACAAAATGAAGATATGTTTGCTTTTTTCATATCTGGTGGAATTTAAAAGAGGAAACAAAAAGGAAAAAGCCGACGGCACGCAGTGTTCCCAAGTACTGACTGCGCTCGACGCTGCTTAACTTCGGTGATCGGACGAGAACCGGTGTAATTAGCGTGAAAAGGCCGTTGCTGAGAGTGCTAGTTAATAATTTGAATTTAAATTAAGTGAGACAAATTAACCTTCATCTATTTAGAACAATAACAAAAAGAAAATATGTTTGCTTTTTTCATATCTATTTTAATTTAAAAGACAAAAAAAAGTGAAAATGCTAACGGCAAGCAGTGTTCCTAAGTGGCCTCCTTCCCAAATACTGACTGCGCTCAACGCTGCTAACCTTCGGTGATCGGAAGAGAACCAGTGTATTCAGCGTGATATGGCCGTTGCCGAGAGTGCTAGTTAATAATTCGAATTTAAATTAAGTGAGACAAATTAACCTTCATCTTTTTAAAACAATAACCGAGGGGGAAACCACTAAGAAAATTTTGTACACCTGATTTCAGATTTCAAATGACTTCAATTGAACTATCATAGACTTCATTTGACTTCAAAGACTTCACTAACTGTATTTGATTTCAGATGACTTCAATAAAATTTATAAAGACTTCAAGTCACTTCAATATAATTTATAAAGACTTCAAGTGACTTCAATACAATTTATAAAGACTTCAAGTGACTTCAATACAATTTATAAAGACTTCAAGTGACTTCAATATAATTTATAGACTTCAAGTGACTTCATTACATTTTATAGACTTCAAGTGACTTCAATAGAATTTGCAAAGACTTCTAGTGACTTCAACATAATTTAAAGACTTCAAGTGACTTCAATAGAATTTATAGACTAAAGCCGATTTCTATTTTTTTCTCAAGACTTCATTAAATTGTAATAATTAAAAATATCTATGTACTTCGCTATTAAGTACTAAGGTGCAGCGCAACCGAAAGCAATATATCTATGCAGAATTATTTGGCGCAGATACAAGACCGGATAGTATACTGATCCATTTGATCTTCGCTTATGTCTCAAGAATTCTGCGACGTTTCACGCGGTAAACTATGATCACGTGATCGGCATAGATATGTTAAAAGGGTAGATAGATACACAATTCAATGGGAGGTCGACGCGGAAGGGGCAACGAGCAGACAGCCGCTATTTTCTGGGGGTAGCCCATTTCCCGCGCGATTTACTTCTCACCACTTGAATTTGTCTCCGATAGATGGCGTTTTATACGGCTACCCCCAGAAAATAGCGGCTGTCTGCTCGTTGCCCCTTCCGCGTTTTTTTCGTTAAGCCTAAGCCAGAGAAGTGGATCTAGACCCTTTATAGTTTTACTATATCTATGGTGATCGGCCGCTATTTACAGAAAGAAGTTTTTGTCGTGGCATAGCTAACTCAATCACGCCAGTGAGCGCTTGGGCAGTAGTTTTTGCAAGGGGTCGGTCATTCATGAAATCCCGTACGCTACCCGCGAAATCCAACTTAAGAAATCTCACAAAAAATCCGAAATCAATAACGAAATAACAAAACAGTAAAGAAATCACAAAATCAGTAGAGAAATCACAAAATCAGTAAAGATACCACAAAATCAACAAAGAAACGACAAAATCAGTAACGAAATCGCGAAATCCATTAGAAAATTCACGAAATCCAAGCTCAAAAGAAATCACAAAATCCAACGAAATCAATTGAAATATCCCAAAATCTGCCAAAATCATGGAAAAAATCCGAGGAAATCACGGGAAAAATTGCAAAATCCGTTGCATTTTATCGAACTTTGAAATCAAACAAAATCCGACGAAATCAATTGAAATCCGACGAAATCAAACGAAATCCGAAGAAATCAAATTGGATTTCGAAATCCCGTACACTTTTTCCAAAACGTTTGACCCCTCAGGTTTTTGAAACTGATTATCGTCTGATTCATACTCGAATTCATAGTTCAGAGAACTAGAAGACACAATTTTTAAATTGTCTGCTTGTATGCTGTATTTTAAAGGTTCCCAATTTAGTTAAATAGTAGTTTAAATTAAGCCAATTAAACTTCGCCACAAACAAAAATATATAGTTTTTACGAATATTCTTTGAAAACGGAATGATTAGCAGCCGACAATAAGTCCAAAAAGGAAAAAATTCTGGGGAAGTGTGTCTGGCACAAGAGTCTGGTAGCATTGCACCTCCGAAAACGGCCGAAAATTGAGGGATCAAGACCAGGGCCCCCCCTGTTTGACTGGAAAATTTATAGGACATTGTCCACTGTAGTGTGGAGAAATAGTATCACATCTCCATAGTCAAACTATCAAAACTTCCAAAATTTTATTGGTCAAACTGTCCAGTGACCCCCTTAGTTTTTAACAAAATTATGGCACATTTTAAAATTCCAGTGTCCTATGCTTATTTCCGGCCCTGATCAAGAGTATTGAAAATAAAATTTGTAGAAAAGGAAATTTCCACTTATGAAAGACGGAATTTCAATAGACTTCAAGGGATTTTTCTAGCACTTCATTTGACTTCAAGAGATTTCCAACGGACTTCGTATGACTTCTAAGAGACTTCAAGAGATTTCCGAGAGACTTCAAGAGATTTCCAAGAGACTTCAAGAGATTTCCAAGAGACTTCAAGAGATTTCCAAGAGACTTCAAGAGATTTCCAAGAGACTTCAAGAGATTTCCAAGAGACTTCAAGAGATTTCCAAGAGACTTCAAGAGATTTCCAAGAGACTTCAAGAGATTTCAAAGGGAATTCGTATGACTTCAGAGAGACTTCAAGAGATTTCAAAGGGATTTCGTATGACTTCAAGAGACTTCCGAAACACTTCGAATGACTTCAAGCGATTTCCAAGGGACTTCGCATGACTTCAAGGGATTCTCTAGGGACTTCCTAAGACTTCCGAGATTTCAACTAAACTTTGCGATTTATAGAGACTTCAAAAACAATTTATGGACTTCAATTGTGATTTCAAAAATTTTGTACACCTGATTTCACAAGTGGTTTCCCCCTCGACAATAACATAAAGAAAATATGTTTGCTTTTTTCATATCTATTGGAATTTAAAAGACAAAAAAAAGTGAAAAAGCTAACGGCAAGCAGTGTTCCTAAGTGGCCTCCTTCCCAAATACTGACTGCGCTCAACGCTGCTAACCTTCGGTGATCGGACGAGAACCAGTGTATTCAGCGTGATATGGCCGTTGCCGAGAGTGCTAGTTAATAATTCGAATTTAAATTAAGTGAGACAAATTAACCTTCATCTTTTTAAAACAATAACATAAAGAAAATATGTTTGCTTTTTTCATATCTATTGGAATTTAAAAGACAAAAAAAAGTGAAAAAGCTAACGGCAAGCAGTGTTTCTAAGTGGCCTCCCTCCCTAGTACTGACTGCGCTCAACGCTGCTTAACTTCAGTGATCGGACGAGAACCGGTGTATTCAGCGTGATATGGCCGTTGCCGAGAGTGCTAGATAATAATTTGAATTTAATTAACCTTCATCTTTATAAAACAATAACAAAAAGAAGATATGTTTGCTTTTTGCATATCTGGTGGAAATTAAAAGAGAAAACAAAAAGGAAAAAGCCAACGGCACGCAGTGTTCCCAAGTAGTGACTGCGCTCGACGCTGCTTAACTTCGGTGATCGGACGAAACTGGTGTTTTCAGCGTGATATGGCCGTTGCCGAGAGTGCTAGTTAATAATTCGAATTTAAATTAAGTGAGACAAATTAATCTTCATCATTTTAAAAACAATAACAAAAAGAAAATATGTTTGCTTTTTTCATATCTGTTGGAATTTAAAAGACAAAAAAAAGTGAAAAAGCTAACGGCTTGCAGTGTTCCTATGTGGCCTCCCTCCCAAGCACTGACTGCGCTCGACGCTGCTTAACTTCGGTGATCGGACGGGAACCGGTGTATTCAGCGTGATATGGCCGTTGCCGAGAGTGCTAGTTAATAATTTGAATTTAATTAACCTAAATCTTTATAAAACAATAACAAAATGAAGATATGTTTGCTTTTTTCATATCTGGTGGAATTTAAAAGAGGAAACAAAAAGGAAAAAGCCAACGGCACGCAGTGTTCCCAAGTACTGACTGCGCTCGACGCTGCTTAACTTCGGTGATCGGACAAGAACCGGTGTTTTCAGCGTGATATGGCCGTTGCCGAGAGTGCTAGTTAATAATTCGAATTTAAATTAAGTGAGACAAATTAACCTTCATCTATTTAAAACAATAACAAAAAGAAAATATGTTTGCTTTTTTCATATCTATTTTAATTTAAAAGACAAAAAAAAGTGATAAAGCTAACGGATTGCAGTGTTCCTATGTGGCCTCCCTCCCAAGCACTGACTGCGCTCGACGCTGATTAACTTCGGTGATCGGACGAGACTCGGTGTATTCAGCGTGATAAGGCCGTTGCCGAGAGTGCTAGTTAATAATTTGAATTTAATTAACCTAAATCTTTATAAAACAATAACAAAATGAAGGTATGTTTGCTTTTTTCATATCTGGTGGAATTTAAAAGAGGAAACAAAAAGGAAAAAGCCAACGGCACCCAGTGTTCCCAAGTACTGACAGCGCTCGACGCTGCTTAACTTCGGTGATCGGACAAGAACCGGTGTTTTCAGCGTGATATGGCCGTTACCGAGAGTGCTAGAAAATAATTCGAATTTAAATTAAGAGAGACAAATTAACCTTCATCTTGTTAAAACAATAACAAAAAGATAACATGTTTGCTTTTTTCATATCTATTGGAATTTAAAAGAGGAAAAAAAGTGAAAAAGCCAACGGCACGCATTGTTCCTAAAAGGTCTCCCTCCCAAGTACTGACTGCGCTCGACGCTGCTCAACTTCGGTGATCGGACGGGAACCGGTGTTTTCAGCGTGATATGGCCGTTGCCGAGAGTGCTATTTAATAATTTGAATTTAATTAACCTTCATCTTTATAAAACAATATCAAAAAGAAGATATGTTTGCTTTTTTCACATCTGGTGGAATTTAAAAGATGAAATAAAATTGAAAAAGCCAACGGCACGCAGTGTTCAAAGTTTCAAAGTTTCAAAGTTTATTTGTCATAGTTTTGTACAAAAGCTCATGGGGAGGGACCAAGTCTTCAAGCGACTTATTGCCCTCCTTAAATTTTTTAAGATTAACGTCAATTGGACAACAAAATGAAATAAAGAACATTAAAAGAGAATGAACATAAAAAATATAAATTAAAATTAAAATAAAGTTTTGCATGTACATGAATATAGTTTAATATCTATTGGAAAACAAGACTTTTTTACTTCGTTTAATATAAAATATAAACGAGTTATGGTTTTTCTTTAAATAAAACAATTAAAATCAGGAATAACTAAATATATAAATAAAAAATAAATAAACAAATAGATCAAAGATGGCTACACACTGCCATTAAGTATATGTATTTTAAGTTTTTTTTAACTAAATTGAAGGATTTGGTATCACATATAAGTAAATAAATTTGGTTGTATTGTTTTACTCCTGCATAAGAGATTGAGTTAAGCTTTTTTGAGGTTTTGCATTGGTGGCATTCTAAAATATTGTTTGTTCTTGTTAATATGTTAGAGGAAGTTGTACTAAATAGTTTATGTACACCATTAATATTTTTATGAATAAATATTAGATTATTATACTTAATAATTTGAAATATGTCTAACGTTTTACTTTTTGCATATAATATTTTTGTATGTGATAACCAATTCACGTTATAAATACTTCTGAGAACTCTTTTTTGCTGACTGCGCTCGACGTTGCTTAACTTCGGTGATCGGACGAGAACCGGTGTTTTCAGCGTGATATGGCCGTTGCCGAAAGTGCTAGTTAATAATTTGAATTTAATTAACCTTCATCTTTATAAAACAATATCAAAAAGAAGATATGTTTGCTTTTTTCATATTTGGTGGAATTTAAAAGAGGAAACAAAAAGGAAAAAGCCAACGGCACGAAGTGTTCCCAAGTACTGACTGCGCTCGACGCTGCTTAACTTCGGTGATCGGACGAGAACCGGTGTTTTCAGCGTGATATGGCCGTTGCCGAGATTGCTAGTTAATAATTCGAATTTAAAGTAAGTGAGACAAATTAACCTTCATCTTTTTAAAACAATAACAAAAAGAAAATATGTTTGCTTTTTTCATATCTATTGGAATTTAAAAGACAAAAAAAAGTGATAAAGCTAACGGATTGCAGTGTTCCTATGTGGCCTCCCTCCCAAGCACGGACTGCGCTCGACGCTGTTTAACTTCGGTGATCGGACGAGAACCGGTGTATTCAGCATGATATGGCCGTTGCCGAGAGTGCTAGTTAATAATTTGAATTTAATTAACCTAAATCTTTATAAAACAATAACAAAATGAAGATATGTTTGCTTTTTTCATATCTGGTGGAATTTAAAAGAGGAAACAAAAAGGAAAAAGCCAACGGCACCCAGTGTTCCCAAGTACTGACTGCGCTCGACGCTGCTTAACTTCGGTGATCGGACGAGAACCGGTGTATTCAGCGTGAAAAGGCCGTTGCTGAGAGTTCTAGTTAAAAATTTGAATTTAATTAACCTTAATCTTTATAAAACAATAACAAAATAAAGATATGTTTGCTTTTTTCATATCTGGTGGAATTTAAAAGAGGAAACAAAAAGGCAAAAGCCAACGGCACCCAGTGTTCCCAAGTACTGACTGCGCTCGACGCTGCTTAACTTCGGTGATCGGAAAAGAACCGGTGTTTTCAGCGTGATTTGGCCGTTGCCGAGAGTGCTAGTTAATAATTCGAATTTAAATTAAGTGAGACAAATTAACCTTCATCTTTTTAAAACAATAACAAAAAGAAAATATGTTTGCTTTTTTCATATCTATTGGAATTTAAAAGACAAAAAAAAAGTGAAAAAGGTAACGGCAAGCAGTGTTCCTAAGTGGCCTCCTTCCCAAATACTGACTGCGCTCAACGCTGCTAACCTTCGGTGATCGGAAGAGAACCAGTGTATTCAGCGTGATTTGGCCGTTGCCGAGAGTGCTAGTTAATAATTCGAATTTAAATTAAGTGAGACAAATTAACCTTCATCTTTTTAAAACAATAACAAAAAGAAAATATGTTTGCTTTTTTCATATCTATTGGAATTTAAAAGACAAAAAAAAGTGAAAAAGCTAACGGCTTGCAGTGTTCCTATGTGGCCTCCCTCCCAAGCACTGACTGCGCTCGACGCTGCTTAACTTCGGTGATCGGACGAGATTCAGTGTATTCAGCGTGATTTGGCCATTGCCGAGAGTGCTAGTTAATAATTCGAATTTAAATTAAGTGAGGCAAATTAACCTTCATCTTTTTAAAACATTAACAAAAAGAAAATATGTTTGCTTTTTTCATATCTATTGGAATTTAAAAGACAAAAAAAAAAGTAAAAAAGCTAACAGCAAGCAGTGTTTCTAAGTGGCCTCCCTCCCTTGTACTGACTGCGCTCAACGCTGCTTAACTTCAGTGATCGGACGAGAACCGGTGTATTCAGCGTGATATGGCCGTTGCCGAGAGTGCTAGATAATAATTTGAATTTAATTAACCTTCATCTTTATAAAACAATAACAAAAAGAAGATATGTTTGCTTTTTGCATATCTGGTGGAAATTAAAAGAGAAAACAAAAAGGAAAAAGCCAACGGCACGCAGTGTTCCCAAGTAGTGACTGCGTTCGACGCTGCTTAACTTCGGTGATCGGACGAAACTGGTGTTTTCAGCGTGATATGGCCGTTGCCGAGAGTGCTAGTTAATAATTCGAATTTAAATTAAGTGAGACAAATTAATCTTCATCATTTTAAAAACAATAACAAAAAGAAAATATGTTTGCTTTTTTCATATCTGTTGGAATTTAAAAGACAAAAAAAAGTGAAAAAGCTAACGGCTTGCAGTGTTCCTATGTGGCCTCCCTCCCAAGCACTGACTGCGCTCGACGCTGCTTAACTTCGGTGATCGGACGAGAACCGGTGTATTCAGCGTGATATGGCCGTTGCCGAGAGTGCTAGTTAATAATTTGAATTTAATTAACCTAAATCTTTATAAAACAATAACAAAAATGAAACAAAAAGGAAAAAGCCAACGGCACGCAGTGTTCCCAAGTACTGACTGCGCTCGACGCTGCTTAACTTCGGTGATCGGACAAGAACCGGTGTTTTCAGCGTGATATGGCCGTTGCCGAGAGTGCTAGTTAATAATTCGAATTTAAATTAAGTGAGACAAATTAACCTTCATCTTTTTAAAACAATAACAAAAAGAAAATATGTTTGCTTTTTTCATATCTATTGGAATTTAAAAGACAAAAAAAAAGTGAAAAAGCTAACGGGAAGCAGTGTTCCTAAGTGGCCTCCCTCCCAAGTACTGACTGCGCTCGACGCTGCATAACTTCGGCGATCGGACGAGATTCGGCGTATTCAGCGTAATATGGCAGTTGCCGAGAGTGCTAGTTAATAATTTGAATTTAACTAACCTTCATCTTTATAAAACAATAACAAAAAGAAGATATGATTGCTTTTTTCATATCTGGTGGAATTTAAAAGAGGAAACAAAAAGGAAAAAGCCAACGGCACGCAGTGTTCCCAAGTACTGACTGCGCTCGACGCTGCTTAACTTCGGTGATCGGACGAGAACCGGTGTATTCAGCGTGATATGACCGTTGCCGAGAGTGCTAGTTAATAATTCGAATTTAAATTAAGTGAGACAAAATAACCTTCATCTTTTTAAAACAATAACAAAAAGAAAATTAGTTTGCTTTTTTCATATCTATTATAATTTAAAAGAGGAAAAAAAATTGAAAAAGCTAACGGCACGCAGTGTTCCTAAGTGGTCTCCCTCCCAAGTGCTGACTGCGCTCGACGCTGATTAACTTCGGTTACCGGACGAGAACCGGTGTATTCAGCGTGATATGACCGTTTCCGAGAGTGCTAGTTAATAATTTTTTATTTAATTTACCTTCATCTTTATAAAACAATAACAAAAAGAAGATATGATTGCTTTTTTCATATCTGGTGGAATTTAAAAGAGGAAACAAAAAGGAAAAAGCCAACGGCACGCAGTGTCCCCAAGTACTGACTGCGCTCGACGCTGCTTAACTTCGGTGATCGGACGAGAACCGGTGTTTTCAGCGTGATATGGCCGTTGCTGAGAGTGCTAGTTAATAATTCGAATTTAAATTAAAAGAGACAAATTAACCTTCATCTTTTTAAAACAATAACAATACTTACAATAACGTTACTTCTAAAACTTCACACCATCGTTCCCGGTTGCGCTCGACCCACCAACTTTTCAGTTTACATCCGAACGCGGTAACCATTGCGCAACGGAAGCCGAAAATATAAATGGTCGTCAGGTATTGAACGCGGCCCAGATTTCCACCATGATTATAAAATCTAAGCCTAATTATTTAAAAGTGTATTTCACTATCGGCTCACTCTGAACCGTTAATGTCTCTGCATACAGAAACGAAAACCAAACCCAAAAGTTTACTTTTTGGTTCACTAGGCTTATTGACAAATAAAAGTTCATTTGACCAACATAGCAGCGTTGAGCTTGTATTCACTGTGACTTTAGAAAGGATTATGCTATAAACAGATGTATAGCTTAAGTAATATATAAACATCCATTTTAAATAATAATATTATAAAAATCTTTGGAAGATCAAAATGAAACGGAGCTTTAAAGCTACAAAAGTACTAAATGCATCATAATTACGAAAAATATTTCCACATATTCATTTTATATTATGGAAAACGGGAATATTAAGGTTCTGAAAGATTTCTTTACACATCAAAACAAAACGATCTTCTAACGCAGCGCACTAGTGTTACAACGGACGGACACATATAGACAAACACATAGACTGCTGTTTTACCCTTTCCGTATTAATTTTGAGTTGAGAGACATGATTATCTTAAATATTAAAATAAATATAATTAATATTAAATATTTTCTTCGATAGTTGTTCACCTTATTGAGCGTTACATCGTTTTGAAAAAGAACAATTAAACATTCTTGAGAGACTTGACTAATATTGGCGTTTGAAATGAAGCATACGTCGGTTGCTTCGCCTTCATCAAATAGGGAGTATATAAGGGTGTCGAATCGCAGCTATGGATAAGAACAGCGCAATTGCGTGAACCTTTGGTGGAAGCCCCACCATTGGGAGGCCGGACGTTTCTCGTAACCCTGGCCGATCGCCGCGTATGTCTTAACCTTAAGGAGTAGAAGCCAGGTGTATAGACTGGTGTCCATGTGGGATGGACAAAAACAAATACCAGAAGATGGTGCTGTTAGAAGCCAGGTGTACAGACTGGTGTCCATGTGGGATGGACAAAAACAAAGACCAGAAGATGGTGGTGTTAGATGCCAGGTGTACAAACTGGTGTCCATGTGGGATGGACAAAAACAAAGACCAGAAAATGATGGTGGTAGACGCCAGTAAGTACAGACTGGTGTCTATGTGGAATGGACAAAGACCACAAAATGGTGGTGTTTGAAGCCAATAAGTACAGATTGGTATTCATGTAGAATAGACAATTGACTAGTCAGATGAAGTAATAGTGGCCAGTTGATTTGTGGATAGATTCAAGTTTTGAAATTTCCGGGAACTGTGAATACGGTCCGGAAATAGCGAACACATTTGCTTCAATTCGGAAACTGCAAACACGGTCCCCTGGGGTGTAAGTCAATAACAACAGACAGACACACACACACACATAAACACACACACACACACATCCCGACACGTCGAAATTAGAACCTCTCCGTGACATACGTCACTCGGAGAGGTAAAAACTCAATATGTTCTTCTCTGGTCGAGAAACGTCGATTTTGAAAATGGTATTAAAAATCGAGGTACATTTAATTTATTGATCAATCGAGATAAAATCACTTTTAATGAGTATTTCATAGATATTTAAGCTAAATTCGGTCAAAAATTTGTCCAGAAAACAATGCAATATATATTTGAAAATAGTGAAAAAATTCTCAGATGTAACGTAAATAGCAAGGTTTTTCCACAATACCTGACGACCATCTATTTTTTGGGCTCCCGTGGCTCAATGGTTATCGCGTTCGGCTGTTAACCAATAGGTTGGTGGTTCGAGCCCACACGGGAGCGGTGTTATGGGATCTCAAATGAAACGTAAAAAGTCAGAGTTTTTCCACAATACCTGACGACCATTTATTTTTTGGGCTTCCGTAGCGCAATGGTTAGCGCGTTCGGCTGTCAACCAAAAGGTTGGTGGTTCGACCCCACCCGGGAGCGGTGTTATGGGATCTCAAATGTAAGGTAAAAAGTCAGAGTTTTTCCACAATAGCTGAAGACTATTTCATTTCTGAGCTTCTTTTTTTTTTTTTTTTTTTTCAAATTCAAAATGTTTATTTTTTACTTTTCATTACATATACAGTTTGCTACGGGGCTAAGTCACATTGTGACTTGTAAGCCCCGTGCCTATCTGCTTAATTTAATACAACAATTTAATTTAGAAAATAGATTTAACAATGGTGTATTATAATAATTAGTGTTAAAGATTCATGAAAAAAGAATTAATGAATTTATGTTATATCCACTTAAAATTGAACAGTGGCATGGTATAATATAAAAAATTTAACAATTGGTTATGCCAAAAGTGGCTTTATAAAAACAAATTAAATAAAAAAGTAAAGGTTTTATTATTTTTTTCTACTATTAGTGATTTTATAGTCTTTTTAAATCTAGTTAAAGTCGGTTTTGCTTGAATTTCAGGTGATATTGTGTTATATAATTTTATTCCCGTATAAAATATTGACGTGAATTTTTTTGGCTCCATGGTTAGCGCGTTCGGATGTTAACCAAAAGGTTGGTGGTACGAGCCCACCCGGGAGAGGTGTTGTGGAGTCTCAGATGTAGCGTGAAAAGTCATAACTTTTCCACAATACCTGACAACCATTTAATTTCTGAGCTTCCGTGGCTCAATGGTTAGAGCGTTCGGCTGTTAGCCAATAGGTTCGAGCCCACACGGGAGCGGTGTTGTGGGATCTCAAATGTAACGTAAAAAGTCAGAGTTTTTCCACAATACCTGACGACCATTTACTTTTTGGGCTTCCGTAGCGCAATGGTTAGCGCGTTCGGCTGTTAACCGAAAGGTTGGTGGTTCGAGCCCACCCGGGAGAGGTGTTGTGGGGTCTCAGATGTAGCGTAAAAACTCAAAACCTTTCCACAATACGTGACAACCATTTAATTTCTGAGCTTACGTGGCTCAATGGTTAGCGCGTTTGGCTGTTAAGCAATAGGTTGGTGGTTCGAGCCTACCCGGGAGCAGTGTTGTGGGATCTCAAATGTAACGTAAAAAGCCAAAGTTTTTCCACAATACCTGACAACCATTTAATTTCTGAGATTCCGTGGCTCAATGGTTAGCGCGTTCGGCTGTTAACCGAAAGGTTGGTGGTTCGAGCCCACCCGGGAGCGGTGTTGTGAAGTCTTAAATGTAACGTAAAAAGCCAAAGCTTTTCCACAATACCTGACGACCATTTATTTTTTGGGCTTCCGTAGCGCAATGGTTATCGCGTTCGGCTGTTAACCAATAGGTTGGTGGTTCGAGCCCACCCGGGAGTGGTGTTTGGGGATCTGAAATGTAACGTAAAAAGCCAAAGTTTTTCCACAATACCTGACGACCTTTTAATTTTTGGGCTTCCGTGGCGCAATGGTTAGCGCGTTCGGCTGTTAACCAAAAGGTTGGTGGTTCAAGCCCACCCGGGAGCGGTGTTATGGGATGTCAAATGTAAGGTGAAAAGTCAGAGTTTTTCCACAATAGCTGAAGACCATTTCATTTCTGAGCTTCTTTGGCTCCATGGTTAGCGCGTTCGGATGTTAACCAAAAGGTTGGTGGTTCGAGCCCACCCGGAAGAGGTGTTGTGGAGTCTCAGATGTAGCGTGAAAAGTTATAACTTTTCCACAATACCTGACAACCATTTAATTTCTGAGCTTCCGTGGCTCAATGGTTAGAGAGTTCGGCTGTTAGCCAATAGGTTCGAGCCCACACGGGAGCGGTGTTGTGGGATCTCAAATGTAACGTAAAAAGTCAGAGTTTTTCCACAATACCTGACGACCATTTATTTTTTGGGCTTCCGTAGCGCAATGGTTAGCGCGTTCGGCTGTTAACCGAAAGGTTGGTGGTTCGAGCCCACCCGGGAGCGGTGTTAAGAAGTCTCAAATGTAACGTAACAAGCCAAAGTTTTTCCACAATACGTGACAACCATTTAATTTCTGAGCTCCCGTGGCTCGATGGTTATCGCGTTCGGCTGTTAACCAATAGGTTGGTGGTTCGAGCCCACCCAGGAGTGGTGTTGTGGGATCTCAAATGAAACGTAAAAAGCCAAAGTTTTTCCACAATACCTGACGACCGTTTAATTTTTGGGCTTCCGTGGCGCAATGGTTAGCGCCTTCGGCTGTTAACCAAAAGGTTGGTGGTTCGACCCCACCCGGGAGCGGTGTTATGGGATCTCAAATGTAAGGTAAAAAGTCAGAGTTTTTCCACAATAGCTGAAGACTATTTCATTTCTGAGCTTCTTTGGCTCCATGGTTAACGCGTTCGGATGTTAACCAAAAGGTTGGTGGTACGAGCCCACCCGGGAGAGGTGTTGTGGAGTCTCAGATGTAGCGTGAAAAGTCATAACTTTTCCACAATACCTGACAACCATTTAATTTCTGAGCTTCCGTGGCTCAATGGTTAGAGCGTTCGGCTGTTAGCCAATAGGTTCGAGCCCACACGGGAGCGGTGTTGTGGGATCTCAAATGTAACGTAAAAAGTCAGAGTTTTTCCACAATACCTGACGACCATTTATTTTTTGGGCTTCCGTAGCGCAATGGTTAGCGCGTTCGGCTGTTAACCGAAAGGTTGGTGGTTCGAGCCCACCCGGGAGAGGTGTTGTGGGGTCTCAGATGTAGCGTAGAAAGTCAAAACCTTTCCACAATACGTGACAACCATTTAATTTCTGAGCTTACGTGGCTCAATGGTTAGCGCGATTGGCTGTTAACCAATAGGTTGGTGGTTCGAGCCTACCCGGGAGCGGTGTTGTGGGATCTCAAATGTAACGTAAAAAGCCATAGTTTTTTCACAATACCTGACAACCATTTAATTTCTGAGATTCCGTGGCACAATGGTTAGCGCGTTCGGCTGTTAACCGAAAGGTTGGTGGTTCGAGCCCACCCGGGAGCGGTGTTGTGAAGTCTTAAATGTAACGTAAAAAGCCAAAGTTTTTCCACAATACCTGACGACCATTTATTTTTTGGGCTTCCGTGGTGCAATGGTTATCGCGTTCGGCTGTTAACCAATAGGTTGGTGGTTCGAGCCCACCCGGGAGTGGTGTTGTGGGATCTCAAATGTAACGTAAAAAGGCAAAGTTTTTCCACAATACCTGACGACCTTTTAATTTTTGGGCTTCCGTGACGCAATGGTTAGCGCGTTCGGCTGTTAACCAAAAGGTTGGTGGTTCGAGCCCACCCGGGAGCGGTGTTATTGGATCTCAAATGTAAGGTAAAAAGTCAGAGTTTTTCCACAATAGCTGAAGACCATTTCATTTCTGAGCTTCTTTGGCTCCATGGTTAGCGCGTTCGGATGTTAAACAAAAGGTTGGTGGTTCGAGCCCACCCGGGAGAGGTGTTGTGGAGTCTCAGATGTAGCGTGAAAAGTCATAACTTTTCCACAATACCTGACAACCATTTAATTTCTGAGCTTCCGTGGCTCAATGGTTAGAGCGTTCGGCTGTTAACCAATAGGTTCGAGCCCACACGGGAGCGGTGTTACGGGATCTCAAATGTAACGTAAAAAGTCAGAGTTTTTCCACAATACCTGACGACCAATTATTTTTTGGGCTTCCGTAGCGCAATGGTTAGCGCGTTCGGCTGTTAACCGAAAGGTTGGTGGTTCGAGCCCACCCGGGAGCGGTGTTGTGAAGTCTCAAATGTAACGTAAAAAGCCAAAGTTTTTCCACAATACGTGACAACCATTTAATTTCTGAGCTCCCGTGGCTCGATGGTTATCGCGTTCGGCTGTTAACCAATAGGTTGGTGGTTCGAGCCCACCCGGGAGTGGTGTTGTGGGATCTCAAATGTAACGTAAAAAGCCAAAGTTTTTCCACAATTCCTGACGACCATTTAATTTTTGGGCTTCCGTGGCGCAATGGTTAGCGCGATCGGCTGTTAACCAAAAGGTTGGTGGCTCGACCCCACCCGGGAGCGGTGTTATGGGATCTCAAATGTAAGGTAAAAAGTCAGAGTTTTTCCACAATAGCTGAAGACCATTTCATTTCTGAGCTTCTTTGGTTCCATGGTTAGCGCGTTCGGATGTTAAACAAAAGGTTGGTGGTTCGAGCCCACCCGGGAGAGGTGTTGTGGAGTCTCAGATGTAGCGTGAAAAGTCATAACTTTTCCACAATACCTGACAACCATTTAATTTCTGAGCTTCCGTGGCTCAATGGTTAGAGCGTTCGGCTGTTAGCCAATAGGTTCGAGCCCACACGGGAGCGGTGTTGTGGGATCTCAAATGTAACGTAAAAAGTCAGAGTTTTTCCACAATACCTGACGACCATTTATTTTTTGGGCTTCCGTAGCGCAATGGTTAGCGCGTTCGGCTGTTAACCGAAAGGTTGGTGGTTCGAGCCCACCCGGGAGAGGTGTTGTGGGGTCTCAGATGTAGCGTAGAAAGTCAAAACCTTTCCACAATACGTGACAACCATTTAATTTCTGAGCTTACGTGGCTCAATGGTTAGCGCGATTGGCTGTTAACCAATAGGTTGGTGGTTCGAGCCTACCCGGGAGCGGTGTTGTGGGATCTCAAATGTAACGTAAAAAGCCATAGTTTTTTCACAATACCTGACAACCATTTAATTTCTGAGATTCCGTGGCACAATGGTTAGCGCGTTCGGCTGTTAACCGAAAGGTTGGTGGTTCGAGCCCACCCGGGAGCGGTGTTGTGAAGTCTTAAATGTAACGTAAAAAGCCAAAGTTTTTCGACAATACCTGACGACCTTTTAATTTTTGGGCTTCCGTGGCGCAATGGTTAGCGCGTTCGGCTGTTAACCAAAAGGTTGGTGGTTCGAACCCACCCGGGAGCGGTGTTATGGGATCTCAAATGTAAGGTAAAAAGTCAGAGTTTTTCCACAATAGCTGAAGACCATTTAATTTTTGGGCTTCCGTGGCGCAATGGTTAGCGCGATCGGCTGTTAACCAAAAGGTTGGTGGCTCGACCCCACCCGGGAGCGGTGTTATGGGATCTCAAATGTAAGGTAAAAAGTCAGAGTTTTTCCACAATAGCTGAAGACCATTTCATTTCTGAGCTTCTTTGGTTCCATGGTTAGCGCGTTCGGATGTTAAACAAAAGGTTGGTGGTTCGAGCCCACCCGGGAGAGGTGTTGTGGAGTCTCAGATGTAGCGTGAAAAGTCATAACTTTTCCACAATACCTGACAACCATTTAATTTCTGAGCTTCCGTGGCTCAATGATTAGAGCGTTCGGCTGTTAACCAATAGGTTCGAGCCCACATGGGAGCGGTGTTACGGGATCACAAATGTAACGTAAAAAGTCAGAGTTTTTCCACAATACCTGACGACCATTTATTTTTTGGGCTTCCGTAGCGCAATGGTTAGCGCGTTCGGCTGTTAACCGAAAGGTTGGTGGTTCGAGCCCACCCGGGAGAGGTGTTGTGGAGTCTCAGATGTAGCGTAAAAAGTCAAAACTTTTCCACAATACGTGACAACCATTTAATTTCTGAGCTTACGTGGCTCAATGGTTAGCGCGTTTGGCTGTTAACCAATAGGTTGGTGGTTCGAGCCTACCCAGGAGCGGTGTTGTGGGATCTCAAATGTAACGTAAAAAGCCAAAGTTTTCCACAATACCTGACAACCATTTAATCTCTGAGATTCCTTGGCTCAATGGTTAGCGCGTTCGGCTGTTAACCGACAGGTTGGTGGTTCGAGCCCACCCGGGAGCGGTGTTGTGAAGTCTCAAATGTAACGTAAAAAGCCAAAGTTTTTCCACAATACCTGACGACCATTTATTTTTTGGGCTTCCATGGCGCAATGGTTATCGCGTTCGGCTGGTAACCAATAGGTTGGTGGTTCGAGCCCACCCAGGAGTGGTGTTGTGGGATCTCAAATGTAACGTAAAAAGCCAAAGTTTTTCGACAATACCTGACGACCTTTTAATTTTTGGGCTTCCGTGGCGCAATGGTTAGCGCGTTCGGCTGTTAACCAAAAGGTTGGTGGTTCGAGCCCACCCGGGAGCGGTGTTATGGGATCTCAAATGTAAGGTAAAAAGTCAGAGTTTTTCCACAATAGCTGAAGACCATTTCATTTCTGAGCTTCTTTGGCTCCATGGTTAGCGCGTTCGGATGTTTAACAAAAGGTTGGTGGTTCGAGCCCACCCGGGACAGGTGTTGTGGAGTCTCAGATGTAGCGTGAAAAGTCATCACTTTTCCACAATACCTGACAACCATTTGATTTCTGAGCTTCCGTGGCTCAATGGTTAGAGCGTTCGGCTGTTAACCAATAGGTTGGTGGTTCGAGCCTACCCGGGAGCGGTGTTGTGGGATCTCAAATGTAACGTAAAAAGCCAAAGTTTTTCCACAATACCTGACAACCATTTAATTTCTGAGATTATGTGGCTCGATGGTTAGCGCGTTCGGCTGTTAACCAATAGGTTGGTGGTTCGAGCCCACCCGGGAGCGGTGTTGTGAAGTCTCAAATGTAACGTAAAAAGCCAAAGTTTTTCCACAATACCTGAAAACCATTCAATTTCTGAGCTTCTTTGGCTCCATGGTTAGCGCGTTCGGATGTTAACCAAAAGGTTGGTGGTTCGAGCCCCCCCGGTGGAGGTGTTGTGAAGTCTCAAATGTAACGTAAAAAGCCAAAGATTTTCCACAATACCTGACGACCATTTATTTTTTGGACTTCCGTGGCGCAATGGTTATCGCGTTCGGCTGTTAACCAATAGGTTGGTGGTTCGAGCCCACCCGGGAGCGGTGTTATGGGATCTCAAATGTAAGGTAAAAAGTCAGAGTTTTTCCACAATAGCTGAAGACCATTTCATTTCTGAGCTTCTTTGGCGCGTTCGGATGTTTAACAAAAGGTTGGTGGTTCGAGCCCACCCGGGAGCGGTGTTGTGAAGTCTTAAATGTAACGTAAAAAGCCAAAGTTTTTCGACAATACCTGACGACCTTTTAATTTTTGGGCTTCCGTGGCGCAATGGTTAGCGCGTTCGGCTGTTAACCAAAAGGTTGGTGGTTCGAGCCCACCCGGGAGCGGTGTTATGGGATCTCAAATGTAAGGTAAAAAGTCAGAGTTTTTCCACAATAGCTGAAGACCATTTAATTTTTGGGCTTCCGTGGCGCAATGGTTAGCGCGATCGGCTGTTAACCAAAAGGTTGGTGGCTCGACCCCACCCGGGAGCGGTGTTATGGGATCTCAAATGTAAGGTAAAAAGTCAGAGTTTTTCCACAATAGCTGAAGACCATTTCATTTCTGAGCTTCTTTGGTTCCATGGTTAGCGCGTTCGGATGTTAAACAAAAGGTTGGTGGTTCGAGCCCACCCGGGAGAGGTGTTGTGGAGTCTCAGATGTAGCGTGAAAAGTCATAACTTTTCCACAATACCTGACAACCATTTAATTTCTGAGCTTCCGTGGCTCAATGATTAGAGCGTTCGGCTGTTAACCAATAGGTTCGAGCCCACACGGGAGCGGTGTTACGGGATCACAAATGTAACGTAAAAAGTCAGAGTTTTTCCACAATACCTGACGACCATTTATTTTTTGGGCTTCCGTAGCGCAATGGTTAGCGCGTTCGGCTGTTAACCGAAAGGTTGTTGGTTCGAGCCCACCCGGGAGAGGTGTTGTGGAGTCTCAGATGTAGCGTAAAAAGTCAAAACTTTTCCACAATACGTGACAACCATTTAATTTCTGAGCTTACGTGGCTCAATGGTTAGCGCGTTTGGCTGTTAACCAATAGGTTGGTGGTTCGAGCCTACCCGGGAGCGGTGTTGTGGGATCTCAAATGTAACGTAAAAAGCCAAAGTTTTTCGACAATACCTGACGACCTTTTAATTTTTGGGCTTCCGTGGCGCAATGGTTACGCGTTCGGCTGTTAACCAAAAGGTTGGTGGTTCGAGCCCACCCGGGAGCGGTGTTATGGGATCTCAAATGTAAGGTAAAAAGTCAGAGTTTTTCCACAATAGCTGAAGACCATTTCATTTCTGAGCTTCTTGTGCTCCATGGTTAGCGCGTTCGGATGTTTAACAAAAGGTTGGTGGTTCGAGCCCACCCGGGACAGGTGTTGTGGAGTCTCAGATGTAGCGTGAAAAGTCATCACTTTTCCACAATACCTGACAACCATTTGATTTCTGAGCTTCCGTGGCTCAATGGTTAGAGCGTTCGGCTGTTAACCAATAGGTTGGTGGTTCGAGCCTACCCGGGAGCGGTGTTGTGGGATCTCAAATGTAACGTAAAAAGCCAAAGTTTTTCCACAATACCTGACAACCATTTAATTTCTGAGATTATGTGGCTCGATGGTTAGCGCGTTCGGCTGTTAACCAATAGGTTGGTGGTTCGAGCCCACCCGGGAGCGGTGTTGTGAAGTCTCAAATGTAACGTAAAAAGCCAAAGTTTTTCCACAATACCTGAAAACCATTCAATTTCTGAGCTTCTTTGGCTCCATGGTTAGCGCGTTCGGATGTTAACCAAAAGGTTGGTGGTTCGAGCCCCCCCGGTGGAGGTGTTGTGAAGTCTCAAATGTAACGTAAAAAGCCAAAGATTTTCCACAATACCTGACGACCATTTATTTTTTGGACTTCCGTGGCGCAATGGTTATCGCGTTCGGCTGTTAACCAATAGGTTGGTGGTTCGAGCCCACCCGGGAGCGGTGTTATGGGATCTCAAATGTAAGGTAAAAAGTCAGAGTTTTTCCACAATAGCTGAAGACCATTTCATTTCTGAGCTTCTTTGGCGCGTTCGGATGTTTAACAAAAGGTTGGTGGTTCGAGCCCACCCGGGAGCGGTGTTGTGAAGTCTTAAATGTAACGTAAAAAGCCAAAGTTTTTCGACAATACCTGACGACCTTTTAATTTTTGGGCTTCCGTGGCGCAATGGTTAGCGCGTTCGGCTGTTAACCAAAAGGTTGGTGGTTCGAGCCCACCCGGGAGCGGTGTTATGGGATCTCAAATGTAAGGTAAAAAGTCAGAGTTTTTCCACAATAGCTGAAGACCATTTAATTTTTGGGCTTCCGTGGCGCAATGGTTAGCGCGATCGGCTGTTAACCAAAAGGTTGGTGGCTCGACCCCACCCGGGAGCGGTGTTATGGGATCTCAAATGTAAGGTAAAAAGTCAGAGTTTTTCCACAATAGCTGAAGACCATTTCATTTCTGAGCTTCTTTGGTTCCATGGTTAGCGCGTTCGGATGTTAAACAAAAGGTTGGTGGTTCGAGCCCACCCGGGAGAGGTGTTGTGGAGTCTCAGATGTAGCGTGAAAAGTCATAACTTTTCCACAATACCTGACAACCATTTAATTTCTGAGCTTCCGTGGCTCAATGATTAGAGCGTTCGGCTGTTAACCAATAGGTTCGAGCCCACACGGGAGCGGTGTTACGGGATCACAAATGTAACGTAAAAAGTCAGAGTTTTTCCACAATACCTGACGACCATTTATTTTTTGGGCTTCCGTAGCGCAATGGTTAGCGCGTTCGGCTGTTAACCGAAAGGTTGTTGGTTCGAGCCCACCCGGGAGAGGTGTTGTGGAGTCTCAGATGTAGCGTAAAAAGTCAAAACTTTTCCACAATACGTGACAACCATTTAATTTCTGAGCTTACGTGGCTCAATGGTTAGCGCGTTTGGCTGTTAACCAATAGGTTGGTGGTTCGAGCCTACCCGGGAGCGGTGTTGTGGGATCTCAAATGTAACGTAAAAAGCCAAAGTTTTCCACAATACCTGACAACCATTTAATCTCTGAGATTCCTTGGCTCAATGGTTAGCGCGTTCGGCTGTTAACCAATAGGTTGGTGGCTCGAGCCCACCCGGGAGTGGTGTTGTGGGATCTCAAATGTAACGTAAAAAGCCAAAGTTTTTCCACAATACCTGACAACCTTTTAATTTCTGAGATTCCTTGGCTCAATGGTTAGCGCGTTCGGCTGTTAACCGAAAGGTTGGTGGTTCGAGCCCACCCGGGAGCGGTGTTGTGAAGTCTCAAATGTAACGTAAAAAGCCAAAGTTTTTCCACAATACCTGACGACCTTTAAATTTTTGGGCTTCCGTGGCGCAATGGTTAGCGCGTTCGGCTGTTAACCAAAAGGTTGGTGGTTCGAGCCCACCCGGGAGCGGTGTTGTGAAGTCTCAAATGTAACGTAAAAAGCCAAAGATTTTCCACAATACCTGACGACCTTTAAATTTTTGGGCTTCCGTGGCGCAATGGTTAGCGCGTTCGGCTGTTAACCAAAAGGTTGGTGGTTCGAGCCCACCCGGGAGAGGTGTTGTGGAGTCTCAGATGTAGCGTGAAAAGTCAGAACTTTTCCACAATACCTGACAACCATTTAATTTCTGAGCTTCCGTGGCTCAATGGTTAGAGCGTTCGGCTGTTAACCAATAGGTTGGTGGTTCGAGCCTACCCGGGAGCGGTGTTGTTTGATCTCAAATGTAACGTAAAAAGCCAAAGTTTTTCCACAATACCTGACAACCATTTAATTTCTGAGATTATGTGGCTCGATGGTTAGCGCGTTCGGCTGTTAACCAATAGGTTGGTGGTTCGAGCCCACCCGGGAGCGGTGTTGTGAAGTCTCAAATGTAACGTAAAAAGCCAAAGTTTTTCCACAATACCTGAAAACCATTCAATTTCTGAGCTTCTTTGGCTCCATGGTTAGCGCGTTCGGATGTTAACCAAAAGGTTGGTGGTTCGAGCCCCCCCGGTGGAGGTGTTGTGAAGTCTCAAATGTAACGTAAAAAGCCAAAGATTTTCCACAATACCTGACGACCATTTATTTTTTGGACTTCCGTGGCGCAATGGTTATCGCGTTCGGCTGTTAACCAATAGGTTGGTGGTTCGAGCCCACCCGGGAGCGGTGTTATGGGATCTCAAATGTAAGGTAAAAAGTCAGAGTTTTTCCACAATAGCTGAAGACCATTTCATTTCTGAGCTTCTTTGGCGCGTTCGGATGTTTAACAAAAGGTTGGTGGTTCAAGCCCACCCGGGAGAGGTGTTGTGGAGTCTCAGATGTAGCGTGAAAAGTCATCACTTATCCACAATACCTGACAACCATTTAATTTCTGAGCTTCCGTGGCTCAATGGTTATGGCGTTCGGCTGTTAACCAATATTTTGCTGGTTCGAGCCCACCCAGGAGTGGTGTTGTGGGATCTCAAATGTAACGTAAAAAGCCAAAGTTTTTCCACAATACCTGACGACCATTTAATTTTTGGGCTTCCGTGGCGCAATGGTTATCGCGTTCGGCTGTTAACCAATAGGTTGGTGGTTCGAGCCCACCCGGGAGCGGTGTTATTGGATCTCAAATGTAAGGTAAAAAGTCAGAGTTTTTCCACAATAGCTGAAGAGCATTTCATTTCTGAGCTTCTTTGGCTCCATGGTTAGCGCGTTCGGATGTTAAACAAAAGGTTGGTGGTTCGAGCCCACCCGGGAGAGATGTTGTGGAGTCTCAGATGTAGCGTGAAAAGTCATAACTTTTCCACAATACCTGACAACCATTTAATTTCTGAGCTTCCGTGGCTGAATGGTTAGAGCGTTCGGCTGTTAACCAATAGGTTCGAGCCCACACGGGAGCGGTGTTATGGGATCTCAAATGTAACGTAAAAAGTCAGAGTTTTTCCACAATACCTGACGACCATTTATTTTTTGGGCTTCCGTAGCGCAATGGTTAGCGCGTTCGGCTGTTAACCGAAAGGTTGGTGGTTCGAGCCCACCCGGGAGAGGTGTTGTGGGATCTCAAATATAACGTAAAAAGCCAAAGTTTTTCCACAATACCTGACAACCATTTAATTTCTGAGATTATGTGGCTCAATGGTTAGCGCGTTCGGCTGTTAACCGAAAGGTTGGTGGTTCGAGCCCACCCGGGAGCGGTGTTGTGAAGTCTCAAATGTAACGTAAAAAGCCAAAGTTTTTCCACAATACCTGACGACCTTTAAATTTTTGGGCTTCCGTGGCGCAATGGTTAGCGCGTTCGGCTGTTAACCAAAAGGTTGGTGGTTCGAGCCCACCCGGGAGCGGTGTTGTGAAGTCTCAAATGTAACGTAAAAAGCCAAAGATTTTCCACAATACCTGACGACCTTTAAATTTTTGGGCTTCCGTGGCGCAATGGTTAGCGCGTTCGGCTGTTAACCAAAAGGTTGGTGGTTCGAGCCCACCCGGGAGAGGTGTTGTGGAGTCTCAGATGTAGCGTGAAAAGTCAGAACTTTTCCACAATACCTGACAACCATTTAATTTCTGAGCTTCCGTGGCTCAATGGTTAGAGCGTTCGGCTGTTAACCAATAGGTTGGTGGTTCGAGCCTACCCGGGAGCGGTGTTGTGGGATCTCAAATGTAACGTAAAAAGCCAAAGTTTTTCCACAATACCTGACAACCATTTAATTTCTGAGATTATGTGGCTCGATGGTTAGCGCGTTCGGCTGTTAACCAATAGGTTGGTGGTTCGAGCCCACCCGGGAGCGGTGTTGTGAAGTCTCAAATGTAACGTAAAAAGCCAAAGTTTTTCCACAATACCTGAAAACCATTCAATTTCTGAGCTTCTTTGGCTCCATGGTTAGCGCGTTCGGATGTTAACCAAAAGGTTGGTGGTTCGAGCCCCCCCGGTGGAGGTGTTGTGAAGTCTCAAATGTAACGTAAAAAGCCAAAGATTTTCCACAATACCTGACGACCATTTATTTTTTGGACTTCCGTGGCGCAATGGTTATCGCGTTCGGCTGTTAACCAATAGGTTGGTGGTTCGAGCCCACCCGGGAGCGGTGTTATGGGATCTCAAATGTAAGGTAAAAAGTCAGAGTTTTTCCACAATAGCTGAAGACCATTTCATTTCTGAGCTTCTTTGGCGCGTTCGGATGTTTAACAAAAGGTTGGTGGTTCAAGCCCACCCGGGAGAGGTGTTGTGGAGTCTCAGATGTAGCGTGAAAAGTCATCACTTATCCACAATACCTGACAACCATTTAATTTCTGAGCTTCCGTGGCTCAATGGTTATGGCGTTCGGCTGTTAACCAATATTTTGCTGGTTCGAGCCCACCCAGGAGTGGTGTTGTGGGATCTCAAATGTAACGTAAAAAGCCAAAGTTTTTCCACAATACCTGACGACCATTTAATTTTTGGGCTTCCGTGGCGCAATGGTTATCGCGTTCGGCTGTTAACCAATAGGTTGGTGGTTCGAGCCCACCCGGGAGCGGTGTTATTGGATCTCAAATGTAAGGTAAAAAGTCAGAGTTTTTCCACAATAGCTGAAGAGCATTTCATTTCTGAGCTTCTTTGGCTCCATGGTTAGCGCGTTCGGATGTTAAACAAAAGGTTGGTGGTTCGAGCCCACCCGGGAGAGATGTTGTGGAGTCTCAGATGTAGCGTGAAAAGTCATAACTTTTCCACAATACCTGACAACCATTTAATTTCTGAGCTTCCGTGGCTGAATGGTTAGAGCGTTCGGCTGTTAACCAATAGGTTCGAGCCCACACGGGAGCGGTGTTATGGGATCTCAAATGTAACGTAAAAAGTCAGAGTTTTTCCACAATACCTGACGACCATTTATTTTTTGGGCTTCCGTAGCGCAATGGTTAGCGCGTTCGGCTGTTAACCGAAAGGTTGGTGGTTCGAGCCCACCCGGGAGAGGTGTTGTGGGATCTCAAATATAACGTAAAAAGCCAAAGTTTTTCCACAATACCTGACAACCATTTAATTTCTGAGATTATGTGGCTCAATGGTTAGCGCGTTCGGCTGTTAACCAATAGGTTGCTGGTTCGAGCCCACCCAGGAGTGGTGTTGTGGGATCTCAAATGTAACGTAAAAAGCCAAAGTTTTTCCACAATACCTGACGACCATTTAATTTTTGGGCTTCCGTGGCGCAATGGTTATCGCGTTCGGCTGTTAACCAATAGGTTGGTGGTTCGAGCCCACCCGGGAGCGGTGTTATTGGATCTCAAATGTAAGGTAAAAAGTCAGAGTTTTTCCACAATAGCTGAAGACCATTTCATTTCTGAGCTTCTTTGGCTCCATGGTTAGCGCGTTCGGATGTTAAACAAAAGGTTGGTGGTTCGAGCCCACCCGGGAGAGATGTTGTGGAGTCTCAGATGTAGCGTGAAAAGTCATAACTTTTCCACAATACCTGACAACCATTTAATTTCTGAGCTTCCGTGGCTGAATGGTTAGAGCGTTCGGCTGTTAACCAATAGGTTCGAGCCCACACGGGAGCGGTGTTATGGGATCTCAAATGTAACGTAAAAAGTCAGAGTTTTTCCACAATTCCTGACGACCATTTATTTTTTGGGCTTCCGTAGCGCAATGGCTAGCGCGTTCGGCTGTTAACCAATAGGTTGGTGGTTCGAGCCCACCCGGGAGCGGTGTTGTGAAGTCTCAAATGTAACGTAAAAAGCCAAAGTTTTTCCACAATACCTGAAAACCATTCAATTTCTGAGCTTCTTTGGCTCCATGGTTAGCGCGTTCGGATGTTAACCAAAAGGTTGGTGGTTCGAGCCCACCCGGTGGAGGTGTTGTGAAGTCTCAAATATAACGTAAAAAGCCAAAGTTTTTCCACAATACCTGACAACCATTTAATTTCTGAGATTATGTGGCTCAATGGTTAGCGCGTTCGGCTGTTAACCAATAGGTTGGTGGTTCGAGCCCACCCGGGAGTGGTGTTGTGGGATCTCAAATGTAACGTCAAAAGCCAAAGTCTTTCCACAATACCTGACAACCATTAAATTTCTGAGCTTCCGTGGCTCAATGGTTATCGCGTTCGGCTGCTAACCAATAGGTTGCTGGTTCGAGCCCACCCAGGAGTGGTGTTGTGGGATCTCAAATGTAACGTAAAAAGCCAAAGTTTTTCCACAATACCTGACGACCATTTAATTTTTGGGCTTCCGTGGCGCAATGGTTATCGCGTTCGGCTGTTAACCAATAGGTTGGTGGTTCGAGCCCACCCGGGAGCGGTGTTATTGGATCTCAAATGTAAGGTAAAAAGTCAGAGTTTTTCCACAATAGCTGAAGACCATTTCATTTCTGAGCTTCTTTGGCTCCATGGTTAGCGCGTTCGGATGTTAAACAAAAGGTTGGTGGTTCGAGCCCACCCGGGAGAGATGTTGTGGAGTCTCAGATGTAGCGTGAAAAGTCATAACTTTTCCACAATACCTGACAACCATTTAATTTCTGAGCTTCCGTGGCTGAATGGTTAGAGCGTTCGGCTGTTAACCAATAGGTTCGAGCCCACACGGGAGCGGTGTTATGGGATCTCAAATGTAACGTAAAAAGCCAAAGTTTTTCCACAATACCTGACGACCATTTATTTTTTGGACTTCCGTGGCGCAATGGTTATCGCGTTCGGCTGTTAACCAATAGGTTGGTGGTTCGAGCCCACCCGGGAGCGGTGTTATGGGATCTCAAATGTAAGGTAAAAAGTCAGAGTTTTTCCACAATAGCTGAAGACCATTTCATTTCTGAGCTTCTTTGGCGCGTTCGGATGTTTAACAAAAGGTTGGTGGTTCAAGCCCACCCGGGAGAGGTGTTGTGGAGTCTCAGATGTAGCGTGAAAAGTCATCACTTTTCCACAATACCTGACAACCATTTAATTTCTGAGCTTCCGTGGCTCAATGGTTATCGCGTTCGGCTGCTAACCAATAGGTTGCTGGTTCGAGCCCACCCAGGAGTGGTGTTGTGGGATCTCAAATGTAACGTAAAAAGCCAAAGTTTTTCCACAATACCTGACGACCATTTAATTTTTGGGCTTCCGTGGCGCAATGGTTATCGCGTTCGGCTGTTAACCAATAGGTTGGTGGTTCGAGCCCACCCGGGAGCGGTGTTATTGGATCTCAAATGTAAGGTAAAAAGTCAGAGTTTTTCCACAATAGCTGAAGACCATTTCATTTCTGAGCTTCTTTGGCTCCATGGTTAGCGCGTTCGGATGTTAAACAAAAGGTTGGTGGTTCGAGCCCACCCGGGAGAGATGTTGTGGAGTCTCAGATGTAGCGTGAAAAGTCATAACTTTTCCACAATACCTGACAACCATTTAATTTCTGAGATTATGTGGCTCAATGGTTAGCGCGTTCGGCTGTTAACCAATAGGTTGGTGGTTCGAGCCCACCCGGGAGTGGTGTTGTGGGATCTCAAATGTAACGTCAAAAGCCAAAGTTTTTCCACAATAGCTGACGACCATTTATTTTTTGGGCTTCCGTAGCGCAATGGTTAGCGCGTTCGGCTGTTAACCGAAAGGTTGGTGGTTCGAGCCCACCCGGGAGAGGTGTTGTGGGATCTCAAATATAACGTAAAAAGCCAAAGTTTTTCGACAATACCTGACAACCATTTAATTTCTGAGATTATGTGGCTCAATGGTTAGCGCGTTCGGCTGTTAACCAATAGGTTGGTGGTTCGAGCCCACCCGGGAGTGGTGTTGTGGGATCTCAAATGTAACGTCAAAAGCCAAAGTTTGTCCACAATACCTGACAACCATTAAATTTCTGAGCTTCCGTGGCTCAATGGTTATCGCGTTCGGCTGCTAACCAATAGGTTGCTGGTTCGAGCCCACCCAGGAGTGGTGTTGTGGGATCTCAAATGTAACGTAAAAAGCCAAAGTTTTTCCACAATACCTGACGACCATTTAATTTTTGGGCTTCCGTGGCGCAATGGTTATCGCGTTCGGCTGTTAACCAATAGGTTGGTGGTTCGAGCCCACCCGGGAGCGGTGTTATTGGATCTCAAATGTAAGGTAAAAAGTCAGAGTTTTTCCACAATAGCTGAAGACCATTTCATTTCTGAGCTTCTTTGGCTCCATGGTTAGCGCGTTCGGATGATAAACAAAAGGTTGGTGGTTCGAGCCCACCCGGGAGAGATGTTGTGGAGTCTCAGATGTAGCGTGAAAAGTCATAACTTTTCCACAATACCTGACAACCATTTAATTTCTGAGCTTCCGTGGCTGAATGGTTAGAGCGTTCGGCTGTTATCCAATAGGTTCGAGCCCACACGGGAGCGGTGTTATGGGATCTCAAATGTAACGTAAAAAGTCAGAGTTTTTCCACAATACCTGACGACCATTTATTTTTTGGGCTTCCGTAGCGCAATGGTTAGCGCGTTCGGCTGTTAACCGAAAGGTTGGTGGTTCGAGCCCACCCGGGAGAGGTGTTGTGGGATCTCAAATATAACGTAAAAAGCCAAAGTTTTTCGACAATACCTGACAACCATTTAATTTCTGAGATTATGTGGCTCAATGGTTAGCGCGTTCGGCTGTTAACCAATAGGTTGGTGGTTCGAGCCCACCCGGGAGTGGTGTTGTGGGATCTCAAATGTAACGTCAAAAGCCAAAGTTTGTCCACAATACCTGACAACCATTAAATTTCTGAGCTTCCGTGGCTCAATGGTTATCGCGTTCGGCTGCTAACCAATAGGTTGCTGGTTCGAGCCCACCCAGGAGTGGTGTTGTGGGATCTCAAATGTAACGTAAAAAGCCAAAGTTTTTCCACAATACCTGACGACCATTTAATTTTTGGGCTTCCGTGGCGCAATGGTTATCGCGTTCGGCTGTTAACCAATAGGTTGGTGGTTCGAGCCCACCCGGGAGCGGTGTTATTGGATCTCAAATGTAAGGTAAAAAGTCAGAGTTTTTCCACAATAGCTGAAGACCATTTCATTTCTGAGCTTCTTTGGCTCCATGGTTAGCGCGTTCGGATGATAAACAAAAGGTTGGTGGTTCGAGCCCACCCGGGAGAGATGTTGTGGAGTCTCAGATGTAGCGTGAAAAGTCATAACTTTTCCACAATACCTGACAACCATTTAATTTCTGAGCTTCCGTGGCTGAATGGTTAGAGCGTTCGGCTGTTATCCAATAGGTTCGAGCCCACACGGGAGCGGTGTTATGGGATCTCAAATGTAACGTAAAAAGTCAGAGTTTTTCCACAATACCTGACGACCATTTATTTTTTGGGCTTCCGTAGCGCAATGGTTAGCGCGTTCGGCTGTTAACCGAAAGGTTGGTGGTTCGAGCCCACCCGGGAGAGGTGTTGTGGGATCTCAAATATAACGTAAAAAGCCAAAGTTTTTCCACAATACCTGACAACCATTTAATTTCTGAGATTATGTGGCTCAATGGTTAGCGCGTTCGGCTGTTAACCAATAGGTTGGTGGTTCGAGCCCACCCGGGAGTGGTGTTGTGGGATCTCAAATGTAACGTCAAAAGCCAAAGTTTTTCCACAATACCTGACAACCATTAAATTTCTGAGCTTCCGTGGCTCAATGGTTATCGCGTTCGGCTGCTAACCAATAGGTTGCTGGTTCGAGCCCACCCAGGAGTGGTGTTGTGGGATCTCAAATGTAACGTAAAAAGCCAAAGTTTTTCCACAATACCTGACGACCATTTAATTTTTGGGCTTCCGTGGCGCAATGGTTATCGCGTTCGGCTGTTAACCAATAGGTTGGTGGTTCGAGCCCACCCGGGAGCGGTGTTATTGGATCTCAAATGTAAGGTAAAAAGTCAGAGTTTTTCCACAATAGCTGAAGACCATTTCATTTCTGAGCTTCTTTGGCTCCATGGCTAGCGCGTTCGGATGTTAAACAAAAGGTTGGTGGTTCGAGCCCACCCGGGAGAGATGTTGTGGAGTCTCAGATGTAGCGTGAAAAGTCATAACTTTTCCACAATACCTGACAACCATTTAATTTCTGAGCTTCCGTGGCTGAATGGTTAGAGCGTTCGGCTGTTAACCAATAGGTTCGAGCACACACGGGAGCGGTGTTATGGGATCTCAAATGTAACGTAAAAATTCAGAGTTTTTCCACAATACCTGACGACCATTTATTTTTTGGGCTTCCGTAGCGCAATGGTTAGCGCGTTCGGCTGTTATCCGAAAGGTTGGTGGTTCGAGCCCACCCGGGAGAGGTGTTGTGGGATCTCAAATATAACGTAAAAAGCCAAAGTTTTTCCACAATACCTGACAACCATTTAATTTCTGAGATTATGTGGCTCAATGGTTAGCGCGTTCGGCTGTTAACCAATAGGTTGGTGGTTCGAGCCCACCCGGGAGTGGTGTTGTGGGATCTAAAATGTAACGTCAAAAGCCAAAGTTTTTCCACAATACCTGACGACCTTTTAATTTTTGGGCTTCCGTGGCGCAATGGTTTGCGCGTTCGGCTGTTAAAAAAAAGGTTGGTGGTTCGAGCCCACCCGGGAGCGGTGTTATGGGATCTCAAATGTAAGGTAAAAAGTCAGAGTTTTTCCACAATACCTGACGACCATTTATTTTTTGGGCTTTCGTAGCGCAATGGTTAGCGCGTTCGGCTGTTAACCGAAAGGTTGGTGGTTCGAGCCCACCCAGGAGAGGTGTTGTGGAGTCTCAGATGGAGCGTTAAAAGCCAAAGTTTTTCCACAATACCTGACAACCATTTAATTTCTGAGATTCCGTGGCTCAGTGGTTAGCGCGTTCGGCTGTTAACCGAAAGGTTGGTGGTTCGAGCCCACCCGGGAGCGGTGTTGTGAAGTCTCAAATGTTACGTGAAAAAGCCAAAGTTTTTCCACAATACCTGACGACCATTTTTTTTTTGGGCTTCCGTGGCGCAATGGTTACCGCGTTCGGCTGTTAACCAATAGGTTGGTGGTTCGAGCCCACCCGGGAGTGGTGTTGTGGGATCTCAAATGTAACGTAAAAAGTCAGAGTTTTTCCACAATACCTGACGACCATTTATTTTTTGGGTTTCCGTAGCGCAATGGTTAGCGCGTTTAGCTATCAATCAAAAGGTTGATGGTTCGAGCACACTCGGGCGCGGTGTTGTGGGGTCTCAGATGTAGCGTGAAAAGTCAAAACGTTTCCACAATACGTGACAACCATTTAATTTCTGAGCAACCGTGGCTCAATGGTTATCGCGTTCGGCTCTTAACCAATAGGTTGGTGGTTCGAGCCCACCCGGGAGCGGTGTTGTGGGATCTCAAATGTAACGTAAAAAGCCAAAGTTTTTCCACAAAACCTGACGACCATTTAATTTCTGGGCTTCCGTGGAGCAATGGTTAGCGCGTTCGGCTGTTAACCGAAAGGTTGGTGGTTCGAGCCCACCCAGGAGAGGTGTTGTAGGGTCTCTGATGTAGCGTGAAAAGTCATAACTTTTCCACAATACCTGACAACCATTTACTTTCTGAGCTTCCGTGGCTCAATGGTTAGCGCGTTCGGCTTTTAACCAATAGGTTGGTGGTTCGAGCCCACCCGGGAGCGGTGTTATGGGATCTCAAATGTAACGTAAAAAGTCAGAGTTTTTCCACAATACCTGACGAACATTAAATTGTTGGGCTTCCGTGGCGCAATGGTTAGCGCGTTCGGCTGTTAACCGAAAGGTTGGTGGTTCGAGCCCACCCGGGAGCGGTGTTGTGAAGTTTCGAATGTAACGTAAAAAGGCAAAGTTTTTCCACAATACCTGACGAACATTTACTTTTTGGGCTTCCGTGGCGCAATGGTTAGCGCGTTCGGCTGTTAACCGAAAGGTTGGTGGTTCGAGCCCACCCGGGAGCGGTGTTATGGGGTCTCAAATGTAACGTAAAAAGTCAGAGTTTTTCCACAATACCTGACGAACATTTAATTTATAGGCTTCCATGGCGCAATGGTTAGCGCGTTCGGCTGTTAACCGAAAGGTTGGTGGTTCGAGCCCACCCGGGAGCGGTGTTGTGGGGTCTCAAATGTAACGTAAAAAGTCAGAGTTTTTCCACAATACCTGACGAACATTAAATTTTTGGGCTTCCGTGGCGCAATGGTTAGCGCGCAGCGCGTTCAGCTGTTAACCGAAAGGTTGGTGGTTCGAGCCCACCCGCGAGAGGTGTTGTGGGGTCTCTGATGTAGCGTGAAAAGTCATAACTTTTCCACAATACCTGACAACCATTTAATTTCTGAGCTTCCGTGGCTGAATGGTTAGAGCGTTCGGCTGTTAACCAATAGGTTCGAGCACACACGGGAGCGGTGTTATGGGATCTCAAATGTAACGTAAAAATTCAGAGTTTTTCCACAATACCTGACGACCATTTATTTTTTGGGCTTCCGTAGCGCAATGGTTAGCGCGTTCGGCTGTTATCCGAAAGGTTGGTGGTTCGAGCCCACCCGGGAGAGGTGTTGTGGGATCTCAAATATAACGTAAAAAGCCAAAGTTTTTCCACAATACCTGACAACCATTTAATTTCTGAGATTATGTGGCTCAATGGTTAGCGCGTTCGGCTGTTAACCAATAGGTTGGTGGTTCGAGCCCACCCGGGAGTGGTGTTGTGGGATCTCAAATGTAACGTCAAAAGCCAAAGTTTTTCCACAATACCTGACGACCTTTTAATTTTTGGGCTTCCGTGGCGCAATGGTTTGCGCGTTCGGCTGTTAAAAAAAAGGTTGGTGGTTCGAGCCCACCCGGGAGCGGTGTTATGGGATCTCAAATGTAAGGTAAAAAGTCAGAGTTTTTCCACAATACCTGACGACCATTTATTTTTTGGGCTTCCGTAGCGCAATGGTTAGCGCGTTCGGCTGTTAACCGAAAGGTTGGTGGTTCGAGCCCACCCGGGAGAGGTGTTGTGGAGTCTCAGATGGAGCGTTAAAAGCCAAAGTTTTTCCACAATACCTGACAACCATTTAATTTCTGAGATTCCGTGGCTCAGTGGTTAGCGCGTTCGGCTGTTAACCGAAAGGTTGGTGGTTCGAGCCCACCCGGGAGCGGTGTTGTGAAGTCTCAAATGTTACGTGAAAAAGCCAAAGTTTTTCCACAATACCTGACGACCATTTATTTTTTGGGCTTCCGTGGCGCAATGGTTACCGCGTTCGGCTGTTAACCAATAGGTTGGTGGTTCGAGCCCACCCGGGAGTGGTGTTGTGGGATCTCAAATGTAACGTAAAAAGTCAGAGTTTTTCCACAATACCTGACGACCATTTATTTTTTGGGTTTCCGTAGCGCAATGGTTAGCGCGTTTAGCTATCAATCAAAAGGTTGATGGTTCGAGCACACTCGGGCGCGGTGTTGTGGGGTCTCAGATGTAGCGTGAAAAGTCAAAACGTTTCCACAATACGTGACAACCATTTAATTTCTGAGCAACCGTGGCTCAATGGTTATCGCGTTCGGCTCTTAACCAATAGGTTGGTGGTTCGAGCCCACCCGGGAGCGGTGTTGTGGGATCTCAAATGTAACGTAAAAAGCCAAAGTTTTTCCACAAAACCTGACGACCATTTAATTTCTGGGCTTCCGTGGAGCAATGGTTAGCGCGTTCGGCTGTTAACCGAAAGGTTGGTGGTTCGAGCCCACCCAGGAGAGGTGTTGTAGGGTCTCTGATGTAGCGTGAAAAGTCATAACTTTTCCACAATACCTGACAACCATTTACTTTCTGAGCTTCCGTGGCTCAATGGTTAGCGCGTTCGGCTTTTAACCAATAGGTTGGTGGTTCGAGCCCACCCGGGAGCGGTGTTATGGGATCTCAAATGTAACGTAAAAAGTCAGAGTTTTTCCACAATACCTGACGAACATTAAATTGTTGGGCTTCCGTGGCGCAATGGTTAGCGCGTTCGGCTGTTAACCGAAAGGTTGGTGGTTCGAGCCCACCCGGGAGCGGTGTTGTGAAGTTTCGAATGTAACGTAAAAAGGCAAAGTTTTTCCACAATACCTGACGAACATTTACTTTTTGGGCTTCCGTGGCGCAATGGTTAGCGCGTTCGGCTGTTAACCGAAAGGTTGGTGGTTCGAGCCCACCCGGGAGCGGTGTTGTGGGGTCTCAAATGTAACGTAAAAAGTCAGAGTTTTTCCACAATACCTGACGAACATTTAATTTATAGGCTTCCATGGCGCAATGGTTAGCGCGTTCGGCTGTTAACCGAAAGGTTGGTGGTTCGAGCCCACCCGGGAGCGGTGTTGTGGGGTCTCAAATGTAACGTAAAAAGTCAGAGTTTTTCCACAATACCTGACGAACATTTAATTTTTAGGCTTCCATGGCGCAATGTTTAGCGCGTTCAGCTGTTAACCGAAAGGTTGGTGGTTCGAGCCCACCCGGGAGCGGTGTTATGGGGTCTCTGATGTAGCGTGAAAAGTCATAACTTTTCCACAATACCTGACAACCATTTACTTTCTGAGCTTCCGTGGCTCAATGGTTAGCGCGTTCGGCTTTTAACCAATAGGTTGGTGGTTCGAGCCCACCCGGGAGCGGTGTTATGGGATCTCAAATGTAACGTAAAAAGTCAGAGTTTTTCCACAATACCTGACGAACATTAAATTGTTGGGCTTCCGTGGCGCAATGGTTAGCGCTTCGGCTGTTAACCGAAAGGTTGGTGGTTCGAGCCCACCCGGGAGCGGTGTTGTGAAGTTTCGAATGTAACGTAAAAAGGCAAAGTTTTTCCACAATACCTGACGAACATTTACTTTTTGGGCTTCCGTGGCGCAATGGTTAGCGCGTTCGGCTGTTAACCGAAAGGTTGGTGGTTCGAGCCCACCCGGGAGCGGTGTTATGGGGTCTCAAATGTAACGTAAAAAGTCAGAGTTTTTCCACAATACCTGACGAACATTTAATTTATAGGCTTCCATGGCGCAATGGTTAGCGCGTTCGGCTGTTAACCGAAAGGTTGGTGGTTCGAGCCCACCCGGGAGCGGTGTTGTGGGGTCTCAAATGTAACGTAAAAAGTCAGAGTTTTTCCACAATACCTGACGAACATTAAATTTTTGGGCTTCCGTGGCGCAATGGTTAGCGCGCAGCGCGTTCAGCTGTTAACCGAAAGGTTGGTGGTTCGAGCCCACCCGCGAGAGGTGTTGTGGGGTCTCTGATGTAGCGTGAAAAGTCATAACTTTTCCACAATACCTGACAACCATTTAATTTCTGAGCATCCGTGGCGCAATGGTTAGCGCGTTCAGCTGTTAACCGAAGGGTTGGTGGTTCGAGCCCACCCGGAAGCGGTGTTGTGGGGTCTCAAATGTAACGTAAAAAGTCAGAGTTTTTCCACAATACCTGACGAACATTTAATTTTTGGGCTTCCGTGGCATATTTTTTAGCGCGTTCAGCTGTTAACCGAAAGGTTGGTGGTTCGAGCCCACCCGGGAGAGGTGTTGTGGGGTCTCTGATGTAGCGTGAAAAGTCATAACTTTTCCACAATACCTGACAACCATTTACTTTCTGAGCTTCCGTGGCTCAATGGTTAGCGCGTTCGGCTTTTAACCAATAGGTTGGTGGTTCGAGCCCACCCGGGAGCGGTGTTATGGGATCTCAAATGTAACGTAAAAAGTCAGAGTTTTTCCACAATACCTGACGAACTTTAAATTGTTGGGCTTCCGTGGCGCAATGGTTAGCGCTTTCGGCTGTTAACCGAAAGGTTGGTGGTTCGAGCCCACCCGGGAGCGGTGTTGTGAAGTTTCGAATGTAACGTAAAAAGGCAAAGTTTTTCCACAATACCTGACGAACATTTACTTTTTGGGCTTCCGTGGCGCAATGGTTAGCGCGTTCGGCTGTTAACCGAAAGGTTGGTGGTTCGAGCCCACCCGGGAGCGGTGTTGTGGGGTCTCAAATGTAACGTAAAAAGTCAGAGTTTTTCCACAATACCTGACGAACATTTAATTTATAGGCTTCCATGGCGCAATGGTTAGCGCGTTCGGCTGTTAACCGAAAGGTTGGTGGTTCGAGCCCACCCGGGAGCGGTGTTGTGGGGTCTCAAATGTAACGTAAAAAGTCAGAGTTTTTCCACAATACCTGACGAACATTTAATTTTTAGGCTTCCATGGCGCAATGTTTAGCGCGTTCAGCTGTTAACCGAAAGGTTGGTGGTTCGAGCCCACCCGGAAGCGGTGTTGTGGGGTCTCAAATGTAACGTAAAAAGTCAGAGTTTTTCCACAATACCTGACGAACATTAAATTTTTGGGCTTCCGTGGCGCAATGGTTATCGCGTTCGGCTGTTAACCGAAAGGTTGGTGGTTCGAGCCCACCCGCGAGAGGTGTTGTGGGGTCTCTGATGTAGCGTGAAAAGTCATAACTTTTCCACAATACCTGACAACCATTTAATTTCTGAGCATCCGTGGCTCAATGGTTAGCGCGATCGGCTGTTAACCAATAGGTTGGTGGTTCGAGCCCACCCGGGAGCGGTGTTATGGGATCTCAAATGTAACGTAAAAAGTCAGAGTTTTTCCACAATACCTGACGAACATTTAATTTTTAGGCTTCCGTGGCGCAATGGTTAGCGCGTTCAGCTGTTAACCGAAGGGTTGGTGGTTCGAGCCCACCCGGAAGCGGTGTTGTGGGGTCTCAAATGTAACGTAAAAAGTCAGAGTTTTTCCACAATACCTGACGAACATTTAATTTTTGGGCTTCCGTGGCATATTTTTTAGCGCGTTCAGCTGTTAACCGAAAGGTTGGTGGTTCGAGCCCACCCGGGAGAGGTGTTGTGGGGTCTCTGATGTAGCGTGAAAAGTCATAACTTTTCCACAATACCTGACAACCATTTACTTTCTGAGCTTCCGTGGCTCAATGGTTAGCGCGTTCGGCTTTTAACCAATAGGTTGGTGGTTCGAGCCCACCCGGGAGCGGTGTTATGGGATCTCAAATGTAACGTAAAAAGTCAGAGTTTTTCCACAATACCTGACGAACATTAAATTGTTGGGCTTCCGTGGCGCAATGGTTATCGCGTTCGGCTGTTAACCGAAAGGTTGGTGGTTCGAGCCCACCCGGGAGCGGTGTTGTGAAGTTTCGAATGTAACGTAAAAAGGCAAAGTTTTTCCACAATACCTGACGAACATTTACTTTTTGGGCTTCCGTGGCGCAATGGTTAGCGCGTTCGGCTGTTAACCGAAAGGTTGGTGGTTCGAGCCCACCCGGGAGCGGTGTTGTGGGGTCTCAAATGTAACGTAAAAAGTCAGAGTTTTTCCACAATACCTGACGAACATTTAATTTATAGGCTTCCATGGCGCAATGGTTAGCGCGTTCGGCTGTTAACCGAAAGGTTGGTGGTTCGAGCCCACCCGGGAGCGGTGTTGTGGGGTCTCAAATGTAACGTAAAAAGTCAGAGTTTTTCCACAATACCTGACGAACATTTAATTTTTAGGCTTCCATGGCGCAATGTTTAGCGCGTTCAGCTGTTAACCGAAAGGTTGGTGGTTCGAGCCCACCCGGAAGCGGTGTTGTGGGGTCTCAAATGTAACGTAAAAAGTCAGAGTTTTTCCACAATACCTGACGAACATTAAATTTTTGGGCTTCCGTGGCGCAATGGTTATCGCGTTCGGCTGTTAACCGAAAGGTTGGTGGTTCGAGCCCACCCGCGAGAGGTGTTGTGGGGTCTCTGATGTAGCGTGAAAAGTCATAACTTTTCCACAATACCTGACAACCATTTAATTTCTGAGCATCCGTGGCTCAATGGTTAGCGCGTTCGGCTGTTAACCAATAGGTTGGTGGTTCGAGCCCACCCGGGAGCGGTGTTATGGGATCTCAAATGTAACGTAAAAAGTCAGAGTTTTTCCACAATACCTGACGAACATTAAATTGTTGGGCTTCCGTGGCGCAATGGTTAGCGCGTTCGGCTGTTAACCGAAAGGTTGGTGGTTCGAGCCCACCCGGGAGCGGTGTTGTGGGGTCTCAAATGTAACGTAAAAAGTCAGAGTTTTTCCACAATACCTGACGAACATTTAATTTTTAGGCTTCCGTGGCGCAATGGTTAGCGCGTTCAGCTGTTAACCGAAGGGTTGGTGGTTCGAGCCCACCCGGAAGCGGTGTTGTGGGGTCTCAAATGTAACGTAAAAAGTCAGAGTTTTTCCACAATACCTGACGAACATTTAATTTTTGGGCTTCCGTGGCATATTTTTTAGCGCGTTCAGCTGTTAACCGAAAGGTTGGTGGTTCGAGCCCACCCGGGAGAGGTGTTGTGGGGTCTCTGATGTAGCGTGAAAAGTCATAACTTTTCCACAATACCTGACAACCATTTACTTTCTGAGCTTCCGTGGCTCAATGGTTAGCGCGTTCGGCTTTTAACCAATAGGTTGGTGGTTCGAGCCCACCCGGGAGCGGTGTTATGGGATCTCAAATGTAACGTAAAAAGTCAGAGTTTTTCCACAATACCTGACGAACATTAAATTGTTGGGCTTCCGTGGCGCAATGGTTATCGCGTTCGGCTGTTAACCGAAAGGTTGGTGGTTCGAGCCCACCCGGGAGCGGTGTTGTGAAGTTTCGAATGTAACGTAAAAGGCAAAGTTTTTCCACAATACCTGACGAACATTTACTTTTTGGGCTTCCGTGGCGCAATGGTTAGCGCGTTCGGCTGTTAACCGAAAGGTTGGTGGTTCGAGCCCACCCGGGAGCGGTGTTGTGGGGTCTCAAATGTAACGTAAAAAGTCAGAGTTTTTCCACAATACCTGACGAACATTTAATTTTTAGGCTTCCGTGGCGCAATGGTTAGCGCGTTCAGCTGTTAACCGAAGGGTTGGTGGTTCGAGCCCACCCGGAAGCGGTGTTGTGGGGTCTCAAATGTAACGTAAAAAGTCAGAGTTTTTCCACAATACCTGACGAACATTTAATTTTTGGGCTTCCGTGGCATATTTTTTAGCGCGTTCAGCTGTTAACCGAAAGGTTGGTGGTTCGAGCCCACCCGGGAGAGGTGTTGTGGGGTCTCTGATGTAGCGTGAAAAGTCATAACTTTTCCACAATACCTGACAACCATTTACTTTCTGAGCTTCCGTGGCTCAATGGTTAGCGCGTTCGGCTTTTAACCAATAGGTTGGTGGTTCGAGCCCACCCGGGAGCGGTGTTATGGGATCTCAAATGTAACGTAAAAAGTCAGAGTTTTTCCACAATACCTGACGAACATTAAATTGTTGGGCTTCCGTGGCGCAATGGTTATCGCGTTCGGCTGTTAACCGAAAGGTTGGTGGTTCGAGCCCACCCGGGAGCGGTGTTGTGAAGTTTCGAATGTAACGTAAAAAGGCAAAGTTTTTCCACAATACCTGACGAACATTTACTTTTTGGGCTTCCGTGGCGCAATGGTTAGCGCGTTCGGCTGTTAACCGAAAGGTTGGTGGTTCGAGCCCACCCGGGAGCGGTGTTGTGGGGTCTCAAATGTAACGTAAAAAGTCAGAGTTTTTCCACAATACCTGACGAACATTTAATTTATAGGCTTCCATGGCGCAATGGTTAGCGCGTTCAGCTGTTAACCGAAAGGTTGGTGGTTCGAGCCCACCCGGAAGCGGTGTTGTGGGGTCTCAAATGTAACGTATAAAGTCAGAGTTTTTCCACAATACCTGACGAACATTAAATTTTTGGGCTTCCGTGGCGCAATGGTTAGCGCGCTGCGCGTTCAGCTGTTAACCGAAAGGTTGGTGGTTCGAGCCCACCCGCGAGAGGTGTTGTGGGGTCTCTGATGTAGCGTGAAAAGTCATAACTTTTCCACAATACCTGACAACCATTTAATTTCTGAGCATCCGTGGCGCAATGGTTAGCGCGTTCAGCTGTTAACCGAAAGGTTGGTGGTTCGAGCCCACCCGGAAGCGGTGTTGTGGGGTCTCAAATGTAACGTAAAAAGTCAGAGTTTTTCCACAATACCTGACGAACATTTAATTTTTGGGCTTCCGTGGCATATTTTTTAGCGCGTTCAGCTGTTAACCGAAAGGTTGGTGGTTCGAGCCCACCCGGGAGAGGTGTTGTGGGGTCTCTGATGTAGCGTGAAAAGTCATAACTTTTCCACAATACCTGACAACCATTTAATTTCTGAGCTTCCGTGGCTCAATGGTTAGCGCGTTCGGCTGTTAACCAGTAGGTTGGTGGTTCGAGCCCACCCGGGAGCGGTGTTATGGGATCTCAAATGTAACGTAAAAAGTCAGAGTTTTTCCACAATACCTGACAAACATTAAATTGTTTGGGCTTCCGTGGCGCAATGGTTAGCGCGTTCGGCTGTTAACCGAAAGGTTGGTGGTTCGAGCCCACCCGGGAGCGGTGTTGTGAAGTCCCGAATGTAACGTAAAAAGGCAAAGTTTTTCCACAATACCTGACGAACATTTACTTTTTGGGCTTCCGTGGCGCAATGGTTAGCGCGTTCGGCTGTTAACTGAAAGGTTGGTGGTTCGAGCCCACCCGGGAGCGGTGTTATGGGATCTCAAATGTAACGTAAAATGTCAGAGTTTTTCCACAATACCTAACGAACATTTAATTTTTGGGCTTCCGTGGCGCAATGGTTAGCGCGTTCAGCTGTTAACCGAAAGGTTGGTGGTTCGAGCCCACCCGGAAGCGGTGTTATGGGATCTCAAATGTAGCGTGAAAAGTCATAACTTTTCCACAATACCTGACAACCATTTAATTTCTGAGCTTCCGTGACTCAATGCTTAGAGCGTTCGGCTGTTATCTAATAGGTTGGTGGTTCAAGCCCACCCGGGAGCGGTGTTATGGGTTTTCAAATGTAACGTAAAAAGCCAAAGTTTTTCCAAAATACCTGACGACCATTTATTGTTTGGGCTTCCGTGGCGCAATGGTTAGCGCGTTCGGCTGTTAACCGAAAGGTTGGTGGTTCGAGCCCACCCGGGAGCGGTGTTATGGGCTCTCAAATGTAACGTAAAAAGTCAGAGTTTTTCCACTATAGCTAACGAACATTTAAATTTTGGGCTTCCGTGGCGCAATAGTTAGCGCGTTCAGCTGTTAACCGAAAGGTTGGTGGTTCGAGCCCACCCGGAAGCGGTGTTATGAGATCTCAAATGTAACGTAAAAAGTCAGAGTTTTTCCAAAATACCTGACAACCAGTCAATTTCTGAGCTTCCGTGGCTCAATGGTTAACGCGTTCGGCTGTTAACCAATAGGTTGGTGGTTCGAGCCCACCCGGGAGCGGTGTTATGGGATGGGATCTCAAATGTAACGTAAAAAGTCAGAGTTTTTCACAATACCTGACGAACATTTAATTTTTGGGCTTCCGTGGCGCAATGGCTAGCGCGTTCAGCTGTTAACCGAAAGGTTGGTGGTTCGAGCCGACCCGGGAGAGGTGTTGTGGGGTCTCAAATGTAACGTAAAAAGTCAGAGTTTTTCCACAATACCTGACGAACATTTAATTTTTGGGCTTCCGCTGTCGCATTTTTTAGCGCGTTCAGCTGTTAACCGAAAGGTTGGTGGTTCGAGCCCACCCGGGAGAGGTGTTGTGGGGTCTCAGATGTAGCGTGAAAAGTCATAACTTTTCCACAATACCTGACAACCATTTAATTTCTGAGCTTCCGTGACTCAATGGTTAGCGCGTTCGGCTGTTAACCAGTAGGTTGGTGGTTCGAGCCTACCCGGGAGCGGTGTTATGGGATCTCAAATGTAACGTAAAAAGTCAGAGTTTTTCCACAATACCTGACAAACATTGAATTGTTGGGCTTCCGTGGCGCAATGGTTAGCGCGTTCAGCTGTTAACCGAAAGGTTGGTGGTTCGAGCCCACCCGGAAGCGGTGTTATGGGATCTCAAATGTAGCGTGAAAAGTCATAACTTTTCCACAATACCTGACAACCATTTAATTTCTGAGCTTCCGTGACTCAATGCTTAGAGCGTTCGGCTGTTATCTAATAGGTTGGTGGTTCAAGCCCACCCGGGAGCGGTGTTATGGGTTTTCAAATGTAACGTAAAAAGCCAAAGTTTTTCTAAAATACCTGACGACTATTTATTGTTTGGGCTTCCGTGGCGCAATGGTTAGCGCGTTCGGCTGTTAACCAATAGGTTGGTGGTTCGAGCCCACCCGGGAGCGGTGTTATGGGATCTCAAATGTAACGTAAAAAGTCAGAGTTTTTCACAATACCTGACGAAAATTTAAATTTTGGGCTTCCGTGGCGCAATGGTTAGCGCGTTCAGCTGTTAACCGAAAGGTTGGTGGTTCGAGCCGACCCGGGAGAGGTGTTGTGGGGTCTCAAATGTAACGTAATAAGTCAGAGTTTTTCCACAATACCTGACGAACATTTAATTTTTGGGCTTCCGCTGTCGCATTTTTTAGCGCGTTCGGCTGTTAACCGAAAGGTTGGTGGTTCGAGCCCACCCGGGAGCGGTGTTGTGGGGTCTCAGATGTAGCGTGAAAAGTCATAACGTTTCCACAATACCTGACAAACATTTAATTTCTGAGCTTCCGTGGCTCAATGGTTAGCGCGTTCGGCTGTTAACCAATAGGTTGGTGGTTCGAGCCCACCCGGGAGCGGTGTTATGGGATCTCAAATGTAACGTAAAAAGTCAGAGTTTTGCCACAATACCAGACGAACATTTAATTTTTAGGCTTCCGTGGCGCAATGGTTAGCGCGTGCGGCTGTTAACCGAAAGGTTGGTGGTTCGAGCCCACCCGGGAGCGGTGTTATGGGATCTCAAATGTTACGTAAAAAGTCACAGTTTTTCCACAATACCTGACAACCATTCAATTTCTGAGTTTCCGTGGCTCAATGGTTAGCGCGTTCGGCTGTTAACCAATAGGTTGGTGGTTCGAGCCCACCCGGGAGAGGTGTTGTGGGGTCTCAGAAGTAGCGTGAAAAGTCATAACTTTTCCACAATTCCTGACAACAATTTAATTTCTGAGCTTCCGTGGCAAATGGTTAGCGCGTTCGGCTGTTAACTGAAAGGTTGGTGGTTCGAGCCCACCCGGAAGCGGTGTTATGGGATCTCAAATGTAGCGTGAAAAGTCATAACTTTTCCACAATACCTGACAACCATTTAATTTCTGAGCTTCCGTGACTCAATGCTTAGAGCGTTCGGCTGTTATCTAATAGGTTGGTGGTTCAAGCCCACCCGGGAGCGGTGTTATGGGTTTTCAAATGTAACGTAAAAAGCCAAAGTTTTTCCAAAATACCTGACGACCATTTATTGTTTGGGCTTCCGTGGCGCAATGGTTAGCGCGTTCGGCTGTTAACCGAAAGGTTGGTGGTTCGAGCCCACCCGGGAGCGGTGTTATGGGCTCTCAAATGTAACGTAAAAAGTCAGAGTTTTTCCAAAATACCTGACAACCAGTCAATTTCTGAGCTTCCGTGGCTCAATGGTTAACGCGTTCGGCTTTTAACCAATAGGTTGGTGGTTCGAGCCCACCCGGGAGCGGTGTTATGGGATCTCAAATGTAACGTAAAAAGTCAGAGTTTTTCACAATACCTGACGAACATTTAATTTTTGGGCTTCCGTGGCGCAATGGTTAGCGCGTTCAGCTGTTAACCGAAAGGTTGGTGGTTCGAGCCGACCCGGGAGAGGTGTTGTGAAGTCTCGAATGTAACGTAAAAAGGCAAAGTTTTTCCACAATACCTGACGAACATTTACTTTTTGGGCTTCCGTGGCGCAATGGTTAGCGCGTTCGGCTGTTAACTGAAAGGTTGGTGGTTCGAGCCCACCCGGGAGCGGTGTTATGGGATCTCAAATGTAACGTAAAATGCCAGAGTGTTTACCACAATACCTAACGAACATTTAATTTTTGGGCTTCCGTGGCGCAATGGTTAGCGCGTTCAGCTGTTAACCGAAAGGTTGGTGGTTCGAGCCCACCCGGAAGCGGTGTTATGGGATCTCAAATGTAGCGTGAAAAGTCATGACTTTTCCACAATACCTGACAACCATTTAATTTCTGAGCTTCCGTGACTCAATGCTTAGAGCGTTCGGCTGTTATCTAATAGGTTGGTGGTTCGAGCCCACCCGGGAGCGGTGTTATGGGATCTCAAATGTAACGTAAAAAGTCAGAGTTTTTCACAATACCTGACGAACATTTAATTTTTGGGCTTCCGTGGCGCAATGGTTAGCGCGTTCAGCTGTTAACCGAAAGGTTGGTGGTTCGAGCCGACCCGGGAGAGGTGTTGTGGGGTCTCAAATGTAACGTAAAAAGTCAGAGTTTTTCCACAATACCTGACGAACATTTAATTTTTGGGCTTCCGCTGTCGCATTTTTTAGCGCGTTCAGCTGTTAACCGAAAGGTTGGTGGTTCGAGCCCACCCGGGAGAGGTGTTGTGGGGTCTCAGATGTAGCGTGAAAAGTCATAACTTTTCCACAATACCTGACAACCATTTAATTTCTGAGCTTCCGTGGCTCAATGGTTAGCGCGTTCGGCTGTTAACCAGTAGGTTGGTGGTTCGAGCCCACCCGGGAGCGGTGTTATGGGATCTCAAATGTAACGTAAAAAGTCAGAGTTTTTCCACAATACCTGACAAACATTGAATTGTTGGGCTTCCGTGGCGCAATGGTTAGCGCGTTCGGCTGTTAACCGAAAGGTTGGTGAATCGAGCCCACCCGGGAGCGGTGTTGTGAAGTCTCGAATGTAACGTAAAAAGGCAAAGTTTTTCCACAATACCTGACGAACATTTACTTTTTGGGCTTCCGTGGCGCAATGGTTAGCGCGTTCGGCTGTTAACTGAAAGGTTGGTGGTTCGAGCCCACCCGGGAGCGGTGTTATGGGATCTCAAATGTAACGTAAAATGCCAGAGTTTTTCCACAATACCTGACGAACATTTAATTTTTGGGCTTCCGTGGCGCAATGGTTAGCGCGTTCAGCTGTTAACCGAAAGGTTGGTGGTTCGAGCCGACCCGGGAGAGGTGTTGTGGGGTTTCAAATGTTACGTAAAAAGTCAGAGTTTTTCCACAATACCTGACGAACATTTAATTTTTGGGCTTCCGCTGTCGCATTTTTTACCGCGTTCAGCTGTTAACCGAAAGGTTGGTGGTTCGAGCCCACCCGGGAGAGGTGTTGTGGGGTCTCAGATGCAGCGTGAAAAGTCATAACTTTTCCACAATACCTGACAACCATTTAATTTCTGAGCTTCCGTGGCGCAATGGTTAGCGCGTTCGGCTGTTAACCGAAAGGTTGGTGGTTCGAGCCCACCCGGGAGCGGTGTTGTGGGGTCTCAGATGTAGCGTGAAAAGTCATAACGTTTCCACAATACCTGACAAACATTTAATTTCTGAGCTTCCGTGGCTCAATGGTTAGCGCGTTCGGCTGTTAACCAATAGGTTGGTGGTTCGAGCCCACCCGGGAGCGGTGTTATGGGATCTCAAATGTAACGTAAAAAGTCAGAGTTTTGCCACAATACCTGACGAACATTTAATTTTTAGGCTTCCGTGGCGCAAGGGTTAGCGTGTTCGGCTGTTAACTAATAGGTTGGTGGTTCGAGCCCACCCGGGAGCGATGTTATGGGATCTCAAATGTAACGTAAAAACCCAAAGTTTTTCCACACTACCTGACGAACCTTTAATTTTTGGGCTTCCGTGGGGCAAAGGTTAGCGTGTTCAGCTGTTAACCGAAAGGATGGTGGTTCGAGCCCACCCGGGAGAGGTGTTGTGGGGTCTCTGATGTAGCGTGAAAAGTCATAACTTTTACCCAATACCTGACAACCATTTAATTTCTGAGCTTCCGTGGCTCAATGCTTAGAGCGTTCGGCTGTTATCTAATAGGTTGGTGGTTCGAGCCTACCCGGAAGCGGTGTTATGGGTTCTCAAATGTAACGTAAAAAGCCAAAGTTTTTCCAAAATACCTGACGACCATTTATTGTTTGGGCTTGCGTGGCGCAATGGTTAGCGCGTGCGGCTGTTAACCGAAAGGTTGGTGGTTCGAGCCCACCCGGGAGCGGTGTTATGGGATCTCAAATGTAACGTAAAAAGTCAGAGTTTTGCCACAATACCTGACGAACATTTAATTTTTGGGCTTCCGTGGCGCAATGGTTAGCGCGTTCGGCTGTTAACTAATAGGTTGGTGGTTCGAGCCCACCCGTGAGCGGATTATGGGATCTCAAATGTAACGTAAAAACCCAAAGTTTTTCCACAATACCTGACGAACCTTTAATTTTTGGGCTTCCGTGGGGCAAAGGTTAGCGCGTTCAGCTGTTAACCGAAAGGTTGGTGGTTCGAGCCCACCCGGGAGAGGTGTTGTGGGGTCTCAGATGTAGCGTGAAAAGTCATAACTTTTCCACAATACCTGACAACCATTTAATTTCTGCGCTTCCGTGGCGCAATGGTTAGCGCGTTCGGCTGTTAACCGAAAGGTTGGTGGTTCGAGCCCACCCGGGAGCGGTGTTATGGGATCTCAAATGTAACGTAAAAAGTCAGAGTTTTTCCACAATACCTAACGAACATTTAATTTTTGGGCATCCGAGGCGCAATGGTTAGCGCGTTTACGTTACACTTGAGATCCCATAACACCGCTCCCGGGTGGGCTCGAACCACCAACCTTTCGGTTAACAGCCGAACGCGCTAACCATTGCGCCACGGAAGCCCAAAAATTTAATGTTCGTCAGGTATTGTGGAAAAACTCTGACTTTTTACGTTACATTTGAGATCCCATAACACCGCTCCCGGGTGGGCTCGAACCATCAACCTTTCGGTTAACAGCCGCACGCACTAACCATTGCGCCACGGAAGCCTAAACAATAAATGGTCGTCAGGTATTTTGGAAAAATTTGGCTTTTTACGTTACATGTGAGAACCCATAACACCGCTCCCGGGTAGGCTCGAACCACCAACCTATTAGATAACAGCCGAACGCGCTAAGCATTGAGCCACGGAAGCTCAGAAATTAAATGGTTGTCAGGTATTGTGGAAAAGTTATGACTTTTCACGCTACATCAGAGACCCCATAACACCGCTCCCGGGTGGGCTCGAACCCTCAACCTTTCGGTTAACAGCCGCACGCACTAACCATTGCGCCACGGAAGCCCAAAAAATAAATGTTCGTCAGGTATTGTGGAAAAACTTAGCCTTTTTACGTTACATTCGAGACTTCACAACACCGCTCCCGTGTGGACTCGAACCACCAACCTTTCAGTTAACAGCCGAACGCGCTAACCATTGCGCCACGGAAGTCCAAAAAATAAATGTTCGTCAGGTATTGTGGAAAAACTTAGCCTTTTTACGTTACATTCGAGACTTCACAACACCGCTCCCGGGTGGGCTCGAACCACCAACCTTTCGGTTAACAGCTGAACGCGCTAACCATTGCGCCACGGAAGCCCAAAAATTAAATGTTCGTCAGGTATTGTGGAAAAACTCTGACTTTTTACGTTACATTTGAGCTCCCATAACACCGCTCCCGGGTGGGCTCGAACCACCAACCTTTCGGTTAACAGGCGAACGCGCTAACCATTGCGCCACGGAAGCCCAAAAAATAAATGTTCGTCAGGAATTGTGGAAAAACTTAGCCTTTTTACGTTACATTCGAGACTTCACAACACCGCTCCCGGGTGGGCTCGAACCACCAACCTTTCGGTTAACAGCCGAACGCGCTAACCATTGCGCCACGGAAGCCCAAAAATTTAATTTTCGTCAGGTATTGTGGAAAAACTTTGGCTTTTTACGTAACATTTGAGAACCCATAACACCGCTCCCGGGTGGGCTCGAACCACCAACCTATTAGATAACAGCCGAACGCGCTAAGCATTGAGCCACGGAAGCTCAGAAATTAAATGGTTGTCAGGTATTGTGGAAAAGTTATGACTTTTCACGCTACATCAGAGATCCCACAACACCTCTCCCGGGTGGGCTCGAACCACCAACCTTTCGGTTAACAGCTGAACGCGCTAACCATTGCGCCACGGAAGCCCAAAAATTAAATGTTCGTCAGGTATTGTGGAAAAACTCTGACTTTTTACGTTACATTTGAGATCCCATAACACCGCTCCCGGGTGGGCTCGAACCACCAACCTATTGGATAACAGCCGAACGCGCTAACCATTGAGCCACGGAAGCTCAGAAATTGAATGGTTGTCAGGTATTGTGGAAAAACTCTGACTTTTTACGTTACATTTGAGATCCCATAACACCGCTCCCGGGTGGGCTCGAACCACCAACCTTTCGGTTAACAGCCGAACGCGCTAACCATTGCGCCACGGAAGCCCAAAAAATAAATGTTCGTCAGGTATTGTGGAAAAACTTAGCCTTTTTACGTTACATTCGAGACTTCACAACACCGCTCCCGGGTGGGCTCGAACCACCAACCTTTCGGTTAACAGCTGAACGCGCTAACCATTGCGCCACGGAAGCCCAAAAATTATATGTTCGTCAGGTATTGTGGAAAAACTCTGACTTTTTACGTTACATTTGAGCTCCCATAACACCGCTCCCGGGTGGGCTCGAACCACCAACCTTTCGGTTAACAGGCGAACGCGCTAACCATTGCGCCACGGAAGCCCAAAAAATAAATGTTCGTCAGGAATTGTGGAAAAACTTAGCCTTTTTACGTTACATTCGAGACTTCACAACACCGCTCCCGGGTGGGCTCGAACCACCAACCTTTCGGTTAACAGCCGAACGCGCTAACCATTGCGCCACGGAAGCCCAAAAATTTAATTTTCGTCAGGTATTGTGGAAAAACTTTGGCTTTTTACGTAACATTTGAGAACCCATAACACCGCTCCCGGGTGGGCTCGAACCACCAACCTATTAGATAACAGCCGAACGCGCTAAGCATTGAGCCACGGAAGCTCAGAAATTAAATGGTTGTCAGGTATTGTGGAAAAGTTATGACTTTTCACGCTACATCAGAGATCCCACAACACCTCTCCCGGGTGGGCTCGAACCACCAACCTTTCGGTTAACAGCTGAACGCGCTAACCATTGCGCCACGGAAGCCCAAAAATTAAATGTTCGTCAGGTATTGTGGAAAAACTCTGACTTTTTACGTTACATTTGAGATCCCATAACACCGCTCCCGGGTGGGCTCGAACCAAAAACCTATTGGATAACAGCCGAACGCGCTAACCATTGAGCCACGGAAGCTCAGAAATTGAATGGTTGTCAGGTATTGTGGAAAAACTCTGACTTTTTACGTTACATTTGAGATCCCATAACACCGCTCCCGGGTGGGCTCGAACCACCAACCTTTCGGTTAACAGCCGAACGCGCTAACCATTGCGCCACGGAAGCCCAAAAAATAAATGTTCGTCAGGTATTGTGGAAAAACTTAGCCTTTTTACGTTACATTCGAGACTTCACAACACCGCTCCCGTGTGGACTCGAACCACCAACCTTTCAGTTAACAGCCGAACGCGCTAACCATTGCGCCACGGAAGCCCAAAAAATAAATGTTCGTCAGGTATTGTGGAAAAACTTAGCCTTTTTACGTTACATTCGAGACTTCACAACACCGCTCCCGGGTGGGCTCGAACCACCAACCTTTCGGTCAACAGCAGAACGCTCTAACCATTGCGCCACGGAAGCCCAAAAATTAAATGTTCGTCAGGTATTGTGGAGAAAACTTTGGCTTTTTACGTTACAACTGATACCTCACAACAACGCTCCTGGGTGTGCTCGAACTACCAACCTTTCGGTTAACAGCCGAACGCGCTAACCATTGCGCAACGGAAGCCAAAAAATTAAATGGTCGTAGGTATTGTGGAAAAATTATGACTTTTTACGCTACATCTGAGACCCCAAAACACCGCACCCGGGTGTGCTGGAACCACCAACCTTTTGATTGATAGCTAAACGCGCTAGCCATTGCGCAACGGAAGCCCATAAATTAAATGGTCGTCAGGTATTGTGGAAAAGCTTCGGCTTTTTACGTTACATCTGAGACCCCACAACACCGCCCCCAGATTTTTGATATTGTATTAAAAAGATGAAGGTTAATTTGTCTCACTTAATTTAAATTCGAATTACTAACTAGCTTTCTCGGCAACGGCCATATCACGCTGAAAACACCGGTTCTCGTCCGATCACCGACAATAAGCAGCGTCGAGCGCAGTCAGTACTTCGGAGGGAGACCACTTAGGAACAATGCGTGCCGTTTGCTTTTTCACTTTTTTTTTCCTCTTTTAAATTCCAATAGATATGAAAAAAAAGCAAACATATTTTCTTTTTGTTATTGTTTTAAAATGATGAAGGTTAATTTGTCTCACTTAATTTAAATTCGAATTATTAACTAGCACTCTCGGCAACGGCCATATCACGCTGAAAACACCGGTTCTAGTCCGATCACCGACAATAAGCAGCGTCGAGCGCAGTCAGTACTTGGGAACACTGCGTGCCGTTGGCTTTTTCCTTTTTGTTTCCTCTTTTAAATTCCACCAGATATGAAAAAAGCAAACATATCTTCATTTTGTTATTGATTTATAAAGATTAAGGTTAATTAAATGCAAATTATTATCTAGCACTCTCGGCAACGGCCATATCACGCTGAATACACCGGTTCTCGTCCGATCATCGAAGTTAAGCAGCGTCGAGCGCAGTCAGGACTTGGGAGGGAGACCACTTAGGAACACTGCGTGCCGATGGCTTTTTCACTTTTTTTTTCCTCATTTAAATTCCAATAGATATGAAAAAAAGCAAACTTATTTTCTTTTTGTTATTGTTTTAAAAAGATGAAGGTTAATTTGTCTCACTCAATTTAAATTCGAATTATTATCTAACACTCTTGGCAACGGCCATATCACGCTGAAAACACCGGTTCTCGTCCGATCACCGACAATAAGCAGCGTCGAGCGCAGTCAGTACTTCGGAGGGAGACCACTTAGGAACAATGCGTGCCGTTGGCTTTTTCACTTTTTTTCCCCTTTTAAATTCCAATAGATATGAAAAAAAAGGAAAACAAATTTTCATTTCTGAGCTTCTTTGGCTCCATGGTTAGCGCGTTCGGATGTTAACCAAAAGGTTGGTGGTTCGAGCCCACCCGGGAGAGGTCCTGTGGAGTCTCAGATGTAGCGTGAAAAGTCATAACGTTTCCACAATACCTGACAACCATTTAATTTCTGAGCTTCCGTGGCTCAATGGTTAGAGCGTTCGGCTGTTAGCCAATAGGTTCGAGCCAACACGGGAGCGGTGTTATGGGATCTCAAATGTAACGTAAAAAGCCAAAGTATTTCCACAATACCTGACGACCATTTATTTTTTGGGCTTCCGTAGCGCAATGGTTAGCGCGTTCGGCTGTTAACCGAAAGGTTGGTGGTTTGAGCCCACCCGGGAGAGGTGTTGTGGAGTCTCAGATGTAGCGTAAAAATTCAAAACTTTTCCACAATACGTGACAACCATTTAATTTCTGAGATTCCGTGGCTCAATGGTTAACGCGTTCGGCTGTTAACCAATACGTTGGTGGTTCGAGCCCACCCGGGAGTGGTGTTGTGGGATCTTAAATTTAACGTGAAAAGTCATAACGTTTCCACAATACTTGACGACCATTTAATTTCTGAGCTTCCGTGGCTCAATGGTTAGAGCGTTCGGCTGTTAACCAATAGGTTGGTGGTTCGAACCCACACGGGAGCGGTGTTGTGGGATCTCAAATGTAACGTAAAAAGTCAGAGTTTTTCCACAATACCTGACGACCATTTATTTTTTGGGCTTCCGTAGCGCAATGGTTAGCGCGTTCTGCTGTTAACCGAAAGGTTGGTGGTTCGAGCCCACCCGGGAGAGGTGTTGTGGAGTCTCAGATGTAGCGTGAAAAGTTAAAACTTTTCCACAATACGTGACAACCATTTAATTTCTGAGCAAACGTGGCTCAATGGTTATCGCGTTCGGCTGTTAACCAATAGGTTGGTGGTTCGAGCCCACACGGGAGCGGTGTTGTGGGATCTCAAATGTAACGTAAAAAGCCACAGTTTTTCCACAAAACCTGACGACCATTTAATTTTTGGGCTTCCGTGGCGCAATGGTTAGCGCGTTCGGCTGTTAACCAATAGGTTGGTGGTTCGAGCCCACCCGGGAGTGGTGTTGTGGGATCTCAAATGTAACGTGAAAAGTCATAACTTTTCCACAATACTTGACGACCATTTAATTTCTGAGCTTCCGTGGCTCAATGGTTAGAGCGTTCGGCTGTTGACCAATATTTTGGTGGTTCGAGCCCACACGGGAGCGGTGTTATGGGATCTCAAATGTAACGTAAAAATCAGAGTTTTTCCACAATACCTGACGACCATTTATTTTTTGGGCTTCCGTAGCGCAATGGTTAGCGCGTTCTGCTGTTAACCAATAGGTTGGTGGTTCGAGCCCACACGGGAGCGGTGTTATGGGATCTCAAATGTAACGTAAAAAGTCAGAGTTTTTCCACAATACCTGACGACCATTTATTTTTTGGGCTTCCGTAGCACAATGGTTAGCGCGTTCGGCTGTTAACCAATAGGTTGGTGGTTCGAGCCCACCCGGAAGAGGTGTTGTGGGGTCTCAGATGTAGCGTAAAAAGTCAAAACTTTTCCACAATACGTGACAACCATTTAATTTCTGAACTTACGTGGCTCAATGGTTAGCGCGTTTGGCTGTTAACCAATAGGTTGGTGCTTCGAGCCTACCCGGGAGCGGTGTTGTGGGATCTCAAATGTAACGTAAAACGCCAAAGTCTTTCCACAATACCTGACAACCATTTAATTTCTGAGATTCCGTGGCTCAGTGGTTAGCGCGTTCGGCTGTTAACCGAAAGGTTGGTGGTTCGAGCCCACCCGGGAGCGGTGTTGTGAAGTCTCAAATGTAACGTAAAAAGCCAAAGTTTTTCCACAATACCTGACGACCATTTATTTTTTGGGCTTCCGTAGCGCAATGGTTAGCGCGTTCGGCTGTTAACCGAAAGGTTGGTGGTTCGAGCCCACCCGGGAGAGGTGTTGTGGAGTCTCAGATGTAGCGTAAAAATTCAAAACTTTTCCACAATACGTGACAACCATTTAATTTTTGAGAATCCGTGGCTCAATGGTTAACGCGTTCGGCTGTTAACCAATACGTTGGTGGTTCGAGCCCACCCGGGAGTGGTGTTGTGGAATCTCAAATGTAACGTAAAAAGCCTAAGTTTTTCTACAATACCTGACGACCATTTAATTTTTGGGCTTCCCTGGCGCAATGGTTAGCGCGTTCGGCTGTTAACCAATAGGTTGGTGGTTCGAGCCCACCCGGGAGTGGTGTTGTGGGATCTCAAATTTAACTTGAAAATTCATAACTTTTCCACAATACTTGACGACCATTTAATTTCTGAGCTTCCGCCGCTCAATGGTTAGAGCGTTCGGCTGTTAACCAATAGGTTGGTGGTTCGAGCCCACACGGGAGCGGTATTGTGGGATCTCAAATGTAACTTAAAAAGTCAGAGTTTTTCCACAATACCTGACGACCATTTATTTTTTGGGCTTCCGTAGCGCAATGGTTAGCGCGTTCTGCTGTTAACCGAAAGGTTGGTGGTTCGAGCCCACCCGGGAGAGGTGTTGTGGAGTCTCAGATGTAGCGTGAAAAGTTAAAACTTTTCCACAATACGTGACAACCATTTAATTTCTGAGCAACCGTGGCTCAATGGTTATCGCGTTCGGCTGTTAACCAATAGGTTGGTGGTTCGAGCCCACCCGGGAGTGGTGTTGTGGGATCTCAAATGTAACGTGAAAAGTCATAACTTTTCCACAATACTTGACGACCATTTAATTTCTGAGCTTCCGTGGCTCAATGGTTAGAGCGTTCGGCTGTTGACCAATAGGTTGGTGGTTCGAGCCCACACGGGAGCGGTGTTATGGGATCTCAAATGTAACGTAAAAATCAGAGTTTTTCCACAATACCTGACGACCATTTATTTTTTGGGCTTCCGTAGCGCAATGGTTAGCACGTTCGGCTGTTAACCAATAGGTTGGTGGTTCGAGCCCACCCGGGAGAGGTGTTGTGGGGTCTCAGATGTAGCGCAAAAAGTCAAAACTTTTCCACAATACGTGACAACCATTTAATTTCTGAGCTTACGTGGCTCAATGGTTAGCGCGTTTGGCTGTTAACCAATAGGTTGGTGCTTCGAGCCTACCCGGGAGCGGTGTTGTGGGATCTCAAATGTAACGTAAAAAGCCAAAGTTTTTCCACAATACCTGACAACCATTTAATTTCTGAGATTCCGTGGCTCAGTGGTTAGCGCGTTCGGCTGTTAACCGAAAGGTTGGTGGTTCGAGCCCACCCGGGAGCGGTGTTGTGCAGTCTCAAATGTAACGTAAAAAGCCAAAGTTTTTCCACAATACCTGACGACCATTTATTTTTTGGGCTTCCGTAGCGCAATGGTTAGCGCGTTCGGCTGTTAACCGAAAGGTTGGTGGTTCGAGCCCACCCGGGAGAGGTGTTGTGGAGTCTCAGATGTAGCGTAAAAATTCAAAACTTTTCCACAATACGTGACAACCATTTAATTTCTGAGCTTCCGTGGCTCAATGGTTAGAGCGTTCGGCTGTTAACCAATAGATTGGTGGTTTGAGCCCACACGGGAGCGGTGTTGTGGGATCTCAAATGTAACGTAAAATGTCAGAGTTTTTCCACAATACCTGACGACCATTTATTTTTTGGGCTTCCGTAGCGCAATGGTTAGCGCGTTCGGCTGTTAACCAATAGGTTGGTGGTTCGAGCCCACCCGGGAGTGGTGTTGTGGGATCTCAAATGTAACGTGAAAAGTCATAACTTTTCCACAATACTTGACGACCATTTAATTTCTGAGCTTCCGTGGCTCAATGGTTAGAGCGTTCGGCTGTTTACCAATAGGTTGGTGGTTCGAGCCCACACGGGAGCGGTGTTATGGGATCTCAAATATAATGTAAAAATCAGAGTTTTTCCACAATACCTGACGACCATTTATTTTTTGGGCTTACGTAGCGCAATGGTTAGCGCGTTCTGCTGTTAACCAATAGGTTGGTGGTTCGAGCCCACACGGGAGCGGTGTTATGGGATCTCAAATGTAACGTAAAAAGTCAGAGTTCTTCCACAATACCTGACGACCATTTATTTTTTGGGCTTCCGTAGCGCAATGGTTAGCGCGTTCCGCTGTTAACCAATAGGTTGGTGGTTCGAGCCCACACGGGAGCGGTGTTATGGGATCTCAAATGTAACGTAAAAAGTCAGAGTTTTTCCACAATACCTGACGACCATTTATTTTTTGGGCTTCCGTAGCGCAATGATTAGCGCGTTCGGCTGTTAACCAATAGGTTGGTGGTTCGAGCCCACCCGGGAGAGGTGTTGTGGGGTCTCAGATGTAGCGTAAAAAGTCAAAACTTTTCCACAATACGTGACAACCATTTAATTTCTGAGCTTACGTGGCTCAATGGTTAGCGCGTTCGGCTGTTAACCAATAGGTTGGTGGTTCGAGCCCACCCGGGAGTGGTGTTGTGGGATCTCAAATGTAACGTGAAAAGTCATAACTTTTCCACAATACTTGACGACCATTTAATTTCTGAGCTTCCGTGGCTCAATGGTTAGAGCGTTCGGCTGTTTACCAATAGGTTGGTGGTTCGAGCCCACACGGGAGCGGTGTTATGGGATCTCAAATGTAATGTAAAAATCAGAGTTTTTCCACAATACCTGACGACCATTTATTTTTTGGGCTTCCGTAGCGCAATGGTTAGCGCGTTCTGCTGTTAACCAATAGGTTGGTGGTTCGAGCCCACACGGGAGCGGTGTTATGGGATCTCAAATGTAACGTAAAAAGTCAGACTTTTTCCACAATACCTGACGACCATTTATTTTTTGGGCTTCCGTAGCGCAATGGTTAGCGCGTTCCGCTGTTAACCAATAGGTTGGTGGTTCGAGCCCACACGGGAGCGGTGTTATGGGATCTCAAATGTAACGTAAAAAGTCAGAGTTTTTCCACAATACCTGACGACCATTTATTTTTTGGGCTTCCGTAGCGCAATGGTTAGCGCGTTCGGCTGTTAACCAATAGGTTGGTGGTTCGAGCCCACCCGGGAGAGGTGTTGTGGGGTCTCAGATATAGCGTAAAAAGTCAAAACTTTTCCACAATACGTGACAACCATTTAATTTCTGAGCTTACGTGGCTCAATGGTTAGCGCGTTCGGCTGTTAACCAATAGGTTGGTGGTTCGAGCCCACCCGGGAGTGGTGTTCAGGGATCTCAAATGTAAGGTAAAAAGTCATAACTTTTCCACAATACTTGACGACCATTTAATTTCTGAGCTTCCCTGGCTCAATGGTTAGAGCGTTCGGCTGTTAACCAATAGGTTGGTGGTTCGAGCCCACACGGGAGCGGTGTTATGGGATCTCAAATGTAACGTAAAAAGTCAGGGTTTTTCCACAATACCTGACGACCATTTACTTTTTGGGCTTCCTTAGCTTAATGGTTAGCGCGTTCGGCTGTTAACCGAAAGGTTGGTGGTTCGAGCCCACCCGGGAGAGGTGTTGTGGAGTCTCAGATGTAGCGTAAAAATTCAAAACTTTTCCACAATACGTGACAACTATTTAATTTCTGAGCTCCCGTGGCTCAATGGTTATCGCGTTCGGCTGTTAACCAATAGGTTGGTGGTTCGAGCCCACCCGGGAGCTATGTTGTGAAGTCTCAAATGTAACGTAAAAAGCCAAAGTTTTTCCACAGCCGAACGCGATAACCATTGCGCCACGGAAGCCCAAAAAACAAATGGTCGTCAGGAATTGTGGAAAAACTTTGGCTTTTTACGTTACATTTGAGACTTCACAACAGCGCTCCCGGGTGGGCTCGAACCACCAACCTTTCGGTTAACAGCCGAACGCGCTAACCATGGAGCCAAAGAAGCTCGGAAATGAAATGGTCTTCAGCTATTGTGGAAAAACTCTGACTTTTTACCTTACATTTGAGATCCCATAACACCGCTCCCGTGTGGGCTCGAACCACCAACCTATTGGTTAACAGCCGAACGCTCTAACCATTGAGCCACTGAAGCTCAGAAAGTAAATGGTTGTCAGGTATTGTGGAAAAGTTATGACTTTTCACGCTACATCTGAGACCCCACAACACCTCTCCTGGGTGGGCTCCAACCACCAACCTTTTGGTTAACATCCGAATGCGCTAACCATGGAGCCAAAGAAGCTCAGAAATGAAATGGTCTTCAGCTATTGTGGAAAAACTCTGACTTTTTACCTTACATTTGAGATCCCATAACACCGCTCCCGGGCGGGCTCGAACCACCAACATTTTGGTTAACAGCCGAACGCGCTAACCATTGCGCCACGGAAGCCCAAAAATTAAATGGTCGTCAGGTATTGTGGAAAAACTTTGGCTTTTTACGTTACATTTGAGATCCCACAACTTCGCTCCCGGGTGGGCTCGAACCACCAACCTATTGGTTAACAGCCGAACGCTCTAACCATTGAGCCACGGAAGCTCAGAAATTAAATGGTTGTCAGGTATTGTGGAAAAGTTATGACTTTTCACGCTACATCTGAGACCCCACAACACTTCTCCTGGGTGGGCTCCAACCACCAACCTTTTGGTTAACATCCGAACGCGCTAACCATGGAGCCAAAGAAGCTCAGAAATGAAATGGTCTTCAGCTATTGTGGAAAAACTCTGACTTTTACCTTACATTTGAGATCCCATAACACCGCTCCCGGGTGGGCTCGAACCACCAACATTTTGGTTAACAGCCAAACGCGCTAACCATTGCGCCACGGAAGCCCAAAAATTAAATGGTCGTCAGGTATTGTGGAAAAACTTTGGCTTTTTACGTTACATTTGAGATCCCACAACACCGCTCCCGGATGGGCTCGAACAACCAACCTATTGGTTAACAGCCGAACGCTCTAACCATTGAGCCACGGAAGCTCAGAAATTAAATGGTTGTCAGGTATTGTGGAAAAGTTATGACTTTTCACGCTACATCTGAGACTCCACAACACCTCTCCCGGGTGGGCTCGAACCACCAACCTTTTTGTGGAAAAGTTTTGACTTTTCACGCTACATCTGAGACCCCACAACACCTCTCCCGGGTGGGCTCGAACCACCAACCTTTCGGTTAACAGCTGAACGCGCTAACCATAGCGCCACGGAAGCCCAAAAATAAAATGTTCGTCAGGTATTGTGGAAAAACTTTGGCTTTTTACGTTACATTTGAGATCCCACTACACCGCTCCCGGTTGGGCTCGAACCACCAACCTATTGGTTAACAGCCGAACGCTCTAACCATTGAGCCACGGAAGCTCAGAAATTAAATGGTCTTCAGCTATTGTGGAAAAACTCTGACTTTTTACCTTACATTTGAGATCCCATAACACCGCTCCCGGGTGGGCTCGAACCACCAACCTTTCGGTTAACAGCCGAACGCGCTAACCATTGCGCTACGGAAGCCCAAGAAATAAAAGGTCGTCAGGTATTGTGGAAAAACTTTGGCTTTTTAAGTTACATTTGAGACTTCACAACACCGCTCCCGGGTGGGCTCGAACCACCAACCTTTCGGTTAACAGCCGAACGAGCTAACCATTGCGCTACGGAAGCCCAAAAAATAAATGGTTGTCAGGTATTGAGGAAAAATTATGACTTTTCACGCTACATCTGAGACCCCACAACACTTCTCCTGGGTGGGCTCCAACCACCAACCTTTTGGTTAACATCCGAACGCGCTAACCATGGAGCCAAAGAAGCTCAGAAATGAAATGGTCTTCAGCTATTGTGGAAAAACTCTGACTTTTACCTTACATTTGAGATCCCATAACACCGCTCCCGGGTGGGCTCGAACCACCAACATTTTGGTTAACAGCCAAACGCGCTAACCATTGCGCCACGGAAGCCCAAAAATTAAATGGTCGTCAGGTATTGTGGAAAAACTTTGGCTTTTTACGTTACATTTGAGATCCCACAACACCGCTCCCGGATGGGCTCGAACAACCAACCTATTGGTTAACAGCCGAACGCTCTAACCATTGAGCCACGGAAGCTCAGAAATTAAATGGTTGTCAGGTATTGTGGAAAAGTTATGACTTTTCACGCTAAATGCAGGTTACTCTATGGTCAAGTAAAACTAGTAATAATTGACGAAATTTCAATGGTTGGAGCGAAGGTGTTTAATCGGGTAAACGCTAGGTTACAAGAGATTATGGGTTGTCCTGATTATTTTGGTGGTGTGTCTGTCGTTCTAGTTGGAGACTTTAACCAATTGAGACCAGTTTGCGATTATTTCGCATTTCAAGGTCAAAGTGAGAAAGATAATCCTTACGCGTCGTTAATTGGTAACCCAATATGGGAGCAATTTGAATTTGCCGAACTTGAGGAAATTATGAGACAGAGGGATGATAAAATATTTGCTGAAGCTTTAAATAGAATGGCTGTGGGAAGTATGACTCAAAATGATATTGATTTCTTTAGTAGTCTGGAGGTAACGCCTGAGCGTGTACCCCCAAAAGAAGCGATACATCTTTTCGCCACTAACGCGGAAGTAAACCAATTTAATCAAAATAAGCTTTTAAACATGAATACGGAAAAGGCTGTTTCGGTTTCAGTAGATGTTGTCAATGGTGATCTTAGTAGTGAAGTTAAAAATAACATACTTTCCCAAGTTGAAAAGTTAGCAACGTCTGATACGTATGGTCTGCCCAAACAATTGACTCTTGCGTGTGGCGCGAGATATATGATGACCAACAATGTTGACACCTCTGACGGACTAACTAATGGCGCGACAGGTTGGTTAAGAAAGATAGAGTACGGCACAAATAGGGTCGGGGATAAAATCCCGTTCAGGGTATGGATGGAGTTTGACGATCCCAAAGTTGGGAAAATGTTGAGGCAAAAATTTCATGGTTTATATTTGAATAGTGATATTAACGCTTCGTGGACGCCTGTTGAAAAGGTCATCAAGTCGTTTAATAGAAAATGGAGACAAAATAATGCCTCAGTTTCTAGGAAACAATTGCCTTTGGTTGTTTCTGAGGCCATTACGATACATAAAAGTCAGGGTGATACTTACTCCTCGGTAGTGGTTCATTGTAAGGCTACAAAAAAAATTGAAAGAGCGCATTTATATGTGGCTTGTAGTAGAGCGAAAACCGCTTCCGGTTTATATATTGATGGAAAATTTAAAGTTCCTAATTCACCCAAAAACAACCTAGTAGAATTGGAACTTAAGAGGTTGCGAGACACAAAAAGCATCGAACTACCTTTCTTGCATGATCCCCTTTACATTTATGTACATAACGTGCAGTCTTTAAATGCTCATTTAGAAGATGTTTTAGCAGACAATGTAATAATGAAAAGTCAAATGTTATGTTTTGTTGAAACGTGGAAAAAAGAGACGGACGATTTTAGAGTGCCATCTTTTAAGGAAGTAGGTGGTATTTACTTGCCAAGTACGGCACGCAGAGTTGCTTTTGGTTCGTCCATATATTTAAGAGACACGCCTAAAAACGAAGTTAAAGAGATGGATACTAGAGTTTTACGAAGCGACATTCCTGTTAGAAATTCTCACGTGGAACGTTGCTGGTTAGATGTTTACATAGAAGGAGAACTTATATCTGTGGTATTGTTGTACAAATCTCCCTTAGGAAGTTTGAGAACTGTGTTTGAGGACTTTAACCCTTTGTTTGACATGAAATATGATTCGTCTATTCCAACAGTTGTGGTTGGAGATTTCAATATTAACTTTTTAAAGAGCCAAACGGCACTGAGAATGTTCTTTGATTCACATGGAATATCTCTTTTGCCGGGTCTAGAACAAAAGTATTCTACTGACTATCATTGTCAATTAGATTTGGCGTTTGGTAACAAACTTTTTCGAGACCGATACGATGCATGTTATAGAGAGTCTTATTATTCTTACCACAAGGGTATTTGCATTTTTAAAAGAACATAGTTTGAAATGGAAAAATTTATTTAAAGCAAGGTGGAGCTCCAGTGCGCCCCTTATTGACGACCTTTCTATTGTACATTGGGTTTAACTTGTTAGGATAATTTTCAGATCCTCCCTAATGCATTAAGTTTCATTGTTACCTACCTACGGCAAGGTAAAATTATTATGTATATACAAGGTTAGGCATCACGGTAGGGGCGCCAATGGAGCCGCATGTTGCTTTAAGGGTCTAAACTACGAGAAATAGGCTTGGGATCCTTGGCTAAGAAACCCACATATGGCTTGGGATCCTGTACTAAGAAACCTAAAATTAGGCTTGGGATCCTGTACTAAGAAACCTAAAATTAGGCTTGGGATCCTGTACTAAGAAACCTAAAATTAGGCTTGGGATCCTGTACTAAGAAACCTAAAATTAGGCTTGGGATCCTGTACTAAGAGACCCACTTAAGGCTTGGGATCCTTGACTAAGAGACCCACTTAAGGCTTGGGATCCTTGACTAAGAGACCCACTTAAGGCTTGGGATCCTTGACTAAGAGACCCACACAAGGCTTGGGATCCTTGACTAAAGAACCCACATCTGACTTCAAGATTTGAAAAAAAAATGGTAAGTATCATTATTGGAATTGACGGTCATATAAGTTTGGTATTAATCCATTTAAAAATATGGTATATTTTATGAGTAACCTGGAGGATTGGCGTAGTTCATGAGTAGCCTACAGGATTTGCGTAGTTCATGAATAACCTAGAGGTTATGCGTAGTTCATGAATAACCTAGAGGTTATGCGTATTTCATGAATACCCTAGAGGTTATGCGTAGTTCATGAATACCCTAGAGGTTATGCGTAGTTCATGAATACCCTATAGGATATGCGTAGTTCATGAATACCCTACAGCATTGGTTTAGTTCATGGGTAACCATGGAGGACAAGGCCAACGAAATTGTAAACAAGGTATGTAATAGTGATAATTAGTTAATGGGGATAATCGTTGAGGTGATTTATTGTGGTTCTTCAGAAAATACGTCGGGAAATATATATCAAGGCTTATCCTTAGGCTTAATAAAGGTGAAATACAACTCTCAAAACGTTAAAATGGTTGCGTCAGATGACTGAGATCTGGAGCGGCAACTGTGGGTTCATGTAAAGGCGAACCACTGATCAAAGTGTAAGTGTTGCACCAAGTTTCATAGGTTTGGTGAAGAATGGAGCAATTTTGTATAGCGTACTTTAAAAATGTTTTAGGTATGGCGAAGCGGAAATGGCTGAATAATCGGCGACAATTCAATAGTCCTAGTCGAAAATCCCCTTTTTTCGGCAAAACGCGGCCGAGGTGATTTTGAAAATGTTCCTGGCTGCGTTTTCTGCCGTTGGTAACACTGCAGCGTCCTCAAAAGTTGGCCAACGCTCAAAGCGGAAGTTGGACTTCGCCGCAATTGATCGACTAGAACTATAGTTCTAGCACGTTCAATGTTATGGGAGCAGCAAGTAGAGCAATACAAGGGCGGGCTGCATAGCGGTCTAGCAGTGGAAATACAGAAAGGAGAAAAACTTAACGCCAAGAGGCAGAGTTTTCCTATTTTGTGGAACTGGAGTCGTCTTGGTCTTTGTTATCTGAAACGTACAGCGCCAATACACCTATGTAATAGTTTCGAAAAAACGAAACATTATGAACTACGCCTCATCTACTAGGTTATTGCTTTCTTTCGGACGCTATCCACCAAACATTCATCCTTAATCAGTCTGAAGAAGTTTTTAATATTAATAGTCCTAATTTGATTGTGGTTTTTTCCCAAATGGGTTTTCCCAGAGCCTTTTTTCCCACATGCGCTGTGGGTTTTTATGGTTCGAATTAGCTTGTATTATGACATGAATATTTGACATCCATTGCATCGTTTGTTAATGCTATTAATCAATTTATTCGTGGATAGCTCAGACGTCAGAGTGGAAAATCAATCATTTAAAAATAAGTGTTTTAATATTAATAATTCAACTGTGATTATGGTTTTTTCCCAAATGGGTTTTTCCAGAACCTTTTTTCCCATATGCGCTCTGGGTTTTTATGGTTCGAATTAGCTTGTATTATGACATGAATATTCGACATCCATTGCATCGTTTGTTAATGCTATTAATCAATTTATTCGTGGATAGCTCAGACGTCAGAGTGGAAAATCAATAATTTAAAAATAAGTGTTTCAATATTAATAATTCAACTATGATTATGGTTTTTTCCCAAATGGGTTTTCCCAGAACCTTTTTTCCCATATGCGCTGTGGGTTTTTATGGTTCGAATTTGCTTAATGTTAAATTATACTGAAGGTTCCAATATATAATGTTAAATAACTATTCATTGTTGTATATAGATAGAAACGTTGAAGTATTATAAATACTGTTCTGTTAATGGTTTTTCAAGAACCTTTTGTTCCCATATGTATTGTGGGTTTTATGGTTTTAATTAGGTTATATTTAACTTTTACTGTACAGTTTAATATTATGTTATTTATTTCTTTGTATATATTGAAGTATTGTTGAAGTGTTATAAATACTGTCTTCTGAGACTAATGTAATATTATAAATACTGTCTTCTGAGCCTAATGTACTTTCAGAATGTTATGGTCTTGAATTAAATGAAAAGTAAATAAAGTGAACGTTAAAATATATGACATCGTCCCTACATTATGTAAGATGAACCTCGTTCGGCCGTCGAAGGTAATTTAAGACAAGTAATGATGATAATATACAAGTATGAAGTCGATAAGTTTTATAATATAGGGGTAATTAAGTGACTATTTTAAAATTCAATTCCTGCACTTGCAAAGAATTAAAAAAAGCGATAGATGCATATATTTAGGTTGTTTAAGGGGTAGTGATAGTCATCTCCACTCGGAGAGGTAATATTTTGGCTTTCCCAACTTGTTACCTTACATTTGAGATCCCATAACACCGCTCCCGGGTGGGCTCGAACCACCAACCTTTTCGTTAACAGCCGAACGCGCTAACCATTGCGCCACGGAAGCCCAAAAATTAAATGGTCGTCAGGTATTGTGGAAAAACTTTGGCTTTTTACGTTACATTTGAGATCCCACAACACCGCTCCCGGGTGGGCTCGAACCACCAACCTATTGGTTAACAGCCGAACGCGATAACCATTGAGCCACGGGAGCTCAGAAATTAAATGGTTGTCACGTATTGTGGAAAAGTTTTGACTTTTTACGCTACATCTGAGACTCTACAACACCTCTCCCGGGTGGGCTCGAACCACTTACCTTTCGGTTAACAGCCGAACGCGCTAACCATTGCGCCACGGAAGCCCAAAAAATAAATGGTCGTCAGGTATTGAGGAAAAACTTTCGCTTTTCACGCTACATCTGAGACCCCACAACACCTCTCCCGGGTGGGCTCGAACCACCAACCTTTCGGTTAACAGCTGAACGCGCTAACCATTGCGCCACGGAAGCCCGAAAATTAAATGTTCGTCAGGTATTGTGGAAAAACTTTGGCTTTTTTCGTTCCATTTGATATCCCACAACACCGCTCCCGGGTGGGCTCGAACCACTAACCTATTGGTTAACAGCCGAACGCGATAACCATTGCGCCACGGATGCCCAAAAATTAAAAGGTCGTCAGGTATCGTGGAAAAACTTTGGCTTTTTACGTTACATTTGAGACTTCACAACACCGCTCCCAGGTGGGCTCGAACCACCAATCTTTTGGTTAACAGCCGAACGCGCTAACCATGGAGCCAAAGAAGCTCGGAAATGAAATGGTCTTCAGCTATTGTGGAAAAACTCTGACTTTTTTCCTTACATTTGAGATCCCATAACACCGCTGCCGGGTGTGCTCGAACCACCAACCTTTTGGTTAACAGCCAAACGCGCTAACCATTGCGCCACGGAAGCCCAAAAAATAAATGGTCGTCAGGTATTGTGGAAAAACTTTGGCTTTTTACGCTACATTTGAGACTTCACAACACCGCTCCCGGGTGGGCTCGAACCACCAACCTTTCGGTTAACAGCCGAACGCACTAACCATTGCGCTACGGAAGCCCAAAAAATAAATGGTCGTCAGGTATTGTGGAAAAACTCTGACTTTTTACGTTACATTTGAGATCCCATAACACCGCTCCCGTGTGGGCTCGAACCACCAACCTATTGGTTAAAAGCCGAACGCTCTAACCAATGAGCCACGGAAGCTCAGAAATTAAATGGTTGTCAGGTATTGTGGAAAAGTTATGACTTTTAACGCTACATCTGAGACTCCACAACACCTCTCTCGGGTGGGCTCGAACCACCAACCTTTTGGTTAACATCCGAACGTGCTAACCATGGAGCCAAAGAAGCTCAGAAATGAAATGGTCTTCAGCTATTGTGGAAAAACTCTGACTTTTTACCTTACATTTGAGATCCCATAACACCGCTCCCGGGTGGGCTCGAACCACCAACCTTTTGGTTAACAGCCGAACGCGCTAACCATTGCGCCACGGAAGCCCAAAAAATAAATGGTCGTCAGGTATTGAGGAAAAACTTTGGCTTTTTACGTTACATTTGAGACTTCACAACACCGCTCACGGGTGGGCTCGAACCACCAACCTTTCGGTTAACAGCCGAGCGCGCTAACCATTGAGCCACGGAATCTCAGAAATTAAATGGTTGTCAGGTATTGTGGAAAAGTTGTGAGTTTTCACGCTACATCTGAGACCCCACAACACCTCTCCCGGGTGGGATCGAACCACCAACCTTTCGGTTAACAGCTGAACGCGCTAACCATTGCGCCACGGAAGCCCGAAAATTAAATGTTCGTCAGGTATTGTGGAAAAACTTTAGCTTTTTTCGTTCCATTTGATATCCCACAACACCGCTCCCGGGTGGGCTCGAACCACTTACCTTTCGGTTAACAGCCGAACGCGCTAACCATTGCGCCACGGAAGCCCAAAAAAAAATGGTCGTCAGGTATTGAGGAAAAACTTTGGCTTTTCACGCTACATTTGAGACTTCACAACACCGCTCCCGGGTGGGCTCGAACCACCAATCTTTTGGTTAACAGCCGAACGCGCTAACCATTGCGCCACGGAAGCCCAAAAATTAAATGTTCGTCAGGTATTGTGGAAAAACTCTGACTTTTTACGTTACATTTGAGATCCCATAACACCGCTCCCGGGTGGGCTCGAACCACCAACCTTTTGGTTAACAGCCGAACGCGCTAACCATTGCGCCACGGAAGCCCAAAAATTAAATGGTCGTCAGGTATTGTGGAAAAACTTTGGCTTTTTACGTTACATTTGAGATCCCACAACACCGCTCCCGGGTCTGCTCGAACCACCAACCTATTGGTTAACAGCCGAACGCTCTAACCATTGAGCCACGGAAGCTCAGAAATTAAATGGTTGTCAGGTATTGTGGAAAAGTTATGACTTTTCACGCTACATCTGAGACTCCACAACACCTCTCCCGGGTGGGCCGAACCACCAACCTTTTGGTTAACATCCGAACGCGCTAACCATGGAGCCAAAGAAGCTCAGAAATGAAATGGTCTTCAGCTATTGTGGAAAAACTCTGACTTTTTACCTTACATTTGAGATCCCATAACACCGCTCCCGGGTGGGCTCGAACCACCAACCTTTTCGTTAACAGCCGAACGCGCTAACCATTGCGCCACGGGAGCTCAGAAACTAAATGGTTGTCACGTATTGTGGAAAAGTTTTGACTTTTTACGCTACATCTGAGACTCTACAACACCTCTCCCGGGTGGGCTCGAACCACTTACCTTTCGGTTAACAGCCGAACGCGCTAACCATTGCGCCACGGAAGCCCAAAAAATAAATGGTCGTCAGGTATTGAGGAAAAACTTTGGCTTTTTACGTTACATTTGAGACTTCACAACACCGCTCACGGGTGGGCTCGAACCACCAACCTTTCGGTTAACAGCCGAGCGCGCTAACCATTGAGCCACGGAATCTCAGAAATTAAATGGTTGTCAGGTATTGTGGAAAAGTTGTGAGTTTTCACGCTACATCTGAGACCCCACAACACCTCTCCCGGGTGGGATCGAACCACCAACCTTTCGGTTAACAGCTGAACGCGCTAACCATTGCGCCACGGAAGCCCGAAAATTAAATGTTCGTCAGGTATTGTGGAAAAACTTTGGCTTTTTTCGTTCCATTTGATATCCCACAACACCGCTCCCGGGTGGGCTCGAACCACCAATCTTTTGGTTAACAGCCGAACGCGCTAACCATGGAGCCAAAGAAGCTCAGAAATGAAATGGTCTTCAGCTATTGTGGAAAAACTCTGACTTTTTACCTTACATTTGAGATCCCATAACACCGCTCCCGGGTGGGCTCGAACCACCAACCTTTTGGTTAACAGCCGAACGCGCTAACCATTGCGCCACGGAAGCCCAAAAAATAAATGGTCGTCAGGTATTGAGGAAAAACTTTGGCTTTTTACGTTACATTTGAGACTTCACAACACCGCTCACGGGTGGGCTCGAACCACCAACCTTTCGGTTAACAGCCGAGCGCGCTAACCATTGAGCCACGGAAGCCCAAAAAATAAATGGTCGTCAGGTATTGTGGAAAAACTCTGACTTTTTACGTTACATTTGAGATCCCATAACACCGCTCCCGTGTGGGCTCGAACCACCAACCTATTGGTTAAAAGGCGAACGCTCTAACCAATGAGCCACGGAAGCTCAGAAATTAAATGGTTGTCAGGTATTGTGGAAAAGTTATGACTTTTCACGCTACATCTGAGACTCCACAACACCTCTCCCGGGTGGGCTCGAACCACCAACCTTTTGGTTAACATCCGAACGTGCTAACCATGGAGCCAAAGAAGCTCAGAAATGAAATGGTCTTCAGCTATTGTGGAAAAACTCTGACTTTTTACCTTACATTTGAGATCCCATAACACCGCTCCCGGGTGGGCTCGAACCACCAACCTTTCGGTTAACAGCCGAACGCGCTAACCATTGCGCTACGGAAGCCCAAGAAATAAAAGGTCGTCAGGTATTGTGGAAAAACTTTGGCTTTTTAAGTTACATTTGAGACTTCACAACACCGCTTCCGGGTGGGCTCGAACCACCAACCTTTCGGTTAACATCCGAACGCGCTAACCATGGAGCCAAAGAAGCTCAGAAATGAAATGGTCTTCAGCTATTGTGGAAAAACTCTGACTTTTACCTTACATTTGAGATCCCATAACACCGCTCCCGGGTGGGCTCGAACCACCAACATTTTGGTTAACAGCCAAACGCGCTAACCATTGCGCCACGGAAGCCCAAAAATTAAATGGTCGTCAGGTATTGTGGAAAAACTTTGGCTTTTTACGTTACATTTGAGATCCCACAACACCGCTCCCGGATGGGCTCGAACAACCAACCTATTGGTTAACAGCCGAACGCTCTAACCATTGAGCCACGGAAGCTCAGAAATTAAATGGTTGTCAGGTATTGTGGAAAAGTTATGACTTTTCACGCTACATCTGAGACTCCACAACACCTCTCCCGGGTGGGCTCGAACCACCAACCTTTTTGTGGAAAAGTTTTGACTTTTCACGCTACATCTGAGACCCCACAACACCTCTCCCGGGTGGGCTCGAACCACCAACCTTTCGGTTAACAGCTGAACGCGCTAACCATAGCGCCACGGAAGCCCAAAAATAAAATGTTCGTCAGGTATTGTGGAAAAACTTTGGCTTTTTACGTTACATTTGAGATCCCACTACACCGCTCCCGGTTGGGCTCGAACCACCAACCTATTGGTTAACAGCCGAACGCTCTAACCATTGAGCCACGGAAGCTCAGAAATTAAATGGTCTTCAGCTATTGTGGAAAAACTCTGACTTTTTACCTTACATTTGAGATCCCATAACACCGCTCCCGGGTGGGCTCGAACCACCAACCTTTCGGTTAACAGCCGAACGCGCTAACCATTGCGCTACGGAAGCCCAAGAAATAAAAGGTCGTCAGGTATTGTGGAAAAACTTTGGCTTTTTAAGTTACATTTGAGACTTCACAACACCGCTCCCGGGTGGGCTCGAACCACCAACCTTTCGGTTAACAGCCGAACGAGCTAACCATTGCGCTACGGAAGCCCAAAAAATAAATGGTTGTCAGGTATTTAGGAAAAATTATGACTTTTCACGCTACATCTGAGACCCCACAACACTTCTCCTGGGTGGGCTCCAACCACCAACCTTTTGGTTAACATCCGAACGCGCTAACCATGGAGCCAAAGAAGCTCAGAAATGAAATGGTCTTCAGCTATTGTGGAAAAACTCTGACTTTTACCTTACATTTGAGATCCCATAACACCGCTCCCGGGTGGGCTCGAACCACCAACATTTTGGTTAACAGCCAAACGCGCTAACCATTGCGCCACGGAAGCCCAAAAATTAAATGGTCGTCAGGTATTGTGGAAAAACTTTGGCTTTTTACGTTACATTTGAGATCCCACAACACCGCTCCCGGATGGGCTCGAACAACCAACCTATTGGTTAACAGCCGAACGCTCTAACCATTGAGCCACGGAAGCTCAGAAATTAAATGGTTGTCAGGTATTGTGGAAAAGTTATGACGTTTCACGCTACATCTGAGACTCCACAACACCTCTCCCGGGTGGGCTCGAACCACCAACCTTTTTGTGGAAAAGTTTTGACTTTTCACGCTACATCTGAGACCCCACAACACCTCTCCCGGGTGGGCTCGAACCACCAACCTTTCGGTTAACAGCTGAACGCGCTAACCATAGCGCCACGGAAGCCCAAAAATAAAATGTTCGTCAGGTATTGTGGAAAAACTTTGGCTTTTTACGTTACATTTGAGATCCCACTACACCGCTCCCGGTTGGGCTCGAACCACCAACCTATTGGTTAACAGCCGAACGCTCTAACCATTGAGCCACGGAAGCTCAGAAATTAAATGGTTGTCAGGTATTGTGGGAAAACTTTGGCTTTTTACGTTACATTTGAGATCTCACAACACCACTCCCGGGTGGGCTCGAACCACCAACCTATTGGTTAACAGCCGAACGCGATAACCATTGAGCCATGGGAGCTCAGAAATTAAATGGTTGTCACGTATTGTGGAAAAACTTTGGCTTTTTACGTTACATTTGAGACTTCACAACACCGCTCCTGGGTGGGCTCGAACCACCAACCTTTGGGTTAACAGCCGAACGCGCTAACCATTGCGCTACGGAAGCCCAAAAAATAAATGGTCGTCAGGTATTGTGGAAAAACTTTGGCTTTTTAAGTTACATTTGAGACTCCACAACACCTCTCCCGGGTGGGCTCGAACCACCAACCTTTCAGTTAACATCCGAACGCGCTAACCATGGAGCCAAAGAAGCTCAGAAATGAAATGGTCTTCAGCTATTGTGGAAAAACTCTGACTTTTACCTTAAATTTGAGATCCCATAACACCGCTCCCGGGTGGGCTCGAACCACCAACATTTTGGTTAACAGCCAAACGCGCTAACCATTGCGCCACGGAAGCCCAAAAATTAAATGGTCGTCAGGTATTGTGGAAAAACTCTGACTTTTTACGTTTCATTTGAGATCCCATAACACCGCTCCCGTGTGGGCTCGAACCACCAACCTATTGGTTAACAGCCGAACGCGATAACCATTGAGCCACGGGAGCTCAGAAATTAAATGGTTGTCACGTATTGTGGAAAAGTTTTGACTTTTTACGCTACATCTGAGACTCCACAACACCTCTTCCGGGTGGGCTCGAACCACCAACCTTTCGGTTAACAGCCGAACGCGCTAACCATTGAGCCACGGAATCTCAGAAATTAAATGGTTGTCAGGTATTGTGGAAAAACTTTGGCTTTTTACGTTACATTTGAGATCCCACAACACCGCTCCCGGGTGGGCTCGAACCACCAACCTATTGGTTAACAGCCGAACGCGATAACCATTGAGCCACGGGAGCTCAGAAATTAAATGGTTGTCACGTATTGTGGAAAATGTTTGGCTTTTTACGTTACATTTGAGACTTCACAACACCGCTCCCGGGTGGGCTCGAACCACCAACCTTTCGGTTAACAGCCGAACGCGCTAACCATTGCGTTACGGAAGCCCAAAAAATAAATGGTCGTCAGGTATTGTGGAAAAGCTTTGGCTTTTTACGTTACATTTGAGATCCCATAACACCGCTCCCGGGTGGGCTTGAACCACCAACCTTTCGGTTAACAGCCGAACGTGCTAACCATTGAGCCACGGAATCTCAGAAATTAAATGGTTGTCAGGTATTGTGGAAAAACTTTGGCTTTTTACGTTACATTTGAGATCCCACAACACCGCTCCCGTGTGGGCTCGAACCACCAACCTATTGGTTAACAGCCGAACGCGATAACCATTGAGCCACGGAAGCTCAGAAATTAAATGGTTGTCAGGTATTGTGGAAAAGTTATGACTTTTCACGCTACATCTGAGACTCCACAACACCTCTCCCGGGTGGGCTCGAACCACCAACCTTTTGGTTAACAGCCGAACGCGCTTACCATTGCGCCACGGAAGCCCAAACATTAAATGTTCGTCAGGTATTGTGGAAAAACTCTGACTTTTTACGTTACATTTGAGATCCCATAACACCTCTCCCGGCTGAGCTCGAACCACCAACCTTTCGGTTAACAGCCGAACGCACTAACCATTGGGCCACGGAAGCCCAAAAAAAAATGTTCGTCAGGTATTGTGGAAAAAAATTGCCTTTTTACGTTACATTTGAGACTTCACAACACCGCTCCCGGGTGGGCTCGAACCACCAACCTATTGGTTAACAGCCGAACGCGCTAACCATTGAGCCACGGAAGCTCAGAAATTGAAAGGTTGTCAGGTATTGTGGAAAAGTTATGACTTTTCACGCTACATCTGAGACCCCACAAAACCTCTCCCGGGTGGGCTCGAACCACCAACCTTTTGGTTAACAGCCGAACGCGCTTACCATTGCGCCACGGAAGCCCAAACATTAAATGTTCGTCAGGTATTGTGGAAAAACTCTGACTTTTTACGTTACATTTGAGATCCCATAACACCTCTCCCGGCTGAGCTCGAACCACCAACCTTTCGGTTAACAGCCGAACGCACTAACCATTGCGCCACGGAAGCCCAAAAAAAAAATGTTCGTCAGGTATTGTGGAAAAACTTTGCCTTTTTACGTTACATTTGAGACTTCACAACACCGCTCCCGGGTGGGCTCGAACCACCAACCTATTGGTTAACAGCCGAACGCGCTAACCATTGAGCCACGGAAGCTCAGAAATTGAAAGGTTGTCAGGTATTGTGGAAAAGTTATGACTTTTCACGCTACATCTGAGACTCCACAACACCTCTTCCGGGTGGGCTCGAACCACCAACCTTTCGGTTAACAGCCGAACGCGCTAACCATTGAGCCACGGAATCTCAGAAATTAAATGGTTGTCAGGTATTGTGGAAAAACTTTGGCTTTTTACGTTACATTTGAGATCCCACAACACCGCTCCCGGGTGGGCTCGAACCACCAACCTATTGGTTAACAGCCGAACGCGATAACCATTGAGCCACGGGAGCTCAGAAATTAAATGGTTGTCACGTATTGTGGAAAATGTTTGGCTTTTTACGTTACATTTGAGACTTCACAACACCGCTCCCGGGTGGGCTCGAACCACCAACCTTTCGGTTAACAGCCGAACGCGCTAACCATTGCGTTACGGAAGCCCAAAAAATAAATGGTCGTCAGGTATTGTGGAAAAGCTTTGGCTTTTTACGTTACATTTGAGATCCCATAACACCGCTCCCGGGTGGGCTTGAACCACCAACCTTTCGGTTAACAGCCGAACGTGCTAACCATTGAGCCACGGAATCTCAGAAATTAAATGGTTGTCAGGTATTGTGGAAAAACTTTGGCTTTTTACGTTACATTTGAGATCCCACAACACCGCTCCCGTGTGGGCTCGAACCACCAACCTATTGGTTAACAGCCGAACGCGATAACCATTGAGCCACGGAAGCTCAGAAATTAAATGGTTGTCAGGTATTGTGGAAAAGTTATGACTTTTCACGCTACATCTGAGACTCCACAACACCTCTCCCGGGTGGGCTCGAACCACCAACCTTTTGGTTAACAGCCGAACGCGCTTACCATTGCGCCACGGAAGCCCAAACATTAAATGTTCGTCAGGTATTGTGGAAAAACTCTGACTTTTTACGTTACATTTGAGATCCCATAACACCTCTCCCGGCTGAGCTCGAACCACCAACCTTTCGGTTAACAGCCGAACGCACTAACCATTGCGCCACGGAAGCCCAAAAAAAAATGTTCGTCAGGTATTGTGGAAAAAAATTGCCTTTTTACGTTACATTTGAGACTTCACAACACCGCTCCCGGGTGGGCTCGAACCACCAACCTATTGGTTAACAGCCGAACGCGCTAACCATTGAGCCACGGAAGCTCAGAAATTGAAAGGTTGTCAGGTATTGTGGAAAAGTTATGACTTTTCACGCTACATCTGAGACCCCACAAAACCTCTCCCGGGTGGGCTCGAACCACCAACCTTTTGGTTAACAGCCGAACGCGCTTACCATTGCGCCACGGAAGCCCAAACATTAAATGTTCGTCAGGTATTGTGGAAAAACTCTGACTTTTTACGTTACATTTGAGATCCCATAACACCTCTCCCGGCTGAGCTCGAACCACCAACCTTTCGGTTAACAGCCGAACGCACTAACCATTGCGCCACGGAAGCCCAAAAAAAAAATGTTCGTCAGGTATTGTGGAAAAACTTTGCCTTTTTACGTTACATTTGAGACTTCACAACACCGCTCCCGGGTGGGCTCGAACCACCAACCTATTGGTTAACAGCCGAACGCGCTAACCATTGAGCCACGGAAGCCCAAAAATTAATTGTTCGTCAGGTATTGTGGAAAAACTTTGCCTTTTCACGTTACATTTGAGACTTCACAACACCGCTCCTTGGTGGGCTCGAACCACCAACCTATTAGTTAACAGCCGAACGCGCTAACCATTGAGCCACGGAAGCTCAGAAATTGAATGGTTGTCAGGTATTGTGGAAAAGTTATGACTTTTCACGCTACATCTGAGACCCCACAACACCTCTCCTGGGTGGGCTCGAACCAACAACCTTTCGGTTAACAGCTGAACGCGCTAAAAAATAGGCCACGGAAGCCCAAAAATTAAATGTTCGTCAGGTATTGTGGAAAAACTATGACTTTTTACGTTACATTTGAGATCCCAAAACACCTCTCCCGGGTGGGATCGAACCACCAACCTTTCGGTTAACAGCTGAACGCGCTAAAAAATGCGCCACGGAAGCCCAAAAATTAAATGTTCGTCAGGTATTGTGGAAAAACTCTGACTTTTTACGTTAAATTTAAGAACCCATAACACCGCTTCCGGGTGGGCTCGAACCACCAACCTTTCGGATAAAAGCTGAACGCGCTAACCATTGCGCAACGGAAGCCCAAAAATTAAGTGTTCGTCAGGTATTGTGGAAAAACTCTGACTTTTTACGTTACATTTGAGACCCCACAACACCTCTCCCGGGTGTGCTCGAACCACCAACCTTTCGGTTAACAGCCGAACGCGCTAACCATTGTGCCACGGAAGCCCAAAAATTAAATGTTCGTCAGGTATTGTGGAAAAACTCTGACTTTTTACGTTACATTTGAGATCCCATAACACCGGTCCCGGCTGGGCTCGAACCACCAACCTTTCGGTTAACAGCCGAACGCGCTAACCATTGCGCCACGGAAGCCCAAAAAAAATGTTCGTCAGGTATTGTGGAAAAACTTTGCCTTTTTACGTTACATTTGAGACTTCACAACACCGCTCCCGGGTGGGCTCGAACCACCAACCTATTGGTTAACAGCCGAACGCGCTAACCATTGAGCCACGGAAGCTCAGAAATTGAAAGGTTGTCAGGTATTGTGGAAAAGTTATGACTTTTCACGCTACATCTGAGACCCCACAAAACCTCTCCCGGGTGGGCTCCAACCACCAACCTTTCGGTTAACAGCCGAACGCGCTAACCATTGCGCCACGGAAGCCCAAAAATTAATTGTTCGTCAGGTATTGTGGAAAAACTTTGCCTTTTCACGTTACATTTGAGACTTCACAACACCGCTCCTTGGTGGGCTCGAACCACCAACCTATTAGTTAACAGCCGAACGCGCTAACCATTGAGCCACGGAAGCTCAGAAATTGAATGGTTGTCAGGTATTGTGGAAAAGTTATGACTTTTCACGCTACATCTGAGACCCCACAACACCTCTCCTGGGTGGGCTCGAACCAACAACCTTTCGGTTAACAGCTGAACGCGCTAAAAAATAGGCCACGGAAGCCCAAAAATTAAGTGTTCGTCAGGTATTGTGGAAAAACTCTGACTTTTTACGTTACATTTGAGACCCCACAACACCTCTCCCGGGTGTGCTCGAACCACCAACCTTTCGGTTAACAGCCGAACGCGCTAACCATTGTGCCACGGAAGCCCAAAAATTAAATGTTCGTCAGGTATTGTGGAAAAACTCTGACTTTTTACGTTACATTTGAGATCCCATAACACCGCTCCCGGCTGGGCTCGAACCACCAACCTTTCGGTTAACAGCCGAACGCGCTAACCATTGCGCCACGGAAGCCCAAAAAAAATGTTCGTCAGGTATTGTGGAAAAACTTTGCCTTTTTACGTTACATTTGAGACTTCACAACACCGCTCCCGGGTGGGCTCGAACCACCAACCTATTGGTTAACAGCCGAACGCGCTAACCATTGAGCCACGGAAGCTCAGAAATTGAAAGGTTGTCAGGTATTGTGGAAAAGTTATGACTTTTCACGCTACATCTGAGACCCCACAACACCTCTCCCGGGTGGGCTCCAACCACCAACCTTTCGGTTAACAGCCGAACGCGCTAACCATTGCGCCACGGAAGCCCAAAAATTAAATGTTCGTCAGGTATTGTGGAAAAACTTTGCCTTTTTACGTTACATTTGAGACTTCACAACACCGCTCCCGGGTGGGCTCGAACCACCAACCTATTGGTTAACAGCCGAACGCGCTAACCATTGAGCCACGGAAGCTCAGAAATTGAATGGTTGTCAGGTATTGTGGAAAAGTTATGACTTTTCACGCTACATCTGAGACCCCACAACACCTCTCCCGGGTGGGCTCCAACCACCAACCTTTCGGTTAACAGCCGAACGCGCTAACCATTGCGCCACGGAAGCCCAAAAATTAAACGTTCGTCAGGTATTGTGGAAAAACTTTGCATTTTTACGTTACATTTGAGACTTCACAACACCGCTCCCGGGTGGGCTCGAACCACCAACCTATTGGTTAACAGCCGAACGCGCTAACCATTGAGCCACGGAAGCTCAGAAATTGAATGGTTGTCAGGTATTGTGGAAAAGTTATGACTTTTCACGCTACATCTGAGACCCCACAACACCTCTCCTGGGTGGGCTCGAACCAACAACCTTTCGGTTAACAGCTGAACGCGCTAAAAAATGCGCCACGGAAGCCCAAAAATTAAATGTTCGTCAGGTATTGTGGAAAAACTATGACTTTTTACGTTACATTTGAGATCCCAAAACACCTCTCCCGGGTGGGATCGAACCACCAACCTTTCGGTTAACAGCTGAACGCGCTAAAAAATGCGCCACGGAAGCCCAAAAATTAAATGTTCGTCAGTTATTGTGGAAAAACTCTGACTTTTTACGTTAAATTTAAGAACCCATAACACCGCTTCCGGGTGGGCTCGAACCACCAACCTTTCGGATAAAAGCTGAACGCGCTAACCATTGCGCAACGGAAGCCCAAAAATTAAGTGTTCGTCAGGTATTGTGGAAAAACTCTGACTTTTTACGTTACATTTGAGACCCCACAACACCTCTCCCGGGTGGGCTCGAACCACCAACCTTTCGGTTAACAGCCGAACGCGCTAACCATTGTGCCACGGAAGCCCAAAAATTAAATGTTCGTCAGGTATTGTGGAAAAACTCTGACTTTTTACGTTACATTTGAGATCCCATAACACCGCTCCCGGGTGGGCTCCAACCACCAACCTTTCGGTTAACAGCCGAACGCGCTAACCATTGCGCCACGGAAGCCCAAAAATTAAATGTTCGTCAGGTATTGTGGAAAAACTTTGCCTTTTTACGTTACATTTGAGACTTCACAACACCGCTCCCGGGTGGGCTCGAACCACCAACCTATTGGTTAACAGCCGAACGCGCTAACCATTGAGCCACGGAAGCTCAGAAATTGAATGGTTGTCAGGTATTGTGGAAAAGTTATGACTTTTCACGCTACATCTGAGACCCCACAACACCTCTCCCGGGTGGGCTCCAACCACCAACCTTTCGGTTAACAGCCGAACGCGCTAACCATTGCGCCACGGAAGCCCAAAAATTAAATGTTCGTCAGGTATTGTGGAAAAACTTTGCCTTTTTACGTTACATTTGAGACTTCACAACACCGCTCCCGGGTGGGCTCGAACCACCAACCTATTGGTTAACAGCCGAACGCGCTAACCATTGAGCCACGGAAGCTCAGAAATTGAATGGTTATCAGGTATTGTGGAAAAGTTATGACTTTTCACGCTACATCTGAGACCCCACAACACCTCTCCTGGGTGGGCTCGAACCAACAACCTTTCGGTTAACAGCTGAACGCGCTAAAAAATGCGCCACGGAAGCCCAAAAATTAAATGTTCGTCAGGTATTGTGGAAAAACTATGACTTTTTACGTTACATTTGAGATCCCAAAACACCTCTCCCGGGTGGGATCGAACCACCAACCTTTCGGTTAACAGCTGAACGCGCTAAAAAATGCGCCACGGAAGCCCAAAAATTAAATGTTCGTCAGGTATTGTGGAAAAACTCTGACTTTTTACGTTAAATTTAAGAACCCATAACACCGCTTCCGGGTGGGCTCGAACCACCAACCTTTCGGATAAAAGCTGAACGCGCTAACCATTGCGCAACGGAAGCCCAAAAATTAAGTGTTCGTCAGGTATTGTGGAAAAACTCTGACTTTTTACGTTACATTTGAGACCCCACAACACCTCTCCCGGGTGGGCTCGAACCACCAACCTTTCGGTTAACAGCCGAACGCGCTAACCATTGTGCCACGGAAGCCCAAAAATTAAATGTTCGTCAGGTATTGTGGAAAAACTCTGACTTTTTACGTTACATTTGAGATCCCATAACACCGCTCCCGGCTGGGCTCGAACCACCAACCTTTCGGTTAACAGCCGAACGCGCTAACCATTGCGCCACGGAAGCCCAAAAAAAATGTTCGTCAGGTATTGTGGAAAAACTTTGCCTTTTTACGTTACATTTGAGACTTCACAACACCGCTCCCGGGTGGGCTCGAACCACCAACCTATTGGTTAACAGCCGAACGCGCTAACCATTGAGCCACGGAAGCTCAGAAATTGAAAGGTTGTCAGGTATTGTGGAAAAGTTATGACTTTTCACGCTACATCTGAGACCCCACAACACCTCTCCCGGGTGGGCTCCAACCACCAACCTTTCGGTTAACAGCCGAACGCGCTAACCATTGCGCCACGGAAGCCCAAAAATTAAATGTTCGTCAGGTATTGTGGAAAAACTTTGCCTTTTTACGTTACATTTGAGACTTCACAACACCGCTCCCGGGTGGGCTCGAACCACCAACCTATTGGTTAACAGCCGAACGCGCTAACCATTGAGCCACGGAAGCTCAGAAATTGAATGGTTGTCAGGTATAGTGGAAACGTTATGACTTTTCACGTTAAATTTAAGATCCCACAACACCACTCCCGGGTGGGCTCGAACCACCAACGTATTGGTTAACAGCCGAACGCGTTAACCATTGAGCCACGGAATCTCAGAAATTAAATGGTTGTCACGTATTGTGGAAAAGTTTTGAATTTTTACGCTACATCTGAGACTCCACAACACCTCTCCCGGGTGGGCTCGAACCACCAACCTTTCGATTAACAGCCGAACGCGCTAACCATTGCGCCACGGAAGCCCAAAAATTAAATGTTCGTCAGGTATTGTGGAAAAACTTTGCCTTTTTACGTTACATTTGAGATCCCATAACACCGCTCCCGGGTGGGCTCGAACCACCAACCTATTGGTTAACAGCCGAACGCGCTAACCATTGAGCCACGGAAGCTCAGAAATTAAATGGTTGTCAGGTATTGTGGAAAAGTTATGACTTTTCACGCTACATAAGAGACTCCACAACACCTCTCCCGGGTGGGCTCGAACCACCAACCTTTCGGTTAACAGCTGAACGTGCTGCGCGCTAACCATTGCGCCACGGAAGCCCAAAAATTTAATGTTCGTCAGGTATTGTGGAAAAACTCTGACTTTTTACGTTACATTTGAGATCCCATAACACCGCTCCCGGGTGGGCTCGAACCACCAACCTTTCGGTTAACAGCCGAACGCGCTAACCATTGCGCCACAGAAGCCCAAAAAATAAATGTTCGTCAGGTATTGTGGAAAAACTTTGCCTTTTTACGTTACATTCGAGACTTCACAACACCGCTCCCGGGTGGACTCGAACCACCAACCTTTCGGTTAACAGCCGAACGCGTTAACCATTGCGCCACGGAAGCCCAAAAAATAAATGTTCGTCAGGTATTGTGGAAAAACTTAGCCTTTTTACGTTACATTCGAGACTTCACAACACCGCTCCCGGGTGGGCTCGAACCACCAACCTTTCGGTTAACAGCCGAACGCGCTAACCATTGCGCCACGGAAGCCCAAAAATTTAATGTTCGTCAGGTATTGTGGAAAAACTCTGACTTTTTACGTTACATTTGAGATCCCATAACACCGCTCCCGGGTGGGCTCGAACCACCAACCTTTCGGTTAACAGGCGAACGCGCTAACCATTGCGCCACGGAAGCCCAAAAAATAAATGTTCGTCAGGAATTGTGGAAAAACTTAGCCTTTTTACGTTACATTCGAGACTTCACAACACCGCTCCCGGGTGGGCTCGAACCACCAACCTTTCGGTTAACAGCCTAACGCGCTAACCATTGCGCCACGGAAGCCCAAAAATTTAATTTTCGTCAGGTACTGTGGAAAAACTTTGGCTTTTTACGTTACATTTGAGAACCCATAACACCGCTCCCGGGTGGGCTCGAACCACCAACCTATTAGATAACAGCCGAACGCGCTAAGCATTGAGCCACGGAAGCTCAGAAATTAAATGGTTGTCAGGTATTGTGGAAAAGTTATGACTTTTCACGCTACATCAGAGACCCCACAACACCTCTCCCGGGTGGGCTCGAACCACCAACCTTTCGGTTAACAGCTGAACGCGCTAACCATTGCGCCACGGAAGCCCAAAAATTAAATGTTCGTCAGGTATTGTGGAAAAACTCTGACTTTTTACGTTACATTTGAGATCCCATAACACCGCTCCCGGGTGGGCTCGAACCACCAACCTATTGGATAACAGCCGAACGCGCTAGACATTGAGCCACGGAAGATCAGAAATTGAATGGTTGTCAGGTATTGTGGAAAAACTCTGACTTTTTACGTTACATTTGAGATCCCATAACACCGCTCCCGGGTGGGCTCGAACCACCAACCTTTCGGTTAACAGACGAACGCGCTAACCATTGCGCCACGGAAGCCCAAAAAATAAATGTTCGTCAGGTATTGTGGAAAAACTTAGCCTTTTTACGTTACATTCGAGACTTCACAACACCGCTCCCGTGTGGACTCGAACCACCAACCTTTCAGTTAACAGCCGAACGCGCTAACCATTGCGCCACGGAAGCCCAAAAAATAAATGTTCGTCAGGTATTGTGGAAAAACTTTGGCTTTTTACGTTACATCTGATACCTCACAACAACGCTCCTGGGTGTGCTCGAACTACCAACCTTTCGGTTAACAGCCGAACGCGCTAACCATTGCGCAACGGAAGCCAAAAAATTAAATGGTCGTAGGTATTGTGGAAAAATTATGACTTTTTACGCTACATCTGAGACCCCAAAACACCGCTCCCGGGTGTGCTGGAACCACCAACCTTTTGATTGATAGCTAAACGCGCTAGCCATTGCGCAACGGAAGCCCATAAATTAAATGGTCGTCAGGTATTGTGGAAAAACTCTGACTTTTTTCCTTACATTTGAGATCCCATATCACCGCTCCCGGGTGTGCTCGAACCACCAACCTATTGGTTAAAAGCCGAACGCTCTAACCAATGAGCCACGGAAGCTCAGAAATTAAATGGTTGTCAGGTATTGTGGAAAAGTTATGACTTTTCACGCTACATCTGAGACTCCATAACACCTCTCCCGGGTGGGCTCGAACCACCAACCTTTTGGTTAACATCCGAACGCACTAACCATTGCGCTACGGAAGCCCAAAAAATAAATGGTCGTCAGGTATTGTGGAAAAACTCTGACTTTTTACGTTACATTTGAGATCCCATAACACCGCTCCCGTGTGGGCTCGAACCACCAACCTATTGGTTAACAGCCGAACGCTCTAACCATTGAGCCACGGAAGCTCAGAAATTAAATGGTCTTCAGCTATTGTGGAAAAACTCTGACTTTTTACCTTACATTTGAGATCCCATAACACCGCTCCCGGGTGGGCTCGAACCACCAACCTTTCGGTTAACAGCCGAACGCGCTAACCATTGCGCTACGGAAGCCCAAGAAATAAAAGGTCGTCAGGTATTGTGGAAAAACTTTGGCTTTTTAAGTTACATTTGAGACTTCACAACACCGCTCCCGGGTGGGCTCGAACCACCAACCTTTCGGTTAACAGCCGAACGAGCTAACCATTGCGCTACGGAAGCCCAAAAAATAAATGGTTGTCAGGTATTGAGGAAAAATTATGACTTTTCACGCTACATCTGAGACCCCACAACACTTCTCCTGGGTGGGCTCCAACCACCAACCTTTTGGTTAACATCCGAACGCGCTAACCATGGAGCCAAAGAAGCTCAGAAATGAAATGGTCTTCAGCTATTGTGGAAAAATTCTGACTTTTACCTTACATTTGAGATCCCATAACACCGCTCCCGGGTGGGCTCGAACCACCAACATTTTGGTTAACAGCCAAACGCGCTAACCATTGCGCCACGGAAGCCCAAAAATTAAATGGTCGTCAGGTATTGTGGAAAAACTTTAGCTTTTTACGTTACATTTGAGATCCCACAACACCGCTCCCGGATGGGCTCGAACAACCAACCTATTGGTTAACAGCCGAACGCTCTAACCATTGAGCCACGGAAGCTCAGAAATTAAATGGTTGTCAGGTATTGTGGAAAAGTTATGACTTTTCACGCTACATCTGAGACTCCACAACACCTCTCCCGGGTGGGCTCGAACCACCAACCTTTTTGTGGAAAAGTTTTGACTTTTCACGCTACATCTGAGACCCCACAACACCTCTCCCGGGTGGGCTCGAACCACCAACCTTTCGGTTAACAGCTGAACGCGCTAACCATAGCGCCACGGAAGCCCAAAAAAAAAATGTTCGTCAGGTATTGTGGAAAAACTTTGGCTTTTTACGTTACATTTGAGATCCCACTACACCGCTCCCGGTTGGGCTCGAACCACCAACCTATTGGTTAACAGCCGAACGCTCTAACCATTGAGCCACGGAAGCTCAGAAATTAAATGGTTGTCAGGTATTGTGGGAAAACTTTGGCTTTTTACGTTACATTTGAGATCTCACAACACCACTCCCGGGTGGGCTCGAACCACCAACCTATTGGTTAACAGCCGAACGCGATAACCATTGAGCCATGGGAGCTCAGAAATTAAATGGTTGTCACGTATTGTGGAAAAACTTTGGCTTTTTACGTTACATTTGAGACTTCACAACACCGCTCCCGGGTGGGCTCGAACCACCAACCTTTGGGTTAACAGCCGAACGCGCTAACCATTGCGCTACGGAAGCCCAAAAAATAAATGGTCGTCAGGTATTGTGGAAAAACTTTGGCTTTTTAAGTTACATTTGAGACTCCACAACACCTCTCCCGGGTGGGCTCGAACCACCAACCTTTCGGTTAACATCCGAACGCGCTAACCATGGAGCCAAAGAAGCTCAGAAATGAAATGGTCTTCAGCTATTGTGGAAAAACTCTGACTTTTACCTTACATTTGAGATCCCATAACACCGCTCCCGAGTGGGCTCGAACCACCAACATTTTGGTTAACAGCCAAACGCGCTAACCATTGCGCCACGGAAGCCCAAAAATTAAATGGTCGTCAGGTATTGTGGAAAAACTTTAGCTTTTTACGTTACATTTGAGATCCCACAACACCGCTCCCGGATGGGCTCGAACAACCAACCTATTGGTTAACAGCCGAACGCTCTAACCATTGAGCCACGGAAGCTCAGAAATTAAATGGTTGTCAGGTATTGTGGAAAAGTTATGACTTTTCACGCTACATCTGAGACTCCACAACACCTCTCCCGGGTGGGCTCGAACCACCAACCTTTTTGTGGAAAAGTTTTGACTTTTCACGCTACATCTGAGACCCCACAACACCTCTCCCGGGTGGGCTCGAACCACCAACCTTTCGGTTAACAGCTGAACGCGCTAACCATAGCGCCACGGAAGCCCAAAAAAAAAATGTTCGTCAGGTATTGTGGAAAAACTTTGGCTTTTTACGTTACATTTGAGATCCCACTACACCGCTCCCGGTTGGGCTCGAACCACCAACCTATTGGTTAACAGCCGAACGCTCTAACCATTGAGCTACGGAAGCTCAGAAATTAAATGGTTGTCAGGTATTGTGGGAAAACTTTGGCTTTTTACGTTACATTTGAGATCTCACAACACCACTCCCGGGTGGGCTCGAACCACCAACCTATTGGTTAACAGCCGAACGCGATAACCATTGAGCCATGGGAGCTCAGAAATTAAATGGTTGTCACGTATTGTGGAAAAACTTTGGCTTTTTACGTTACATTTGAGACTTCACAACACCGCTCCCGGGTGGGCTCGAACCACCAACCTTTGGGTTAACAGCCGAACGCGCTAACCATTGCGCTACGGAAGCCCAAAAAATAAATGGTCGTCAGGTATTGTGGAAAAACTTTGGCTTTTTAAGTTACATTTGAGACTCCACAACACCTCTCCCGGGTGGGCTCGAACCACCAACCTTTCGGTTAACATCCGAACGCGCTAACCATGGAGCCAAAGAAGCTCAGAAATGAAATGGTCTTCAGCTATTGTGGAAAAACTCTGACTTTTACCTTACATTTGAGATCCCATAACACCGCTCCCGAGTGGGCTCGAACCACCAACATTTTGGTTAACAGCCAAACGCGCTAACCATTGCGCCACGGAAGCCCAAAAATTAAATGGTCGTCAGGTATTGTGGAAAAAGTTTGGCTTTTTACGTTACATTTGAGATCCCACAACACCGCTCCCGGATGGGCTCGAACAACCAACCTATTGGTTAACAGCCGAACGCTCTAACCATTGAGCCACGGAAGCTCAGAAATTAAATGGTTGTCAGGTATTGTGGAAAAGTTATGACTTTTCACGCTACATCTGAGACTCCACAACACCTCTCCCGGGTGGGCTCGAACCACCAACCTTTTTGTGGAAAAGTTTTGACTTTTCACGCTACATCTGAGACCCCACAACACCTCTCCCGGGTGGGCTCGAACCACCAACCTTTCGGTTAACAGCTGAACGCGCTAACCATAGCGCCACGGAAGCCCAAAAATAAAATGTTCGTCAGGTATTGTGGAAAAACTTTGGCTTTTTACGTTACATTTGAGATCCCACTACACCGCTCCCGGTTGGGCTCGAACCACCAACCTATTGGTTAACAGCCGAACGCTCTAACCATTGCGCCACGGAAGCTCAGAAATTAAATGGTTGTCAGGTATTGTGGGAAAACTTTGGCTTTTTACGTTACATTTGAGATCTCACAACACCACTCCCGGGTGGGCTCGAACCACCAACCTATTGGTTAACAGCCGAACGCGATAACCATTGAGCCATGGGAGCTCAGAAATTAAATGGTTGTCACGTATTGTGGAAAAACTTTGGCTTTTTACGTTACATTTGAGACTTCACAACACCGCTCCCGGGTGGGCTCGAACCACCAACCTTTGGGTTAACAGCCGAACGCGCTAACCATTGCGCTACGGAAGCCCAAAAAATAAATGGTCGTCAGGTATTGTGGAAAAACTTTGGCTTTTTAAGTTACATTTGAGACTCCACAACACCTCTCCCGGGTGGGCTCGAACCACCAACCTTTCGGTTAACATCCGAACGCGCTAACCATGGAGCCAAAGAAGCTCAGAAATGAAATGGTCTTCAGCTATTGTGGAAAAACTCTGACTTTTACCTTACATTTGAGATCCCATAACACCGCTCCCGGGTGGGCTCGAACCACCAACATTTTGGTTAACAGCCAAACGCGCTAACCATTGCGCCACGGAAGCCCAAAAATTAAATGGTCGTCAGATATTGTGGAAAAACTTTGGCTTTTTACGTTACATTTGAGATCCCACAACACCGCTCCCGGATGGGCTCGAACAACCAACCTATTGGTTAACAGCCGAACGCTCTAACCATTGAGCCACGGAAGCTCAGAAATTAAATGGTTGTCAGGTATTGTGGAAAAGTTATGACTTTTCACGCTACATCTGAGACTCCACAACACCTCTCCCGGGTGGGCTCGAACCACCAACCTTTTTGTGGAAAAGTTTTGACTTTTCACGCTACATCTGAGACCCCACAACACCTCTCCCGGGTGGGCTCGACCACCAACCTTTCGGTTAACAGCTGAACGCGCTAACCATAGCGCCACGGAAGCCCAAAAATAAAATGTTCGTCAGGTATTGTGGAAAAACTTTGGCTTTTTACGTTACATTTGAGATCCCACTACACCGCTCCCGGTTGGACTCGAACCACCAACCTATTGGTTAACAGCCGAACGCTCTAACCATTGAGCCACGGAAGCTCAGAAATTAAATGGTTGTCAGGTATTGTGGGAAAACTTTGGCTTTTTACGTTACATTTGAGATCTCACAACACCACTCCCGGGTGGGCTCGAACCACCAACCTATTGGTTAACAGCCGAACGCGATAACCATTGAGCCATGGGAGCTCAGAAATTAAATGGTTGTCACGTATTGTGGAAAAACTTTGGCTTTTTACGTTACATTTGAGACTTCACAACACCGCTCCCGGGTGGGCTCGAACCACCAACCTTTGGGTTAACAGCCGAACGCGCTAACCATTGCGCTACGGAAGCCCAAAAAATAAATGGTCGTCAGGTATTGTGGAAAAACTTTGGCTTTTTAAGTTACATTTGAGACTCCACAACACCTCTCCAGGGTAGGCTCGAACCACCAACCTTTCGGTTAACATCCGAACGCGCTAACCATGGAGCCAAAGAAGCTCAGAAATGAAATAGTCTTCAGCTATTGTGGAAAAACTCTGACTTTTTACGTTTCATTTGAGATCCCATAACACCGCTCCCGTGTGGGCTCGAACCACCAACCTATTGGTTAACAGCCGAACGCGATAACCATTGAGCCACGGGAGCTCAGAAATTAAATGGTTGTCACGTATTGTGGAAAAGTTTTGACTTTTTACGCTACATCTGAGACTCCACAACACCTCTTCCGGGTGGGCTCGAACCACCAACCTTTCGGTTAACAGCCGAACGCGCTAACCATTGAGCCACGGAATCTCAGAAATTAAATGGTTGTCAGGTATTGTGGAAAAACTTTGGCTTTTTACGTTACATTTGAGATCCCACAACACCGCTCCCGGGTGGGCTCGAACCACCAACCTATTGGTTAACAGCCGAACGCGATAACCATTGAGCCACGGGAGCTCAGAAATTAAATGGTTGTCACGTATTGTGGAAAATGTTTGGCTTTTTACGTTACATTTGAGACTTCACAACACCGCTCCCGGGTGGGCTCGAACCACCAACCTTTCGGTTAACAGCCGAACGCGCTAACCATTGCGTTACGGAAGCCCAAAAAATAAATGGTCGTCAGGTATTGTGGAAAAGCTTTGGCTTTTTACGTTACATTTGAGATCCCATAACACCGCTCCCGGGTGGGCTTGAACCACCAACCTTTCGGTTAACAGCCGAACGTGCTAACCATTGAGCCACGGAATCTCAGAAATTAAATGGTTGTCAGGTATTGTGGAATAACTTTGGCTTTTTACGTTACATTTGAGATCCCACAACACCGCTCCCGTGTGGGCTCGAACCACCAACCTATTGGTTAACAGCCGAACGCGATAACCATTGAGCCACGGAAGCTCAGAAATTAAATGGTTGTCAGGTATTGTGGAAAAGTTATGACTTTTCACGCTACATCTGAGACTCCACAACACCTCTCCCGGGTGGGCTCGAACCACCAACCTTTTGGTTAACAGCCGAACGCGCTTACCATTGCGCCACGGAAGCCCAAACATTAAATGTTCGTCAGGTGTTGTGGAAAAACTCTGACTTTTTACGTTACATTTGAGATCCCATAACACCTCTCCCGGCTGAGCTCGAACCACCAACCTTTCGGTTAACAGCCGAACGCACTAACCATTGCGCCACGGAAGCCCAAAAAAAAATGTTCGTCAGGTATTGTGGAAAAAAATTGCCTTTTTACGTTACATTTGAGACTTCACAACACCGCTCCCGGGTGGGCTCGAACCACCAACCTATTGGTTAACAGCCGAACGCGCTAACCATTGAGCCACGGAAGCTCAGAAATTGAAAGGTTGTCAGGTATTGTGGAAAAGTTATGACTTTTCACGCTACATCTGAGACCCCACAAAACCTCTCCCGGGTGGGCTCCACCCACCAACCTTTCGGTTAACAGCCGAACGCGCTAACCATTGCGCCACGGAAGCCCAAAAATTAATTGTTCGTCAGGTATTGTGGAAAAACTTCGCCTTTTCACGTTACATTTGAGACTTCACAACACCGCTCCTTGGTGGGCTCGAACCACCAACCTATTAGTTAACAGCCGAACGCGCTAACCATTGAGCCACGGAAGCTCAGAAATTGAATGGTTGTCAGGTATTGTGGAAAAGTTATGACTTTTCACGCTACATCTGAGACCCCACAACACCTCTCCTGGGTGGGCTCGAACCAACAACCTTTCGGTTAACAGCTGAACGCGCTAAAAAATGCGCCACGGAAGCCCAAAAATTAAATGTTCGTCAGGTATTGTGGAAAAACTATGACTTTTTACGTTACATTTGAGATCCCAAAACACCTCTCCCGGGTGGGATCGAACCACCAACCTTTCGGTTAACAGCTGAACGCGCTAAAAAATGCGCCACGGAAGCCCAAAAATTAAATGTTCGTCAGGTATTGTGGAAAAACTCTGACTTTTTACGTTAAATTTAAGAACCCATAACACCGCTTCCGGGTGGGCTCGAACCACCAACCTTTCGGATAAAAGCTGAACGCGCTAACCATTGCGCAACGGAAGCCCAAAAATTAAGTGTTCGTCAGGTATTGTGGAAAAAGTTTGGCTTTTTACGTTACATTTGAGATCCCACAACACCGCTCCCGGATGGGCTCGAACAACCAACCTATTGGTTAACAGCCGAACGCTCTAACCATTGAGCCACGGAAGCTCAGAAATTAAATGGTTGTCAGGTATTGTGGAAAAGTTATGACTTTTCACGCTACATCTGAGACTCCACAACACCTCTCCCGGGTGGGCTCGAACCACCAACCTTTTTGTGGAAAAGTTTTGACTTTTCACGCTACATCTGAGACCCCACAACACCTCTCCCGGGTGGGCTCGAACCACCAACCTTTCGGTTAACAGCTGAACGCGCTAACCATAGCGCCACGGAAGCCCAAAAATAAAATGTTCGTCAGGTATTGTGGAAAAACTTTGGCTTTTTACGTTACATTTGAGATCCCACTACACCGCTCCCGGTTGGGCTCGAACCACCAACCTATTGGTTAACAGCCGAACGCGATAACCATTGAGCCACGGAAGCTCAGAAATTAAATGGTTGTCAGGTATTGTGGAAAAGTTATGACTTTTCACGCTACATCTGAGACTCCACAACACCTCTCCCGGGTGGGCTCGAACCACCAACCTTTTGGTTAACAGCCGAACGCGCTTACCATTGCGCCACGGAAGCCCAAACATTAAATGTTCGTCAGGTGTTGTGGAAAAACTCTGACTTTTTACGTTACATTTGAGATCCCATAACACCTCTCCCGGCTGAGCTCGAACCACCAACCTTTCGGTTAACAGCCGAACGCACTAACCATTGCGCCACGGAAGCCCAAAAAAAAAATGTTCGTCAGGTATTGTGGAAAAAAATTGCCTTTTTACGTTACATTTGAGACTTCACAACACCGCTCCCGGGTGGGCTCGAACCACCAACCTATTGGTTAACAGCCGAACGCGCTAACCATTGAGCCACGGAAGCTCAGAAATTGAAAGGTTGTCAGGTATTGTGGAAAAGTTATGACTTTTCACGCTACATCTGAGACCCCACAAAACCTCTCCCGGGTGGGCTCGAACCACCAACCTTTTGGTTAACAGCCGAACGCGCTTACCATTGCGCCACGGAAGCCCAAACATTAAATGTTCGTCAGGTATTGTGGAAAAACTCTGACTTTTTACGTTACATTTGAGATCCCATAACACCTCTCCCGGCTGAGCTCGAACCACCAACCTTTCGGTTAACAGCCGAACGCACTAACCATTGCGCCACGGAAGCCCAAAAAAAAATGTTCGTCAGGTATTGTGGAAAAACTTTGCCTTTTTACGTTACATTTGAGACTTCACAACACCGCTCCCGGGTGGGCTCGAACCACCAACCTATTGGTTAACAGCCGAACGCGCTAACCATTGAGCCACGGAAGCTCAGAAATTGAAAGGTTGTCAGGTATTGTGGAAAAGTTATGACTTTTCACGCTACATCTGAGACCCCACAAAACCTCTCCCGGGTGGGCTCCACCCACCAACCTTTCGGTTAACAGCCGAACGCGCTAACCATTGCGCCACGGAAGCCCAAAAATTAATTGTTCGTCAGGTATTGTGGAAAAACTTCGCCTTTTCACGTTACATTTGAGACTTCACAACACCGCTCCTTGGTGGGCTCGAACCACCAACCTATTAGTTAACAGCCGAACGCGCTAACCATTGAGCCACGGAAGCTCAGAAATTGAATGGTTGTCAGGTATTGTGGAAAAGTTATGACTTTTCACGCTACATCTGAGACCCCACAACACCTCTCCTGGGTGGGCTCGAACCAACAACCTTTCGGTTAACAGCTGAACGCGCTAAAAAATGCGCCACGGAAGCCCAAAAATTAAATGTTCGTCAGGTATTGTGGAAAAACTATGACTTTTTACGTTACATTTGAGATCCCAAAACACCTCTCCCGGGTGGGATCGAACCACCAACCTTTCGGTTAACAGCTGAACGCGCTAAAAAATGCGCCACGGAAGCCCAAAAATTAAATGTTCGTCAGGTATTGTGGAAAAACTCTGACTTTTTACGTTAAATTTAAGAACCCATAACACCGCTTCCGGGTGGGCTCGAACCACCAACCTTTCGGATAAAAGCTGAACGCGCTAACCATTGCGCAACGGAAGCCCAAAAATTAAGTGTTCGTCAGGTATTGTGGAAAAAGTTTGGCTTTTTACGTTACATTTGAGATCCCACAACACCGCTCCCGGATGGGCTCGAACAACCAACCTATTGGTTAACAGCCGAACGCTCTAACCATTGAGCCACGGAAGCTCAGAAATTAAATGGTTGTCAGGTATTGTGGAAAAGTTATGACTTTTCACGCTACATCTGAGACTCCACAACACCTCTCCCGGGTGGGCTCGAACCACCAACCTTTTTGTGGAAAAGTTTTGACTTTTCACGCTACATCTGAGACCCCACAACACCTCTCCCGGGTGGGCTCGAACCACCAACCTTTCGGTTAACAGCTGAACGCGCTAACCATAGCGCCACGGAAGCCCAAAAATAAAATGTTCGTCAGGTATTGTGGAAAAACTTTGGCTTTTTACGTTACATTTGAGATCCCACTACACCGCTCCCGGTTGGGCTCGAACCACCAACCTATTGGTTAACAGCCGAACGCGATAACCATTGAGCCACGGAAGCTCAGAAATTAAATGGTTGTCAGGTATTGTGGAAAAGTTATGACTTTTCACGCTACATCTGAGACTCCACAACACCTCTCCCGGGTGGGCTCGAACCACCAACCTTTTGGTTAACAGCCGAACGCGCTTACCATTGCGCCACGGAAGCCCAAACATTAAATGTTCGTCAGGTGTTGTGGAAAAACTCTGACTTTTTACGTTACATTTGAGATCCCATAACACCTCTCCCGGCTGAGCTCGAACCACCAACCTTTCGGTTAACAGCCGAACGCACTAACCATTGCGCCACGGAAGCCCAAAAAAAAAATGTTCGTCAGGTATTGTGGAAAATAATTGCCTTTTTACGTTACATTTGAGACTTCACAACACCGCTCCCGGGTGGGCTCGAACCACCAACCTATTGGTTAACAGCCGAACGCGCTAACCATTGAGCCACGGAAGCTCAGAAATTGAAAGGTTGTCAGGTATTGTGGAAAAGTTATGACTTTTCACGCTACATCTGAGACCCCACAAAACCTCTCCCGGGTGGGCTCGAACCACCAACCTTTTGGTTAACAGCCGAACGCGCTTACCATTGCGCCACGGAAGCCCAAACATTAAATGTTCGTCAGGTATTGTGGAAAAACTATGACTTTTTACGTTACATTTGAGATCCCAAAACACCTCTCCCGGGTGGGATCGAACCACCAACCTTTCGGTTAACAGCTGAACGCGCTAAAAAATGCGCCACGGAAGCCCAAAAATTAAATGTTCGTCAGGTATTGTGGAAAAACTCTGACTTTTTACGTTAAATTTAAGAACCCATAACACCGCTTCCGGGTGGGCTCGAACCACCAACCTTTCGGATAAAAGCTGAACGCGCTAACCATTGCGCAACGGAAGCCCAAAAATTAAGTGTTCGTCAGGTATTGTGGAAAAAGTTTGGCTTTTTACGTTACATTTGAGATCCCACAACACCGCTCCCGGATGGGCTCGAACAACCAACCTATTGGTTAACAGCCGAACGCTCTAACCATTGAGCCACGGAAGCTCAGAAATTAAATGGTTGTCAGGTATTGTGGAAAAGTTATGACTTTTCACGCTACATCTGAGACTCCACAACACCTCTCCCGGGTGGGCTCGAACCACCAACCTTTTTGTGGAAAAGTTTTGACTTTTCACGCTACATCTGAGACCCCACAACACCTCTCCCGGGTGGGCTCGAACCACCAACCTTTCGGTTAACAGCTGAACGCGCTAACCATAGCGCCACGGAAGCCCAAAAATAAAATGTTCGTCAGGTATTGTGGAAAAACTTTGGCTTTTTACGTTACATTTGAGATCCCACTACACCGCTCCCGGTTGGGCTCGAACCACCAACCTATTGGTTAACAGCCGAACGCGATAACCATTGAGCCACGGAAGCTCAGAAATTAAATGGTTGTCAGGTATTGTGGAAAAGTTATGACTTTTCACGCTACATCTGAGACTCCACAACACCTCTCCCGGGTGGGCTCGAACCACCAACCTTTTGGTTAACAGCCGAACGCGCTTACCATTGCGCCACGGAAGCCCAAACATTAAATGTTCGTCAGGTGTTGTGGAAAAACTCTGACTTTTTACGTTACATTTGAGATCCCATAACACCTCTCCCGGCTGAGCTCGAACCACCAACCTTTCGGTTAACAGCCGAACGCACTAACCATTGCGCCACGGAAGCCCAAAAAAAAAATGTTCGTCAGGTATTGTGGAAAAAAATTGCCTTTTTACGTTACATTTGAGACTTCACAACACCGCTCCCGGGTGGGCTCGAACCACCAACCTATTGGTTAACAGCCGAACGCGCTAACCATTGAGCCACGGAAGCTCAGAAATTGAAAGGTTGTCAGGTATTGTGGAAAAGTTATGACTTTTCACGCTACATCTGAGACCCCACAAAACCTCTCCCGGGTGGGCTCGAACCACCAACCTTTTGGTTAACAGCCGAACGCGCTTACCATTGCGCCACGGAAGCCCAAACATTAAATGTTCGTCAGGTATTGTGGAAAAACTCTGACTTTTTACGTTACATTTGAGACTTCACAACACCGCTCCTTGGTGGGCTCGAACCACCAACCTATTAGTTAACAGCCGAACGCGCTAACCATTGAGCCACGGAAGCTCAGAAATTGAATGGTTGTCAGGTATTGTGGAAAAGTTATGACTTTTCACGCTACATCTGAGACCCCACAACACCTCTCCTGGGTGGGCTCGAACCAACAACCTTTCGGTTAACAGCTGAACGCGCTAAAAAATGCGCCACGGAAGCCCAAAAATTAAATGTTCGTCAGGTATTGTGGAAAAACTATGACTTTTTACGTTACATTTGAGATCCCAAAACACCTCTCCCGGGTGGGATCGAACCACCAACCTTTCGGTTAACAGCTGAACGCGCTAAAAAATGCGCCACGGAAGCCCAAAAATTAAATGTTCGTCAGGTATTGTGGAAAAACTCTGACTTTTTACGTTAAATTTAAGAACCCATAACACCGCTTCCGGGTGGGCTCGAACCACCAACCTTTCGGATAAAAGCTGAACGCGCTAACCATTGCGCAACGGAAGCCCAAAAATTAAGTGTTCGTCAGGTATTGTGGAAAAAGTTTGGCTTTTTACGTTACATTTGAGATCCCACAACACCGCTCCCGGATGGGCTCGAACAACCAACCTATTGGTTAACAGCCGAACGCTCTAACCATTGAGCCACGGAAGCTCAGAAATTAAATGGTTGTCAGGTATTGTGGAAAAGTTATGACTTTTCACGCTACATCTGAGACTCCACAACACCTCTCCCGGGTGGGCTCGAACCACCAACCTTTTTGTGGAAAAGTTTTGACTTTTCACGCTACATCTGAGACCCCACAACACCTCTCCCTGGTGGGCTCGAACCACCAACCTTTCGGTTAACAGCTGAACGCGCTAACCATAGCGCCACGGAAGCCCAAAAATAAAATGTTCGTCAGGTATTGTGGAAAAACTTTGGCTTTTTACGTTACATTTGAGATCCCACTACACCGCTCCCGGTTGGGCTCGAACCACCAACCTATTGGTTAACAGCCGAACGCTCTAACCATTGCGCCACGGAAGCTCAGAAATTAAATGGTTGTCAGGTATTGTGGGAAAACTTTGGCTTTTTACGTTACATTTGAGATCTCACAACACCACTCCCGGGTGGGCTCGAACCACCAACCTATTGGTTAACAGCCGAACGCGATAACCATTGAGCCATGGGAGCTCAGAAATTAAATGGTTGTCACGTATTGTGGAAAAACTTTGGCTTTTTACGTTACATTTGAGACTTCACAACACCGCTCCCGGGTGGGCTCGAACCACCAACCTTTGGGTTAACAGCCGAACGCGCTAACCATTGCGCTACGGAAGCCCAAAAAATAAATGGTCGTCAGGTATTGTGGAAAAACTTTGGCTTTTTAAGTTACATTTGAGACTCCACAACACCTCTCCCGGGTGGGCTCGAACCACCAACCTTTCGGTTAACATCCGAACGCGCTAACCATGGAGCCAAAGAAGCTCAGAAATGAAATGGTCTTCAGCTATTGTGGAAAAACTCTGACTTTTACCTTACATTTGAGATCCCATAACACCGCTCCCGGGTGGGCTCGAACCACCAACATTTTGGTTAACAGCCAAACGCGCTAACCATTGCGCCACGGAAGCCCAAAAATTAAATGGTCGTCAGGTATTGTGGAAAAACTTTGGCTTTTTACGTTACATTTGAGATCCCACAACACCGCTCCCGGATGGGCTCGAACAACCAACCTATTGGTTAACAGCCGAACGCTCTAACCATTGAGCCACGGAAGCTCAGAAATTAAATGGTTGTCAGGTATTGTGGAAAAGTTATGACTTTTCACGCTACATCTGAGACTCCACAACACCTCTCCCGGGTGGGCTCGAACCACCAACCTTTTTGTGGAAAAGTTTTGACTTTTCACGCTACATCTGAGACCCCACAACACCTCTCCCGGGTGGGCTCGACCACCAACCTTTCGGTTAACAGCTGAACGCGCTAACCATAGCGCCACGGAAGCCCAAAAATAAAATGTTCGTCAGGTATTGTGGAAAAACTTTGGCTTTTTACGTTACATTTGAGATCCCACTACACCGCTCCCGGTTGGACTCGAACCACCAACCTATTGGTTAACAGCCGAACGCTCTAACCATTGAGCCACGGAAGCTCAGAAATTAAATGGTTGTCAGGTATTGTGGGAAAACTTTGGCTTTTTACATTACATTTGAGATCTCACAACACCACTCCCGGGTGGGCTCGAACCACCAACCTATTGGTTAACAGCCGAACGCGATAACCATTGAGCCATGGGAGCTCAGAAATTAAATGGTTGTCACGTATTGTGGAAAAGTTATGACTTTTCACGCTACATCTGAGACTCCACAACACCTCTCCCGGGTGGGCTCGAACCACCAACCTTTTTGTGGAAAAGTTTTGACTTATCACGCTACATCTGAGACCCCACAACACCTCTCCCTGGTGGGCTCGAACCACCAACCTTTCGGTTAACAGCTGAACGCGCTAACCATAGCGCCACGGAAGCCCAAAAATAAAATGTTCGTCAGGTATTGTGGAAAAACTTTGGCTTTTTACGTTACATTTGAGATCCCACTACACCGCTCCCGGTTGGGCTCGAACCACCAACCTATTGGTTAACAGCCGAACGCTCTAACCATTGCGCCACGGAAGCTCAGAAATTAAATGGTTGTCAGGTATTGTGGGAAAACTTTGGCTTTTTACGTTACATTTGAGATCTCACAACACCACTCCCGGGTGGGCTCGAACCACCAACCTATTGGTTAACAGCCGAACGCGATAACCATTGAGCCATGGGAGCTCAGAAATTAAATGGTTGTCACGTATTGTGGAAAAACTTTGGCTTTTTACGTTACATTTGAGACTTCACAACACCGCTCCCGGGTGGGCTCGAACCACCAACCTTTGGGTTAACAGCCGAACGCGCTAACCATTGCGCTACGGAAGCCCAAAAAATAAATGGTCGTCAGGTATTGTGGAAAAACTTTGGCTTTTTAAGTTACATTTGAGACTCCACAACACCTCTCCCGGGTGGGCTCGAACCACCAACCTTTCGGTTAACATCCGAACGCGCTAACCATGGAGCCAAAGAAGCTCAGAAATGAAATGGTCTTCAGCTATTGTGGAAAAACTCTGACTTTTACCTTACATTTGAGATCCCATAACACCGCTCCCGGGTGGGCTCGAACCACCAACATTTTGGTTAACAGCCAAACGCGCTAACCATTGCGCCACGGAAGCCCAAAAATTAAATGGTCGTCAGGTATTGTGGAAAAACTTTGGCTTTTTACGTTACATTTGAGATCCCACAACACCGCTCCCGGATGGGCTCGAACAACCAACCTATTGGTTAACAGCCGAACGCTCTAACCATTGAGCCACGGAAGCTCAGAAATTAAATGGTTGTCAGGTATTGTGGAAAAGTTATGACTTTTCACGCTACATCTGAGACTCCACAACACCTCTCCCGGGTGGGCTCGAACCACCAACCTTTTTGTGGAAAAGTTTTGACTTTTCACGCTACATCTGAGACCCCACAACACCTCTCCCGGGTGGGCTCGACCACCAACCTTTCGGTTAACAGCTGAACGCGCTAACCATAGCGCCACGGAAGCCCAAAAATAAAATGTTCGTCAGGTATTGTGGAAAAACTTTGGCTTTTTACGTTACATTTGAGATCCCACTACACCGCTCCCGGTTGGACTCGAACCACCAACCTATTGGTTAACAGCCGAACGCTCTAACCATTGAGCCACGGAAGCTCAGAAATTAAATGGTTGTCAGGTATTGTGGGAAAACTTTGGCTTTTTACGTTACATTTGAGATCTCACAACACCACTCCCGGGTGGGCTCGAACCACCAACCTATTGGTTAACAGCCGAACGCGATAACCATTGAGCCATGGGAGCTCAGAAATTAAATGGTTGTCACGTATTGTGGAAAAACTTTGGCTTTTTACGTTACATTTGAGACTTCACAACACCGCTCCCGGGTGGGCTCGAACCACCAACCTTTGGGTTAACAGCCGAACGCGCTAACCATGGAGCCAAAGAAGCTCAGAAATGAAATAGTCTTCAGCTATTGTGGAAAAACTCTGACTTTTTACGTTTCATTTGAGATCCCATAACACCGCTCCCGTGTGGGCTCGAACCACCAACCTATTGGTTAACAGCCGAACGCGATAACCATTGAGCCACGGGAGCTCAGAAATTAAATGGTTGTCACGTATTGTGGAAAAGTTTTGACTTTTTACGCTACATCTGAGACTCCACAACACCTCTTCCGGGTGGGCTCGAACCACCAACCTTTCGGTTAACAGCCGAACGCGCTAACCATTGAGCCACGGAATCTCAGAAATTAAATGGTTGTCAGGTATTGTGGAAAAACTTTGGCTTTTTACGTTACATTTGAGATCCCACAACACCGCTCCCGGGTGGGCTCGAACCACCAACCTATTGGTTAACAGCCGAACGCGATAACCATTGAGCCACGGGAGCTCAGAAATTAAATGGTTGTCACGTATCGTGGAAAATGTTTGGCTTTTTACGTTACATTTGAGACTTCACAACACCGCTCCCGGGTGGGCTCGAACCACCAACCTTTCGGTTAACAGCCGAACGCGCTAACCATTGCGTTACGGAAGCCCAAAAAATAAATGGTCGTCAGGTATTGTGGAAAAGCTTTGGCTTTTTACGTTACATTTGAGATCCCATAACACCGCTCCCGGGTGGGCTTGAACCACCAACCTTTCGGTTAACAGCCGAACGTGCTAACCATTGAGCCACGGAATCTCAGAAATTAAATGGTTGTCAGGTATTGTGGAATAACTTTGGCTTTTTACGTTACATTTGAGATCCCACAACACCTCTCCCGGGTGGGCTCGAACCACCAACCTTTTGGTTAACAGCCGAACGCGCTTACCATTGCGCCACGGAAGCCCAAACATTAAATGTTCGTCAGGTGTTGTGGAAAAACTCTGACTTTTTACGTTACATTTGAGATCCCATAACACCTCTCCCGGCTGAGCTCGAACCACCAACCTTTCGGTTAACAGCCGAACGCACTAACCATTGCGCCACGGAAGCCCAAAAAAAAAATGTTCGTCAGGTATTGTGGAAAAAAATTGCCTTTTTACGTTACATTTGAGACTTCACAACACCGCTCCCGGGTGGGCTCGAACCACCAACCTATTGGTAAACAGCCGAACGCGCTAACCATTGAGCCACGGAAGCTCAGAAATTGAAAGGTTGTCAGGTATTGTGGAAAAGTTATGACTTTTCACGCTACATCTGAGACCCCACAAAACCTCTCCCGGGTGGGCTCGAACCACCAACCTTTTGGTTAACAGCCGAACGCGCTTACCATTGCGCCACGGAAGCCCAAACATTAAATGTTCGTCAGGTATTGTGGAAAAACTCTGACTTTTTACGTTACATTTGAGATCCCATAACACCTCTCCCGGCTGAGCTCGAACCACCAACCTTTCGGTTAACAGCCGAACGCACTAACCATTGCGCCACGGAAGCCCAAAAAAAAAAATGTTCGTCAGGTATTGTGGAAAAACTTTGCCTTTTTACGTTACATTTGAGACTTCACAACACCGCTCCCGGGTGGGCTCGAACCACCAACCTATTGGTTAACAGCCGAACGCGCTAACCATTGAGCCACGGAAGCTCAGAAATTGAAAGGTTGTCAGGTATTGTGGAAAACTTATGACTTTTCACGCTACATCTGAGACCCCACAAAACCTCTCCCGGGTGGGCTCCAACCACCAACCTTTCGGTTAACAGCCGAACGCGCTAACCATTGCGCCACGGAAGCCCAAAAATTAATTGTTCGTCAGGTATTGTGGAAAAACTTCGCCTTTTCACGTTACATTTGAGACTTCACAACACCGCTCCTTGGTGGGCTCGAACCACCAACCTATTAGTTAACAGCCGAACGCGCTAACCATTGAGCCACGGAAGCTCAGAAATTGAATGGTTGTCAGGTATTGTGGAAAAGTTATGACTTTTCACGCTACATCTGAGACCCCACAACACCTCTCCTGGGTGGGCTCGAACCAACAACCTTTCGGTTAACAGCTGAACGCGCTAAAAAATGCGCCACGGAAGCCCAAAAATTAAATATTCGTCAGGTATTGTGGAAAAACTATGACTTTTTACGTTACATTTGAGATCCCAAAACACCTCTCCCGGGTGGGATCGAACCACCAACCTTTCGGTTAACAGCTGAACGCGCTAAAAAATGCGCCACGGAAGCCCAAAAATTAAATGTTCGTCAGGTATTGTGGAAAAACTCTGACTTTTTACGTTAAATTTAAGAACCCATAACACCGCTTCCGGGTGGGCTCGAACCACCAACCTTTCGGATAAAAGCTGAACGCGCTAACCATTGCGCAACGGAAGCCCAAAAATTAAGTGTTCGTCAGGTATTGTGGAAAAACTCTGACTTTTTACGTTACATTTGAGACCCCACAACACCTCTCCCGGGTGGGCTCGAACCACCAACCTTTCGGTTAACAGCCGAACGCGCTAACCATTGTGCCACGGAAGCCCAAAAATTAAATGTTCGTCAGGTATTGTGGAAAAACTCTGACTTTTTACGTTACATTTGAGATCCCATAACACCGCTCCCGGCTGGGCTCGAACCACCAACCTTTCGGTTAACAGCCGAACGCGCTAACCATTGCGCCACGGAAGCCCAAAAAAAATGTTCGTCAGGTATTGTGGAAAAACTTTGCCTTTTTACGTTACATTTGAGACTTCACAACACCGCTCCCGGGTGGGCTCGAACCACCAACCTATTGGTTAACAGCCGAACGCGCTAACCATTGAGCCACGGAAGCTCAGAAATTGAAAGGTTGTCAGGTATTGTGGAAAAGTTATGACTTTTCACGCTACATCTGAGACCCCACAAAACCTCTCCCGGGTGGGCTCCAACCACCAACCTTTCGGTTAACAGCCGAACGCGCTAACCATTGCGCCACGGAAGCCCAAAAATTAATTGTTCGTCAGGTATTGTGGAAAAACTTTGCCTTTTCACGTTACATTTGAGACTTCACAACACCGCTCCTTGGTGGGCTCGAACCACCAACCTATTAGTTAACAGCCGAACGCGCTAACCATTGAGCCACGGAAGCTCAGAAATTGAATGGTTGTCAGGTATTGTGGAAAAGTTATGACTTTTCACGCTACATCTGAGACCCCACAACACCTCTCCTGGGTGGGCTCGAACCAACAACCTTTCGGTTAACAGCTGAACGCGCTAAAAAATGCGCCACGGAAGCCCAAAAATTAAATGTTCGACAGGTATTGTGGAAAAACTATGACTTTTTACGTTACATTTGAGATCCCAAAACACCTCTCCCGGGTGGGATCGAACCACCAACCTTTCGGTTAACAGCTGAACGCGCTAAAAAATGCGCCACGGAAGCCCAAAAATTAAATGTTCGTCAGGTATTGTGGAAAAACTCTGACTTTTTACGTTAAATTTAAGAACCCATAACACCGCTTCCGGGTGGGCTCGAACCACCAACCTTTCGGATAAAAGCTGAACGCGCTAACCATTGCGCAACGGAAGCCCAAAAATTAAGTGTTCGTCAGGTATTGTGGAAAAACTCTGACTTTTTACGTTACATTTGAGACCCCACAACACCTCTCCCGGGTGGGCTCGAACCACCAACCTTTCGGTTAACAGCCGAACGCGCTAACCATTGTGCCACGGAAGCCCAAAAATTAAATGTTCGTCAGGTATTGTGGAAAAACTCTGACTTTTTACGTTACATTTGAGATCCCATAACACCTCTCCCGGCTGAGCTCGAACCACCAACCTTTCGGTTAACAGCCGAACGCACTAACCATTGCGCCACGGAAGCCCAAAAAAAAATGTTCGTCAGGTATTGTGGAAAAACTTTGCCTTTTTACGTTACATTTGAGACTTCACAACACCGCTCCCGGGTGGGCTCGAACCACCAACCTATTGGTTAACAGCCGAACGCGCTAACCATTGAGCCACGGAAGCTCAGAAATTGAAAGGTTGTCAGGTATTGTGGAAAAGTTATGACTTTTCACGTTACATCTGAGACCCCACAAAACCTCTCCCGGGTGGGCTCCAACCACCAACCTTTCGGTTAACAGCCGAACGCGCTAACCATTGCGCCACGGAAGCCCAAAAATTAATTGTTCGTCAGGTATTGTGGAAAAACTTCGCCTTTTCACGTTACATTTGAGACTTCACAACACCGCTCCTTGGTGGGCTCGAACCACCAACCTATTAGTTAACAGCCGAACGCGCTAACCATTGAGCCACGGAAGCTCAGAAATTGAATGGTTGTCAGGTATTGTGGAAAAGTTATGACTTTTCACGCTACATCTGAGACCCCACAACACCTCTCCTGGGTGGGCTCGAACCAACAACCTTTCGGTTAACAGCTGAACGCGCTAAAAAATGCGCCACGGAAGCCCAAAAATTAAATATTCGTCAGGTATTGTGGAAAAACTATGACTTTTTACGTTACATTTGAGATCCCAAAACACCTCTCCCGGGTGGGATCGAACCACCAACCTTTCGGTTAACAGCTGAACGCGCTAAAAAATGCGCCACGGAAGCCCAAAAATTAAATGTTCGTCAGGTATTTTGGAAAAACTCTGACTTTTTACGTTAAATTTAAGAACCCATAACACCGCTTCCGGGTGGGCTCGAACCACCAACCTTTCGGATAAAAGCTGAACGCGCTAACCATTGCGCAACGGAAGCCCAAAAATTAAGTGTTCGTCAGGTATTGTGGAAAAACTCTGACTTTTTACGTTACATTTGAGACCCCACAACACCTCTCCCGGGTGGGCTCGAACCACCAACCTTTCGGTTAACAGCCGAACGCGCTAACCATTGTGCCACGGAAGCCCAAAAATTAAATGTTCGTCAGGTATTGTGGAAAAACTCTGACTTTTTACGTTACATTTGAGATCCCATAACACCGCTCCCGGCTGGGCTCGAACCACCAACCTTTCGGTTAACAGCCGAACGCGCTAACCATTGCGCCACGGAAGCCCAAAAAAAATGTTCGTCAGGTATTGTGGAAAAACTTTGCCTTTTTACGTTACATTTGAGACTTCACAACACCGCTCCCGGGTGGGCTCGAACCACCAACCTATTGGTTAACAGCCGAACGCGCTAACCATTGAGCCACGGAAGCTCAGAAATTGAAAGGTTGTCAGGTATTGTGGAAAAGTTATGACTTTTCACGCTACATCTGAGACCCCACAAAACCTCTCCCGGGTGGGCTCCAACCACCAACCTTTCGGTTAACAGCCGAACGCGCTAACCATTGCGCCACGGAAGCCCAAAAATTAAATGTTCGTCAGCTATTGTGGAAAAACTTTGCCTTTTTACGTTACATTTGAGACTTCACAACACCGCTCCCGGGTGGGCTCGAACCACCAACCTATTGGTTAACAGCCGAACGCGCTAACCATTGAGCCACGGAAGCTCAGAAATTGAATGGTTGTCAGGTATTGTGGAAAAGTTATGACTTTTCACGCTACATCTGAGACCCCACAAAACCTCTCCCGGGTGGGCTCCAACCACCAACCTTTCGGTTAACAGCCGAACGCGCTAACCATTGCGCCACGGAAGCCCAAAAATTAATTGTTCGTCAGGTATTGTGGAAAAACTTTGCCTTTTCACGTTACATTTGAGACTTCACAACACCGCTCCTTGGTGGGCTCGAACCACCAACCTATTAGTTAACAGCCGAACGCGCTAACCATTGAGCCACGGAAGCTCAGAAATTGAATGGTTGTCAGGTATTGTGGAAAAGTTATGACTTTTCACGCTACATCTGAGACCCCACAACACCTCTCCTGGGTGGGCTCGAACCAACAACCTTTCGGTTAACAGCTGAACGCGCTAAAAAATGCGCCACGGAAGCCCAAAAATTAAATGTTCGACAGGTATTGTGGAAAAACTATGACTTTTTACGTTACATTTGAGATCCCAAAACACCTCTCCCGGGTGGGATCGAACCACCAACCTTTCGGTTAACAGCTGAACGCGCTAAAAAATGCGCCACGGAAGCCCAAAAATTAAATGTTCGTCAGGTATTGTGGAAAAACTCTGACTTTTTACGTTAAATTTAAGAACCCATAACACCGCTTCCGGGTGGGCTCGAACCACCAACCTTTCGGATAAAAGCTGAACGCGCTAACCATTGCGCAACGGAAGCCCAAAAATTAAGTGTTCGTCAGGTATTGTGGAAAAACTCTGACTTTTTACGTTACATTTGAGACCCCACAACACCTCTCCCGGGTGGGCTCGAACCACCAACCTTTCGGTTAACAGCCGAACGCGCTAACCATTGTGCCACGGAAGCCCAAAAATTAAATGTTCGTCAGGTATTGTGGAAAAACTCTGACTTTTTACGTTACATTTGAGATCCCATAACACCGCTCCCGGCTGGGCTCGAACCACCAACCTTTCGGTTAACAGCCGAACGCGCTAACCATTGCGCCAGGGAAGCCCAAAAAAATGTTCGTCAGGTATTGTGGAAAAACTTTGCCTTTTTACGTTACATTTGAGACTTCACAACACCGCTCCCGGGTGGGCTCGAACCACCAACCTATTAGTTAACAGCCGAACGCGCTAACCATTGAGCCACGGAAGCTCAGAAATTGAAAGGTTGTCAGGTATTGTGGAAAAGTTATGACTTTTCACGCTACATCTGAGACCCCACAACACCTCTCCCGGGTGGGCTCCAACCACCAACCTTTCGGTTAACAGCCGAACGCGCTAACCATTGCGCCACGGAAGCCCAAAAATTAAATGTTCGTCAGGTATTGTGGAAAAACTTTGCCTTTTTACGTTACATTTGAGACTTCACAACACCGCTCCCGGGTGGGCTCGAACCACCAACCTATTGGTTAACAGCCGAACGCGCTAACCATTGAGCTACGGAAGCTCAGAAATTGAATGGTTGTCAGGTATTGTGGAAAAGTTATGACTTTTCACGCTACATCTGAGACCCCACAACACCTCTCCCGGGTGGGCTCCAACCACCAACCTTTCGGTTAACAGCCGAACGCGCTAACCATTGCGCCACGGAAGCCCAAAAATTAAATGTTCGTCAGGTATTGTGGAAAAACTTTGCCTTTTTACGTTACATTTGAGACTTCACAACACCGCTCCCGGGTGGGCTCGAACCACCAACCTATTGGTTAACAGCCGAACGCGCTAACCATTGAGCCACGGAAGCTCAGAAATTGAATGGTTGTCAGGTATTGTGGAAAAGTTATGACTTTTCACGCTACATCTGAGACCCCACAACACCTCTCCTGGGTGGGCTCGAACCAACAACCTTTCGGTTAACAGCTGAACGCGCTAAAAAATGCGCCACGGAAGCCCAAAAATTAAATGTTCGTCAGGTATTGTGGAAAAACTCTGACTTTTTACGTTAAATTTAAGAACCCATAACACCGCTTCCGGGTGGGCTCGAACCACCAACCTTTCGGATAAAAGCTGAACGCGCTAACCATTGCGCAACGGAAGCCCAAAAATTAAGTGTTCGTCAGGTATTGTGGAAAAACTCTGACTTTTTACGTTACATTTGAGACCCCACAACACCTCTCCCGGGTGGGCTCGAACCACCAACCTTTCGGTTAACAGCCGAACGCGCTAACCATTGTGCCACGGAAGCCCAAAAATTAAATGTTCGTCAGGTATTGTGGAAAAACTCTGACTTTTTACGTTACATTTGAGATCCCATAACACCGCTCCCGGCTGGGCTCGAACCACCAACCTTTCGGTTAACAGCCGAACGCGCTAACCATTGCGCCACGGAAGCCCAAAAAAAATGTTCGTCAAGTATTGTGGAAAAACTTTGCCTTTTTACGTTACATTTGAGACTTCACAACACCGCTCCCGGGTGGGCTCGAACCACCAACCTATTGGTTAACAGCCGAACGCGCTAACCATTGTGCCACGGAAGCTCAGAAATTGAAAGGTTGTCAGGTATTGTGGAAAAGTTATGACTTTTCACGCTACATCTGAGACCCCACAACACCTCTCCCGGGTGGGCTCCAACCACCAACCTTTCGGTTAACAGCCGAACGCGCTAATCATTGCGCCACGGAAGCCCAAAAATTAAATGTTCGTCAGGTATTGTGGAAAAACTTTGCCTTTTTACGTTACATTTGAGACTTCACAACACCGCTCCCGGGTGGGCTCGAACCACCAACCTATTGGTTAACAGCCGAACGCGCTAACCATTGAGCCACGGAAGCTCAGAAATTGAATGGTTGTCAGGTATTGTGGAAAAGTTATGACTTTTCACGCTACATCTGAGACCCCACAACACCTCTCCCGGGTGGGCTCCAACCACCAACCTTTCGGTTAACAGCCGAACGCGCTAACCATTGCGCCACGGAAGCCCAAAAATTAAATGTTCGTCAGGTATTGTGGAAAAACTTTGCCTTTTTACGTTACATTTGAGACTTCACAACACCGCTCCCGGGTGGGCTCGAACCACCAACCTATTGGTTAACAGCCGAACGCGCTAACCATTGAGCCACGGAAGCTCAGAAATTGAATGGTTGTCAGGTATTGTGGAAAAGTTATGACTTTTCACGCTACATCTGAGACCCCACAACACCTCTCCTGGGTGGGCTCGAACCAACAACCTTTCGGTTAACAGCTGAACGCGCTAAAAAATGCGCCACGGAAGCCCAAAAATTAAATGTTCGTCAGGTATTGTGGAAAAACTATGACTTTTTACGTTACATTTGAGATCCCAAAACACCTCTCCTGGGTGGGATCGAACCACCAACCTTTCGGTTAACAGCTGAACGCGCTAAAAAATGCGCCACGGAAGCCCAAAAATTAAATGTTCGTCAGGTATTGTGGAAAAACTCTGACTTTTTACGTTAAATTTAAGAACCCATAACACCGCTTCCGGGTGGGCTCGAACCACCAACCTTTCGGTTAAAAGCTGAACGCGCTAACCATTGCGCAACGAAAGCCCAAAAATTAAGTGTTCGTCAGGTATTGTGGAAAAACTATGACTTTTTACGTTACATTTGAGACCCCACAACACCTCTCCCGGGTGGGATCGAACCACCAACCTTTCGGTTAACAGCTGAACGCGCTAAAAAATGCGCCACGGAAGCCCAAAAATTAAATGTTCGTCAGGTATTGTGGAAAAACTCTGACTTTTTACGTTAAATTTAAGAACCCATAACACCGCTTCCGGGTGGGCTCGAACCACCAACCTTTCGGTTAAAAGCTGAACGCGCTAACCATTGCGCAACGGAAGCCCAAAAATTAAGTGTTCGTCAGGTATTGTGGAAAAACTCTGAATTTTTACGTTAAATTTAAGAACCCATAACACCGCTTCCGGGTGGGCTCGAACCACCAACCTTTCGGTTAAAAGCTGAACGCGCTAACCATTGCGCAACGAAAGCCCAAAAATTAAGTGTTCGTCAGGTATTGTGGAAAAACTATGACTTTTTACGTTACATTTGAGACCCCACAACACCTCTCCCGGGTGGGATCGAACCACCAACCTTTCGGTTAACAGCTGAACGCGCTAAAAAATGCGCCACGGAAGGCCGAAAATTAAATGTTCGTCAGGTATTGTGGAAAAACTATGACTTTTTACGTTACATTTGAGATCCCAAAACACCTCTCCCGGGTGGGATCGAACCACCAACCTTTCGGTTAACAGCTGAACGCGCTAAAAAATGCGCCACGGAAGCCCAAAAATTAAATGTTCGTCAGGTATTGTGGAAAAACTCTGACTTTTTACGTTAAATTTAAAAACCCATAACACCGCTTCCGGGTGGGCTCGAACCACCAACCTTTCGGTTAAAAGCTGAACGCGCTAACCATTGCGCAACGGAAACCCAAAAATTAAGTGTTCGTCAGGTATTGTGGAAAAACTCTGACTTTTTACGTTACATTTGAGACCCCACAACACCTCTCCCGGGTGGGCTCGAACCACCAACCTTTCGGTTAACAGCCGAACGCGCTAACCATTGTGCCACGGAAGCCCGAAAATTAAATGTTCGTCAGGTATTGTGGAAAAACTCTGACTTTTTACGTTACATTTGAGATCCCATAACACCGCTCCCGGCTGGGCTCGAACCACCAACCTTTCGGTTAACAGTCGAACGCGCTAACCATTGCGCCACGGAAGCCCAAAAATTAAATGTTCGTCAGGTATTGTGGAAAAACTCTGACTTTTTACGTTACATTTGAGATCCCATAACACCGCTCCCGGCTGGGCTCGAACCACCAACCTTTCGGTTAACAGCCGAACGCGCTAACCATTGCGCCACGGAAGCCCAAAAAAAAATGTTCGTCAGGTATTGTGGAAAAACTTTGCCTTTTTACGTTACATTTGAGATCCCATAACACCGCTCCCGGCTGGGCTCGAACCACCAACCTTTCGGTTAACAGCCGAACGCGCTAACCATTGCGCCACGGAAGCCCAAAAAAAATGTTCGTCAGGTATTGTGGAAAAACTTTGCCTTTTTACGTTACATTTGAGACTTCACAACACCGCTCCCGGGTGGGCTCGAACCACCAAACTATTGGTTAACAGCCGAACGCGCTAACCATTGAGCCACGGAAGCTCAGAAATTGAAAGGTTGTCAGGTATTGTGGAAAAGTTATGACTTTTCACGCTACATCTGAGACCCCACAACACCTCTCCCGGGTGGGCTCCAACCACCAACCTTTCGGTTAACAGCCGAACGCGCTAACCATTGCGCCACGGAAGCCCAAAAATTAAATGTTCGTCAGGTATTGTGGAAAAACTTTGCCTTTTTACGTTACATTTGAGACTTCACAACACCGCTCCCGGGTGGGCTCGAACCACCAACCTATTGGTTAACAGCCGAACGCGCTAACCATTGAGCCACGGAAGCTCAGAAATTGAATGGTTGTCAGGTATTGTGGAAAAGTTATGACTTTTCACGCTACATCTGAGACCCCACAACACCTCTCCTGGGTGGGCTCGAACCAACAACCTTTCGGTTAACAGCTGAACGCGCTAAAAAATGCGCCACGGAAGCCCAAAAATTAAATGTTCGTCAGGTATTGTGGAAAAACTATGACTTTTTACGTTACATTTGAGATCCCAAAACACCTCTCCCGGGTGGGATCGAACCACCAACCTTTCGGTTAACAGCTGAACGCGCTAAAAAATGCACCACGGAAGCCCAAAAATTAAATGTTCGTCAGGTATTGTGGAAAAACTCTGACTTTTTACGTTAAATTTAAGAACCCATAACACCGCTTCCGGGTGGGCTCGAAACACCAACCTTTCGGTTAAAAGCTGAACGCGCTAACCATTGCGCAACGGAAGCCCAAAAATTAAGTGTTCGTCAGGTATTGTGGAAAAACTCTGACTTTTTACGTTAAATTTAAGAACCCATAACACCGCTTCCGGGTGGGCTCGAACCACCAACCTTTCGGTTAAAAGCTGAACGCGCTAACCATTGCGCAACGGAAGCCCAAAAATTAAGTGTTCGTCAGGTATTGTGGAAAAACTATGACTTTTTACGTTACATTTGAGACCCCACAACACCTCTCCCGGGCGGGATCGAACCACCAACCTTTCGGTTAACAGCTGAACGCGCTAAAAAATGCGCCACGGAAGCCCGAAAATTAAATGTTCGTCAGGTATTGTGGAAAAACTATGACTTTTTACGTTACATTTGAGATCCCAAAACACCTCTCCCGGCTGGGATCGAACCACCAACCTTTCGGTTAACAGCTGAACGCGCTAAAAAATGCGCCACGGAAGCCCAAAAATTAAATGTTCGTCAGGTATTGTGGAAAAACTCTGACTTTTTACGTTAAATTTAAAAACCCATAACACCGCTTCCGGGTGGGCTCGAACCACCAACCTTTCGGTTAAAAGCTGACCGCGCTAACCATTGCGCAACGGAAGCCCAAAAATTAAGTGTTCGTCAGGTATTGTGGAAAAACTCTGACTTTTTACGTTACATTTGAGATCCCATAACACCGCTCCCGGCTGGGCTCGAACCACCAACCTTTCGGTTAACAGCCGAACGCGCTAACCATTGCGCCACGGAAGCCCAAAAAAAAATGTTCGTCAGGTATTGTGGAAAAACTTTGCCTTTTTACGTTACATTTGAGACTTCACAACACCGCTCCCGGGTGGGCTCGAACCACCAACCTATTGGTTAACAGCCGAACGCGCTAACCATTGAGCCACGGAAGCTCAGAAATTGAAAGGTTGTCAGGTATTGTGGAAAAGTTATGACTTTTCACGCTACATCTGAGACCCCACAACACCTCTCCCGGGTGGGCTCGAACCACCAACCTTTCGGTTAACAGCCGAACGCGCTAACCATTGTGCCACGGAAGCCCAAAAATTAAATGTTCGTCAGGTATTGTGGAAAAACTCTGACTTTTTACGTTACATTTGAGATCCCATAACACCGCTCCCGGCTGGGCTCGAACCACCAACCTTTCGGTTAACAGCCGAACGCGCTAACCATTGCGCCACGGAAGCCCAAAAAAAAATGTTCGTCAGGTATTGTGGAAAAACTTTGCCTTTTTACGTTACATTTGAGACTTCACAACACCGCTCCCGGGTGGGCTCGAACCTCCAACCTATTGGTTAACAGCCGAACGCGCTAACCATTGAGCCACGGAAGCTCAGAAATTGAAAGGTTGTCAGGTATTGTGGAAAGGTTATGACTTTTCACGCTACATCTGAGACCCCACAACACCTCTCCCGGGTGGGCTCCAACCACCAACCTTTCGGTTAACAGCCGAACGCGCTAACCATTGCGCCACGGAAGCCCAAAAATTAAATGATCGTCAGGTATTGTGGAAAAACTTTGCCTTTTTACGTTACATTTGAGACTTCACAACACCGCTCCCGGGTGGGCTCGAACCACCAACCTATTGGTTAACAGCCGAACGCGCTAACCATTGTGCCACGGAAGCCCAAAAATTAAATGTTCGTCAGGTATTGTGGAAAAACTCTGACTTTTTACGTTACATTTGAGATCCCATAACACCGCTCCCGGCTGGGCTCGAACCACCAACCTTTCGGTTAACAGCCGAACGCGCTAACCATTGCGCCACGGAAGCCCAAAAAAAATGTTCGTCAGGTATTGTGGAAAAACTTTGCCTTTTTACGTTACATTTGAGACTTCACAACACCGCTCCCGGGTGGGCTCGAACCACCAACCTATTGGTTAACAGCCGAACGCGCTAACCATTGAGCCACGGAAGCTCAGAAATTGAAAGGTTGTCAGGTATTGTGGAAAAGTTATGACTTTTCACGCTACATCTGAGACCCCACAACACCTCTCCCGGGTGGGCTCCAACCACCAACCTTTCGGTTAACAGCCGAACGCGCTAACCATTGCGCCACGGAAGCCCAAAAGTTAAATGTTCGTCAGGTATTGTGGAAAAACTCTGACTTTTTACGTTAAATTTAAGAACCCATAACACCGCTTCCGGGTGGGCTCGAACCACCAACCTTTCGGTTAAAAGCTGAACGCGCTAACCATTGCGCAACGGAAGCCCAAAAATTAAGTGTTCGTCAGGTATTGTGGAAAAACTCTGACTTTTTACCTCTCCGTGTGACGTAGTCCAGGAGAGGTTCTGTAACGGCCGTGTCTGTGTGTGTGTCTGTCTGTGTGTGTGTCTGTCTGTGTGTCTGTCTGTCTGTCCGTTGTTACACCCACGTGACCGCGTTCGCAGTTTGCGTATCGGAGCAAACGTGTTCGCCATTTCCGAACTGCTTTCACAGTCACGGAAATGGCTCCTCTACTTGAGTTCTCACACCACCATCTTCTGGTCTTTGTCCATCCCACACGGACACCAGTCTGTTCTTACTGGCTTCTAATCACCACCATCTTCTGCTCTTTGTCAATCCCACATTGACACCAGTCTGCACTTACACTGGCTTCTAACACCACCATCCACTGGTCTTCCGTCTATTCCACATAGACACCAATCTGTATCATTGGCTTCTACTCCATTATCATCGTTTGGTTTTAGGATATACGCGGCGATCAGCTAGGGTTACGAGAAACGTCTAGCCTCCCTAAGGTGGGATCGCCACCAAAGGTTTTCGCAATTGCGCTTTTTCCTTACTATTATAATGGAAACGAATCGTATATATACCCCAAATTTGAAAAAAGCGGGCAAGAGGGGTACCCTTAACTTTAAACGTCAATATTAGCAAAGTTTGAGAAGATAATAGGTATAACTTTATTTTAAACGATTTAACTATTATTAATGTTAATTATTGAAGATTAAAATAATTAAAAATAATTATATTTATTTAAATATTAAAGATAAACCTCTGGTGCAAAGAGAGAGATTATCATTGCCTCCTATATCTACCAAGGCCCGTGCATGCGATATATTTCCTTCATTGCCTCTTATATCTATCAAGGCCCGTGCATTGTGATATATTTCATTCATTGCCTCCTATATCTATCAAGGCCCGTGCATTGCGATATATTTTTCAAAACAACAACAAAAATGGGAAACCCCAACTCAGAAACATAATAACGTTTTCATTGGATACTTTAAGTTTATATAATCTTCTTGACACGGAGAGGTAATATTTTGGTTTTCCCAACTTGTTACGTTACATTTGAGACCCCACAACACCTCTCCCGGGTGGGCTCGAACCACCAACCTTTCGGTTAACAGCCGAACGCGCTAACCATTGTGCCACGGAAGCCCAAAAATTAAATGTTCGTCAGGTATTGTGGAAAAACTCTGACTTTTTACGTTACATTTGAGATCCCATAACACCGCTCCCGGCTGGGCTCGAACCACCAACCTTTCGGTTAACAGCCGAACGCGCTAACCATTGCGCCACGGAAGCCCAAAAAAAAATGTTCGTCAGGTATTGTGGAAAAACTTTGCCTTTTTACGTTACATTTGAGACTTCACAACACCGCTCCCGGGTGGGCTCGAACCACCAACATATTGGTTAACAGCCGAACGCGCTAACCATTGAGCCACGGAAGCTCAGAAATTGAAAGGTTGTCAGGTATTGTGGAAAAGTTATGACTTTTCACGCTACATCTGAGACCCCACAACACCTCTCCCGGGTGGGCTCCAACCACCAACCTTTCGGTTAACAGCCGAACGCGCTAACCATTGCGCCACGGAAGCCCAAAAATTAAATGATCGTCAGGTATTGTGGAAAAACTTTGCCTTTTTACGTTACATTTGAGACTTCACAACACCGCTCCCGGGTGGGCTCGAACCACCAACCTATTGGTTAACAGCCGAACGCGCTAACCATTGTGCCACGGAAGCCCAAAAATTAAATGTTCGTCAGGTATTGTGGAAAAACTCTGACTTTTTACGTTACATTTGAGATCCCATAACACCGCTCCCGGCTGGGCTCGAACCACCAACCTTTCGGTTAACAGCCGAACGCGCTAACCATTGCGCCACGGAAGCCCAAAAAAAATGTTCGTCAGGTATTGTGGAAAAACTTTGCCTTTTTACGTTACATTTGAGACTTCACAACACCGCTCCCGGGTGGGCTCGAACCACCAACCTATTGGTTAACAGCCGAACGCGCTAACCATTGAGCCACGGAAGCTCAGAAATTGAAAGGTTGTCAGGTATTGTGGAAAAGTTATGACTTTTCACGCTACATCTGAGACCCCACAACACCTCTCCCGGGTGGGCTCCAACCACCAACCTTTCGGTTAACAGCCGAACGCGCTAACCATTGCGCCACGGAAGCCCAAAAGTTAAATGTTCGTCAGGTATTGTGGAAAAACTTTGCCTTTTTACGTTACATTTGAGACTTCACAACACCGCTCCCGGGTGGGATCGAAGCACCAACCTATTGGTTAACAGCCGAACGCGCTAACCATTGAGCCACGGAAGCTCAGAAATTGAATGGTTGTCAGGTATTGTGGAAAAGTTATGACTTTTCACGCTACATCTGAGACCCCACAACACCTCTCCCGGGTGGGCTCCAACCACCAACCTTTCGGTTAACAGCCGAACGCGCTAACCATTGCGCCACGGAAGCCCAAAAATTAAATGTTCGTCAGGTATTGTGGAAAAACTTTGCCTTTTTACGTTACATTTGAGACTTCACAACACCGCTCCCGGGTGGGCTCGAACCACCAACCTATTGGTTAACAGCCGAACGCGCTAACCATTGAGCCACGGAAGCTCAGAAATTGAATGTTTGTCAGGTATTGTGGAAAAGTTATGACTTTTCACGCTACATCTGAGACCCCACAACACCTCTCCTGGGTGGGCTCGAACCAATAACCTTTCGGTTAACAGCTGAACGCGCTAAAAAATGCGCCACGGAAGCCCAAAAATTAAATGTTCGTCAGGTATTGTGGAAAAACTATGACTTTTTACGTTACATTTGAGATCCCAAAACACCTCTCCCGGGTGGGATCGAACCACCAACCTTTCGGTTAACAGCTGAACGCGCTAAAAAATGCGCCACGGAAGCCCAAAAATTAAATGTTCGTCAGGTATTGTGGAAAAACTCTGACTTTTTACGTTAAATTTAAGAACCCATAACACCGCTTCCGGGTGGGCTCGAACCACCAACCTTTCGGTTAAAAGCTGAACGCGCTAACCATTGCGCAACGGAAGCCCAAAAATTAAGTGTTCGTCAGGTATTGTGGAAAAACTCTGACTTTTTACGTTACATTTGAGACCCCACAACACCTCTCCCGGGTGGGCTCGAACCACCAACCTTTCGGTTAACAGCCGAACGCGCTAACCATTGTGCCACGGAAGCCCAAAAATTAAATGTTCGTCAGGTATTGTGGAAAAACTCTGACTTTTTACGTTACATTTGAGATCCCATAACACCGCTCCCGGCTGGGCTCGAACCACCAACCTTTCGGTTAACAGCCGAACGCGCTAACCATTGCGCCACGGAAGCCCAAAAAAAAATGTTCGTCAGGTATTGTGGAAAAACTTTGCCTTTTTACGTTACATTTGAGACTTCACAACACCGCTCCCGGGTGGGCTCGAACCACCATCCTATTGGTTAACAGCCGAACGCGCTAACCATTGAGCCACGGAAGCTCAGAAATTGAATAGTTGTCAGGTATTGTGGAAAAGTTATGACTTTTCACGCTACATCTGAGACCCCACAACACCTCTCCCGGGTGGGCTCCAACCACCAACCTTTCGGTTAACAGCCGAACGCGCTAACCATTGCGCCACGGAAGCCCAAAAATTAAATGTTCGTCAGGTATTGTGGAAAAACTTTGCCTTTTTACGTTACATTTGAGACTTCACAACACCGCTCCCGGGTGGGCTCGAACCACCATCCTATTGGTTAACAGCCGAACGCGCTAACCATTGAGCCACGGAAGCTCAGAAATTGAATAGTTGTCAGGTATTGTGGAAAAGTTATGACTTTTCACGCTACATCTGAGACCCCACAACACCTCTCCTGGGTGGGCTCGAACCAACAACCTTTCGGTTAACAGCCGAACGCGCTAACCATTGCGCTACGGAAGCCCAAAAAATAAATGGTTGTCAGGTATTGAGGAAAAATTATGACTTTTCACGCTACATCTGAGACCCCACAACACTTCTCCTGGGTGGGCTCCAACCACCAACCTTTTGGTTAACATCCGAACGCGCTAACTATGGAGCCAAAGAAGCTCAGAAATGAAATGGTCTTCAGCTATTGTGGAAAAACTCTGACTTTTACCAGGAGCAGATGACAAAGGAGTCTCGGACGCTAGCTTCCATAATGTAGAGGGCAATGGGATCCGCGAACGTCACGGTTATTAACCAAAATCATTACGCCAGTGCCACCTCTCGTAGGAAATTTGAGCTTTATTTTCCAACCAATAGCGTGGCTGCAAAGTCTCGAAAGGAGATCTGGGAAATCGCGTCTGGATCCTCTCTTTAAAGTTACGTATCGTCTGCTTATAATTAGCCTAGGATTAACGGGTATTAGAGTTAAAATATGGATTTCAACGGCTTTTTAATCTTTTTTTTAGACTAAAATTGATAATGAAAAGCCCAGCGAGTAACGTATGTACATTATTAAAAACCTAAAATGTGTTTCAGTTATTTTTTTCTAAATTTCTTCTTGAATTAAATGATAGCTACAAGAGGTTGGGAAAAGTAATCACTCACGATCTTTTAAAGCCCAAAAAGTAAGAGACAGTGATTTCGTTTCCAACCTCTTGTAGCAGTCAATTAATTCAAAAGAAATACGGAATATTTTGGCCCTAAAACACATATATAACATTGTGTTTCGGCATCTTTTAAAACCTTGCTTTTATCTTTTGAAAACCCGACCCCAATCATTCCAGTGGGCACAAATTGTTAATTAAGCCTTACCTGGGTTTCTCTGCTAGTTTGGACTTAATTTGACTATTTAGTAGGTTTAAAGTCACAAAATGTAGTCTTATCTTTTATCTTAATACCAACGGTTACAGCTGTTTGAATAAAGTAATTATATTGTGTATATTTATGTCGCGATCGGATAAGACGAACCTGAGTAGCCACCTTTAGTCCGTTATTACAAAAACATTCCCAGCAGACTTTGGTGCCAGATATAATCCACCAAAAGCATCGTCTGCTATAATGTCTGATAGCGCCTCTATGGCAAACGATACCGCTACAGCTGTGACGTACGCGGGTGCCATTGCCCTCTATATTGTGTTAGCTAGCGTCCGAGACTCCTTTGTCATCTGCTCCTGCTTTTACCTTACATTTGAGATCCCATAACACCGCTCCCGGGTGGGCTCGAACCACCAACATTTTGGTTAACAGCCGAACGCGCTAACCATTGCGCCACGGAAGCCCAAAAATTAAATGGTCGTCAGGTATTGTGGAAAAACTTTGGCTTTTTACGTTACATTTGAGATCCCACAACACCGCTCCCGGATGGGCTCGAACAACCAACCTATTGGTTAACAGCCGAACGCTCTAACCATTGAGCCACGGGAGCGGTGTTATGGGATCTCAAATGTAACGTAAAAATCAGAGTTTTTCCACAATACCTGACGACCATTTATTTTTTGGGCTTCCGTAGCGCAATGGTTAGCGCGTTCGGCTGTTAACCAATAGGTTGGTGGTTCGAGCCCACCCGGGAGAGGTGTTGTGGGGTCTCAGATGTAGCGCAAAAAGTCAAAACTTTTCCACAATACGTGACAACCATTTAATTTCTGAGCTTACGTGGCTCAATGGTTAGCGCGTTTGGCTGTTAACCAATAGGTTGGTGCTTCGAGCCTACCCGGGAGCGGTGTTGTGGGATCTCAAATGTAACGTAAAAAGCCAAAGTTTTTCCACAATACCTGACAACCATTTAATTTCTGAGATTCCGTGGCTCAGTGGTTAGCGCGTTCGGCTGTTAACCGAAAGGTTGGTGGTTCGAGCCCACCCGGGAGCGGTGTTGTGCAGTCTCAAATGTAACGTAAAAAGCCAAAGTTTTTCCACAATACCTGACGACCATTTATTTTTTGGGCTTCCGTAGCGCAATGGTTAGCGCTTTCGGCTGTTAACCGAAAGGTTGGTGGTTCGAGCCCACCCGGGAGAGGTGTTGTGGAGTCTCAGATGTAGCGTAAAAATTCAAAACTTTTCCACAATACGTGACAACCATTTAATTTCTGAGATTCCGTGGCTCAATGGTTAACGCGTTCGGCTGTTAACCAATACGTTGGTGGTTCGAGCCCACCCGGGAGTGGTGTTGTGGGATCTCAAATGTAACGTAAAAAGCCTAAGTTTTTCTACAATACCTGACGACCATTTAATTTTTGGGCTTCCGTGGCGCAATGGTTAGCGCGTTCGGCTGTTAGCCAATAGGTTGGTGGTTCGAGCCCACCCGGGAGTGGTGTTGTGGGATCTCAAATTTAACGTGAAAAGTCATAACTTTTCCACAATACTTGACGACCATTTAATTTCTGAGCTTCCGTGGCTCAATGGTTAGAGCGTTCGGCTGTTAACGAATAGATTGGTGGTTTGAGCCCACACGGGAGCGGTGTTGTGGGATCTCAAATGTAACGTAAAATGTCAGAGTTTTTCCACAATACCTGACGACCATTTATTTTTTGGGCTTCCGTAGCGCAATGGTTAGCGCGTTCTGCTGTTAACCGAAAGGTTGGTTGTTCGAGCCCACCCGGGAGAGGTGTTGTGGAGTCTCAGATGTAGCGTGAAAAGTTAAAACTTTTCCACAATACGTGACAACCATTTAATTTCTGAGCTTACGTGGCTCAATGGTTAGCGCGTTCGGCTTTTAACCAATAGGTTGGTGGTTCGAGCCCACCCGGGAGTGGTGTTGTGGGATCTCAAATGTAACGTGAAAAGTCATAACTTTTCCACAATACTTGACGACCATTTAATTTCTGAGCTTCCGTGGCTCAATGGTTAGAGCGTTCGGCTGTTTACCAATAGGTTGGTGGTTCGAGCCCACACGGGAGCGGTATTATGGGATCTCAAATGTAATGTAAAAATCAGAGTTTTTCCACAATACCTGACGACCATTTATTTTTTGGGCTTCCGTAGCGCAATGGTTAGCGCGTTCTGCTGTTAACCAATAGGTTGGTGGTTCGAGCCCACACGGGAGCGGTGTTATGGGATCTCAAATGTAACGTAAAAAGTCAGAGTTTTTCCACAATACCTGACGACCATTTATTTTTTGGGCTTCCGTAGCGCAATGGTTAGCGCGTTCCGCTGTTAACCAATAGGTTGGTGGTTCGAGCCCACACGAGAGCGGTGTTATGGGATCTCAAATGTAACGTAAAAAGTCAGAGTTTTTCCACAATACCTGACGACCATTTATTTTTTGGGCTTCCGTAGCGCAATGGTTAGCGCGTTCGGCTGTTAACCAATAGGTTGGTGGTTCGAGCCCACCCGGGAGAGGTGTTGTGGGGTCTCAGATGTAGCGTAAAAAGTCAAAACGTTTCCACAATACGTGACAACCATTTAATTTCTGAGCTTACGTGGCTCAATGGTTAGCGCGTTCGGCTGTTAACCAATAGGTTGGTGGTTCGAGCCCACCCGGGAGTGGTGTTGTGGGATCTCAAATGTAAGGTAAAAAGTCATAACTTTTCCACAATACTTGACGACCATTTAATTTCTGAGCTTCCGTGGCTCAATGGTTAGAGCGTTCGGCTGTTAACCAATAGGTTGGTGGTTCGAGCCCACACGGGAGCGGTGTTATGGGATCTCAAATGTAACGTAAAAAGTCAGGGTTTTTCCACAATACCTGACGACCATTTACTTTTTGGGCTTCCTTAGCTTAATGGTTAGCGCGTTCGGCTGTTAATCGAAAGGTTGGTGGTTCGAGCCCACCCGGGAGAGGTGTTGTGGAGTCTCAGATGTAGCGTAAAAATTCAAAACTTTTCCACAATACGTGACAACTATTTAATTTCTGAGCTCCCGTGGCTCAATGGTTATCGCGTTCGGCTGTTAACCAATAGGTTGGTGGTTCGAGCCCACCCGGGAGCTATGTTGTGAAGTCTCAAATGTAACGTAAAAAGCCAAAGTTTTTCCACAGCCGAACGCGCTAACCATTGCGCTACGGAAGCCCAAAAAATAAATGGTCGTCAGGTATTGTGGAAAAACTCTGACTTTTTACGTTTCATTTGAGATCCCATAACACCGCTCCCGTGTGGGCTCGAACCACCAACCTATTGGTTAACAGCCGAACGCTCTAACCATTGAGCCACTGAAGCTCAGAAAGTAAATGGTTGTCAGGTATTGTGGAAAAGTTATGACTTTTCACGCTACATCTGAGACCCCACAACACCTCTCCTGGGTGGGCTCCAACCACCAACCTTTTGGTTAACATCCGAATGCGCTAACCATGGAGCCAAAGAAGCTCAGAAATGAAATGGTCTTCAGCTATTGTGGAAAAACTCTGATTTTTACCTTACATTTGAGATCCCATAACACCGCTCCCGGGCGGGCTCGAACCACCAACATTTTGGTTAACAGCCGAACGCGCTAACCATTGCGCCACGGAAGCCCAAAAATTAAATGGTCGTCAGGTATTGTGGAAAAACTTTGGCTTTTTACGTTACATTTGAGATCCCACAACACCGCTCCCGGGTGGGCTCGAACCACCAACCTATTGGTTAACAGCCGAACGCTCTAACCATTGAGCCACGGAAGCTCAGAAATTAAATGGTTGTCAGGTATTGTGGAAAAGTTATGACTTTTCACGCTACATCTGAGACCCCACAACACCTCTCCTGGGTGGGCACCAACCAACAACCTTTTGGTTAACATCCGAATGCGCTAACCATGGAGCCAAAGAAGCTCAGAAATGAAATGGTCTTCAGCTATTGTGGAAAAACTCTGACTTTTTACCTTACATTTGAGATCCCATAACACCGCTCCCGGGCGGGCTCGAACCACCAACATTTTGGTTAACAGCCGAACGCGCTAACCATTGCGCCACGGAAGCCCAAAAATTAAATGGTCGTCAGGTATTGTGGAAAAACTTTGGCTTTTTACGTTACATTTGAGATCCCACAACACCGCTCCCGGGTGGGCTCGAACCACCAACCTATTGGTTAACAGCCGAACGCTCTAACCATTGAGCCACGGAAGCTCAGAAATTAAATGGTTGTCAGGTATTGTGGAAAAGTTATGACTTTTCACGCTACATCTGAGACCCCACAACACCTCTCCTGGGTGGGCACCAACCAACAACCTTTTGGTTAACATCCGAATGCGCTAACCATGGAGCCAAAGAAGCTCAGAAATGAAATGGTCTTCAGCTATTGTGGAAAAACTCTGACTTTTTACCTTACATTTGAGATCCCATAACACCGCTCCCGGGCGGGCTCGAACCACCAACATTTTGGTTAACAGCCGAACGCGCTAACCATTGCGCCACGGAAGCCCAAAAATTAAATGGTCGTCAGGTATTGTGGAAAAACTTTGGCTTTTTACGTTACATTTGAGATCCCACAACACCGCTCCCGGGTGGGCTCGAGCCACCAACCTATTGGTTAACAGCCGAACGCTCTAACCATTGAGCCACGGAAGCTCAGAAATTAAATGGTTGTCAGGTATTGTGGAAAAGTTATGACTTTTCACGCTACATCTGAGACTCCACAACACCTCTCCCGGGTGGGCCGAACCACCAACCTTTTGGTTAACATCCGAATGCGCTAACCATGGAGCCAAAGAAGCTCAGAAATGAAATGGTCTTCAGCTATTGTGGAAAAACTCTGACTTTTTACCTTACATTTGAGATCCCATAACACCGCTCCCGGGCGGGCTCGAACCACCAACATTTTGGTTAACAGCCGAACGCGCTAACCATTGCGCCACGGAAGCCCAAAAATTAAATGGTCGTCAGGTATTGTGGAAAAACTTTGGCTTTTTACGTTACATTAGAGATCCCACAACACCGCTCCCGGGTGGGCTCGAACCACCAACCTATTGGTTAACAGCCGAACGCTCTAACCATTGAGCCACGGAAGCTCAGAAATTAAATGGTTGTCAGGTATTGTGGAAAAGTTATGACTTTTCACGCTACATCTGAGACTCCACAACACCTCTCCCGGGTGGGCCGAACCACCAACCTTTTGGTTAACATCCGAACGCGCTAACCATGGAGCCAAAGAAGCTCAGAAATGAAATGGTCTTCAGCTATTGTGGAAAAACTCTGACTTTTTACCTCTCCGAGTGACGTATGTCACGGAGAGGTATTACACCGGCCGTGTCTGTGTGTCTGTGTGTCTGTGTGTCTGTCAGACCCCACGTGAACGCGTTCGCAGTTTGCGTATTGGAGCAAACAAATACCCGATTTCCGGAACGCGTTCACGGTTCACGGAAATTTGGCCATTCATCTACCAACACAAGTCTTTACTAACTGGCTTCTAAGGACCACAATCTGCTAGTCTTTGTCCATCCCACATGGACACTAGTCTGTACTTGCTAGCTTCTAAGCACCACCATCTTCTGTTCTTCGTCAATTTCACCTTGACACCAGCTTCTATGCACCACCATCTTCTGTTCTTCGTCAATTCCACATTGACACCAGGTTCTATGCACCACCATCTTCTGTTCTTCGTCAATTCCACATTGACACCAGCTTCAATGCACCACCATCTTTAGGTCTTTTGTCCATTCCACATGGACGCCAGTCAGTACATTCTGGCTTCTTTTCCTCCGTCATCGTTTGGTTCCAAGATATACGCGGCGATCGGCTAGGGTTACGAGAAACGTCTAGCCTCCCAATGGCAGGGCTTCCACCATCGGTTCACGCAAATGCGTTTTTATCTATTATTTGGTTTTAAGGTATACGCGGCGATCGGCTAGGGTTACGAGAAACGTCTTGCCTCCCAATGGCAGGGCTTCCACCAAAGGTTCACGCGAATGCGTTTTTATCTATTATTATAATGGAAACGAAACGTATATATACCCCAAAATTTGAAAAAAGCGGGCAAGAGGGGTACCCTTCACTTTAAACGTCAATATTAGCAAAGTTTCGAAAGATAATAGGAACAACTTTATTTTAAACGATTTAACTATTTTTAAAGTTATTTACTGGCGATTAAAATAATTAAAAATAATTATATTTATTTAAATATTAAAGATAAACCCAAGTACCGAAGTCGTTAAATCATTGCCTCCTATATCTATCAAGGCCCGTGCATTGCGTTATATTTCGTACATTGTCTCTTATATCTTTTTAGGCCCGTGCATTGCGTTATATTTCCTACATTGCCTCCTGTATCCATAATAATTTATTTTCTTTGTTATATGAAATGAAAATATGGATAATATTTTCGGCAATTCGATTTGAATGGCTCTTTCTGATGTATCATTCTCTCAGCACTGTTCATAATGGACAGGAACGTAGAGATTCGAGACACTTGGAATTACAATAGTGTTTCAAATCCTCTGTAATGAGGGCTTAACGACTTGGAGTGACTGGAAAGATAGATACACATCCTATTTTTTAGTTGTACCATGCGTACCACAATGTTGCCAGGCGTTTATTGAAGGATGCTTGGGTACTTGGTACAGACTGTTACGTCTACCAAGTTTCCTAGCATCCAAGAATATATAGGATTCATAGAAGCCAGTGTTATGGGCATGTCATGGGTCAAGTCGTTAAATATATCGACGCAGTTAAATAGCTGATGGCATTATTTTATCCACTTTCTCATTGCGTTTCGAGTGGAAGTTCAACTTTGGCACGGACGACAGATGGCGCTCTTAACCTTCTACCCCCAAAAATCGCTGTTGTCTGCTCGTTTTCCCCTTCCGCGTTTTTTCATTATAAACTTATGATTTAACGAACTGTTAAGATAAAATTTCATATTTCCTAAGACAGATAAGCTTCTACTCCTTTCATCTTACTCCCAGTTAGATTTAACCTTGTTAAAACATAATCAGATGAATTTGAGTTATAATGTCGTAAAATCCTGTGCATACAGTTACCTAGGAGTGATAGAGACATTTATACCGATGTCTAGAGATGTTAAGCTTAAGCGAAATTGTTTTACGTTTGAATAAAAATACCGCTTCCAGTAGTGGGTTTATAGTACTCCTTGTTTGTGTAAGATTAGTGTAGCTGTAGAGCGTTGTTGCTGTTTAGTTTATACGCCCCCTAGGCCTATTTGTGAAAGACCTTTTTTACGCACTTTTTACCTCTCCGAGTGACGTATGTCACGGAGAGGTTCTAATTTCGACGTGTCTGTGTGTGTGTGTGTGTGTGTGTGTGGGTGGGGGTGTGTGTGTGTGTCTGTCTGTTGTTACACCCACGTGACCGCGTTCGCAGTTTGCAAATCGGAGCAAACGTGTTCTCAATTTCCGGAAATTTCGAAAATTGTATTACACTTACAGGCTATTACTCCATTGCCTGTCTAACACCACCAGCCTCTGGTCTTTGTCCATCCCACATGGACACCAGTCTGTACACACTGGCTTCTAATCACAATCATCTGCTGCTCTTTGTCCATCCCACATGGACACCAGTCTGTACACACTGGCTTCTAATCCCCACCCTCTTGTGGTCTTTGTCCATCCCACATGGACACCAGTCTGTCCACACTGGCTTCTAATCACCACCATCATCTGCTCTTTGTCCATCCCACATGGACACCAGTCTGTACACCTGGCTTCTAACACCACCATCTTCTGGTCTTTGTTTTTGTCCATCCCACATGGACACCAGTCTGTACACACTGGTTTCTACACACCACCATCTTCTGGTCATTGTTTTTGTCCATCCCACATGGACACCAGTCTGCACACCTGGCTTCTACTCCATCATCATCGTTAAGGTTAAGACATACGCGGCGATCGGCCAGGGTTACGAGAAACGTCCGGCCTCCCTAAGGTGGGGCTTCCACCAAAGGTTCACGCAATTGCGCTGTTCTTATCCATGGCTGCGATTCGAAACCCTTATATACTACCTATTTTAGTAAGGCGAAGCAACCGGCGTATGCTTCATTTCAAACGCCAATATTAGTCAAGTCTCTCAAGAATGTTTAATTGTTCTTTTTTAAAACGATGTAACGTTCAATAAGGCGAATAACTAACGAAGAAAATATTAAATATTAATTATATTTATTTTAATATTTAAGATAATCTTGTTTCTCAATTCAAAATTAATACGGAAAGAGTTAAAAGCAGTCTATGTTTTTGTCTGTATGTGTCCGTCCGTTGTTACAGTAGTGCACTGCGTTTGAAGTTCGTTTTGTTTTGATGTGTAAAGAAATCCAACACAACCATAATATTCCCTTTATCCTTAATATAAACTGAATATGTGGAAATATTTTTCGAAATTATGATGCATTTAGTACTTTTGTAGCTTTAAAGCTCTATTTCATTTTGATATTCCAAAGATTTTTTTTAATATTATTATTTAAAATGGATGTTTATATATTACTTAAGCTATACTACATCTGTTTATAGCATAATCCTTTCTAAAATCATAGTGAATACAAGCACAACGCTGCTATGTTGGTCAAATGAACTCTTATTTGTCAATAGGCCTAGTGAACCAAAAAGTAAAAGTTTGGGTTTGGTTTTCGTTTCTGTATGCAGAGACATTAACGGTTCAGAGTGAGCCGAAAGTTAAATACACTTTTAAATAATTAGGCTTAGATTTATAATCATGGTGGAAATCTGGGTCGCGTTCAGCAGAGCCTCGCGTTGCTGAACGCGGCCCAGGGATTTTGTTTTTGAATTTTGACGTCACGGTGCTTAGCGCTGAGCTAGCGCGGTCTTCAAAGAAAATAGTCTGCTTTTTTGATAACGTGACGTAAAACGCGTAGTTCTCAGCTTGGCGAAAAAACCATGGAGGAATTAATACAAATAGCTCTATGGGACTATAGCTATTTAATTGGCGTGAAACCAGTTGATCACGCGAGAATTTTAAGAGATATGTTAGTTTCTAATTTTAATTATAAAAGTTGTTATCTATCTCTATAAATATGTTATCCTACAATTTTTGTTAAGCCTTGGTACCTTGCACGCTTTATTGCGCTAGCGTCATTTATAAAACGCCGATGACCCGTTTTTCCCCCATCGAATGATTTTAATGTGTACAAGTATATCATTATTGGATGTAAAATGTCGTCTGATTTACAGTAAATTTGCTATGCTTTGTATACTGCTTTAATATTTCATAAATTTTAACTTAAGAAACATTTCCATATCTGGGTAAATAAGTTTGTAAGTAGTCGTCTGGACTCGGAGAGGTAATATTTTGGTTTTCCCAACTTGTATCATTCTTTATTTGAAAAAAGTGTTGGCAATGTATATTTTTTAAATATGACGGAATTGCTGTTGGTATGATAGCGCCCAATTTGCGAAAAAAACCTTTTTTTAAACAGTTGATTCATTCTTTGATAGAATTTCGAAGGCAGAAGTTAAGTGTTAGATTTGCTCGATTAATTTTGTTCGGCAAATAATATAATTAAGCCTTACGTATTACTGAAGGAGATTGATTTTGCCAACCTGTGTGAGTATTTAAGGAGATTGATTTTGCCAACGTTTGTGAGTATTTAACTGATTAATAAGTAAATGGAGGAAGATAATAATTTAAGTAAAGAGGAAATCAGAAAACGAAAGGCAAGGGAAAGAATGAGGGCAAAAAGGTCAGATCCTGAATATAGGAAACGAGAAAATGAAAGGAGAAGAGTGTTAGCAGCTGAAAAAAAGGCTGTTTCGGGAACAGGTTCTAGCACACCCAATGTTGGTCCTACCGCGAGGCCAGTTGGCCATGATTCTGCGAAAGATGACGCATTAAATAAAAGCTCTATTGAAAGTACCGTAAGCGTAGGCATATCTATTAATGAGGAACCCAATAATGTACAAAATGATAATGCTAATATTAGTGAAATAATCGAAGGCTATGAACAAGTACCTTGTACGTCCCATGGTAATGTCTATCCCTTAGAAAGATTAAGAATCTTGAGACAAAATGAAGAATGCAGTAAGAGGGAGTCGCTAGGTAAGGGGAAAAAGCGAGAGAATGAGTCAAATTGTGAAATTGAAAATCAGGGTGGAATATTTACCAAGAAATTAAAAAGGGTTGATGAATGGTATAAAGCAAGCGAACGTGTAAGAAATCAGATAAGTAAGGCTACTGAACGCCAAGATCCAAATTATAGGGAAAGAGAACGTGTCAGAAACCAATTGTATAAGTCGGCTAAACGCCAAGATACCGAGTTTAGAGATGTTGAACGTGCTAGAAACCAGGCGGGTATGGCTGCTTAACGCCAAGATCCCGAGTATAGAGATGTTGAACGTGATAGAAACCAAGCTTGTAAGGCTGCTAAACGCCAAGATCCCGAGTTTAGAGATGTTGAACGTGCTAGAAACCAGACAGGTATGGCGGCTAAACGCCAAGATCCCGAGTATAGAGATGTTGAACGTGCTAGAAACCAGACGGGTAAGGCGGCTAAACGCCAAGATCCCGAGTTTAGAGATGTTGAACGTGCTAGAAACCAGACAGGTATGGCGGCTAAACGCCAAGATCCCGAGTATAGAGATGTTGAACGTGCTAGACAAAGATCTTCGGCCGCAGATAGGCGAGCAAACCCCTCGCTTATAGAGCAGACCTATTTTGATAGCATAAAAGATGGCCCAACGTGGCCGTGTGAAGGATGTTCAAATCTTTTTTTAAGTCATCTGGCACCATTGTAAAGTCCATAGATTTTTTGTCAGTCCCTGGTATTGAACAAAGAGAGTTGAATGATGAAATATTTTTGTGTAGTACTTGTAATAAAAGCGTTAAGAGAAAGCAAATTCCAAAATTTTCAAGGGAAAATGGATTTGTGTTTCCTGAAATACCTGCGCAATTAAGTAACATAAGTAATTTAGAGGAAAGAATGATATCACCACGAATACCATTCATGCAAATACGAAGGTTAGGGTGTGACCAACAACGTGGTATTAAAGGAAATGTGGTTAACGTCCCTATAAATGTAGAGTCCACCGCCTCGGTTTTACCCAGGTTACCTCGAGACACGGATACTATTCAAATTGAGTTTATGAGAAGAATGCAGTATAACACACCCTATTTGTACGAAACTGTGAGACCCAAAGTCATTTTAGAGGCCCTTAACGTTCTGGTAAAAACGCCTTTGTATGTTAAACATGGAATTACCGTTAAGAGTGACATATTAGACCCCATTCCTGAAGAACTTGAATTTATTGTTGACGAAAATGACCGTCAGGTAAATCAAGTTGATGTATCAGGAGATAATCCAGTAGCGCCAATAAACGCAGAGAATGATAGCGATGATATGTGGAATGAACCCAACGAAAGTAGTTCGTTAACAGTTGGGAATCAAGACACATTATTAGTTTCTTTAAGTAATTTCTTGCCAAGTAATACCATGCATGTTAAGTTTGCTCCCGGTGAAGGTCAAACCCCAATGTCTTTACTCTTTGACGAGGATGCGGAAGAATTGTCATTCCCGAGCATTTACGTAGGTCAAAAAATGAATCTTAAGGTTAAGGGAAGTTTTGGTGATATTTTTAAATGGGAGCTTCGTAATATTGATAGGCGCTGTGCTAAAAATCCTTCGAAATTGTTTTGCTCTTTTGTCAAATTAGAAACCTTGAAAGTTAGTCAATCTATACAGGTTTGCATGAGGAAAACTAAAAGAACAGATGGGTCGAATTATACTGCTGGACTTTTAGCTTCTGCAGGTTCTCTTGATGCTTTAATTAAGCAGGATGATGGTTTTAGGGTTTTAGAAAGACTACAGAGCTCGCCTTCTTATTGGCAACACAGACAAAAGGAATTGATGGGTATGATTAGACAGCTTGGTACGGCTACCTTTTTCATAACGTTTTCGGCTGCCGAAAGTAAATGGCCTGAGCTACTGAATATTTTGAGACTAACCTCTGGGCAGGAGAGTTTACCTAACGATGATATTAATAATTTAAGTTTTTCGGAAAGGGCAAAACTGATTCAGGATGATCCTGTTACTTGCGCTAGATATTTTGACCACCGTTTTCGGGCTTTGCTTAAGGCTTTACAGAAATTAGGTCCTCTTGGCGTTATAGAAGACTATTATTTTAGAGTTGAAATACAGCAAAGAGGTTCGCCCCACCAACATGGTTTGATTTGGATAAAAGATGCTCCAAAACTTAAAAATGATCTCTCAAATGTTAAGGAAGTAGAGGAATTTATTGATAATGTTATTTCTTGTGCTGCTGAGCACAATGACGAACATTTAGATTTGTTAACACGATTACAAATTCACAAACACACAACGACTTGTAGAAAGAAGGTCGATAATAATTCCGTTTGTCGTTTTGGAATCCCGTTTCCACCTATGCCCAGAACCATAATTTACGACCCTAGTTTAAGAGAGCCTGGTAGCGTACAGGAAGAACTCAGATCTAAGGAAAGGTCAAAGAAATTGTATGAGATGTTGCAATCGAAAGAAAAAGAGTTTTGGGTAGATAGTTTTGAGGAGTTGCTAGCTAAGTTGCGTATAATTGAAGACGAGTATATTTCTGCCGTTACTTATGACCTCAAAAGGAAAACAGTTTTGTTGAAAAGACACCCCAAAGATACTAGAGTTAATCCTTACAATCCGTGCGCTTTGCGTCTTTGGCAGGCGAATATGGACATTCAATTCGTTCTTGATGCTTACGCACTGGTTATGTATATTGTATCATATATAGGAAAGTCTCAAAGAGGGATGTCTTTGCTTCTGCGCGAAGCTTCTAAACAGGCAAAAAATGATAAATGTTCAGTAAAACAGAAGTTGAAACTAATTGCTAATCAGTTCTTGAATGCCCACGAGGTAAGCGCTCAGGAAGCGGCTTACTGTGGTTTACAAATTCCTGTGTCCAGGTGCAGTCGCGCCTGTGTTTTTATAAACACCAATGCCCCTGAAAATCGTGTACACATTCTTAAGAGTCAATCTGAACTTGAAGAACTACCAGCAGACAGTAATGACGTTTTTGCCTCTGGGATGCTAGAACATTATGTTCAAAGGCCAGAGGAACTAGAGGCAATAACGTTAGCTCAATTTGGTGCCTGGTACGAATATTCCAAAGCCCGTAGAGTGACTAAAGCCGCCCACGATCATGTTGATGAGGGAGAGAGCAATGAAGTTGAAACTTGTGGTAAATGGCTGAAACTTAAAGATGAATCAGGGTTTATTAGGAAACGTGGCCGTGCTAAAATTATTAGGTACAGAAGATTCAAATTAGAAAAAAATCCCGATAACTTTTATCGTGAACAATTAATGTTGTTTAAGCCTTGGCGCGATGAAAGTAATGATATTTTGACAAAGGATATGAAATCAGAATATGAGCTTTATCGCGAAACTATTAATGAAGTTAGGAAAGAATTTCACAATGAAATTGACGAAGAAGCCGTAGAACAGGCTGTAGCTGATTTTGAAAATGGAGAAATTCAAGTGGATGTTACTAATATCCAGCCTGAATTAGAACATAGAAATGAAGTTGATAGATCTTTAGCTATGGATGATTCCGATTTTTTAATTAATACGGTTCAAGAACCTGTAGGAAATATTAATAGAGATATTATTGATGGCAATGCCGAAAATACTGTTGCTCCGTCAATTACCTTAATTAATGACTCTGAGTACAACGCCCTTCTTAGAAAATTGAATTCCAAACAAAGAGAGATATATTACCATGTTTTGTATCATGTAAAAAGCAAAGAAACTCCGTTGCGTCTCTTTGTTACAGGGGGCGCTGGTGTGGGGAAAAGTCTTTTGATTAGTGCTATATTTGAATCTGTGTCAAGGTTTTACAACAAACAACCTGGGAGTAATCCATCGGAAGCGAAAGTAATCCGTTGCGCACCTACTGGCAAGGCTGCCTTTAACATAGGTGGGGCAACTTTGCACAGTACTTTTAGTTTACCCGTTAGCCAATTTGGTGGAAATATATCGAGATTGGAAAGTGAAACACTTCATAAATGCAGGTTACTCTATGGTCAAGTAAAACTAGTAATAATTGACGAAATTTCAATGGTTGGAGCGAAGGTGTTTAATCGGGTAAACGCTAGGTTACAAGAGATTATGGGTTGTCCTGATTATTTTGGTGGTGTGTCTGTCGTTCTAGTTGGAGACTTTAACCAATTGAGACCAGTTTGCGATTATTTCGCATTTCAAGGTCAAAGTGAGAAAGATAATCCTTACGCGTCGTTAATTGGTAACCCAATATGGGAGCAATTTGAATTTGCCGAACTTGAGGAAATTATGAGACAGAGGGATGATAAAATATTTGCTGAAGCTTTAAATAGAATGGCTGTGGGAAGTATGACTCAAAATGATATTGATTTCTTTAGTAGTCTGGAGGTAACGCCTGAGCGTGTACCCCCAAAAGAAGCGATACATCTTTTCGCCACTAACGCGGAAGTAAACCAATTTAATCAAAATAAGCTTTTAAACATGAATACGGAAAAGGCTGTTTCGGTTTCAGTAGATGTTGTCAATGGTGATCTTAGTAGTGAAGTTAAAAATAACATACTTTCCCAAGTTGAAAAGTTAGCAACGTCTGATACGTATGGTCTGCCCAAACAATTGACTCTTGCGTGTGGCGCGAGATATATGATGACCAACAATGTTGACACCTCTGACGGACTAACTAATGGCGCGACAGGTTGGTTAAGAAAGATAGAGTACGGCACAAATAGGGTCGGGGATAAAATCCCGTTCAGGGTATGGATGGAGTTTGACGATCCCAAAGTTGGGAAAATGTTGAGGCAAAAATTTCATGGTTTATATTTGAATAGTGATATTAACGCTTCGTGGACGCCTGTTGAAAAGGTCATCAAGTCGTTTAATAGAAAATGGAGACAAAATAATGCCTCAGTTTCTAGGAAACAATTGCCTTTGGTTGTTTCTGAGGCCATTACGATACATAAAAGTCAGGGTGATACTTACTCCTCGGTAGTGGTTCATTGTAAGGCTACAAAAAAAAAATTGAAAGAGCGCATTTATATGTGGCTTGTAGTAGAGCGAAAACCGCTTCCGGTTTATATATTGATGGAAAATTTAAAGTTCCTAATTCACCCAAAAACAACCTAGTAGAATTGGAACTTAAGAGGTTGCGAGACACAAAAAGCATCGAACTACCTTTCTTGCATGATCCCCTTTACATTTATGTACATAACGTGCAGTCTTTAAATGCTCATTTAGAAGATGTTTTAGCAGACAATGTAATAATGAAAAGTCAAATGTTATGTTTTGTTGAAACGTGGAAAAAAGAGACGGACGATTTTAGAGTGCCATCTTTTAAGGAAGTAGGTGGTATTTACTTGCCAAGTACGGCACGCAGAGTTGCTTTTGGTTCGTCCATATATTTAAGAGACACGCCTAAAAACGAAGTTAAAGAGATGGATACTAGAGTTTTACGAAGCGACATTCCTGTTAGAAATTCTCACGTGGAACGTTGCTGGTTAGATGTTTACATAGAAGGAGAACTTATATCTGTGGTATTGTTGTACAAATCTCCCTTAGGAAGTTTGAGAACTGTGTTTGAGGACTTTAACCCTTTGTTTGACATGAAATATGATTCGTCTATTCCAACAGTTGTGGTTGGAGATTTCAATATTAACTTTTTAAAGAGCCAAACGGCACTGAGAATGTTCTTTGATTCACATGGAATATCTCTTTTGCCGGGTCTAGAACAAAAGTATTCGACTGACTATCATTGTCAATTAGATTTGGCGTTTGGTAACAAACTTTTTCGAGACCGATACGATGCATGTTATAGAGAGTCTTATTATTCTTACCACAAGGGTATTTGCATTTTTAAAAGAACATAGTTTGAAATGGAAAAATTTATTTAAAGCAAGGTGGAGCTCCAGTGCGCCCCTTATTGACGACCTTTCTATTGTACATTGGGTTTAACTTGTTAGGATAATTTTCAGATCCTCCCTAATGCATTAAGTTTCATTGTTACCTACCTACGGCAAGGTAAAATTATTATGTATATACAAGGTTAGGCATCACGGTAGGGGAGCCAATGGAGCCGCATGTTGCTTTAAGGGTCTAAACTACGAGAAATAGGCTTGGGATCCTTGGCTAAGAAACCCACATATGGCTTGGGATCCTGTACTAAGAAACCTAAAATTAGGCTTGGGATCCTGTACTAAGAAACCTAAAATTAGGCTTGGGATCCTGTACTAAGAAACCTAAAATTAGGCTTGGGATCCTGTACTAAGAAACCTAAAATTAGGCTTGGGATCCTGTACTAAGAGACCCACTTAAGGCTTGGGATCCTTGACTAAGAGACCCACTTAAGGCTTGGGATCCTTGACTAAGAGACCCACTTAAGGCTTGGGATCCTTGACTAAGAGACCCACACAAGGCTTGGGATCCTTGACTAAAGAACCCACATCTGACTTCAAGATTTGAAAAAAAAAATGGTAAGTATCATTATTGGAATTGACGGTCATATAAGTTTGGTATTAATCCATTTAAAAATATGGTATATTTTATGAGTAACCTGGAGGATTGGCGTAGTTCATGAGTAGCCTACAGGATTTGCGTAGTTCATGAATAACCTAGAGGTTATGCGTAGTTCATGAATAACCTAGAGGTTATGCGTAGTTCATGAATACCCTAGAGGTTATGCGTAGTTCATGAATACCCTAGAGGTTATGCGTAGTTCATGAATACCCTATAGGATATGCGTAGTTCATGAATACCCTACAGCATTGGTTTAGTTCATGGGTAACCATGGAGGACAAGGCCAACGAAATTGTAAACAAGGTATGTAATAGTGATAATTAGTTAATGGGGATAATCGTTGAGGTGATTTATTGTGGTTCTTCAGAAAATACGTCGGGAAATATATCTCAAGGCTTATCCTTAGGCTTAATAAAGGTGAAATACAACTCTCAAAACGTTAAAATGGTTGCGTCAGATGACTGAGATCTGGAGCGGCAACTGTGGGTTCATGTAAAGGCGAACCACTGAACAAAGTGTAAGTGTTGCACCAAGTTTCATAGGTTTGGTGAAGAATGGAGCAATTTTGTATAGCGTACTTTAAAAATGTTTTAGGTATGGCGAAGCGGAAATGGCTGAATAATCGGCGACAATTCAATAGTCCTAGTCGAAAATCCCCTTTTTTCGGCAAAACGCGGCCGAGGTGATTTTGAAAATGTTCCTGGCTGCGTTTTCTGCCGTTGGTAACACTGCAGCGTCCTCAAAAGTTGGCCAACGCTCAAAGCGGAAGTTGGACTTCGCCGCAATTGATCGACTAGAACTATAGTTCTAGCACGTTCAATGTTATGGGAGCAGCAAGTAGAGCAATACAAGGGCGGGCTGCATAGCGGTCTAGCAGTGGAAATACAGAAAGGAGAAAAACTTAACGCCAAGAGGCAGAGTTTTCCTATTTTGTGGAACTGGAGTCGTCTTGGTCTTTGTTATCTGAAACGTACAGCGCCAATACACCTATGTAATAGTTTCGAAAAAACGAAACTTTATGAACTACGCCTCATCTACTAGGTTATTGCTTTCTTTCGGACGCTATCCACCAAACATTCATCCTTAAACAGTCTGAAGAAGTTTTTAATATTAATAGTCCTAATTTGATTGTGGTTTTTTCCCAAATGGGTTTTCCCAGAGCCTTTTTTCCCACATGCGCTGTGGGTTTTTATGGTTCGAATTAGCTTGTATTATGACATGAATATTTGACATCCATTGCATCGTTTGTTAATGCTATTAATCAATTTATTCGTGGATAGCTCAGACGTCAGAGTGGAAAATCAATCATTTAAAAATAAGTGTTTTAATATTAATAATTCAACTGTGATTATGGTTTTTTCCCAAACGGGTTTTTCCAGAACCTTTTTTCCCATATGCGCTCTGGGTTTTTATGGTTCGAATTAGCTTGTATTATGACATGAATATTCGACATCCATTGCATCGTTTGTTAATGCTATTAATCAATTTATTCGTGGATAGCTCAGACGTCAGAGTGGAAAATCAATAATTTAAAAATAAGTGTTTCAATATTAATAATTCAACTATGATTATGGTTTTTTCCCAAATGGGTTTTCCCAGAACCTTTTTTCCCATATGCGCTGTGGGTTTTTATGGTTCGAATTTGCTTAATGTTAAATTATACTGAAGGTTCCAATATATAATGTTAAATAACTATTCATTGTTGTATATAGATAGAAACGTTGAAGTATTATAAATACTGTTCTGTTAATGGTTTTTCAAGAACCTTTTGTTCCCATATGTATTGTGGGTTTTATGGTTTTAATTAGGTTATATTTAACTTTTACTGTACAGTTTAATATTATGTTATTTATTTCTTTGTATATATTGAAGTATTGTTGAAGTGTTATAAATACTGTCTTCTGAGACTAATGTAATATTATAAATACTGTCTTCTGAGCCTAATGTACTTTCAGAATGTTATGGTCTTGAATTAAATGAAAAGTAAATAAAGTGAACGTTAAAATATATGACATCGTCCCTACATTATGTAAGATGAACCTCGTTCGGCCGTCGAAGGTAATTTAAGACAAGTAATGATGATAATATACAAGTATGAAGTCGATAAGTTTTATAATATAGGGGTAATTAAGTGACTATTTTAAAATTCAATTCCTGCACTTGCAAAGAATTAAAAAAAGCGATAGATGCATATATTTAGGTTGTTTAAGGGGTAGTGATAGTCATCTCCACTCGGAGAGGTAATATTTTGGCTTTCCCAACTTGTTACCTTACATTTGAGATCCCATAACACCGCTCCCGGGTGGGCTCGAACCACCAACCTTTTCGTTAACAGCCGAACGCGCTAACCATTGCGCCACGGAAGCCCAAAAATTAAATGGTCGTCAGGTATTGTGGAAAAACTTTGGCTTTTTACGTTACATTTGAGATCCCACAACACCGCTCCCGGGTGGGCTCGAACCACCAACCTATTGGTTAACAGCCGAACGCGATAACCATTGAGCCACGGGAGCTCAGAAATTAAATGGTTGTCACGTATTGTGGAAAAGTTTTGACTTTTTACGCTACATCTGAGACTCTACAACACCTCTCCCGGGTGGGCTCGAACCACTTACCTTTCGGTTAACAGCCGAACGCGCTAACCATTGCGCCACGGAAGCCCAAAAAATAAATGGTCGTCAGGTATTGAGGAAAAACTTTCGCTTTTCACGCTACATCTGAGACCCCACAACACCTCTCCCGGGTGGGCTCGAACCACCAACCTTTCGGTTAACAGCTGAACGCGCTAACCATTGCGCCACGGAAGCCCGAAAATTAAATGTTCGTCAGGTATTGTGGAAAAACTTTGGCTTTTTTCGTTCCATTTGATATCCCACAACACCGCTCCCGGGTGGGCTCGAACCACTAACCTATTGGTTAACAGCCGAACGCGATAACCATTGCGCCACGGATGCCCAAAAATTAAAAGGTCGTCAGGTATCGTGGAAAAACTTTGGCTTTTTACGTTACATTTGAGACTTCACAACACCGCTCCCGGGTGGGCTCGAACCACCAATCTTTTGGTTAACAGCCGAACGCGCTAACCATGGAGCCAAAGAAGCTCGGAAATGAAATGGTCTTCAGCTATTGTGGAAAAACTCTGACTTTTTTCCTTACATTTGAGATCCCATAACACCGCTCCCGGGTGTGCTCGAACCACCAACCTTTTGGTTAACAGCCGAACGCGCTAACCATTGCGCCACGGAAGCCCAAAAAATAAATGGTCGTCAGGTATTGTGGAAAAACTTTGGCTTTTTACGCTACATTTGAGACTTCACAACACCGCTCCCGGGTGGGCTCGAACCACCAACCTTTCGGTTAACAGCCGAACGCACTAACCATTGCGCTACGGAAGCCCAAAAAATAAATGAACGTCAGGTATTGTGGAAAAACTCTGACTTTTTACGTTACATTTGAGATCCCATAACACCGCTCCCGTGTGGGCTCGAACCACCAACCTATTGGTTAAAAGCCGAACGCTCTAACCAATGAGCCACGGAAGCTCAGAAATTAAATGGTTGTCAGGTATTGTGGAAAAGTTATGACTTTTAACGCTACATCTGAGACTCCACAACACCTCTCTCGGGTGGGCTCGAACCACCAACCTTTTGGTTAACATCCGAACGTGCTAACCATGGAGCCAAAGAAGCTCAGAAATGAAATGGTCTTCAGCTATTGTGGAAAAACTCTGACTTTTTACCTTACATTTGAGATCCCATAACACCGCTCCCGGGTGGGCTCGAACCACCAACCTTTTGGTTAACAGCCGAACGCGCTAACCATTGCGCCACGGAAGCCCAAAAAATAAATGGTCGTCAGGTATTGAGGAAAAACTTTGGCTTTTTACGTTACATTTGAGACTTCACAACACCGCTCACGGGTGGGCTCGAACCACCAACCTTTTGGTTAACAGCCGAACGCGCTAACCATTGCGCCACGGAAGCCCAAAAAATAAATGGTCGTCAGGTATTGAGGAAAAACTTTGGCTTTTTACGTTACATTTGAGACTTCACAACACCGCTCACGGGTGGGCTCGAACCACCAACCTTTCGGTTAACAGCCGAGCGCGCTAACCATTGAGCCACGGAATCTCAGAAATTAAATGGTTGTCAGGTATTGTGGAAAAGTTGTGAGTTTTCACGCTACATCTGAGACCCCACAACACCTCTCCCGGGTGGGATCGAACCACCAACCTTTCGGTTAACAGCTGAACGCGCTAACCATTGCGCCACGGAAGCCCGAAAATTAAATGTTCGTCAGGTATTGTGGAAAAACTTTAGCTTTTTTCGTTCCATTTGATATCCCACAACACCGCTCCCGGGTGGGCTCGAACCACTTACCTTTCGGTTAACAGCCGAACGCGCTAACCATTGCGCCACGGAAGCCCAAAAAATAAATGGTCGTCAGGTATTGAGGAAAAACTTTGGCTTTTCACGCTACATTTGAGACTTCACAACACCGCTCCCGTGTGGGCTCGAACCACCAACCTATTGGTTAAAAGCCGAACGCTCTAACCAATGAGCCACGGAAGCTCAGAAATTAAATGGTTGTCAGGTATTGTGGAAAAGTTATGACTTTTAACGCTACATCTGAGACTCCACAACACCTCTCTCGGGTGGGCTCGAACCACCAACCTTTTGGTTAACATCCGAACGTGCTAACCATGGAGCCAAAGAAGCTCAGAAATGAAATGGTCTTCAGCTATTGTGGAAAAACTCTGACTTTTTACCTTACATTTGAGATCCCATAACACCGCTCCCGGGTGGGCTCGAACCACCAACCTTTTGGTTAACAGCCGAACGCGCTAACCATTGCGCCACGGAAGCCCAAAAAATAAATGGTCGTCAGGTATTGAGGAAAAACTTTGGCTTTTTACGTTACATTTGAGACTTCACAACACCGCTCACGGGTGGGCTCGAACCACCAACCTTTTGGTTAACAGCCGAACGCGCTAACCATTGCGCCACGGAAGCCCAAAAAATAAATGGTCGTCAGGTATTGAGGAAAAACTTTGGCTTTTTACGTTACATTTGAGACTTCACAACACCGCTCACGGGTGGGCTCGAACCACCAACCTTTCGGTTAACAGCCGAGCGCGCTAACCATTGAGCCACGGAATCTCAGAAATTAAATGGTTGTCAGGTATTGTGGAAAAGTTGTGAGTTTTCACGCTACATCTGAGACCCCACAACACCTCTCCCGGGTGGGATCGAACCACCAACCTTTCGGTTAACAGCTGAACGCGCTAACCATTGCGCCACGGAAGCCCGAAAATTAAATGTTCGTCAGGTATTGTGGAAAAACTTTAGCTTTTTTCGTTCCATTTGATATCCCACAACACCGCTCCCGGGTGGGCTCGAACCACTTACCTTTCGGTTAACAGCCGAACGCGCTAACCATTGCGCCACGGAAGCCCAAAAAATAAATGGTCGTCAGGTATTGAGGAAAAACTTTGGCTTTTCACGCTACATTTGAGACTTCACAACACCGCTCCCGGGTGGGCTCGAACCACCAATCTTTTGGTTAACAGCCGAACGCGCTAACCATTGCGCCACGGAAGCCCAAAAATTAAATGTTCGTCAGGTATTGTGGAAAAACTCTGACTTTTTACGTTACATTTGAGATCCCATAACACCGCTCCCGGGTGGGCTCGAACCACCAACCTTTTGGTTAACAGCCGAACGCGCTAACCATTGCGCCACGGAAGCCCAAAAATTAAATGGTCGTCAGGTATTGTGGAAAAACTTTGGCTTTTTACGTTACATTTGAGATCCCACAACACCGCTCCCGGGTCTGCTCGAACCACCAACCATTGGTTAACAGCCGAACGCTCTAACCATTGAGCCACGGAAGCTCAGAAATTAAATGGTTGTCAGGTATTGTGGAAAAGTTATGACTTTTCACGCTACATCTGAGACTCCACAACACCTCTCCCGGGTGGGCCGAACCACCAACCTTTTGGTTAACATCCGAACGCGCTAACCATGGAGCCAAAGAAGCTCAGAAATGAAATGGTCTTCAGCTATTGTGGAAAAACTCTGACTTTTTACCTTACATTTGAGATCCCATAACACCGCTCCCGGGTGGGCTCGAACCACCAACCTTTTCGTTAACAGCCGAACGCGCTAACCATTGCGCCACGGGAGCTCAGAAATTAAATGGTTGTCACGTATTGTGGAAAAGTTTTGACTTTCTACGCTACATCTGAGACTCTACAACACCTCTCCCGGGTGGGCTCGAACCACTTACCTTTCGGTTAACAGCCGAACGCGCTAACCATTGCGCCACGGAAGCCCAAAAAATAAATGGTCGTCAGGTATTGAGGAAAAACTTTGGCTTTTTACGTTACATTTGAGACTTCACAACACCGCTCACGGGTGGGCTCGAACCACCAACCTTTCGGTTAACAGCCGAGCGCGCTAACCATTGAGCCACGGAATCTCAGAAATTAAATGGTTGTCAGGTATTGTGGAAAAGTTGTGAGTTTTCACGCTACATCTGAGACCCCACAACACCTCTCCCGGGTGGGATCGAACCACCAACCTTTCGGTTAACAGCTGAACGCGCTAACCATTGCGCCACGGAAGCCCGAAAATTAAATGTTCGTCAGGTATTGTGGAAAAACTTTGGCTTTTTTCGTTCCATTTGATATCCCACAACACCGCTCCCGGGTGGGCTCGAACCACCAATCTTTTGGTTAACAGCCGAACGCGCTAACCATGGAGCCAAAGAAGCTCAGAAATGAAATGGTCTTCAGCTATTGTGGAAAAACTCTGACTTTTTACCTTACATTTGAGATCCCATAACACCGCTCCCGGGTGGGCTCGAACCACCAACCTTTTGGTTAACAGCCGAACGCGCTAACCATTGCGCCACGGAAGCCCAAAAAATAAATGGTCGTCAGGTATTGAGGAAAAACTTTGGCTTTTTACGTTACATTTGAGACTTCACAACACCGCTCACGGGTGGGCTCGAACCACCAACCTTTCGGTTAACAGCCGAGCGCGCTAACCATTGAGCCACGGAATCTCAGAAATTAAATGGTTGTCAGGTATTGTGGAAAAGTTGTGAGTTTTCACGCTACATCTGAGACCCCACAACACCTCTCCCGGGTGGGATCGAACCACCAACCTTTCGGTTAACAGCTGAACGCGCTAACCATTGCGCCACGGAAGCCCGAAAATTAAATGTTCGTCAGGTATTGTGGAAAAACTTTAGCTTTTTTCGTTCCATTTGATATCCCACAACACCGCTCCCGGGTGGGCTCGAACCACTTACCTTTCGGTTAACAGCCGAACGCGCTAACCATTGCGCCACGGAAGCCCAAAAAACAAATGGTCGTCAGGTATTGAGGAAAAACTTTGGCTTTTCACGCTACATTTGAGACTTCACAACACCGCTCCCGGGTGGGCTCGAACCACCAATCTTTTGGTTAACAGCCGAACGCGCTAACCATTGCGCCACGGAAGCCCAAAAATTAAATGTTCGTCAGGTATTGTGGAAAAACTCTGACTTTTTACGTTACATTTGAGATCCCATAACACCGCTCCCGGGTGGGCTCGAACCACCAACCTTTTGGTTAACAGCCGAACGCGCTAACCATTGCGCCACGGAAGCCCAAAAATTAAATGGTCGTCAGGTATTGTGGAAAAACTCTGACTTTTTACGTTACATTTGAGATCCCACAACACCGCTCCCGGGTCTGCTCGAACCACCAACCTATTGGTTAACAGCCGAACGCTCTAACCATTGAGCCACGGAAGCTCAGAAATTAAATGGTTGTCAGGTATTGTGGAAAAGTTATGACTTTTCACGCTACATCTGAGACTCCACAACACCTCTCCCGGGTGGGCCGAACCACCAACCTTTTGGTTAACATCCGAACGCGCTAACCATGGAGCCAAAGAAGCTCAGAAATGAAATGGTCTTCAGCTATTGTGGAAAAACTCTGACTTTTTACCTTACATTTGAGATCCCATAACACCGCTCCCGGGTGGGCTCGAACCACCAACCTTTTCGTTAACAGCCGAACGCGCTAACCATTGCGCCACGGGAGCTCAGAAATTAAATGGTTGTCACGTATTGTGGAAAAGTTTTGACTTTTTACGCTACATCTGAGACTCTACAACACCTCTCCCGGGTGGGCTCGAACCACTTACCTTTCGGTTAACAGCCGAACGCGCTAACCATTGCGCCACGGAAGCCCAAAAAATAAATGGTCGTCAGGTATTGAGGAAAAACTTTGGCTTTTTACGTTACATTTGAGACTTCACAACACCGCTCACGGGTGGGCTCGAACCACCAACCTTTCGGTTAACAGCCGAGCGCGCTAACCATTGAGCCACGGAATCTCAGAAATTAAATGGTTGTCAGGTATTGTGGAAAAGTTGTGAGTTTTCACGCTACATCTGAGACCCCACAACACCTCTCCCGGGTGGGATCGAACCACCAACCTTTCGGTTAACAGCTGAACGCGCTAACCATTGCGCCACGGAAGCCCGAAAATTAAATGTTCGTCAGGTATTGTGGAAAAACTTTGGCTTTTTTCGTTCCATTTGATATCCCACAACACCGCTCCCGGGTGGGCTCGAACCACCAATCTTTTGGTTAACAGCCGAACGCGCTAACCATGGAGCCAAAGAAGCTCAGAAATGAAATGGTCTTCAGCTATTGTGGAAAAACTCTGACTTTTTACCTTACATTTGAGATCCCATAACACCGCTCCCGGGTGGGCTCGAACCACCAACCTTTTGGTTAACAGCCGAACGCGCTAACCATTGCGCCACGGAAGCCCAAAAAATAAATGGTCGTCAGGTATTGAGGAAAAACTTTGGCTTTTTACGTTACATTTGAGACTTCACAACACCGCTCACGGGTGGGCTCGAACCACCAACCTTTCGGTTAACAGCCGAGCGCGCTAACCATTGAGCCACGGAATCTCAGAAATTAAATGGTTGTCAGGTATTGTGGAAAAGTTGTGAGTTTTCACGCTACATCTGAGACCCCACAACACCTCTCCCGGGTGGGATCGAACCACCAACCTTTCGGTTAACAGCTGAACGCGCTAACCATTGCGCCACGGAAGCCCGAAAATTAAATGTTCGTCAGGTATTGTGGAAAAACTTTAGCTTTTTTCGTTCCATTTGATATCCCACAACACCGCTCCCGGGTGGGCTCGAACCACTTACCTTTCGGTTAACAGCCGAACGCGCTAACCATTTCGCCACGGAAGCCCAAAAAACAAATGGTCGTCAGGTATTGAGGAAAAACTTTGGCTTTTCACGCTACATTTGAGACTTCACAACACCGCTCCCGGGTGGGCTCGAACCACCAATCTTTTGGTTAACAGCCGAACGCGCTAACCATTGCGCCACGGAAGCCCAAAAATTAAATGTTCGTCAGGTATTGTGGAAAAACTCTGACTTTTTACGTTACATTTGAGATCCCATAACACCGCTCCCGGGTGGGCTCGAACCACCAACCTTTTGGTTAACAGCCGAACGCGCTAACCATTGCGCCACGGAAGCCCAAAAATTAAATGGTCGTCAGGTATTGTGGAAAAACTCTGACTTTTTACGTTACATTTGAGATCCCACAACACCGCTCCCGGGTCTGCTCGAACCACCAACCTATTGGTTAACAGCCGAACGCTCTAACCATTGAGCCACGGAAGCTCAGAAATTAAATGGTTGTCAGGTATTGTGGAAAAGTTATGACTTTTCACGCTACATCTGAGACTCCACAACACCTCTCCCGGGTGGGCCGAACCACCAACCTTTTGGTTAACATCCGAACGCGCTAACCATGGAGCCAAAGAAGCTCAGAAATGAAATGGTCTTCAGCTATTGTGGAAAAACTCTGACTTTTTACCTTACATTTGAGATCCCATAACACCGCTCCCGGGTGGGCTCGAACCACCAACCTTTTCGTTAACAGCCGAACGCGCTAACCATTGCGCCACGGGAGCTCAGAAATTAAATGGTTGTCACGTATTGTGGAAAAGTTTTGACTTTTTACGCTACATCTGAGACTCTACAACACCTCTCCCGGGTGGGCTCGAACAACTTACCTTTCGGTTAACAGCCGAACGCGCTAACCATTGCGCCACGGAAGCCCAAAAAATAAATGGTCGTCAGGTATTGAGGAAAAACTTTGGCTTTTTACGTTACATTTGAGACTTCACAACACCGCTCACGGGTGGGCTCGAACCACCAACCTTTCGGTTAACAGCCGAGCGCGCTAACCATTGAGCCACGGAATCTCAGAAATTAAATGGTTGTCAGGTATTGTGGAAAAGTTGTGAGTTTTCACGCTACATCTGAGACCCCACAACACCTCTCCCGGGTGGGATCGAACCACCAACCTTTCGGTTAACAGCTGAACGCGCTAACCATTGCGCCACGGAAGCCCGAAAATTAAATGTTCGTCAGGTATTGTGGAAAAACTTTGGCTTTTTTCGTTCCATTTGATATCCCACAACACCGCTCCCGGGTGGGCTCGAACCACCAATCTTTTGGTTAACAGCCGAACGCGCTAACCATGGAGCCAAAGAAGCTCAGAAATGAAATGGTCTTCAGCTATTGTGGAAAAACTCTGACTTTTTACCTTACATTTGAGATCCCATAACACCGCTCCCGGGTGGGCTCGAACCACCAACCTTTTGGTTAACAGCCGAACGCGCTAACCATTGCGCCACGGAAGCCCAAAAAATAAATGGTCGTCAGGTATTGAGGAAAAACTTTGGCTTTTTACGTTACATTTGAGACTTCACAACACCGCTCACGGGTGGGCTCGAACCACCAACCTTTCGGTTAACAGCCGAGCGCGCTAACCATTGAGCCACGGAATCTCAGAAATTAAATGGTTGTCAGGTATTGTGGAAAAGTTGTGAGTTTTCACGCTACATCTGAGACCCCACAACACCTCTCCCGGGTGGGATCGAACCACCAACCTTTCGGTTAACAGCTGAACGCGCTAACCATTGCGCCACGGAAGCCCGAAAATTAAATGTTCGTCAGGTATTGTGGAAAAACTTTAGCTTTTTTCGTTCCATTTGATATCCTACAACACCGCTCCCGGGTGGGCTCGAACCACTTACCTTTCGGTTAACAGCCGAACGCGCTAACCATGGAGCCAAAGAAGCTCAGAAATGAAATGGTCTTCAGCTATTGTGGAAAAACTCTGACTTTTTACCTTACATTTGAGATCCCATAACACCGCTCCCGGGTGGGCTCGAACCACCAACCTTTTGGTTAACAGCCGAACGCGCTAACCATTGCGCCACGGAAGCCCAAAAAATAAATGGTCGTCAGGTATTGAGGAAAAACTTTGGCTTTTTACGTTACATTTGAGACTTCACAACACCGCTCACGGGTGGGCTCGAACCACCAACCTTTCGGTTAACAGCCGAGCGCGCTAACCATTGAGCCACGGAATCTCAGAAATTAAATGGTTGTCAGGTATTGTGGAAAAGTTGTGAGTTTTCACGCTACATCTGAGACCCCACAACACCTCTCCCGGGTGGGATCGAACCACCAACCTTTCGGTTAACAGCTGAACGCGCTAACCATTGCGCCACGGAAGCCCGAAAATTAAATGTTCGTCAGGTATTGTGGAAAAACTTTAGCTTTTTTCGTTCCATTTGATATCCCACAACACCGCTCCCGGGTGGGCTCGAACCACTTACCTTTCGGTTAACAGCCGAACGCGCTAACCATTGCGCCACGGAAGCCCAAAAAATAAATGGTCGTCAGGTATTGAGGAAAAACTTTGGCTTTTCACGCTACATTTGAGACTTCACAACACCGCTCCCGGGTGGGCTCGAACCACCAATCTTTTGGTTAACAGCCGAACGCGCTAACCATTGCGCCACGGAAGCCCAAAAATTAAATGTTCGTCAGGTATTGTGGAAAAACTCTGACTTTTTACGTTACATTTGAGATCCCATAACACCGCTCCCGGGTGGGCTCGAACCACCAACCTTTTGGTTAACAGCTGAACGCGCTAACCATTGCGCCACGGAAGCCCGAAAATTAAATGTTCGTCAGGTATTGTGGAAAAACTTTAGCTTTTTTCGTTCCATTTGATATCCCACAACACCGCTCACGGGTGGGCTCGAACCACCAACCTTTCGGTTAACAGCCGAGCGCGCTAACCATTGAGCCACGGAATCTCAGAAATTAAATGGTTGTCAGGTATTGTGGAAAAGTTGTGAGTTTTCACGCTACATCTGAGACCCCACAACACCTCTCCCGGGTGGGATCGAACCACCAACCTTTCGGTTAACAGCTGAACGCGCTAACCATTGCGCCACGGAAGCCCGAAAATTAAATGTTCGTCAGGTATTGTGGAAAAACTTTGGCTTTTTTCGTTCCATTTGATATCCCACAACACCGCTCCCGGGTGGGCTCGAACCACCAATCTTTTGGTTAACAGCCGAACGCGCTAACCATGGAGCCAAAGAAGCTCAGAAATGAAATGGTCTTCAGCTATTGTGGAAAAACTCTGACTTTTTACCTTACATTTGAGATCCCATAACACCGCTCCCGGGTGGGCTCGAACCACCAACCTTTTGGTTAACAGCCGAACGCGCTAACCATTGCGCCACGGAAGCCCAAAAAATAAATGGTCGTCAGGTATTGAGGAAAAACTTTGGCTTTTTACGTTACATTTGAGACTTCACAACACCGCTCACGGGTGGGCTCGAACCACCAACCTTTCGGTTAACAGCCGAGCGCGCTAACCATTGAGCCACGGAATCTCAGAAATTAAATGGTTGTCAGGTATTGTGGAAAAGTTGTGAGTTTTCACGCTACATCTGAGACCCCACAACACCTCTCCCGGGTGGGATCGAACCACCAACCTTTCGGTTAACAGCTGAACGCGCTAACCATTGCGCCACGGAAGCCCGAAAATTAAATGTTCGTCAGGTATTGTGGAAAAACTTTAGCTTTTTTCGTTCCATTTGATATCCTACAACACCGCTCCCGGGTGGGCTCGAACCACTTACCTTTCGGTTAACAGCCGAACGCGCTAACCATGGAGCCAAAGAAGCTCAGAAATGAAATGGTCTTCAGCTATTGTGGAAAAACTCTGACTTTTTACCTTACATTTGAGATCCCATAACACCGCTCCCGGGTGGGCTCGAACCACCAACCTTTTGGTTAACAGCCGAACGCGCTAACCATTGCGCCACGGAAGCCCAAAAAATAAATGGTCGTCAGGTATTGAGGAAAAACTTTGGCTTTTTACGTTACATTTGAGACTTCACAACACCGCTCACGGGTGGGCTCGAACCACCAACCTTTCGGTTAACAGCTGAACGCGCTAACCATTGCGCCACGGAAGCCCGAAAATTAAATGTTCGTCAGGTATTGTGGAAAAACTTTAGCTTTTTTCGTTCCATTTGATATCCCACAACACCGCTCCCGGGTGGGCTCGAACCACTTACCTTTCGGTTAACAGCCGAACGCGCTAACCATTGCGCCACGGAAGCCCAAAAAATAAATGGTCGTCAGGTATTGAGGAAAAACTTTGGCTTTTCACGCTACATTTGAGACTTCACAACACCGCTCCCGTGTGGGCTCGAACCACCAACCTATTGGTTAAAAGCCGAACGCTCTAACCAATGAGCCACGGAAGCTCAGAAATTAAATGGTTGTCAGGTATTGTGGAAAAGTTATGACTTTTAACGCTACATCTGAGACTCCACAACACCTCTCTCGGGTGGGCTCGAACCACCAACCTTTTGGTTAACATCCGAACGTGCTAACCATGGAGCCAAAGAAGCTCAGAAATGAAATGGTCTTCAGCTATTGTGGAAAAACTCTGACTTTTTACCTTACATTTGAGATCCCATAACACCGCTCCCGGGTGGGCTCGAACCACCAACCTTTTGGTTAACAGCCGAACGCGCTAACCATTGCGCCACGGAAGCCCAAAAAATAAATGGTCGTCAGGTATTGAGGAAAAACTTTGGCTTTTTACGTTACATTTGAGACTTCACAACACCGCTCACGGGTGGGCTCGAACCACCAACCTTTTGGTTAACAGCCGAACGCGCTAACCATTGCGCCACGGAAGCCCAAAAAATAAATGGTCGTCAGGTATTGAGGAAAAACTTTGGCTTTTTACGTTACATTTGAGACTTCACAACACCGCTCACGGGTGGGCTCGAACCACCAACCTTTCGGTTAACAGCCGAACGCGCTAACCATTGCGCCACGGAAGCCCAAAAATTAAATGGTCGTCAGGTATTGTGGAAAAGTTGTGAGTTTTCACGCTACATCTGAGACCCCACAACACCTCTCCCGGGTGGGATCGAACCACCAACCTTTCGGTTAACAGCTGAACGCGCTAACCATTGCGCCACGGAAGCCCGAAAATTAAATGTTCGTCAGGTATTGTGGAAAAACTTTAGCTTTTTTCGTTCCATTTGATATCCCACAACACCGCTCCCGGGTGGGCTCGAACCACTTACCTTTCGGTTAACAGCCGAACGCGCTAACCATTGCGCCACGGAAGCCCAAAAAATAAATGGTCGTCAGGTATTGAGGAAAAACTTTGGCTTTTCACGCTACATTTGAGACTTCACAACACCGCTCCCGGGTGGGCTCGAACCACCAATCTTTTGGTTAACAGCCGAACGCGCTAACCATTGCGCCACGGAAGCCCAAAAATTAAATGTTCGTCAGGTATTGTGGAAAAACTCTGACTTTTTACGTTACATTTGAGATCCCATAACACCGCTCCCGGGTGGGCTCGAACCACCAACCTTTTGGTTAACAGCCGAACGCGCTAACCATTGCGCCACGGAAGCCCAAAAATTAAATGGTCGTCAGGTATTGTGGAAAAACTTTGGCTTTTTACGTTACATTTGAGATCCCACAACACCGCTCCCGGGTCTGCTCGAACCACCAACCTATTGGTTAACAGCCGAACGCTCTAACCATTGAGCCACGGAAGCTCAGAAATTAAATGGTTGTCAGGTATTGTGGAAAAGTTATGACTTTTCACGCTACATCTGAGACTCCACAACACCTCTCCCGGGTGGGCCGAACCACCAACCTTTTGGTTAACATCCGAACGCGCTAACCATGGAGCCAAAGAAGCTCAGAAATGAAATGGTCTTCAGCTATTGTGGAAAAACTCTGACTTTTTACCTTACATTTGAGATCCCATAACACCGCTCCCGGGTGGGCTCGAACCACCAACCTTTTCGTTAACAGCCGAACGCGCTAACCATTGCGCCACGGGAGCTCAGAAATTAAATGGTTGTCACGTATTGTGGAAAAGTTTTGACTTTTTACGCTACATCTGAGACTCTACAACACCTCTCCCGGGTGGGCTCGAACCACTTACCTTTCGGTTAACAGCCGAACGCGCTAACCATTGCGCCACGGAAGCCCAAAAAATAAATGGTCGTCAGGTATTGAGGAAAAACTTTGGCTTTTTACGTTACATTTGAGACTTCACAACACCGCTCACGGGTGGGCTCGAACCACCAACCTTTCGGTTAACAGCCGAGCGCGCTAACCATTGAGCCACGGAATCTCAGAAATTAAATGGTTGTCAGGTATTGTGGAAAAGTTGTGAGTTTTCACGCTACATCTGAGACCCCACAACACCTCTCCCGGGTGGGATCGAACCACCAACCTTTCGGTTAACAGCTGAACGCGCTAACCATTGCGCCACGGAAGCCCGAAAATTAAATGTTCGTCAGGTATTGTGGAAAAACTTTGGCTTTTTTCGTTCCATTTGATATCCCACAACACCGCTCCCGGGTGGGCTCGAACCACCAATCTTTTGGTTAACAGCCGAACGCGCTAACCATGGAGCCAAAGAAGCTCAGAAATGAAATGGTCTTCAGCTATTGTGGAAAAACTCTGACTTTTTACCTTACATTTGAGATCCCATAACACCGCTCCCGGGTGGGCTCGAACCACCAACCTTTTGGTTAACAGCCGAACGCGCTAACCATTGCGCCACGGAAGCCCAAAAAATAAATGGTCGTCAGGTATTGAGGAAAAACTTTGGCTTTTTACGTTACATTTGAGACTTCACAACACCGCTCACGGGTGGGCTCGAACCACCAACCTTTCGGTTAACAGCCGAGCGCGCTAACCATTGAGCCACGGAATCTCAGAAATTAAATGGTTGTCAGGTATTGTGGAAAAGTTGTGAGTTTTCACGCTACATCTGAGACCCCACAACACCTCTCCCGGGTGGGATCGAACCACCAACCTTTCGGTTAACAGCTGAACGCGCTAACCATTGCGCCACGGAAGCCCGAAAATTAAATGTTCGTCAGGTATTGTGGAAAAACTTTAGCTTTTTTCGTTCCATTTGATATCCCACAACACCGCTCCCGGGTGGGCTCGAACCACTTACCTTTCGGTTAACAGCCGAACGCGCTAACCATTGCGCCACGGAAGCCCAAAAAACAAATGGTCGTCAGGTATTGAGGAAAAACTTTGGCTTTTCACGCTACATTTGAGACTTCACAACACCGCTCCCGGGTGGGCTCGAACCACCAATCTTTTGGTTAACAGCCGAACGCGCTAACCATTGCGCCACGGAAGCCCAAAAATTAAATGTTCGTCAGGTATTGTGGAAAAACTCTGACTTTTTACGTTACATTTGAGATCCCATAACACCGCTCCCGGGTGGGCTCGAACCACCAACCTTTTGGTTAACAGCCGAACGCGCTAACCATTGCGCCACGGAAGCCCAAAAATTAAATGGTCGTCAGGTATTGTGGAAAAACTCTGACTTTTTACGTTACATTTGAGATCCCACAACACCGCTCCCGGGTCTGCTCGAACCACCAACCTATTGGTTAACAGCCGAACGCTCTAACCATTGAGCCACGGAAGCTCAGAAATTAAATGGTTGTCAGGTATTGTGGAAAAGTTATGACTTTTCACGCTACATCTGAGACTCCACAACACCTCTCCCGGGTGGGCCGAACCACCAACCTTTTGGTTAACATCCGAACGCGCTAACCATGGAGCCAAAGAAGCTCAGAAATGAAATGGTCTTCAGCTATTGTGGAAAAACTCTGACTTTTTACCTTACATTTGAGATCCCATAACACCGCTCCCGGGTGGGCTCGAACCACCAACCTTTTCGTTAACAGCCGAACGCGCTAACCATTGCGCCACGGGAGCTCAGAAATTAAATGGTTGTCACGTATTGTGGAAAAGTTTTGACTTTTTACGCTACATCTGAGACTCTACAACACCTCTCCCGGGTGGGCTCGAACCACTTACCTTTCGGTTAACAGCCGAACGCGCTAACCATTGCGCCACGGAAGCCCAAAAAATAAATGGTCGTCAGGTATTGAGGAAAAACTTTGGCTTTTTACGTTACATTTGAGACTTCACAACACCGCTCACGGGTGGGCTCGAACCACCAACCTTTCGGTTAACAGCCGAGCGCGCTAACCATTGAGCCACGGAATCTCAGAAATTAAATGGTTGTCAGGTATTGTGGAAAAGTTGTGAGTTTTCACGCTACATCTGAGACCCCACAACACCTCTCCCGGGTGGGATCGAACCACCAACCTTTCGGTTAACAGCTGAACGCGCTAACCATTGCGCCACGGAAGCCCGAAAATTAAATGTTCGTCAGGTATTGTGGAAAAACTTTGGCTTTTTTCGTTCCATTTGATATCCCACAACACCGCTCCCGGGTGGGCTCGAACCACCAATCTTTTGGTTAACAGCCGAACGCGCTAACCATGGAGCCAAAGAAGCTCAGAAATGAAATGGTCTTCAGCTATTGTGGAAAAACTCTGACTTTTTACCTTACATTTGAGATCCCATAACACCGCTCCCGGGTGGGCTCGAACCACCAACCTTTTGGTTAACAGCCGAACGCGCTAACCATTGCGCCACGGAAGCCCAAAAAATAAATGGTCGTCAGGTATTGAGGAAAAACTTTGGCTTTTTACGTTACATTTGAGACTTCACAACACCGCTCACGGGTGGGCTCGAACCACCAACCTTTCGGTTAACAGCCGAGCGCGCTAACCATTGAGCCACGGAATCTCAGAAATTAAATGGTTGTCAGGTATTGTGGAAAAGTTGTGAGTTTTCACGCTACATCTGAGACCCCACAACACCTCTCCCGGGTGGGATCGAACCACCAACCTTTCGGTTAACAGCTGAACGCGCTAACCATTGCGCCACGGAAGCCCGAAAATTAAATGTTCGTCAGGTATTGTGGAAAAACTTTAGCTTTTTTCGTTCCATTTGATATCCCACAACACCGCTCCCGGGTGGGCTCGAACCACTTACCTTTCGGTTAACAGCCGAACGCGCTAACCATTGCGCCACGGAAGCCCAAAAAATAAATGGTCGTCAGGTATTGAGGAAAAACTTTGGCTTTTCACGCTACATTTGAGACTTCACAACACCGCTCCCGGGTGGGCTCGAACCACCAATCTTTTGGTTAACAGCCGAACGCGCTAACCATTGCGCCACGGAAGCCCAAAAATTAAATGTTCGTCAGGTATTGTGGAAAAACTCTGACTTTTTACGTTACATTTGAGATCCCATAACACCGCTCCCGGGTGGGCTCGAACCACCAACCTTTTGGTTAACAGCCGAACGCGCTAACCATTGCGCCACGGAAGCCCAAAAATTAAATGGTCGTCAGGTATTGTGGAAAAACTTTGGCTTTTTACGTTACATTTGAGATCCCACAACACCGCTCCCGGGTCTGCTCGAACCACCAACCTATTGGTTAACAGCCGAACGCTCTAACCATTGAGCCACGGAAGCTCAGAAATTAAATGGTTGTCAGGTATTGTGGAAAAGTTATGACTTTTCACGCTACATCTGAGACTCCACAACACCTCTCCCGGGTGGGCCGAACCACCAACCTTTTGGTTAACATCCGAACGCGCTAACCATGGAGCCAAAGAAGCTCAGAAATGAAATGGTCTTCAGCTATTGTGGAAAAACTCTGACTTTTTACCTTACATTTGAGATCCCATAACACCGCTCCCGGGTGGGCTCGAACCACCAACCTTTTCGTTAACAGCCGAACGCGCTAACCATTGCGCCACGGGAGCTCAGAAATTAAATGGTTGTCACGTATTGTGGAAAAGTTTTGACTTTTTACGCTACATCTGAGACTCTACAACACCTCTCCCGGGTGGGCTCGAACCACTTACCTTTCGGTTAACAGCCGAACGCGCTAACCATTGCGCCACGGAAGCCCAAAAAATAAATGGTCGTCAGGTATTGAGGAAAAACTTTGGCTTTTTACGTTACATTTGAGACTTCACAACACCGCTCACGGGTGGGCTCGAACCACCAACCTTTCGGTTAACAGCCGAGCGCGCTAACCATTGAGCCACGGAATCTCAGAAATTAAATGGTTGTCAGGTATTGTGGAAAAGTTGTGAGTTTTCACGCTACATCTGAGACCCCACAACACCTCTCCCGGGTGGGATCGAACCACCAACCTTTCGGTTAACAGCTGAACGCGCTAACCATTGCGCCACGGAAGCCCGAAAATTAAATGTTCGTCAGGTATTGTGGAAAAACTTTGGCTTTTTTCGTTCCATTTGATATCCCACAACACCGCTCCCGGGTGGGCTCGAACCACCAATCTTTTGGTTAACAGCCGAACGCGCTAACCATGGAGCCAAAGAAGCTCAGAAATGAAATGGTCTTCAGCTATTGTGGAAAAACTCTGACTTTTTACCTTACATTTGAGATCCCATAACACCGCTCCCGGGTGGGCTCGAACCACCAACCTTTTGGTTAACAGCCGAACATGCTAACCATTGCGCCACGGAAGCCCAAAAAATAAATGGTCGTCAGGTATTGAGGAAAAACTTTGGCTTTTTACGTTACATTTGAGACTTCACAACACCGCTCACGGGTGGGCTCGAACCACCAACCTTTCGGTTAACAGCCGAGCGCGCTAACCATTGAGCCACGGAATCTCAGAAATTAAATGGTTGTCAGGTATTGTGGAAAAGTTGTGAGTTTTCACGCTACATCTGAGACCCCACAACACCTCTCCCGGGTGGGATCGAACCACCAACCTTTCGGTTAACAGCTGAACGCGCTAACCATTGCGCCACGGAAGCCCGAAAATTAAATGTTCGTCAGGTATTGTGGAAAAACTTTGGCTTTTTTCGTTCCATTTGATATCCCACAACACCGCTCCCGGGTGGGCTCGAACCACCAATCTTTTGGTTAACAGCCGAACGCGCTAACCATGGAGCCAAAGAAGCTCAGAAATGAAATGGTCTTCAGCTATTGTGGAAAAACTCTGACTTTTTACCTTACATTTGAGATCCCATAACACCGCTCCCGGGTGGGCTCGAACCACCAACCTTTTGGTTAACAGCCGAACATGCTAACCATTGCGCCACGGAAGCCCAAAAAATAAATGGTCGTCAGGTATTGAGGAAAAACTTTGGCTTTTTACGTTACATCTGAGACCCCACAACACCTCTCCCGGGTGGGATCGAACCACCAACCTTTCGGTTAACAGCTGAACGCGCTAACCATTGCGCCACGGAAGCCCGAAAATTAAATGTTCGTCAGGTATTGTGGAAAAACTTTAGCTTTTTTCGTTCCATTTGATATCCCACAACACCGCTCCCGGGTGGACTCGAACCACTTACCTTTCGGTTAACAGCCGAACGCGCTAACCATTGCGCCACGGAAGCCCAAAAAATAAATGGTCGTCAGGTATTGAGGAAAAACTTTGGCTTTTCACGCTACATTTGAGACTTCACAACACCGCTCCCGGGTGGGCTCGAACCACCAATCTTTTGGTTAACAGCCGAACGCGCTAACCATTGCGCCACGGAAGCCCAAAAATTAAATGTTCGTCAGGTATTGTGGAAAAACTCTGACTTTTTACGTTACATTTGAGATCCCATAACACCGCTCCCGGGTGGGCTCGAACCACCAACCTTTTGGTTAACAGCCGAACGCGCTAACCATTGCGCCACGGAAGCCCAAAAATTAAATGGTCGTCAGGTATTGTGGAAAAACTTTGGCTTTTTACGTTACATTTGAGATCCCACAACACCGCTCCCGGGTCTGCTCGAACCACCAACCTATTGGTTAACAGCCGAACGCTCTAACCATTGAGCCACGGAAGCTCAGAAATTAAATGGTTGTCAGGTATTGTGGAAAAGTTATGACTTTTCACGCTACATCTGAGACTCCACAACACCTCTCCCGGGTGGGCCGAACCACCAACCTTTTGGTTAACATCCGAACGCGCTAACCATGGAGCCAAAGAAGCTCAGAAATGAAATGGTCTTCAGCTATTTTGGAAAAACTCTGACTTTTTACCTTACATTTGAGATCCCATAACACCGCTCCCGGGTGGGCTCGAACCACCAACCTTTTCGTTAACAGCCGAACGCGCTAACCATTGCGCCACGGGAGCTCAGAAATTAAATGGTTGTCACGTATTGTGGAAAAGTTTTGACTTTTTACGCTACATCTGAGACTCTACAACACCTCTCCCGGGTGGGCTCGAACCACTTACCTTTCGGTTAACAGCCGAACGCGCTAACCATTGCGCCACGGAAGCCCAAAAAATAAATGGTCGTCAGGTATTGAGGAAAAACTTTGGCTTTTTACGTTACATTTGAGACTTCACAACACCGCTCACGGGTGGGCTCGAACCACCAACCTTTCGGTTAACAGCCGAGCGCGCTAACCATTGAGCCACGGAATCTCAGAAATTAAATGGTTGTCAGGTATTGTGGAAAAGTTGTGAGTTTTCACGCTACATCTGAGACCCCACAACACCTCTCCCGGGTGGGATCGAACCACCAACCTTTCGGTTAACAGCTGAACGCGCTAACCATTGCGCCACGGAAGCCCGAAAATTAAATGTTCGTCAGGTATTGTGGAAAAACTTTGGCTTTTTTCGTTCCATTTGATATCCCACAACACCGCTCCCGGGTGGGCTCGAACCACCAATCTTTTGGTTAACAGCCGAACGCGCTAACCATGGAGCCAAAGAAGCTCGGAAATGAAATGGTCTTCAGCTATTGTGGAAAAACTCTGACTTTTTTCCTTACATTTGAGATCCCATATCACCGCTCCCGGGTGTGCTCGAACCACCAACCTATTGGTTAAAAGCCGAACGCTCTAACCAATGAGCCACGGAAGCTCAGAAATTAAATGGTTGTCAGGTATTGTGGAAAAGTTATGACTTTTCACGCTACATCTGAGACTCCATAACACCTCTCCCGGGTGGGCTCGAACCACCAACCTTTTGGTTAACATCCGAACGCACTAACCATTGCGCTACGGAAGCCCAAAAAATAAATGGTCGTCAGGTATTGTGGAAAAACTCTGACTTTTTACGTTACATTTGAGATCCCATAACACCGCTCCCGTGTGGGCTCGAACCACCAACCTAATGGTTAAAAGGCGAACGCTCTAACCAATGAGCCACGGAAGCTCAGAAATTAAATGGTTGTCAGGCATTGTGGAAAAGTTATGACTTTTCACGCTACATCTGAGACTCCACAACACCTCTCCCGGGTGGGCTCGAACCACCAACCTTTTGGTTAACATCCGAACGTGCTAACCATGGAGCCAAAGAAGCTCAGAAATGAAATGGTCTTCAGCTATTGTGGAAAAACTCTGACTTTTTACCTTACATTTGAGATCCCATAACACCGCTCCCGGGTGGGCTCGAACCACCAACCTTTCGGTTAACAGCCGAACGCGCTAACCATTGCGCTACGGAAGCCCAAGAAATAAAAGGTCGTCAGGTATTGTGGAAAAACTTTGGCTTTTTAAGTTACATTTGAGACTTCACAACACCGCTCCCGGGTGGGCTCGAACCACCAACCTTTCGGTTAACAGCCGAACGAGCTAACCATTGCGCTACGGAAGCCCAAAAAATAAATGGTTGTCAGGTATTGAGGAAAAATTATGACTTTTCACGCTACATCTGAGACCCCACAACACTTCTCCTGGGTGGGCTCCAACCACCAACCTTTTGGTTAACATCCGAACGCGCTAACCATGGAGCCAAAGAAGCTCAGAAATGAAATGGTCTTCAGCTATTGTGGAAAAACTCTGACTTTTACCTTACATTTGAGATCCCACAACACCGCTCCCGGATGGGCTCGAACAACCAACCTATTGGTTAACAGCCGAACGCTCTAACCATTGAGCCACGGAAGCTCAGAAATTAAATGGTTGTCAGGTATTGTGGAAAAGTTATGACTTTTCACGCTACATGTGAGACTCCACAACACCTCTCCCGGGTGGGCTCGAACCACCAACCTTTTTGTGGAAAAGTTTTGACTTTTCACGCTACATCTGAGACCCCACAACACCTCTCCCGGGTGGGCTCGAACCACCAACCTTTCGGTTAACAGCTGAACGCGCTAACCATAGCGCCACGGAAGCCCAAAAATAAAATGTTCGTCAGGTATTGTGGAAAAACTTTGGCTTTTTACGTTACATTTGAGATCCCACTACACCGCTCCCGGTTGGGCTCGAACCACCAACCTATTGGTTAACAGCCGAACGCTCTAACCATTGAGCCACGGAAGCTCAGAAATTAAATGGTCTTCAGCTATTGTGGAAAAACTCTGACTTTTTACCTTACATTTGAGATCCCATAACACCGCTCCCGGGTGGGCTCGAACCACCAACCTTTCGGTTAACAGCCGAACGCGCTAACCATTGCGCTACGGAAGCCCAAGAAATAAAAGGTCGTCAGGTATTGTGGAAAAACTTTGGCTTTTTAAGTTACATTTGAGACTTCACAACACCGCTCCCGGGTGGGCTCGAACCACCAACCTTTCGGTTAACAGCCGAACGAGCTAACCATTGCGCTACGGAAGCCCAAAAAATAAATGGTTGTCAGGTATTGAGGAAAAATTATGACTTTTCACGCTACATCTGAGACCCCACAACACTTCTCCTGGGTGGGCTCCAACCACCAACCTTTTGGTTAACATCCGAACGCGCTAACCATGGAGCCAAAGAAGCTCAGAAATGAAATGGTCTTCAGCTATTGTGGAAAAACTCTGACTTTTACCTTACATTTGAGATCCCATAACACCGCTCCCGGGTGGGCTCGAACCACCAACATTTTGGTTAACAGCCAAACGCGCTAACCATTGCGCCACGGAAGCCCAAAAATTAAATGGTCGTCAGGTATTGTGGAAAAACTTTGGCTTTTTACGTTACATTTGAGATCCCACAACACCGCTCCCGGATGGGCTCGAACAACCAACCTATTGGTTAACAGCCGAACGCTCTAACCATTGAGCCACGGAAGCTCAGAAATTAAATGGTTGTCAGGTATTGTGGAAAAGTTATGACTTTTCACGCTACATCTGAGACTCCACAACACCTCTCCCGGGTGGGCTCGAACCACCAACCTTTTTGTGGAAAAGTTTTGACTTTTCACGCTACATCTGAGACCCCACAACACCTCTCCCGGGTGGGCTCGAACCACCAACCTTTCGGTTAACAGCTGAACGCGCTAACCATAGCGCCACGGAAGCCCAAAAATAAAATGTTCGTCAGGTATTGTGGAAAAACTTTGGCTTTTTACGTTACATTTGAGATCCCACTACACCGCTCCCGGTTGGGCTCGAACCACCAACCTATTGGTTAACAGCCGAACGCTCTAACCATTGAGCCACGGAAGCTCAGAAATTAAATGGTTGTCAGGTATTGTGGGAAAACTTTGGCTTTTTACGTTACATTTGAGATCTCACAACACCACTCCCGGGTGGGCTCGAACCACCAACCTATTGGTTAACAGCCGAACGCGATAACCATTGAGCCATGGGAGCTCAGAAATTAAATGGTTGTCAGGTATTGTGGAAAAACTTTGGCTTTTTACGTTACATTTGAGACTTCACAACACCGCTCCCGGGTGGGCTCGAACCACCAACCTTTGGGTTAACAGCCGAACGCGCTAACCATTGCGCTACGGAAGCCCAAAAAATAAATGGTCGTCAGGTATTGTGGAAAAACTTTGGCTTTTTAAGTTACATTTGAGACTCCACAACACCTCTCCCGGGTGGGCTCGAACCACCAACCTTTCGGTTAACATCCGAACGCGCTAACCATGGGGCCAAAGAAGCTCAGAAATGAAATGGTCTTCAGCTATTGTGGAAAAACTCTGACTTTTACCTTACATTTGAGATCCCATAACACCGCTCCCGGGTGGGCTCGAACTACCAACATTTTGGTTAACAGCCAAACGCGCTAACCATTGCGCCACGGAAGCCCAAAAATTAAATGGTCGTCAGGTATTGTGGAAAAACTTTGGCTTTTTACGTTACATTTGAGATCCCACAACACCGCTCCCGGATGGGCTCGAACAACCAACCTATTGGTTAACAGCCGAACGCTCTAACCATTGAGCCACGGAAGCTCAGAAATTAAATGGTTGTCAGGTATTGTGGAAAAGTTATGACTTTTCACGCTACATCTGAGACTCCACAACACCTCTCCCGGGTGGGCTCGAACCACCAACCTTTTAGTGGAAAAGTTTTGACTTTTCACGCTACATCTGAGACCCCACAACACCTCTCCCGGGTGGGCTCGAACCACCAACCTTTCGGTTAACAGCTGAACGCGCTAACCATAGCGCCACGGAAGCCCAAAAATAAAATGTTCGTCAGGTATTGTGGAAAAACTTTGGCTTTTTACGTTACATTTGAGATCCCACTACACCGCTCCCGGTTGGGCTCGAACCACCAACCTATTGGTTAACAGCCGAACGCTCTAACCATTGAGCCACGGAAGCTCAGAAATTAAATGGTTGTCAGGTATTGTGGGAAAACTTTGGCTTTTTACGTTACATTTGAGATCTCACAACACCACTCCCGGGTGGGCTCGAACCACCAACCTATTGGTTAACAGCCGAACGCGATAACCATTGAGCCATGGGAGCTCAGAAATTAAATGGTTGTCAGGTATTGTGGAAAAACTTTGGCTTTTTACGTTACATTTGAGACTTCACAACACCGCTCCCGGGTGGGCTCGAACCACCAACCTTTGGGTTAACAGCCGAACGCGCTAAACATTGCGCTACGGAAGCCCAAAAAATAAATGGTCGTCAGGTATTGTGGAAAAACTTTGGCTTTTTAAGTTACATTTGAGACTCCACAACACCTCTCCCGGGTGGGCTCGAACCACCAACCTTTCGGTTAACATCCGAACGCGCTAACCATGGAGCCAAAGAAGCTCAGAAATGAAATGGTCTTCAGCTATTGTGGAAAAACTCTGACTTTTACCTTACATTTGAGATCCCATAACACCGCTCCCGGGTGGGCTCGAACCACCAACATTTTGGTTAACAGCCAAACGCGCTAACCATTGCGCCACGGAAGCCCAAAAATTAAATGGTCGTCAGGTATTGTGGAAAAACTTTGGCTTTTTACGTTACATTTGAGATCCCACAACACCGCTCCCGGATGGGCTCGAACAACCAACCTATTGGTTAACAGCCGAACGCTCTAACCATTGAGCCACGGAAGCTCAGAAATTAAATGGTTGTCAGGTATTGTGGAAAAGTTATGACTTTTCACGCTACATCTGAGACTCCACAACACCTCTCCCGGGTGGGCTCGAACCACCAACCTTTTAGTGGAAAAGTTTTGACTTTTCACGCTACATCTGAGACCCCACAACACCTCTCCCGGGTGGGCTCGAACCACCAACCTTTCGGTTAACATCCGAACGTGCTAACCATGGAGCCAAAGAAGCTCAGAAATGAAATGGTCTTCAGCTATTGTGGAAAAACTCTGACTTTTTACCTTACATTTGAGATCCCATAACACCGCTCCCGGGTGGGCTCGAACCACCAACCTTTCGGTTAACAGCCGAACGCGCTAACCATTGCGCTACGGAAGCCCAAGAAATAAAAGGTCGTCAGGTATTGTGGAAAAACTTTGGCTTTTTAAGTTACATTTGAGACTTCACAACACCGCTCCCGGGTGGGCTCGAACCACCAACCTTTCGGTTAACAGCCGAACGAGCTAACCATTGCGCTACGGAAGCCCAAAAAATAAATGGTTGTCAGGTATTGAGGAAAAATTATGACTTTTCACGCTACATCTGAGACCCCACAACACTTCTCCTGGGTGGGCTCCAACCACCAACCTTTTGGTTAACATCCGAACGCGCTAACCATGGAGCCAAAGAAGCTCAGAAATGAAATGGTCTTCAGCTATTGTGGAAAAACTCTGACTTTTACCTTACATTTGAGATCCCACAACACCGCTCCCGGATGGGCTCGAACAACCAACCTATTGGTTAACAGCCGAACGCTCTAACCATTGAGCCACGGAAGCTCAGAAATTAAATGGTTGTCAGGTATTGTGGAAAAGTTATGACTTTTCACGCTACATCTGAGACTCCACAACACCTCTCCCGGGTGGGCTCGAACCACCAACCTTTTTGTGGAAAAGTTTTGACTTTTCACGCTACATCTGAGACCCCACAACACCTCTCCCGGGTGGGCTCGAACCACCAACCTTTCGGTTAACAGCTGAACGCGCTAACCATAGCGCCACGGAAGCCCAAAAATAAAATGTTCGTCAGGTATTGTGGAAAAACTTTGGCTTTTTACGTTACATTTGAGATCCCACTACACCGCTCCCGGTTGGGCTCGAACCACCAACCTATTGGTTAACAGCCGAACGCTCTAACCATTGAGCCACGGAAGCTCAGAAATTAAATGGTCTTCAGCTATTGTGGAAAAACTCTGACTTTTTACCTTACATTTGAGATCCCATAACACCGCTCCCGGGTGGGCTCGAACCACCAACCTTTCGGTTAACAGCCGAACGCGCTAACCATTGCGCTACGGAAGCCCAAGAAATAAAAGGTCGTCAGGTATTGTGGAAAAACTTTGGCTTTTTAAGTTACATTTGAGACTTCACAACACCGCTCCCGGGTGGGCTCGAACCACCAACCTTTCGGTTAACAGCCGAACGAGCTAACCATTGCGCTACGGAAGCCCAAAAAATAAATGGTTGTCAGGTATTGAGGAAAAATTATGACTTTTCACGCTACATCTGAGACCCCACAACACTTCTCCTGGGTGGGCTCCAACCACCAACCTTTTGGTTAACATCCGAACGCGCTAACCATGGAGCCAAAGAAGCTCAGAAATGAAATGGTCTTCAGCTATTGTGGAAAAACTCTGACTTTTACCTTACATTTGAGATCCCATAACACCGCTCCCGGGTGGGCTCGAACCACCAACATTTTGGTTAACAGCCAAACGCGCTAACCATTGCGCCACGGAAGCCCAAAAATTAAATGGTCGTCAGGTATTGTGGAAAAACTTTGGCTTTTTACGTTACATTTGAGATCCCACAACACCGCTCCCGGATGGGCTCGAACAACCAACCTATTGGTTAACAGCCGAACGCTCTAACCATTGAGCCACGGAAGCTCAGAAATTAAATGGTTGTCAGGTATTGTGGAAAAGTTATGACTTTTCACGCTACATCTGAGACTCCACAACACCTCTCCCGGGTGGGCTCGAACCACCAACCTTTTTGTGGAAAAGTTTTGACTTTTCACGCTACATCTGAGACCCCACAACACCTCTCCCGGGTGGGCTCGAACCACCAACCTTTCGGTTAACAGCTGAACGCGCTAACCATAGCGCCACGGAAGCCCAAAAATAAAATGTTCGTCAGGTATTGTGGAAAAACTTTGGCTTTTTACGTTACATTTGAGATCCCACTACACCGCTCCCGGTTGGGCTCGAACCACCAACCTATTGGTTAACAGCCGAACGCTCTAACCATTGAGCCACGGAAGCTCAGAAATTAAATGGTTGTCAGGTATTGTGGGAAAACTTTGGCTTTTTACGTTACATTTGAGATCTCACAACACCACTCCCGGGTGGGCTCGAACCACCAACCTATTGGTTAACAGCCGAACGCGATAACCATTGAGCTATGGGAGCTCAGAAATTAAATGGTTGTCAGGTATTGTGGAAAAACTTTGGCTTTTTACGTTACATTTGAGACTTCACAACACCGCTCCCGGGTGGGCTCGAACCACCAACCTTTGGGTTAACAGCCGAACGCGCTAACCATTGCGCTACGGAAGCCCAAAAAATAAATGGTCGTCAGGTATTGTGGAAAAACTTTGGCTTTTTAAGTTACATTTGAGACTCCACAACACCTCTCCCGGGTGGGCTCGAACCACCAACCTTTCGGTTAACATCCGAACGCGCTAACCATGGGGCCAAAGAAGCTCAGAAATGAAATGGTCTTCAGCTATTGTGGAAAAACTCTGACTTTTACCTTACATTTGAGATCCCATAACACCGCTCCCGGGTGGGCTCGAACTACCAACATTTTGGTTAACAGCCAAACGCGCTAACCATTGCGCCACGGAAGCCCAAAAATTAAATGGTCGTCAGGTATTGTGGAAAAACTTTGGCTTTTTACGTTACATTTGAGATCCCACAACACCGCTCCCGGATGGGCTCGAACAACCAACCTATTGGTTAACAGCCGAACGCTCTAACCATTGAGCCACGGAAGCTCAGAAATTAAATGGTTGTCAGGTATTGTGGAAAAGTTATGACTTTTCACGCTACATCTGAGACTCCACAACACCTCTCCCGGGTGGGCTCGAACCACCAACCTTTTAGTGGAAAAGTTTTGACTTTTCACGCTACATCTGAGACCCCACAACACCTCTCCCGGGTGGGCTCGAACCACCAACCTTTCGGTTAACAGCTGAACGCGCTAACCATAGCGCCACGGAAGCCCAAAAATAAAATGTTCGTCAGGTATTGTGGAAAAACTTTGGCTTTTTACGTTACATTTGAGATCCCACTACACCGCTCCCGGTTGGGCTCGAACCACCAACCTATTGGTTAACAGCCGAACGCTCTAACCATTGAGCCACGGAAGCTCAGAAATTAAATGGTTGTCAGGTATTGTGGGAAAACTTTGGCTTTTTACGTTACATTTGAGATCTCACAACACCACTCCCGGGTGGGCTCGAACCACCAACCTATTGGTTAACAGCCGAACGCGATAACCATTGAGCCATGGGAGCTCAGAAATTAAATGGTTGTCAGGTATTGTGGAAAAACTTTGGCTTTTTACGTTACATTTGAGACTTCACAACACCGCTCCCGGGTGGGCTCGAACCACCAACCTTTGGGTTAACAGCCGAACGCGCTAAACATTGCGCTACGGAAGCCCAAAAAATAAATGGTCGTCAGGTATTGTGGAAAAACTTTGGCTTTTTAAGTTACATTTGAGACTCCACAACACCTCTCCCGGGTGGGCTCGAACCACCAACCTTTCGGTTAACATCCGAACGCGCTAACCATGGAGCCAAAGAAGCTCAGAAATGAAATGGTCTTCAGCTATTGTGGAAAAACTCTGACTTTTACCTTACATTTGAGATCCCATAACACCGCTCCCGGGTGGGCTCGAACCACCAACATTTTGGTTAACAGCCAAACGCGCTAACCATTGCGCCACGGAAGCCCAAAAATTAAATGGTCGTCAGGTATTGTGGAAAAACTTTGGCTTTTTACGTTACATTTGAGATCCCACAACACCGCTCCCGGATGGGCTCGAACAACCAACCTATTGGTTAACAGCCGAACGCTCTAACCATTGAGCCACGGAAGCTCAGAAATTAAATGGTTGTCAGGTATTGTGGAAAAGTTATGACTTTTCACGCTACATCTGAGACTCCACAACACCTCTCCCGGGTGGGCTCGAACCACCAACCTTTTAGTGGAAAAGTTTTGACTTTTCACGCTACATCTGAGACCCCACAACACCTCTCCCGGGTGGGCTCGACCACCAACCTTTCGGTTAACAGCTGAACGCGCTAACCATAGCGCCACGGAAGCCCAAAAATAAAATTTTCGTCAGGTATTGTGGAAAAACTTTGGCTTTTTACGTTACATTTGAGATCCCACTACACCGCTCCCGGTTGGACTCGAACCACCAACCTATTGGTTAACAGCCGAACGCTCTAACCATTGAGCCACGGAAGCTCAGAAATTAAATGGTTGTCAGGTATTGTGGGAAAACTTTGGCTTTTTACGTTACATTTGAGATCTCACAACACCACTCCCGGGTGGGCTCGAACCACCAACCTATTGGTTAACAGCCGAACGCGATAACCATTGAGCCATGGGAGCTCAGAAATTAAATGGTTGTCACGTATTGTGGAAAAACTTTGGCTTTTTACGTTACATTTGAGACTTCACAACACCGCTCCCGGGTGGGCTCGAACCACCAACCTTTGGGTTAACAGCCGAACGCGCTAACCATTGCGCTACGGAAGCCCAAAAAATAAATGGTCGTCAGGTATTGTGGAAAAACTTTGGCTTTTTAAGTTACATTTGAGACTCCACAACACCTCTCCCGGGTAGGCTCGAACCACCAACCTTTCGGTTAACATCCGAACGCGCTAACCATGGAGCCAAAGAAGCTCAGAAATGAAATAGTCTTCAGCTATTGTGGAAAAACTCTGACTTTTTACGTTTCATTTGAGATCCCATAACACCGCTCCCGTGTGGGCTCGAACCACCAACCTATTGGTTAACAGCCGAACGCGATAACCATTGAGCCACGGGAGCTCAGAAATTAAATGGTTGTCACGTATTGTGGAAAAGTTTTGACTTTTTACGCTACATCTGAGACTCCACAACACCTCTTCCGGGTGGGCTCGAACCACCAACCTTTCGGTTAACAGCCGAACGCGCTAACCATTGAGCCACGGAATCTCAGAAATTAAATGGTTGTCAGGTATTGTGGAAAAACTTTGGCTTTTTACGTTACATTTGAGATCCCACAACACCGCTCCCGGGTGGGCTCGAACCACCAACCTATTGGTTAACAGCCGAACGCGATAACCATTGAGCCACGGGAGCTCAGAAATTAAATGGTTGTCACGTATTGTGGAAAATGTTTGGCTTTTTACGTTACATTTGAGACTTCACAACACCGCTCCCGGGTGGGCTCGAACCACCAACATTTCGGTTAACAGCCGAACGCGCTAACCATTGCGTTACGGAAGCCCAAAAAATAAATGGTCGTCAGGTATTGTGGAAAAACTTTGGCTTTTTAAGTTACATTTGAGACTCCACAACACCTCTCCCGGGTGGGCTCGAACCACCAACCTTTCGGTTAACATCCGAACGCGCTAACCATGGGGCCAAAGAAGCTCAGAAATGAAATGGTCTTCAGCTATTGTGGAAAAACTCTGACTTTTACCTTACATTTGAGATCCCATAACACCGCTCCCGGGTGGGCTCGAACCACCAACATTTTGGTTAACAGCCAAACGCGCTAACCATTGCGCCACGGAAGCCCAAAAATTAAATGGTCGTCAGGTATTGTGGAAAAACTTTGGCTTTTTACGTTACATTTGAGATCCCACAACACCGCTCCCGGATGGGCTCGAACAACCAACCTATTGGTTAACAGCCGAACGCTCTAACCATTGAGCCACGGAAGCTCAGAAATTAAATGGTTGTCAGGTATTGTGGAAAAGTTATGACTTTTCACGCTACATCTGAGACTCCACAACACCTCTCCCGGGTGGGCTCGAACCACCAACCTTTTAGTGGAAAAGTTTTGACTTTTCACGCTACATCTGAGACCCCACAACACCTCTCCCGGGTGGGCTCGAACCACCAACCTTTCGGTTAACAGCTGAACGCGCTAACCATAGCGCCACGGAAGCCCAAAAATAAAATGTTCGTCAGGTATTGTGGAAAAACTTTGGCTTTTTACGTAACATTTGAGATCCCACTACACCGCTCCCGGTTGGGCTCGAACCACCAACCTATTGGTTAACAGCCGAACGCTCTAACCATTGAGCCACGGAAGCTCAGAAATTAAATGGTTGTCAGGTATTGTGGGAAAACTTTGGCTTTTTACGTTACATTTGAGATCTCACAACACCACTCCCGGGTGGGCTCGAACCACCAACCTATTGGTTAACAGCCGAACGCGATAACCATTGAGCCATGGGAGCTCAGAAATTAAATGGTTGTCAGGTATTGTGGAAAAACTTTGGCTTTTTACGTTACATTTGAGACTTCACAACACCGCTCCCGGGTGGGCTCGAACCACCAACCTTTGGGTTAACAGCCGAACGCGCTAACCATTGCGCTACGGAAGCCCAAAAAATAAATGGTCGTCAGGTATTGTGGAAAAACTTTGGCTTTTTAAGTTACATTTGAGACTCCACAACACCTCTCCCGGGTGGGCTCGAACCACCAACCTTTCGGTTAACATCCGAACGCGCTAACCATGGAGCCAAAGAAGCTCAGAAATGAAATGGTCTTCAGCTATTGTGGAAAAACTCTGACTTTTACCTTACATTTGAGATCCCATAACACCGCTCCCGGGTGGGCTCGAACCACCAACATTTTGGTTAACAGCCAAACGCGCTAACCATTGCGCCACGGAAGCCCAAAAATTAAATGGTCGTCAGGTATTGTGGAAAAACTTTGGCTTTTTACGTTACATTTGAGATCCCACAACACCGCTCCCGGATGGGCTCGAACAACCAACCTATTGGTTAACAGCCGAACGCTCTAACCATTGAGCCACGGAAGCTCAGAAATTAAATGGTTGTCAGGTATTGTGGAAAAGTTATGACTTTTCACGCTACATCTGAGACTCCACAACACCTCTCCCGGGTGGGCTCGAACCACCAACCTTTTAGTGGAAAAGTTTTGACTTTTCACGCTACATCTGAGACCCCACAACACCTCTCCCGGGTGGGCTCGACCACCAACCTTTCGGTTAACAGCTGAACGCGCTAACCATAGCGCCACGGAAGCCCAAAAATAAAATGTTCGTCAGGTATTGTGGAAAAACTTTGGCTTTTTACGTTACATTTGAGATCTCACAACACCACTCCCGGGTGGGCTCGAACCACCAACCTATTGGTTAACAGCCGAACGCGATAACCATTGAGCCATGGGAGCTCAGAAATTAAATGGTTGTCAGGTATTGTGGAAAAACTTTGGCTTTTTACGTTACATTTGAGACTTCACAACACCGCTCCCGGGTGGGCTCGAACCACCAACCTTTGGGTTAACAGCCGAACGCGCTAACCATTGCGCTACGGAAGCCCAAAAAATAAATGGTCGTCAGGTATTGTGGAAAAACTTTGGCTTTTTAAGTTACATTTGAGACTCCACAACACCTCTCCCGGGTGGGCTCGAACCACCAACCTTTCGGTTAACATCCGAAGGCGCTAACCATGGAGCCAAAGAAGCTCAGAAATGAAATGGTCTTCAGCTATTGTGGAAAAACTCTGACTTTTACCTTACATTTGAGATCCCATAACACCGCTCCCGGGTGGGCTCGAACCACCAACATTTTGGTTAACAGCCAAACGCGCTAACCATTGCGCCACGGAAGCCCAAAAATTAAATGGTCGTCAGGTATTGTGGAAAAACTTTGGCTTTTTACGTTACATTTGAGATCCCACAACACCGCTCCCGGATGGGCTCGAACAACCAACCTATTGGTTAACAGCCGAACGCTCTAACCATTGAGCCACGGAAGCTCAGAAATTAAATGGTTGTCAGGTATTGTGGAAAAGTTATGACTTTTCACGCTACATCTGAGACTCCACAACACCTCTCCCGGGTGGGCTCGAACCACCAACCTTTTAGTGGAAAAGTTTTGACTTTTCACGCTACATCTGAGACCCCACAACACCTCTCCCGGGTGGGCTCGACCACCAACCTTTCGGTTAACAGCTGAACGCGCTAACCATAGCGCCACGGAAGCCCAAAAATAAAATGTTCGTCAGGTATTGTGGAAAAACTTTGGCTTTTTACGTTACATTTGAGATCTCACAACACCACTCCCGGGTGGGCTCGAACCACCAACCTATTGGTTAACAGCCGAACGCGATAACCATTGAGCCATGGGAGCTCAGAAATTAAATGGTTGTCAGGTATTGTGGAAAAACTTTGGCTTTTTACGTTACATTTGAGACTTCACAACACCGCTCCCGGGTGGGCTCGAACCACCAACCTTTGGGTTAACAGCCGAACGCGCTAACCATTGCGCTACGGAAGCCCAAAAAATAAATGGTCGTCAGGTATTGTGGAAAAACTTTGGCTTTTTAAGTTACATTTGAGACTCCACAACACCTCTCCCGGGTGGGCTCGAACCACCAACCTTTCGGTTAACATCCGAAGGCGCTAACCATGGAGCCAAAGAAGCTCAGAAATGAAATGGTCTTCAGCTATTGTGGAAAAACTCTGACTTTTACCTTACATTTGAGATCCCATAACACCGCTCCCGGGTGGGCTCGAACCACCAACATTTTGGTTAACAGCCAAACGCGCTAACCATTGCGCCACGGAAGCCCAAAAATTAAATGGTCGTCAGGTATTGTGGAAAAACTTTGGCTTTTTACGTTACATTTGAGATCCCACAACACCGCTCCCGGATGGGCTCGAACAACCAACCTATTGGTTAACAGCCGAACGCTCTAACCATTGAGCCACGGAAGCTCAGAAATTAAATGGTTGTCAGGTATTGTGGAAAAGTTATGACTTTTCACGCTACATCTGAGACTCCACAACACCTCTCCCGGGTGGGCTCGAACCACCAACCTTTTAGTGGAAAAGTTTTGACTTTTCACGCTACATCTGAGACCCCACAACACCTCTCCCGGGTGGGCTCGACCACCAACCTTTCGGTTAACAGCTGAACGCGCTAACCATAGCGCCACGGAAGCCCAAAAATAAAATGTTCGTCAGGTATTGTGGAAAAACTTTGGCTTTTTACGTTACATTTGAGATCCCACTACACCGCTCCCGGTTGGACTCGAACCACCAACCTATTGGTTAACAGCCGAACGCTCTAACCATTGAGCCACGGAAGCTCAGAAATTAAATGGTTGTCAGGTATTGTGGGAAAACTTTGGCTTTTTACGTTACATTTGAGATCTCACAACACCACTCCCGGGTGGGCTCGAACCACCAACCTATTGGTTAACAGCCGAACGCGATAACAATTGAGCCATGGGAGCTCAGAAATTAAATGGTTGTCACGTATTGTGGAAAAACTTTGGCTTTTTACGTTACATTTGAGACTTCACAACACCGCTCCCGGGTGGGCTCGAACCACCAACCTTTGGGTTAACAGCCGAACGCGCTAACCATTGCGCTACGGAAGCCCAAAAAATAAATGGTCGTCAGGTATTGTGGAAAAACTTTGGCTTTTTAAGTTACATTTGAGACTCCACAACACCTCTCCCGGGTAGGCTCGAACCACCAACCTTTCGGTTAACATCCGAACGCGCTAACCATGGAGCCAAAGAAGCTCAGAAATGAAATAGTCTTCAGCTATTGTGGAAAAACTCTGACTTTTTACGTTTCATTTGAGATCCCATAACACCGCTCCCGTGTGGGCTCGAACCACCAACCTATTGGTTAACAGCCGAACGCGATAACCATTGAGCCACGGGAGCTCAGAAATTAAATGGTTGTCACGTATTGTGGAAAAGTTTTGACTTTTTACGCTACATCTGAGACTCCACAACACCTCTTCCGGGTGGGCTCGAACCACCAACCTTTCGGTTAACAGCCGAACGCGCTAACCATTGAGCCACGGAATCTCAGAAATTAAATGGTTGTCAGGTATTGTGGAAAAACTTTGGCTTTTTACGTTACATTTGAGATCCCACAACACCGCTCCCGGGTGGGCTCGAACCACCAACCTATTGGTTAACAGCCGAACGCGATAACCATTGAGCCACGGGAGCTCAGAAATTAAATGGTTGTCACGTATTGTGGAAAATGTTTGGCTTTTTACGTTACATTTGAGACTTCACAACACCGCTCCCGGGTGGGCTCGAACCACCAACCTTTCGGTTAACAGCCGAACGCGCTAACCATTGCGTTACGGAAGCCCAAAAAATAAATGGTCGTCAGGTATTGTGGAAAAGCTTTGGCTTTTTACGTTACATTTGAGATCCCATAACACCGCTCCCGGGTGGGCTTAAACCACCAACCTTTCGGTTAACAGCCGAACGTGCTAACCATTGAGCCACGGAATCTCAGAAATTAAATGGTTGTCAGGTATTGTGGAAAAACTTTGGCTTTTTACGTTACATTTGAGATCCCACAACACCGCTCCCGTGTGGGCTCGAACCACCAACCTATTGGTTAACAGCCGAACGCGATAACCATTGAGCCACGGAAGCTCAGAAATTAAATGGTTGTCAGGTATTGTGGAAAAGTTATGACTTTTCACGCTACATCTGAGACTCCACAACACCTCTCCCGGGTGGGCTCGAACCACCAACCTTTTGGTTAACAGCCGAACGCGCTTACCATTGCGCCACGGAAGCCCAAACATTAAATGTTCGTCAGGTATTGTGGAAAAACTCTGACTTTTTACGTTACATTTGAGATCCCATAACACCTCTCCCGGCTGAGCTCGAACCACCAACCTTTCGGTTAACAGCCGAACGCACTAACCATTGCGCCACGGAAGCCCAAAAAAAAAATGTTCGTCAGGTATTGTGGAAAAAAATTGCCTTTTTACGTTACATTTGAGACTTCACAACACCGCTCCCGGGTGGGCTCGAACCACCAACCTATTGGTTAACAGCCGAACGCGCTAACCATTGAGCCACGGAAGCTCAGAAATTGAAAGGTTGTCAGGTATTGTGGAAAAGTTATGACTTTTCACGCTACATCTGAGACCCCACAAAACCTCTCCCGGGTGGGCTCGAACCACCAACCTTTTGGTTAACAGCCGAACGCGCTTACCATTGCGCCACGGAAGCCCAAACATTAAATGTTCGTCAGGTATTTTGGAAAAACTCTGACTTTTTACGTTACATTTGAGATCCCATAACACCTCTCCCGGCTGAGCTCGAACCACCAACCTTTCGGTTAACAGCCGAACGCACTAACCATTGCGTTACGGAAGCCCAAAAAATAAATGGTCGTCAGGTATTGTGGAAAAGCTTTGGCTTTTTACGTTACATTTGAGATCCCATAACACCGCTCCCGGGTGGGCTTAAACCACCAACCTTTCGGTTAACAGCCGAACGTGCTAACCATTGAGCCACGGAAGCTCAGAAATTAAAAGGTTGTCAGGTATTGTAGAAAAGTTATGACTTTTCACGCTACATCTGAGACCCCACAAAACCTCTCCCGGGTGGGCTCCAACCACCAACCTTTCGGTTAACAGCCGAACGCGCTAACCATTGCGCCACGGAAGCCCAAAAATTAATTGTTCGTCAGGTATTGTGGAAAAACTTTGCCTTTTCACGTTACATTTGAGACTTCACAACACCGCTCCTTGGTGGGCTCGAACCACCAACCTATTAGTTAACAGCCGAACGCGCTAACCATTGAGCCACGGAAGCTCAGAAATTGAATGGTTGTCAGGTATTGTGGAAAAGTTATGACTTTTCACGCTACATCTGAGACCCCACAACACCTCTCCTGGGTGGGCTCGAACCAACAACCTTTCGGTTAACAGCTGAACGCGCTAAAAAATGCGCCACGGAAGCCCAAAAATTAAATGTTCGTCAGGTATTGTGGAAAAACTATGACTTTTTACGTTACATTTGAGATCCCAAAACACCTCTCCCGGGTGGGATCGAACCACCAACCTTTCGGTTAACAGCTGAACGCGCTAAAAAATGCGCCACGGAAGCCCAAAAATTAAATGTTCGTCAGGTATTGTGGAAAAACTCTGACTTTTTACGTTAAATTTAAGAACCCATAACACCGCTTCCGGGTGGGCTCGAACCACCAACCTTTCGGATAAAAGCTGAACGCGCTAACCATTGCGCAACGGAAGCCCAAAAATTAAGTGTTCGTCAGGTATTGTGGAAAAACTCTGACTTTTTACGTTACATTAGAGACCCCACAACACCTCTCCCGGGTGGGCTCGAACCACCAACCTTTCGGTTAACAGCCGAACGCGCTAACCATTGTGCCACGGAAGCCCAAAAATTAAATGTTCGTCAGGTATTGTGGAAAAACTCTGACTTTTTACGTTACATTTGAGATCCCATAACACCGCTCCCGGCTGGGCTCGAACCACCAACCTTTCGGTTAACAGCCGAACTCGCAAACCATTGCGCCACGGAAGCCCAAAAAAAATGTTCGTCAGGTATTGTGGAAAAACTTTGCCTTTTTACGTAACATTTGAGACTTCACAACACCGCTCCCGGGTGGGCTCGAACCACCAACCTATTGGTTAACAGCCGAACGCGCTAACCATTGAGCCACGGAAGCTCAGAAATTGAAAGGTTGTCAGGTATTGTGGAAAAGTTATGACTTTTCACGCTACATCTGAGACCCCACAACACCTCTCCCGGGTGGGCTCCAACCACCAACCTTTCGGTTAACAGCCGAACGCGCTAACCATTGCGCCACGGAAGCCCAAAAATTAAAAGTTCGTCAGGTATTGTGGAAAAACTTTGCCTTTTTACGTTACATTTGAGACTTCACAACACCGCTCCCGGGTGGGCTCGAACCACCAACCTATTGGTTAACAGCCGAACGCGCTAACCATTGAGCCACGGAAGCTCAGAAATTGAATGGTTGTCAGGTATTGTGGAAAAGTTATGACTTTTCACGCTACATCTGAGACCCCACAACACCTCTCCCGGGTGGGCTCCAACCACCAACCTTTCGGTTAACAGCCGAACGCGCTAACCTTTGCGCCACGGAAGCCCAAAAATTAAATGTTCGTCAGGTATTGTGGAAAAACTTTGCCTTTTTACGTTACATTTGAGACTCCACAACACCGCTCCCGGGTGGGCTCGAACCACCAGCCTATTGGTTAACAGCCGAACGCGCTAACCATTGAGCCACGGAAGCTCAGAAATTGAATGGTTGTCAGGTATTGTGGAAAAGTTATGACTTTTCACGCTACATCTGAGACCCCACAACACCTCTCCTGGGTGGGCTCGAACCAACAACCTTTCGGTTAACAGCTGAACGCGCTAAAAAATGCGCCACGGAAGCCCAAAAATTAAATGTTCGTCAGGTATTGTGGAAAAACTATGACTTTTTACGTTACATTTGAGATCCCAAAACACCTCTCCCGGGTGGGATCGAACCACCAACCTTTCGGTTAACAGCTGAACGCGCTAAAAAATGCGCCACGGAAGCCCAAAAATTAAATGTTCGTCAGGTATTGTGGAAAAACTCTGACTTTTTACGTTAAATTTAAGAACCCATAACACCGCTTCCGGGTGGGCTCGAACCACCAACCTTTCGGATAAAAGCTGAACGCGCTAACCATTGCGCAACGGAAGCCCAAAAATTAAGTGTTCGTCAGGTATTGTGGAAAAACTCTGACTTTTTACGTTACATTTGAGACCCCACAACACCTCTCCCGGGTGGGCTCGAACCACCAACCTTTCGGTTAACAGCCGAACGCGCTAACCATTGTGCCACGGAAGCCCAAAAATTAAATGTTCGTCAGGTATTGTGGAAAAACTCTGACTTTTTACGTTACATTTGAGATCCCATAACACCGCTCCCGGCTGGGCTCGAACCACCAACCTTTCGGTTAACAGCCGAACGCGCTAACCATTGCGCCACGGAAGCCCAAAAAAAATGTTCGTCAGGTATTGTGGAAAAACTTTGCCTTTTTACGTTACATTTGAGACTTCACAACACCGCTCCCGGGTGGGCTCGAACCACCAACCTATTGGTTAACAGCCGAACGCGCTAACCATTGAGCCACGGAAGCTCAGAAATTGAAAGGTTGTCAGGTATTGTGGAAAAGTTATGACTTTTCACGCTACATCTGAGACCCCACAACACCTCTCCCGGGTGGGCTCCAACCACCAACCTTTCGGTTAACAGCCGAACGCGCTAACCATTGCGCCACGGAAGCCCAAAAATTAAATGTTCGTCAGGTATTGTGGAAAAACTTTGCCTTTTTACGTTACATTTGAGACTTCACAACACCGCTCCCGGGTGGGCTCGAACCACCAACCTATTGGTTAACAGCCGAACGCGCTAACCATTGAGCCACGGAAGCTCAGAAATTGAATGGTTGTCAGGTATTGTGGAAAAGTTATGACTTTTCACGCTACATCTGAGACCCCATAACACCTCTCCCGGGTGGGCTCCAACCACCAACCTTTCGGTTAACAGCCGAACGCGCTAACCATTGCGCCACGGAAGCCCAAAAATTAAATGTTCGTCAGGTATTGTGGAAAAACTTTGCCTTATTACGTTAAATTTGAGACTTCACAACACCGCTCCCGGGTGGGCTCGAACCACCAACCTATTGGTTAACAGCCGAACGCGCTAACCATTGAGCCACGGAAGCTCAGAAATTGAATGGTTGTCAGGTATTGTGGAAAAGTTATGACTTTTCACGCTACATCTGAGACCCCACAACACCTCTCCCGGGTGGGCTCCAACCACCAACCTTTCGGTTAACAGCCGAACGCGCTAACCATTGCGTCACGGAAGCCCAAAAATTAAATGTTCGTCAGGTATTGTGGAAAAACTTTGCCTTTTTACGTTACATTTGAGACTTCACAACACCGCTCCCGGGTGGGCTCGAACCACCAACCTATTGGTTAACAGCCGAACGCGCTAACCATTGAGCCACGGAAGCTCAGAAATTGAATGGTTGTCAGGTATTGTGGAAAAGTTATGACTTTTCACGCTACATCTGAGACCCCACAACACCTCTCCTGGGTGGGCTCGAACCAACAACCTTTCGGTTAACAGCTGAACGCGCTAAAAAATGCGCCACGGAAGCCCAAAAATTAAATGTTCGTCAGGTATTGTGGAAAAACTATGACTTTTTACGTTACATTTGAGATCCCAAAACACCTCTCCTGGGTGGGATCGAACCACCAACCTTTCGGTTAACAGCTGAACGCGCTAAAAAATGCGCCACGGAAGCCCAAAAATTAAATGTTCGTCAGGTATTGTGGGAAAACTCTGACTTTTTACGTTAAATTTAAGAACCCATAACACCGCTTCCGGGTGGGCTCGAACCACCAACCTTTCGGTTAAAAGCTGAACGCGCTAACCATTGCGCAACGGAAGCCCAAAAATTAAGTGTTCGTCAGGTATTGTGGAAAAACTCTGAATTTTTACGTTAAATTTAAGAACCCATAACACCGCTTCCGGGTGGGCTCGAACCACCAACCTTTCGGTTAAAAGCTGAACGCGTAACCATTGCGCAACGAAAGCCCAAAAATTAAGTGTTCGTCAGGTATTGTGGAAAAACTATGACTTTTTACGTTACATTTGAGACCCCACAACACCTCTCCCGGGTGGGATCGAACCACCAACCTTTCGGTTAACAGCTGAACGCGCTAAAAAATGCGCCACGGAAGCCCAAAAATTAAATGTTCGTCAGGTATTGTGGAAAAACTATGACTTTTTACGTTACATTTGAGATCCCAAAACACCTCTCCCGGGTGGGATCGAACCACCAACCTTTCGGTTAACAGCTGAACGCGCTAAAAAATGCGCCACGGAAGCCCAAAAATTAAATGTTCGTCAGGTATTGTGGAAAAACTCTGACTTTTTACGTTAAATTTAAAAACCCATAACACCGCTTCCGGGTGGGCTCGAACCACCAACCTTTCGGTTAAAAGCTGAACGCGCTAACCATTGCGCAACGGAAGCCCAAAAATTAAGTGTTCGTCAGGTATTGTGGAAAAACTCTGACTTTTTACGTTACATTTGAGACCCCACAACACCTCTCCCGGGTGGGCTCGAACCACCAACCTTTCGGTTAACAGCCGATCGCGCTAACCATTGTGCCACGGAAGCCCAAAAATTAAATGTTCGTCAGGTATTGTGGAAAAACTCTGACTTTTTACGTTACATTTGAGATCCCATAACACCGCTCCCGGCTGGGCTCGAACCACCAACCTTTCGGTTAACAGCCGAACGCGCTAACCATTGCGCCACGGAAGCCCAAAAATTAAATGTTCGTCAGGTATTGTGGAAAAACTCTGACTTTTTACGTTACATTTGAGATCCCATAACACCGCTCCCGGCTGGGCTCGAACCACCAACCTTTCGGTTAACAGCCGAACGCGCTAACCATTGCGCCACGGAAGCCCAAAAAAAATGTTCGTCAGGTATTGTGGAAAAACTTTGCCTTTTCACGTTACATTTGAGATCCCATAACACCGCTCCCGGCTGGGCTCGAACCACCAACCTTTCGGTTAACAGCCGAACGCGCTAACCATTGCGCCACGGAAGCCCAAAAAAAATGTTCGTCAGGTATTGTGGAAAAACTTTGCCTTTTTACGTTACATTTGAGACTTCACAACACCGCTCCCGGGTGGGCTCGAACCACCAACCTATTGGTTAACAGCCGAACGCGCTAACCATTGAGCCACGGAAGCTCAGAAATTGAAAGGTTGTCAGGTATTGTGGAAAAGTTATGACTTTTCACGCTACATCTGAGACCCCACAACACCTCTCCCGGGTGGGCTCCAACCACCAACCTTTCGGTTAACAGCCGAACGCGCTAACCATTGCGCCACGGAAGCCCAAAAATTAAATGTTCGTCAGGTATTGTGGAAAAACTTTGCCTTTTTACGTTACATTTGAGACTTCACAACACCGCTACCGGGTGGGCTCGAACCACCAACCTATTGGTTAACAGCCGAACGCGCTAACCATTGAGCCACGGAAGCTCAGAAATTGAATGGTTGTCAGGTATTGTGGAAAAGTTATGACTTTTCACGCTACATCTGAGACCCCACAACACCTCTCCCGGGTGGGCTCCAACCACCAACCTTTCGGTTAACAGCCGAACGCGCTAACCATTGCGCCACGGAAGCCCAAAAATTAAATGTTCGTCAGGTATTGTGGAAAAACTTTGCCTTTTTACGTTACATTTGAGACTTCACAACACCGCTCCCGGGTGGGCTCGAACCACCAACCTATTGGTTAACAGCCGAACGCGCTAACCATTGAGCCACGGAAGCTCAGAAATTGAATGGTTGTCAGGTATTGTGGAAAAGTTATGACTTTTCACGCTACATCTGAGACCCCACAACACCTCTCCTGGGTGGGCTCGAACCAACAACCTTTCGGTTAACAGCTGAACGCGCTAAAAAATGCGCCACGGAAGCCCAAAAATTAAATGTTCGTCAGGTATTGTGGAAAAACTATGACTTTTTACGTTACATTTGAGATCCCAAAACACCTCTCCCGGGTGGGATCGAACCACCAACCTTTCGGTTAACAGCTGAACGCGCTAAAAAATGCGCCACGGAAGCCCAAAAATTAAATGTTCGTCAGGTATTGTGGAAAAACTCTGACTTTTTACGTTAAATTTAAAAACCCATAACACCGCTTCCGGGTGGGCTCGAACCACCAACCTTTCGGTTAAAAGCTGAACGCGCTAACCATTGCGCAACGGAAGCCCAAAAATTAAGTGTTCGTCAGGTATTGTGGAAAAACTCTGACTTTTTACGTTACATTTGAGACCCCACAACACCTCTCCCGGGTGGGCTCGAACCACCAACCTTTCGGTTAACAGCCGAACGCGCTAACCATTGTGCCACGGAAGCCCAAAAATTAAATGTTCGTCAGGTATTGTGGAAAAACTCTGACTTTTTACGTTACATTTGAGATCCCATAACACCGCTCCCGGCTGGGCTCGAACCACCAACCTTTCGGTTAACAGCCGAACGCGCTAACCATTGCGCCACGGAAGCCCAAAAATTAAATGTTCGTCAGGTATTGTGGAAAAACTCTGACTTTTTACGTTACATTTGAGATCCCATAACACCGCTCCCGGCTGGGCTCGAACCACCAACCTTTCGGTTAACAGCCGAACGCGCTAACCATTGCGCCACGGAAGCCCAAAAAAAAATGTTCGTCAGGTATTGTGGAAAAACTTTGCCTTTTTACGTTACATTTGAGATCCCATAACACCGCTCCCGGCTGGGCTCGAACCACCAACCTTTCGGTTAACAGCCGAACGCGCTAACCATTGCGCCACGGAAGCCCAAAAAAATGTTCGTCAGGTATTGTGGAAAAACTTTGCCTTTTTACGTTACATTTGAGACTTCACAACACCGCTCCCGGGTGGGCTCGAACCACCAACCTATTGGTTAACAGCCGAACGCGCTAACCATTGAGCCACGGAAGCTCAGAAATTGAAAGGTTGTCAGGTATTGTGGAAAAGTTATGACTTTTCACGCTACATCTGAGACCCCACAACACCTCTCGCGGGTGGGCTCCAACCACCAACCTTTCGGTTAACAGCCGAACGCGCTAACCATTGCGCCACGGAAGCCCAAAAATTAAATGTTCGTCAGGTATTGTGGAAAAACTTTGCCTTTTTACGTTACATTTGAGACTTCACAACACCGCTCCCGGGTGGGCTCGAACCACCAACCTATTGGTTAACAGCCGAACGCGCTAACCATTGAGCCACGGAAGCTCAGAAATTGAATGGTTGTCAGGTATTGTGGAAAAGTTATGACTTTTCACGCTACATCTGAGACCCCACAACACCTCTCCCGAGTGGGCTCCAACCACCAACCTTTCGGTTAACAGCCGAACGCGCTAACCATTGCGCCACGGAAGCCCAAAAATTAAATGTTCGTCAGGTATTGTGGAAAAACTTTGCCTTTTTACGTTACATTTGAGACTTCACAACACCGCTCCCGGGTGGGCTCGAACCACCAACCTATTGGTTAACAGCCGAACGCGCTAACCATTGAGCCACGGAAGCTCAGAAATTGAATGGTTGTCAGGTATTGTGGAAAAGTTATGACTTTTCACGCTACATCTGAGACCCCACAACACCTCTCCTGGGTGGGCTCGAACCAACAACCTTTCGGTTAACAGCTGAACGCGCTAAAAAATGCGCCACGGAAGCCCAAAAATTAAATGTTCGTCAGGTATTGTGGAAAAACTATGACTTTTTACGTTACATTTGAGATCCCAAAACACCTCTCCCGGGTGGGATCGAACCACCAACCTTTCGGTTAACAGCTGAACGCGCTAAAAAATGCCCCACGGAAGCCCAAAAATTAAATGTTCGTCAGGTATTGTGGAAAAACTCTGACTTTTTACGTTAAATTTAAGAACCCATAACACCGCTTCCGGGTGGGCTCGAACCACCAACCTTTCGGTTAAAAGCTGAACGCGCTAACCATTGCGCAACGGAAGCCCAAAAATGAAGTGTTCGTCAGGTATTGTGGAAAAACTCTGACTTTTTACGTTACATTTGAGACCCCACAACACCTCTCCCGGGTGGGCTCGAACCACCAACCTTTCGGTTAACAGCCGAACGCGCTAACCATTGTGCCACGGAAGCCCAAAAATTAAATGTTCGTCAGGTATTGTGGAAAAACTCTGACTTTTTACGTTACATTTGAGATCCCATAACACCGCTCCCGGCTGGGCTCGAACCACCAACCTTTCGGTTAACAGCCGAACGCGCTAACCATTGCGCAACGGAAGCCCAAAAATGAAGTGTTCGTCAGGTATTGTGGAAAAACTCTGACTTTTTACGTTACATTTGAGACCCCACAACACCTCTCCCGGGTGGGCTCGAACCACCAACCTTTCGGTTAACAGCCGAACGCGCTAACCATTGCGCCACGGAAGCCCAAAAAAAAATGTTCGTCAGGTATTGTGGAAAAACTTTGCCTTTTTACGTTACATTTGAGATCCCATAACACCGCTCCCGGCTGGGCTCGAACCACCAACCTTTCGGTTAACAGCCGAACGCGCTAACCATTGCGCCACGGAAGCCCAAAAAAAATGTTCGTCAGGTATTGTGGAAAAACTTTGCCTTTTTACGTTACATTTGAGACTTCACAACACCGCTCCCGGGTGGGCTCGAACCACCAACCTATTGGTTAACAGCCGAACGCGCTAACCATTGAGCCACGGAAGCTCAGAAATTGAAAGGTTGTCAGGTATTGTGGAAAAGTTATGACTTTTCACGCTACATCTGAGACCCCACAACACCTCTCCCGGGTGGGCTCCAACCACCAACCTTTCGGTTAACAGCCGAACGCGCTAACCATTGCGCCACGGAAGCCCAAAAATTAAATGTTCGTCAGGTATTGTGGAAAAACTTTGCCTTTTTACGTTACATTTGAGACTTCACAACACCGCTCCCGGGTGGGCTCGAACCACCAACCTATTGGTTAACAGCCGAACGCGCTAACCATTGAGCCACGGAAGCTCAGAAATTGAATGGTTGTCAGGTATTGTGGAAAAGTTATGACTTTTCACGCTACATCTGAGACCCCACAACACCTCTCCCGGGTGGGCTCCAACCACCAACCTTTCGGTTAACAGCCGAACGCGCTAACCATTGCGCCACGGAAGCCCAAAAATTAAATGTTCGTCAGGTATTGTGGAAAAACTTTGCCTTTTTACGTTACATTTGAGACTTCACAACACCGCTCCCGGGTGGGCTCGAACCACCAACCTATTGGTTAACAGCCGAACGCGCTAACCATTGAGCCACGGAAGCTCAGAAATTGAATGGTTGTCAGGTATTGTGGAAAAGTTATGACTTTTCACGCTACATCTGAGACCCCACAACACCTCTCCTGGGTGGGCTCGAACCAACAACCTTTCGGTTAACAGCTGAACGCGCTAAAAAATGCGCCACGGAAGCCCAAAAATTAAATGTTCGTCAGGTATTGTGGAAAAACTATGACTTTTTACGTTACATTTGAGATCCCAAAACACCTCTCCCGGGTGGGATCGAACCACCAACCTTTCGGTTAACAGCTGAACGCGCTAAAAAATGCCCCACGGAAGCCCAAAAATTAAATGTTCGTCAGGTATTGTGGAAAAACTCTGACTTTTTACGTTAAATTTAAGAACCCATAACACCGCTTCCGGGTGGGCTCGAAACACCAACCTTTCGGTTAAAAGCTGAACGCGCTAACCATTGCGCAACGGAAGCCCAAAAATTAAGTGTTCGTCAGGTATTGTGGAAAAACTCTGACTTTTTACGTTAAATTTAAGAACCCATAACACCGCTTCCGGGTGGGCTCGAACCACCAACCTTTCGGTTAAAAGCTGCACGCGCTAACCATTGCCCAACGGAAGCCCAAAAATTAAGTGTTCGTCAGGTATTGTGAAAAAACTATGACTTTTTACGTTACATTTGAGACCCCACAACACCTCTCCCGGGCGGGATCGAACCACCAACCTTTCGGTTAACAGCTGAACGCGCTAAAAAATGCCCCACGGAAGCCCAAAAATTAAATGTTCGTCAGGTATTGTGGAAAAACTCTGACTTTTTACGTTAAATTTAAGAACCCATAACACCGCTTCCGGGTGGGCTCGAAACACCAACCTTTCGGTTAAAAGCTGAACGCGCTAACCATTGCGCAACGGAAGCCCAAAAATTAAGTGTTCGTCAGGTATTGTGGAAAAACTCTGACTTTTTACGTTAAATTTAAGAACCCATAACACCGCTTCCGGGTGGGCTCGAACCACCAACCTTTCGGTTAAAAGCTGCACGCGCTAACCATTGCCCAACGGAAGCCCAAAAATTAAGTGTTCGTCAGGTATTGTGAAAAAACTATGACTTTTTACGTTACATTTGAGACCCCACAACACCTCTCCCGGGCGGGATCGAACCACCAACCTTTCGGTTAACAGCTGAACGCGCTAAAAAATGCGCAACGGAAGCCCAAAAATTAAGTGTTCGTCAGGTATTGTGGAAAAACTCTGACTTTTTACGTTACATTTGAGACCCCACAACACCTCTCCCGGGTGGGCTCGAACCACCAACCTTTCGGTTAACAGCCGAACGCGCTAACCATTGTGCCACGGAAGCCCAAAAATTAAATGTTCGTCAGGTATTGTGGAAAAACTCTGACTTTTTACGTTACATTTGAGATCCCATAACACCGCTCCCGGCTGGGCTCGAACCACCAACCTTTCGGTTAACAGCCGAACGCGCTAACCATTGCGCCACGGAAGCCCAAAAAAAATGTTCGTCAGGTATTGTGGAAAAAGTTTGCCTTTTTACGTTACATTTGAGACTTCACAACACCGCTCCCGGGTGGGCTCGAACCACCAACCTATTGGTTAACAGCCGAACGCGCTAACCATTGAGCCACGGAAGCTCAGAAATTGAATGGTTGTCAGGTATTGTGGAAAAGTTATGACTTTTCACGCTACATCTGAGACCCCACAACACCTCTCCCGGGTGGGCTCCAACCACCAACCTTTCGGTTAACAGCCGAACGCGCTAACCATTGCGCCACGGAAGCCCAAAAATTAAATGTTCGTCAGGTATTGTGGAAAAACTTTGCCTTTTTACGTTACATTTGAGACTTCACAACACCGCTCCCGGGTGGGCTCGAACCACCAACCTATTGGTTAACAGCCGAACGCGCTAACCATTGAGCCACGGAAGCTCAGGAATTGAATGTTTGTCAGGTATTGTGGAAAAGTTATGACTTTTCACGCTACATCTGAGACCCCACAACACCTCTCCTGGGTGGGCTCGAACCAACAACCTTTCGGTTAACAGCTGAACGCGCTAAAAAATGCGCCACGGAAGCCCAAAAATTAAATGTTCGTCAGGTATTGTGGAAAAACTATGACATTTTACGTTACATTTGAGATCCCAAAACATCTTTCCCGGGTGGGATCGAACCACCAACCTTTCGGTTAACAGCTGAACGCGCTAAAAAATGCGCCACGGAAGCCCAAAAATTAAATGTTCGTCAGGTATTGTGGAAAAACTCTGACTTTTTACGTTAAATTTAAGAACCCATAACACCGCTTCCGGGTGGGCTCGAACCACCAACCTTTCGGTTAAAAGCTGAACGCGCTAACCATTGCGCAACGGAAGCCCAAAAATTAAGTGTTCGTCAGGTATTGTGGAAAAACTCTGACTTTTTACGTTACATTTGAGACCCCACAACACCTCTCCCGGGTGGGCTCGAACCACCAACCTTTCGGTTAACAGCCGAACGCGCTAACCATTGTGCCACGGAAGCCCAAAAATTAAATGTTCGTCAGGTATTGTGGAAAAACTCTGACTTTTTACGTTACATTTGAGATCCCATAACACCGCTCCCGGCTGGGCTCGAACCACCAACCTTTCGGTTAACAGCCGAACGCGCTAACCATTGCGCCACGGAAGCCCAGAAAAAAATGTTCGTCAGGTATTGTGGAAAAACTTTGCCTTTTTACGTTACATTTGAGACTTCACAACACCGCTCCCGGGTGGGCTCGAACCACCAACCTATTGGTTAACAGCCGAACGCGCTAACCATTGAGCCACGGAAGCTCAGAAATTGAATAGTTGTCAGGTATTGTGGAAAATTATGACTTTTCACGCTACATCTGAGACCCCACAACACCTCTCCTGGGTGGGCTCGAACCAACAACCTTTCGGTTAACAGCCGAACGCGCTAACCATTGCGCTACGGAAGCCCAAAAAATAAATGGTTGTCAGGTATTGAGGAAAAATTATGACTTTTCACGCTACATCTGAGACCCCACAACACTTCTCCTGGGTGGGCTCCAACCACCAACCTTTTGGTTAACATCCGAACGCGCTAACCATGGAGCCAAAGAAGCTCAGAAATGAAATGGTCTTCAGCTATTGTGGAAAAACTCTGACTTTTTACGTTACATTTGAGACCCCACAACACCTCTCCCGGGTGGGCTCGAACCACCAACCTTTCGGTTAACAGCCGAACGCGCTAACCATTGTGCCACGGAAGCCCAAAAATTAAATGTTCGTCAGGTATTGTGGAAAAACTATGACTTTTTACGTTACATTTGAGACCCCACAACACCTCTCCCGGGCGGGATCGAACCACCAACCTTTCGGTTAACAGCTGAACGCGCTAAAAAATGCGCCACGGAAGCCCGAAAATTAAATGTTCGTCAGGTATTGTGGAAAAACTATGACTTTTTACGTTACATTTGAGATCCCAAAACACCTCTCCCGGCTGGGATCGAACCACCAACCTTTCGGTTAACAGCTGAACGCGCTAAAAAATGCGCCACGGAAGCCCAAAAATTAAATGTTCGTCAGGTATTGTGGAAAAACTCTGACTTTTTACGTTAAATTTAAAAACCCATAACACCGCTTCCGGGTGGGCTCGAACCACCAACCTTTCGGTTAAAAGCTGACCGCGCTAACCATTGCGCAACGGAAGCCCAAAAATTAAGTGTTCGTCAGGTATTGTGGAAAAACTCTGACTTTTTACGTTACATTTGAGATCCCATAACACCGCTCCCGGCTGGGCTCGAACCACCAACCTTTCGGTTAACAGCCGAACGCGCTAACCATTGCGCCACGGAAGCCCAGAAAAAAATGTTCGTCAGGTATTGTGGAAAAACTTTGCCTTTTTACGTTACATTTGAGACTTCACAACACCGCTCCCGGGTGGGCTCGAACCACCAACCTATTGGTTAACAGCCGAACGCGCTAACCATTGAGCCACGGAAGCTCAGAAATTGAAAGGTTGTCAGGTATTGTGGAAAAGTTATGACTTTTCACGCTACATCTGAGACCCCACAACACCTCTCCCGGGTGGGCTCCAACCACCAACCTTTCGGTTAACAGCCGAACGCGCTAACCATTGCGCCACGGAAGCCCAAAAATTAAATGTTCGTCAGGTATTGTGGAAAAACTTTGCCTTTTTACGTTACATTTGAGACTTCACAACACCGCTCCCGGGTGGGCTCGAACCACCAACCTATTGGTTAACAGCCGAACGCGCTAACCATTGAGCCACGGAAGCTCAGAAATTGAATAGTTGTCAGGTATTGTGGAAAATTATGACTTTTCACGCTACATCTGAGACCCCACAACACCTCTCCTGGGTGGGCTCGAACCAACAACCTTTCGGTTAACAGCCGAACGCGCTAACCATTGCGCTACGGAAGCCCAAAAAATAAATGGTTGTCAGGTATTGAGGAAAAATTATGACTTTTCACGCTACATCTGAGACCCCACAACACTTCTCCTGGGTGGGCTCCAACCACCAACCTTTTGGTTAACATCCGAACGCGCTAACCATGGAGCCAAAGAAGCTCAGAAATGAAATGGTCTTCAGCTATTGTGGAAAAACTCTGACTTTTACCAGGAGCAGATGACAAAGGAGTCTCGGACGCTAGCTTCCATAATGTAGAGGGCAATGGGATCCGCGAACGTCACGGTTATTAACCAAAATCATTACGCCAGTGCCACCTCTCGTAGGAAATTTGAGCTTTATTTTCCAACCAATAGCGTGGCTGCAAAGTCTCGAAAGGAGATCTGGGAAATCGCGTCTGGATCCTCTCTTTAAAATTACGTATCGTCTGCTTATAATTAGCCTAGGATTAACGGGTATTAGAGTTAAAATATGGATTTCAACGGCTTTTTAATCTTTTTTTAGACTAAAATTGATAATGAAAAGCCCAGCGAGTAACGTATGTACATTATTAAAAACCTAAAATGTGTTTCAGTTATTTTTTTCTAAATTTCTTCTTGAATTAAATGATAGCTACAAGAGGTTGGGAAAAGTAATCACTCACGATCTTTTAAAGCCCAAAAAGTAAGAGACAGTGATTTCGTTTCCAACCTCTTGTAGCAGTCAATTAATTCAAAAGAAATACGGAATATTTTGGCCCTAAAACACATATATAACATTGTGTTTCGGCATCTTTTAAAACCTTGCTTTTATCTTTTGAAAACCCGACCACAATCATTCCAGTGGGCACAAATTGTTAATTAAGCCTTACCTGGGTTTCTCTGCTAGTTTGGACTTAATTTGACTATTTAGTAGGTTTAAAGTCACAAAATGTAGTCTTATCTTTTATCTTAATACCAACGGTTACAGCTGTTTGAATAAAGTAATTATATTGTGTATATTTATGTCGCGATCGGATAAGACGAACCTGAGTAGCCACCTTTAGTCCGTTATTACAAAAACATTCCCAGCAGGCTTTGGTGCCAGATATAATCCACCAAAAGCATCGTCTGCTATAATGTCTGATAGCGCCTCTATGGCAAACGATACCGCTACAGCTGTGACGTACGCGGGTGCCATTGCCCTCTATATTGTGTTAGCTAGCGTCCGAGACTCCTTTGTCATCTGCTCCTGCTTTTACCTTACATTTGAGATCCCATAACACCGCTCCCGGGTGGGCTCGAACCACCAACATTTTGGTTAACAGCCGAACGCGCTAACCATTGCGCCACGGAAGCCCAAAAATTAAATGGTCGTCAGGTATTGTGGAAAAACTTTGGCTTTTTACGTTACATTTGAGATCCCACAACACCGCTCCCGGATGGGCTCGAACAACCAACCTATTGGTTAACAGCCGAACGCTCTAACCATTGAGCCACGGAAGCTCAGAAATTAAATGGTTGCCAGGTATTGTGGAAAAGTTATGACTTTTCACGCTACATCTGAGACTCCACAACACCTCTCCCGGGTGGGCTCGAACCACCAACCTTTTTGTGGAAAAGTTTTGACTTTTCACGCTACATCTGAGACCCCACAACACCTCTCCCGGGTGGGCTCGAACCACCAACCTTTCGGTTAACAGCTGAACGCGCTAACCATTGCGCCACGGAAGCCCAAAAATTAAATGTTCGTCAGGTATTGTGGAAAAACTCTGACTTTCTACGTTACATTTGAGATCCCACTACACCGCTCCCGGGTGGGCTCGAACCACCTACCTTTCGGTTAACAGCCGAACGCGCTAACCATTGAGCCACGGAAGCTCTGAAATTAAATGGTTGTCAGGTATTGTGGAAAAGTTATGACTTTTCACGCTACATCAGAGACTCCACAACACCTCTCCCGGGTGGGCTCGAACCAACAACCTTTTGGTTAACATCCGAATGCGCTAACCATGGAGCCAAAGAAGCTCGGAAATGAAATGGTCTTCAGCTATTGTAGAAAAACTCTGACTTTTTACCTTACATTTGAGATCCCATAACACCGCTCCCGGGTGGGCTCGAACCACCAACCTTTCGGTTAACAGCCGAACGCGCTAACCATTGCGCGACGGAAGCCCAAAAATTAAATGTTCGTCAGGTATTGTGGAAAAACTCTGACTTTTTACGTTACATTTGAGATCCCATAACACCGCTCCCGGCTGGGCTCGAACCACCAACCTTTCGGTTAACAGCCGAACGCGCTAACCATTGCGCCACGGAAGCCCAAAAAAAATGTTCGTCAGGTATTGTGGAAAAACTTAGCCTTTTTACGTTACATTTGAGACTTCACAAAACCGCTCCCGGGTGGGCTCGAACCACCAACCTTTTGGTTAACATCCGAACGCGCTAACCATGGGGCCAAAGAAGCTCAGAAATGAAATGGTCTTCAGCTATTGTAGAAAAACTCTGACTTTTTACCTTACATTTGAGATCCCATAACACCGCTCCCGGGTGGGCTCGAACCACCAACCTATTGGTTAACAGCCGAACGCACTAACCATTGAGCCACGGAAGCTCAGAAGTTAAATGGTCGTTAGGTATTGTGGAAAAACTCTGATTTTTTACGTTACATTTGAGATCCCATAACACCGCTCCCGGGTGGGCTCGAACCATCAACCTTTCGGTTAACAGCCGAACGCACTAACCATTGCGCCACGGAAGCCCAAAAAATAATGTTCGTCAGGTATTGTGGAAAAACTTTGCCTTTTTACGTTACATTCGAGACTTCACAACACCGCTCCCGGGTGGGCTCGAACCACCAACCTTTCGGTTAACAGCCGAACGCGCTAACCATTGCGCCAAGGAAGCCCAAAAATTAAATGTTCGTCAGGTATTGTGGAAAAACTCTGACTTTTTACGTTACATTTGAGATCCCATAACACCGCTCCCGGGTGGGCTCGAACCAACAACCTATTGGTTAACAGCCGAACGCGCTAACCATTGAGCCACGGAAGCTCAGAAATTAAATGGTTGTCAGGTATTATGGAAAAGTTATGACTTTTCACGCAACATCAGAGACCCCAAAACACCTCTCCCGGGTGAGCTCAACCACCAACCTTTCGGTTAACAGCTGAACGCGCTGCGCGCTAACCATTGCGCCACGGAAGCCCAAAAATTAAATGTTCGTCAGGTATTGTGGAAAAACTCTGACTTTCTACGTTACATTTGAGATCCCATAACACCGCTCCCGGGTGGGCTCGAACCACCAACCTTTCGGTTAACAGCTGAACGCGCTAACCATTGCGCCACGGAAGCCCAAAAATTCAATGTTCGTCAGGTATTGTGGAAAAACTCTGACTTTTTACGTTACATTTGAGATCCCATAACACCGCTCCCGGGTGGGCTCGAACCAACAACCTATTGGTTAACAGCCGAACGCGCTAACCATTGAGCCACGGAAGCTCAGAAATTAAATGGTTGTCAGGTATTGTGGAAAAGTTATGACTTTTCACGCAACATCAGAGACCCCAAAACACCTCTCCCGGGTGAGCTCAACCACCAACCTTTCGGTTAACAGCTGAACGCGCTGCGCGCTAACCATTGCGCCACGGAAGCCCAAAAATTAAATGTTCGTCAGGTATTGTGGAAAAACTCTGACTTTCTACGTTACATTTGAGATCCCATAACACCGCTCCCGGGTGGGCTCGAACCACCAACCTTTCGGTTAACAGCTGAACGCGCTAACCATTGCGCCACGGAAGCCCAAAAATTAAATGTTCGTCAGGTATTGTGGAAAAACTCTGACTTTTTACGTTACATTTGAGATCCCATAACACCGCTTTCGGGTGTGCTCGAACCACCAACCTATTGGTTAACAGCCTAACGCGCTAACCATTGAGCCACGGAAGCTCAGAAATTGAATGGTTGTCAGGTATTGTGGAAAATTTATGACTTTTCACGCCACATCTGAGACCCCACAACACCTCTCCCGGGTGGGCTCGAGCCACCAACCTTTCGGTTAACAGCCGAACGCGCTAACCATTGCGCCAAGGAAGCCCAAAAATTAAATGTTCGTCAGGTATTGTGGAAAAACTCTGACTTTTTACGTTACATTTGAGATCCCATAACACCGCTCCCGGGTGGGCTCGAACTACCAACCTATTGGTTAACAGCCGAACGCGCTAACCATTGAGCCACGGAAGCTCAGAAATTCAATGGTTATCAGGTATTGTGGAAAAGTTATGACTTTTCACGCTACATCAGAGACCCCACAACACCTCTCCCGGGTGGGCTCAACCACCAACCTTTCGGTTAACAGCTGAACGCGCTGCGCGCTAACCATTGCGCCACGGAAGCCCAAAAATTAAATGTTCGTCAGGTATTGTGGAAAAACTTTGCCTTTTTACGTTACATTCGAGACTTCACAACACCGCTCCCGGGTGGGCTCGAACCACCAACCTATTGGTTAACAGCCGAACGCGCTAACCATTGAGCCACGGAAGCTCAGAAATTGAATGGTTGTCAGGTATTATGGAAAAGTTATGACTTTTCACGCTACATCTGAGACCCCACATTACCTCTCCTGGGTGGGCTCGAACCACCAACCTTTCGGTTAACAGCTGAACGCGCTAAAAAATGCGCCACAGAAGCCCAAAAATTAAATGTTCGTCAGGTATTGTTGAAACACTATGACTTTTTACGTTACATTTGAGATCCCAAAACACCTCTCCCGGGTGGGCTCGAACCACCAACCTTTCGGTTAAAAGCTGAACGCGCTAACCATGGAGCCAAAGAAGCTCAGAAATGAAATGGTCTTCAGCTATTGTGGAAAAACTCTGACTATTTACCTTACATTTGAGATCCCATAACACCGCTCCCGGGTGGGCTCGAACCACCAACATTTTGGTTAACAGCCGAACGCGCTAACCATTGCGCCACGGAAGCCCAAAAATTAAATGGTCGTCAGGTATTGTGGAAAAACTCTGACTTTTTACGTTACATTCGAGACTTCACAACACCGCTCCCGGGTGGGCTCGAACCACCAACCTTTCGGTTAACAGACGAACGCGCTAACCATTGCGCCAAGGAAGCCCAAAAATTAAATGTTCGTCAGGTATTGTGGAAAAACTCTGACTTTTTACGTTACATTTGAGATCCCATTACACCGCTCCCGGGTGGGCTCGAACCACCAACCTATTGGTTAACAGCCGAACGCGCTAACCATTGAGCCACGGAAGCTCAGAAATTAAATGGTTGTCAGGTATTGTGGAAAAGTTATGACTTTTCACGCTACATCAGAGACCCCACAACACCTCTCGCGGGTGGGCTCAACCACCAACCTTTCGGCTTACAGCTGAACGCGCTGCGCGCTAACCATTGCGCCACGGAAGCCCAAAAATTAAATGTTCGTCAGGTATTGTGGAAAAACTCTGACTTTCTACGTTACATTTGAGATCCCATAACACCGCTCCCGGGTGGGCTCGAACCACAAACCTTTCGGTTAACAGCCGAACGCGCTAACCATTGAGCCACGGAAGCTCTGAAATTAAATGGTTGTCAGGTATTGTGGAAAAGTTATGACTTTTCACGCTACATCAGAGACTCCACAACACCTCTCCCGGGTGGGCTCGAACCACCAACCTTTTGGTTAACATCCGAACGCGCTAACCATGGAGCCAAAGAAGCTCGGAAATGAAATGGTCTTCAGCTATTGTAGAAAAACTCTGACTTTTTACCTTACATTTGAGATCCCATAACACCGCTCCCGGGTGGGCTCGAACCACCAACCTTTCGGTTAACAGCCGAACGCGCTAACCATTGCGCCACGGAAGCCCAAAAATTAAATGTTCGTCAGGTATTGTGGAAAAACTCTGACTTTTTACGTTACATTTGAGATCCCATAACACCGCTCCCGGCTGGGCTCGAACCACCAACCTTTCGGTTAACAGCCGAACGCGCTAACCATTGCGCCACGGAAGCCCAAAAAAAAATGTTCGTCAGGTATTGTGGAAAAACTTAGCCTTTTTACGTTACATTTGAGACTTCACAAAACCGCTCCCGGGTGGGCTCGAACCACCAACCTTTTGGTTAACATCCGAACGCGCTAACCATGGGGCCAAAGAAGCTCAGAAATGAAATGGTCTTCAGCTATTGTAGAAAAACTCTGACTTTTTACCTTACATTTGAGATCCCATAACACCGCTCCCGGGTGGGCTCGAACCACCAACCTATTGGTTAACAGCCGAACGCACTAACCATTGAGCCACGGAAGCTCAGAAATTAAATGGTCGTTAGGTATTGTGGAAAAACTCTGATTTTTTACGTTACATTTGAGATCCCATAACACCGCTCCCGGGTGGGCTCGAACCATCAACCTTTCGGTTAACAGCCGAACGCACTAACCATTGCGCCACGGAAGCCCAAAAAATAATGTTCGTCAGGTATTGTGGAAAAACTTTGCCTTTTTACGTTACATTCGAGACTTCACAACACCGCTCCCGGGTGGGCTCGAACCACCAACCTTTCGGTTAACAGCCGAACGCGCTAACCATTGCGCCAAGGAAGCCCAAAAATTAAATGTTCGTCAGGTATTGTGGAAAAACTCTGACTTTTTACGTTACATTTGAGATCCCATAACACCGCTCCCGGGTGGGCTCGAACCAACAACCTATTGGTTAACAGCCGAACGCGCTAACCATTGAGCCACGGAAGCTCAGAAATTAAATGGTTGTCAGGTATTGTGGAAAAGTTATGACTTTTCACGCAACATCAGAGACCCCAAAACACCTCTCCCGGGTGAGCTCAACCACCAACCTTTCGGTTAACAGCTGAACGCGCTGCGCGCTAACCATTGCGCCACGGAAGCCCAAAAATTAAATGTTCGTCAGGTATTGTGGAAAAACTCTGACTTTCTACGTTACATTTGAGATCCCATAACACCGCTCCCGGGTGGGCTCGAACCACCAACCTTTCGGTTAACAGCTGAACGCGCTAACCATTGCGCCACGGAAGCCCAAAAATTCAATGTTCGTCAGGTATTGTGGAAAAACTCTGACTTTTTACGTTACATTTGAGATCCCATAACACCGCTCCCGGGTGGGCTCGAACCAACAACCTATTGGTTAACAGCCGAACGCGCTAACCATTGAGCCACGGAAGCTCAGAAATTAAATGGTTGTCAGGTATTGTGGAAAAGTTATGACTTTTCACGCAACATCAGAGACCCCAAAACACCTCTCCCGGGTGAGCTCAACCACCAACCTTTCGGTTAACAGCTGAACGCGCTGCGCGCTAACCATTGCGCCACGGAAGCCCAAAAATTAAATGTTCGTCAGGTATTGTGGAAAAACTCTGACTTTCTACGTTACATTTGAGATCCCATAACACCGCTCCCGGGTGGGCTCGAACCACCAACCTTTCGGTTAACAGCTGAACGCGCTAACCATTGCGCCACGGAAGCCCAAAAATTAAATGTTCGTCAGGTATTGTGGAAAAACTCTGACTTTTTACGTTACATTTGAGATCCCATAACACCGCTTTCGGGTGTGCTCGAACCACCAACCTATTGGTTAACAGCCTAACGCGCTAACCATTGAGCCACGGAAGCTCAGAAATTGAATGGTTGTCAGGTATTGTGGAAAAGTTATGACTTTTCACGCCACATCTGAGACCCCACAACACCTCTCCCGGGTGGGCTCGAGCCACCAACCTTTCGGTTAACAGCCGAACGCGCTAACCATTGCGCCAAGGAAGCCCAAAAATTAAATGTTCGTCAGGTATTGTGGAAAAACTCTGACTTTTTACGTTACATTTGAGATCTCATAACACCGCTCCCGGGTGGGCTCGAACTACCAACCTATTGGTTAACAGCCGAACGCGCTAACCATTGAGCCACGGAAGCTCAGAAATTAAATGGTTATCAGGTATTGTGGAAAAGTTATGACTTTTCACGCTACATCAGAGACCCCACAACACCTCTCCCGGGTGGGCTCAACCACCAACCTTTCGGTTAACAGCTGAACGCGCTGCGCGCTAACCATTGCGCCACGGAAGCCCAAAAATTAAATGTTCGTCAGGTATTGTGGAAAAACTTTGCCTTTTTACGTTACATTCGAGACTTCACAACACCGCTCCCGGGTGGGCTCGAACCACCAACCTATTGGTTAACAGCCGAACGCGCTAACCATTGAGCCACGGAAGCTCAGAAATTGAATGGTTGTCAGGTATTATTAAAAAGTTATGACTTTTCACGCTACGTCTGAGACCCCACATTACCTCTCCTGGGTGGGCTCGAACCACCAACCTTTCGGTTAACAGCTGAACGCGCTAAAAAATGCGCCACAGAAGCCCAAAAATTAAATGTTCGTCAGGTATTGTGGAAACACTATGACTTTTTACGTTACATTTGAGATCCCAAAACACCTCTCCCGGGTGGGCTCGAACCACCAACCTTTCGGTTAAAAGCTGAACGCGCTAACCATTGCGCCACGGAAGCCCAAAAATTAAGTGTTCGTCAGGTATTGTGGAAAAACTCTGACTTTTTACGTTACATTTGAGACCCCACAACACCTCTCCCGGGTGGGCTCGAACCACCAACCTTTCGGTTAACAGCCGAAAGCGCTAACCATTGAGCCACGGAAGCTCAGAAATTAAATGGTTTTTAGGTATTGTGGAAAAACTCTGACTTTTTACGTTACATTTGAGATCCCATAACACCGCTCCCGGGTGGGTTCGAACCACCAACGTTTCGGTTAACAGCCGAACGCGCTAACCATTGCGCCACGGAAGCCCAAAAAATCAATGTTCGTCAGGTATTGTGGAAAAACTTTGCCTATTTACGTTACATTCGAGACTTCACACACCGCTCCCGGGTGGGCTCGAACCACCAACCTTTCGGTTAACAGCCGAACGCGCTAACCATTGCGCCACGGAAGCCCAAAAATTAAATGTTCGTCAGGTATTGTGGAAAAACTCTGACTTTTTACGTTACATTTGAGATCCCATACCACCGCTCCCGGGTGGGCTCGAACCACCAACCTATTGGTTAACAGCCGAACGCGCTAACCATTGAGCCACGGAAGCTCAGAAATTAAATGGTTGTCAGGTATTGTGGAAAAGTTATGACTTTTCACGCTACATCAGAGACCCCACAACACCTCTCCCGGGTGGGCTCGAACCACCAACCTTTCGGTTAACAGCTGAACGCGCTGCGCGCTAACCATTGCGCCACGGAAGCCCAAAAATTAAATGTTCGTCAGGTATTGTGGAAAAACTCTGACTTTTTACGTTAAATTTAAGAACCCATAACACCGCTCCCGGGTGGGCTCGAACCACCAACCTATTGGTTAACAGCCGAAAGCGCTAACCATTGAGCCACGGAAGCTCAGAAATTGAAAGGTTGTCAGGTATTGTGGAAAAGTTGTGACTTTTCACGCTACATCTGAGACCCCACAACACCTCTCCCGGGTGGGCTCGAACCACCAACCTTTCGGTTAACAAGCTGACCGCGCTAACCATTGCGCCACGGAAGCCCAAAAATTAAATGTTCGTCAGGTATTCTGGAAAAACTCTGACTTTTTACGTTACATTTGAGATCCCATAACACCGCTCCCGGGTGGGCTCGAACCACCAACCTTTCGGTAAACAGCCGAACGGGCTAACCATTGCGCCACAGAAGCCCAAAAAATAAATAGTCGTCAGGTATTGAGGTAAAGCTTTGGATTTTTACGTTACATTTGAGACTTCACAACACCGCTCCCGGGTGGGCTTGAACCACCAACCTTTCGGTTAACAGCCGAACGCGCTAACCATTGAGCCACGGAATCTCAGAAATTAAATGGTTGTCAGGTATTGTGGAAAAACTTTGGCTTTTTACGTTACATTTGAGATCCCATAACACCGCTCCCGGGTGGGCTCGAACCAACAACCTATTGGTTAACAGCCGAACGCGCTAACCATTGAGCCACGGAAGCTCAGAAATTAAATGATTGTCAGGTATTGTGGAAAAGTTATGACTTTTCACGCAACATCAGAGACCCCAAAACACCTCTCCCGGGTGAGCTCAACCACCAACCTTTCGGTTAACAGCTGAACGCGCTGCGCGCTAACCATTGCGCCACGGAAGCCCAAAAATTAAATGTTCGTCAGGTATTGTGGAAAAACTCTGACTTTCTACGTTACATTTGAGATCCCATAACACCGCTCCCGGGTGGGCTCGAACCACCAACCTTTCGGTTAACAGCTGAACGCGCTAACCATTGCGCCACGGAAGCCCAAAAATAAAATGTTCGTCAGGTATTGTGGAAAAACTCTGACTTTTTACGTTACATTTGAGATCCCATAACACCGCTTTCGGGTGTGCTCGAACCACCAACCTATTGGTTAACAGCCTAACGCGCTAACCATTGAGCCACGGAAGCTCAGAAATTGAATGGTTGTCAGGTATTGTGGAAAAGTTATGACTTTTCACGCCACATCTGAGACCCCACAACACCTCTCCCGGGTGGGCTCGAGCCACCAACCTTTCGGTTAACAGCCGAACGCGCTAACCATTGCGCCAAGGAAGCCCAAAAATTAAATGTTCGTCAGGTATTGTGGAAAAACTCTGACTTTTTACGTTACATTTGAGATCCCATAACACCGCTCCCGGGTGGGCTCGAACTACCAACCTATTGGTTAACAGCCGAACGCGCTAACCATTGAGCCACGGAAGCTCAGAAATTAAATGGTTATCAGGTATTGTGGAAAAGTTATGACTTTTCACGCTACATCAGAGACCCCACAACACCTCTCCCGGGTGGGCTCAACCACCAACCTTTCGGTTAACAGCTGAACGCGCTGCGCGCTAACCATTGCGCCACGGAAGCCCAAAAATTAAATGTTCGTCAGGTATTGTGGAAAAACTTTGCCTTTTTACGTTACATTCGAGACTTCACAACACCGCTCCCGGGTGGGCTCGAACCACCAACCTTTCGGTTAACAGCTGAACGCGCTAAAAAATGCGCCACAGAAGCCCAAAAATTAAATGTTCGTCAGGTATTGTGGAAACACTATGACTTTTTACGTTACATTTGAGATCCCAAAACACCTCTCCCGGGTGGGCTCGAACCACCAACCTTTCGGTTAAAAGCTGAACGCGCTAACCATTGCGCCACGGAAGCCCAAAAATTAAGTGTTCGTCAGGTATTGTGGAAAAACTCTGACTTTTTACGTTACATTTGAGACCCCACAACACCTCTCCCGGGTGGGCTCGAACCACCAACCTTTCGGTTAACAGCCGAAAGCGCTAACCATTGAGCCACGGAAGCTCAGAAATTAAATGGTTTTTAGGTATTGTGGAAAAACTCTGACTTTTTACGTTACATTTGAGATCCCATAACACCGCTCCCGGGTGGGTTCGAACCACCAACGTTTCGGTTAACAGCCGAACGCGCTAACCATTGCGCCACGGAAGCCCAAAAAATCAATGTTCGTCAGGTATTGTGGAAAAACTTTGCCTATTTACGTTACATTCGAGACTTCACACACCGCTCCCGGGTGGGCTCGAACCACCAACCTTTCGGTTAACAGCCGAACGCGCTAACCATTGCGCCACGGAAGCCCAAAAATTAAATGTTCGTCAGGTATTGTGGAAAAACTCTGACTTTTTACGTTACATTTGAGATCCCATAACACCGCTCCCGGGTGGGCTCGAACCACCAACCTATTGGTTAACAGCCGAACGCGCTAACCATTGAGCCACGGAAGCTCAGAAATTAAATGGTTGTCAGGTATTGTGGAAAAGTTATGACTTTTCACGCTACATCAAAGACCCCACAACACCTCTCCCGGGTGGGCTCGAACCACCAACCTTTCGGTTAACAGCTGAACGCGCTGCGCGCTAACTATTGCGCCACGGAAGCCCAAAAATTAAATGTTCGTCAGGTATTGTGGAAAAACTCTGACTTTTTACGTTAAATTTAAGAACCCATAACACCGCTCCCGGGTGGGCTCGAACCACCAACCTATTGGTTAACAGCCGAAAGCGCTAACCATTGAGCCACGGAAGCTCAGAAATTGAAAGGTTGTCAGGTATTGTGGAAAAGTTGTGACTTTTCACGCTACATCTGAGACCCCACAACACCTCTCCCGGGTGGGCTCGAACCACCAACCTTTCGGTTAACAGCTGACCGCGCTAACCATTGCGCCACGGAAGCCCAAAAATTAAATGTTCGTCAGGTATTCTGGAAAAACTCTGACTTTTTACGTTACATTTGAGATCCCATAACACCGCTCCCGGGAGGGCTCGAACCACCAACCTTTCGGTAAACAGCCGAACGGGCTAACCATTGCGCCACAGAAGCCCAAAAAATAAATAGTCGTCAGGTATTGAGGTAAAGCTTTGGATTTTTACGTTACATTTGAGACTTCACAACACCGCTCCCGGGTGGGCTTGAACCACCAACCTTTCGGTTAACAGCCGAACGCGCTAACCATTGAGCCACGGAATCTCAGAAATTAAATGGTTGTCAGGTATTGTGGAAAAACTTTGGCTTTTTACGTTACATTTGAGATCCCAAAACACCGCTCCCGGGTGGGCTCGAACCACCAACCTATTGGTTAACAGCCGAAAGCGCTAACCATTGAGCCACGGAAGCTCAGAAATTAAATGGTTGTCAGTTATTGTGGAAAAGTTATGACTTTTCACGCTACATCTGAGACTCCACAACACCTCTCCCGGGTGGGCTCGAACCACCAACCTTTCGGTTAACAGCCGAACGCGCTTACCATTGCGCCACGGAAGCCCAAACATTAAATGTTCGTCAGGTATTGTGGAAAAACTCAGACTTTTTACCTTACATTTGAGATCCCATAACACCTCTCCCGGGTGGGCTCGAACCACCAACCTATTGGTTAACAGCCGAACGCGCTAACCATTGAGCCACGGAAGCTCAGAAGTTAAATGGTCGTTAGGTTTTGTGGAAAAACTCTGACTTTTTACGTTACATTTGAGATCCCATAACACCGCTCCCGGGTGGGCTCGAACCACCAACCTTTCGGTTAACAGCCGAACGCGCTAACCATTGCGCCACGGAAGCCCTAAAAATAAATGTTCGTCAGGTATTGTGGAAAAACTTTGCCTTTTTACGTTACATTCGAGACTTCACAACACCGCTCCCGGGTGGGGTCGAACCACCAACCTTTCGGTTAACAGCCGAACGCGCTAACCATTGCGCCAAGGAAGCCCAAAAATTAAATGTTCGTCAGGTATTGTGGAAAAACTCTGACTTTTTACGTTACATTTGAGATCCCATAACACCGCTCCCGGGTGGGCTCGAACCACCAACCTATTGGTTAACAGCCGAACGCGCTAACCATTGAGCCACGGAAGCTCAGAAATTAAATGGTTGTCAGGTATTGTGGAAAAGTTATGACTTTTCACGCTACATCAGAGACCCCACAACACCTCTCCCGGGTGGGCTCGAACCACCAACCTTTCGGTTAACAGCTGAACGCGCTGCGCGCTAACCATTGCGCCACGGAAGCCCAAAAATTAAATGTTCGTCAGGTATTGTGGAAAAACTCTGACTTTTTACGTTAAATTTAAGAACCCATAACACCGCTCCCGGGTGGGCTCGAACCACCAACCTATTGGTTAACAGCCGAAAGCGCTAACCATTGAGCCACGGAAGCTCAGAAATTGAAAGGTTGTCAGGTATTGTGGAAAAGTTGTGACTTTTCACGCTACATCTGAGACCCCACAACACCTCTCCCGGGTGGGCTCGAACCACCAACCTTTCGGTTAACAGCTGACCGCGCTAACCATTGCGCCACGGAAGCCCAAAAATTAAATGTTCGTCAGGTATTCTGGAAAAACTCTGACTTTTTACGTTACATTTGAGATCCCATAACACCGCTCCCGGGTGGGCTCGAACCACCAACCTTTCGGTAAACAGCCGAACGGGCTAACCATTGCGCCACAGAAGCCCAAAAAATAAATAGTCGTCAGGTATTGAGGTAAAGCTTTGGATTTTTACGTTACATTTGAGACTTCACAACACCGCTCCCGGGTGGGCTTGAACCACCAACCTTTCGGTTAACAGCCGAACGCGCTAACCATTGAGCCACGGAATCTCAGAAATTAAATGGTTGTCAGGTATTGTGGAAAAACTTTGGCTTTTTACGTTACATTTGAGATCCCAAAACACCGCTCCCGGGTGGGCTCGAACCACCAACCTATTGGTTAACAGCCGAAAGCGCTAACCATTGAGCCACGGAAGCTCAGAAATTAAATGGTTGTCAGTTATTGTGGAAAAGTTATGACTTTTCACGCTACATCTGAGACTCCACAACACCTCTCCCGGGTGGGCTCGAACCACCAACCTTTCGGTTAACAGCCGAACGCGCTTACCATTGCGCCACGGAAGCCCAAACATTAAATGTTCGTCAGGTATTGTGGAAAAACTCAGACTTTTTACCTTACATTTGAGATCCCATAACACCTCTCCCGGGTGGGCTCGAACCACCAACCTATTGGTTAACAGCCGAACGCGCTAACCATTGAGCCACGGAAGCTCAGAAGTTAAATGGTCGTTAGGTTTTGTGGAAAAACTCTGACTTTTTACGTTACATTTGAGATCCCATAACACCGCTCCCGGGTGGGCTCGAACCACCAACCTTTCGGTTAACAGCCGAACGCGCTAACCATTGCGCCACGGAAGCCCTAAAAATAAATGTTCGTCAGGTATTGTGGAAAAACTTTGCCTTTTTACGTTACATTCGAGACTTCACAACACCGCTCCCGGGTGGGGTCGAACCACCAACCTTTCGGTGTACAGCCGAACGCGCTAACCATTGCGCCAAGGAAGCCCAAAAATTAAATGTTCGTCAGGTATTGTGGAAAAACTCTGACTTTTTACGTTACATTTGAGATCCCATAACACCGCTCCCGGGTGGGCTCGAACCACCAACCTATTGGTTAACAGCCGAACGCGCTAACCAATGAGCCACGGAAGCTCAGAAATTAAATGGTTGTCAGGTATTGTGGAAAAGTTATGATCAATAAATAAAAATGTACCTCGATTTTTTATAACATTTTCAAAATCGACGTTTCTCGACCAGAGAAGCACATTTTGAGTTTTATTTTCGCTATTTACAAATATAATCACTGAAACCATTAATTTTGTACTTTTCGCTTTAATTCAAGCAAATATAACGATATTCATTCAAAAAACTGTTAAAATTCAATTTTCAATAAGAAATCGTTGTCACGGATTTTTTTACCTTGAAGAAAAAAAACATGCGATTTTTTCGGTTCACTTTTGAATGCATTTTTTTCTGGACAAATTTTTGACTGAATTCAGCTTATTTACCTATAAAATACTCATTAAAAGTGGTTTCATCTCGATTGATCAATAAATAAAAATGTACCTCGATTTTTAATAAAATTTTCAAAATCGACGTTTCTCGACCAGAGAAGCATTTATTGAGAATTTTTTCACTATTTTCAAATATAAATGCTGAAACCAAATTTTTTGTACTTTTTGCTTTAATTCAAGCAAATATAACGATATTCATTCAAAAAACTGTTAAAATTCAATTTTCAATAAGAAATCGTCACGGATTTTGTGTCTCGAAGAAAAAAAGCATGCGATTTTTTCGGTACAATTTTGAATGCATTTTTTTCTGGACAAATTTTTGACCGAATTTAGCTTAAATACATCAAATACTCATTAAAAGTGATTTCATCTCGATTGATCAATAAATAAAAATGTACCTCGATTTTTAATAAAATTTTCAAAATCGACGTTTCTCGATAAGAGAAGCACTTTTTGAGAATTTTTTCACTATTTTCAAATATAACCGCTGAAACCATAGTTTTTGTACTTTTTGCTATAATTCAAGCAAATATAACGATATTCATTCAAAAAACTGTTAAAATTCAATTTTCAATAAGAAATCGTTGTCACGGATTTTTTTACCTTGAAAAAAAAACATGCGATTTTATCGGTTCACTTTTGAATGCATTTTTTTTCTGGACAAATTTTTGACTGAATTCAGCTTATTTACCTATAAAATACTCATTAAAAGTGATTTCATCTCGATTGATCAATAAATAAAAATGTACCTCGATTTTTAATAAAATTTTCAAAATCGACGTTTCTCGACCAGAGAAGCACTTTTTGAGAATTTTTTCACTATTTTCAAATATAAATGCTGAAACCAAATTTTTTGTACTTTTTGCTTTAATTCAAGCAAATATAACGATATTCATTCAAAAAACTGTTAAAATTCAATTTTCAATAAGAAATCATAACGGATTTTGTGTCTCGAAGAAAAAAAGCATGCGATTTTTTCGGTACAATTTTGAATGCATTTTTTTCTGGACAAATTTTTGACCGAATTTAGCTTAAATACATCAAATACTCATTAAAAGTGATTTCATCTCGATTGATCAATAAATAAAAATGTACCTCGATTTTTAATAAAATTTTCAAAATCGACGTTTCTCGACCAGAGAAGCACTTTTTGAGAATTTTTTCACTATTTTCAAATATAACCGCTGAAACCATAGTTTTTGTACTTTTTGCTATAATTCAAGCAAATATAACGATATTCATTCAAAAAACTGTTAAAATTCAATTTTCAATAAGAAATCGTTGTCACGGATTTTTTTACCTTGAAAAAAAAAACATGCAATTTTTTCGGTTCACTTTTGAATGCATTTTTTTTCTGGACAAATTTTTGACTGAATTCAGCTTATTTACCTATAAAATACTCATTAAAAGTGATTTCATCTCGATTGATCAATAAATAAAAATGTACCTCGATTTTTAGTAAAATTTTCAAAATCGACGTTTCTCGACCAGAGAAGCACTTTTTGAGAAGTTTTTCACTATTTTCAAATATAACCGCTGAAACAAAATTTTTTGTACTTTTTGCTTTAATTCAAGCAAATATAACGATATTCATTCAAAAAACTGTTAAAATTCAATTTTCAATAAGAAATCGTTGTCAGGGATTTTTTTACCTTGAAAAAAAAACATGCAATTTTTTCGGTTCACTTTTGAATGCATTTTTTTTCTGGACAAATTTTTGACTGAATTCAGCTTATTTACCTATAAAATACTCATTAAAAGTGATTTCATCTCGATTGATCAATAAATAAAAATGTACCTCGATTTTTTATAACATTTTCAAAATCGACGTTTCTCGACCAGAGAAGCACATTTTGAGTTTTATTTTCGCTATTTACAAATATAATCACTGAAACCATTAATTTTGTACTTTTCGCTTTAATTCAAGCAAATATAACGATATTCATTCAAAAAACTGTTAAAATTCAATTTTCAATAAGAAATCGTTGTCACGGATTTTTTTACCTTGAAGAAAAAAAACATGCGATTTTTTCGGTTCACTTTTGAATGCATTTTTTTCTGGACAAATTTTTGACTGAATTCAGCTTATTTACCTATAAAATACTCATTAAAAGTGGTTTCATCTCGATTGATCAATAAATAAAAATGTACCTCGATTTTTAATAAAATTTTCAAAATCGACGTTTCTCGACCAGAGAAGCACTTATTGAGAATTTTTTCACTATTTTCAAATATAAATGCTGAAACCAAATTTTTTGTACTTTTTGCTTTAATTCAAGCAAATATAACGATATTCATTCAAAAAACTGTTAAAATTCAATTTTCAATAAGAAATCGTCACGGATTTTGTGTCTCGAAGAAAAAAAGCATGCGATTTTATCGGTTCACTTTTGAATGCATTTTTTTTCTGGACAAATTTTTGACTGAATTCAGCTTATTTACCTATAAAATACTCATTAAAAGTGATTTCATCTCGATTGATCAATAAATAAAAATGTACCTCGATTTTTAATAAAATTTTCAAAATCGACGTTTCTCGACCAGAGAAGCACTTTTTGAGAATTTTTTCACTATTTTCAAATATAACCGCTGAAACCAAATTTTTTGTACTTTTTGCTTTAATTCAAGCAAATATAACGATATTCATTCAAAAAACTGTTAAAATTCAATTTTCAATAAGAAATCGTTGTCACGGATTTTTTTACCTTGAAAAAAAAAACATGCAATTTTTTCGGTTCACTTTTGAATGCATTTTTTTTCTGGACAAATTTTTGACTGAATTCAGCTTATTTACCTATAAAATACTCATTAAAAGTGATTTCATCTCGATTGATCAATAAATAAAAATGTACCTCGATTTTTTATAACATTTTCAAAATCGACGTTTCTCGACCAGAGAAGCACATTTTGAGTTTTATTTTCGCTATTTACAAATATAATCACTGAAACCATTAATTTTGTACTTTTCGCTTTAATTCAAGCAAATATAACGATATTCATTCAAAAAACTGTTAAAATTCAATTTTCAATAAGAAATCGTTGTCACGGATTTTTTTACCTTGAAGAAAAAAAACATGCGATTTTTTCGGTTCACTTTTGAATGCATTTTTTTCTGGACAAATTTTCAACTGAATTCAGCTTATTTACCTATAAAATACTCATTAAAAGTGATTTCATCTCGATTGATCAATAAATAAAAATGTACCTCGATTTTTAATAAAATTTTCAAAATCGACGTTTCTCGACCAGAGAAGCACTTTTTGAGAATTTTTCACTATTTTCAAATATAACCGCTGAAACCATAGTTTTTGTACTTTTTGCTATAATTCAAGCAAATATAACGATATTCATTCAAAAAACTGTTAAAATTCAATTTTCAATAAGAAATCGTTGTCACGGATTTTTTTACCTTGAAAAAAAAAACATGCAATTTTTTCGGTTCACTTTTGAATGCATTTTTTTTCTGGACAAATTTTTGACTGAATTCAGCTTATTTACCTATAAAATACTCATTAAAAGTGATTTCATCTCGATTGATCAATAAATAAAAATGTACCTCGATTTTTTATAACATTTTCAAAATCGACGTTTCTCGACCAGAGAAGCACATTTTGAGTTTTATTTTCGCTATTTACAAATATAATCACTGAAACCATTAATTTTGTACTTTTCGCTTTAATTCAAGCAAATAAAACGATATTCATTCAAAAAACTTAAAATTCAATTTTCAATAAGAAATCGTTGTCACGGATTTTTTACCTTGAAGAAAAAAAACATGCGATTTTTTCGGTTCACTTTTGAATGCATTTTTTTCTGGACAAATTTTTGACTGAATTCAGCTTATTTACCTATAAAATACTCATGAAAAGTGATTTCATCTCGATTGATCAATAAATAAAAATGTACCTCGATTTTTAATGAAATTTTCAAAATCGACGTTTCTCGACCAGAAAAGCACATTTTGAGTTTTATTTTCGCTATTTACAAATATAATCACTGAAACCATTAATTTTGTACTTTTCGCTTTAATTCAAGCAAATATAACGATATTCATTCAAAAAACTGTTAAAATTCAATTTTCAATAAGAAATCGTTGTCACGGATTTTTTTACCTTGAAGAAAAAAAACATGCGATTTTTTCGGTTCACTTTTGAATGCATTTTTTTCTGGACAAATTTTTGACTGAATTCAGCTTATTTACCTATAAAATACTCATTAAAAGTGATTTCATCTCGATTGATCAATAATTAAAAATGTACCTCGATTTTTAATAAAATTTTCAAAATCGACGTTTCTCGACCAGAGAAGCACTTTTTGAGAATTTTTTCACTATTTTCAAATATAACCGCTGAAACCATAGTTTTTGTACTTTTTGCTATAATTCAAGCAAATATAACGATATTCATTCAAAAAACTGTTCAAATTCAATTTTCAATAAGAAATCGTTGTCACGGATTTTTTTACCTTGAAGAAAAAAAACATGCGATTTTTTCGGTTCACTTTTGAATGCATTTTTTTCTGGACAAATTTTTGACTGAATTCAGCTTATTTACCTATAAAATACTCATTAAAAGTGATTTCATCTCGATTAATTAATAAATAAAAATGTACCTCGATTTTTAATGAAATTTTCAAAATCGACGTTTCTCGACCAGAAAAGCACATTTTGAGTTTTATTTTCGCTATTTACAAATATAATCACTGAAACCATTAATTTTGTACTTTTCGCTTTAATTCAAGCAAATATAACGATATTCATTCAAAAAACTGCTAAAATTCAATTTTCAATAAGAAATCGTTGTCACGGATTTTTTTACCTTGAAGAAAAAAAACATGCGATTTTTTCGGTTCACTTTTGAATGCATTTTTTTCTGGACAAATTTTTGACTGAATTCAGCTTATTTACCTATAAAATACTCATTAAAAGTGATTTCATCTCGATTGATCAATAAATAAAAATGTACCTCGATTTTTAATAAAATTTTCAAAATCGACGTTTCTCGACCAGAGAAGCACTTTTTGAGAATTTTTTCACTATTTTCAAATATAACCGCTGAAACCAAATTTTTTGTACTTTTTGCTTTAATTCAAGCAAATATAACGATATTCATTCAAAAAACTGTTAAAATTCAATTTTCAATAAGAAATCGTTGTCACGGATTTTTTTACCTTGAAAAAAAAAACATGCAATTTTTTCGGTTCACTTTTGAATGCATTTTTTTTCTGGACAAATTTTTGACTGAATTCAGCTTATTTACCTATAAAATACTCATTAAAAGTGATTTCATCTCGATTGATCAATAAATAAAAATGTACCTCGATTTTTTATAACATTTTCAAAATCGACGTTTCTCGACCAGAGAAGCACATTTTGAGTTTTATTTTCGCTATTTACAAATATAATCACTGAAACCATTAATTTTGTACTTTTCGCTTTAATTCAAGCAAATATAACGATATTCATTCAAAAAACTGTTAAAATTCAATTTTCAATAAGAAATCGTTGTCACGGATTTTTTTACCTTGAAGAAAAAAAACATGCGATTTTTTCGGTTCACTTTTGAATGCATTTTTTTCTGGACAAATTTTCAACTGAATTCAGCTTATTTACCTATAAAATACTCATTAAAAGTGATTTCATCTCGATTGATCAATAAATAAAAATGTACCTCGATTTTTAATAAAATTTTCAAAATCGACGTTTCTCGACCAGAGAAGCACTTTTTGAGAATTTTTCACTATTTTCAAATATAACCGCTGAAACCATAGTTTTTGTACTTTTTGCTATAATTCAAGCAAATATAACGATATTCATTCAAAAAACTGTTAAAATTCAATTTTCAATAAGAAATCGTTGTCACGGATTTTTTTACCTTGAAAAAAAAAACATGCAATTTTTTCGGTTCACTTTTGAATGCATTTTTTTTCTGGACAAATTTTTGACTGAATTCAGCTTATTTACCTATAAAATACTCATTAAAAGTGATTTCATCTCGATTGATCAATAAATAAAAATGTACCTCGATTTTTTATAACATTTTCAAAATCGACGTTTCTCGACCAGAGAAGCACATTTTGAGTTTTATTTTCGCTATTTACAAATATAATCACTGAAACCATTAATTTTGTACTTTTCGCTTTAATTCAAGCAAATAAAACGATATTCATTCAAAAAACTTAAAATTCAATTTTCAATAAGAAATCGTTGTCACGGATTTTTTACCTTGAAGAAAAAAAACATGCGATTTTTTCGGTTCACTTTTGAATGCATTTTTTTCTGGACAAATTTTTGACTGAATTCAGCTTATTTACCTATAAAATACTCATGAAAAGTGATTTCATCTCGATTGATCAATAAATAAAAATGTACCTCGATTTTTAATGAAATTTTCAAAATCGACGTTTCTCGACCAGAAAAGCACATTTTGAGTTTTATTTTCGCTATTTACAAATATAATCACTGAAACCATTAATTTTGTACTTTTCGCTTTAATTCAAGCAAATATAACGATATTCATTCAAAAAACTGTTAAAATTCAATTTTCAATAAGAAATCGTTGTCACGGATTTTTTTACCTTGAAGAAAAAAAACATGCGATTTTTTCGGTTCACTTTTGAATGCATTTTTTTCTGGACAAATTTTTGACTGAATTCAGCTTATTTACCTATAAAATACTCATTAAAAGTGATTTCATCTCGATTGATCAATAATTAAAAATGTACCTCGATTTTTAATAAAATTTTCAAAATCGACGTTTCTCGACCAGAGAAGCACTTTTTGAGAATTTTTCACTATTTTCAAATATAACCGCTGAAACCATAGTTTTTGTACTTTTTGCTATAATTCAAGCAAATATAACGATATTCATTCAAAAAACTGTTAAAATTCAATTTTCAATAAGAAATCGTTGTCACGGATTTTTTTACCTTGAAAAAAAAAACATGCAATTTTTTCGGTTCACTTTTGAATGCATTTTTTTTCTGGACAAATTTTTGACTGAATTCAGCTTATTTACCTATAAAATACTCATTAAAAGTGATTTCATCTCGATTGATCAATAAATAAAAATGTACCTCGATTTTTTATAACATTTTCAAAATCGACGTTTCTCGACCAGAGAAGCACATTTTGAGTTTTATTTTCGCTATTTACAAATATAATCACTGAAACCATTAATTTTGTACTTTTCGCTTTAATTCAAGCAAATAAAACGATATTCATTCAAAAAACTTAAAATTCAATTTTCAATAAGAAATCGTTGTCACGGATTTTTTACCTTGAAGAAAAAAAACATGCGATTTTTTCGGTTCACTTTTGAATGCATTTTTTTCTGGACAAATTTTTGACTGAATTCAGCTTATTTACCTATAAAATACTCATGAAAAGTGATTTCATCTCGATTGATCAATAAATAAAAATGTACCTCGATTTTTAATGAAATTTTCAAAATCGACGTTTCTCGACCAGAAAAGCACATTTTGAGTTTTATTTTCGCTATTTACAAATATAATCACTGAAACCATTAATTTTGTACTTTTCGCTTTAATTCAAGCAAATATAACGATATTCATTCAAAAAACTGTTAAAATTCAATTTTCAATAAGAAATCGTTGTCACGGATTTTTTTACCTTGAAGAAAAAAAACATGCGATTTTTTCGGTTCACTTTTGAATGCATTTTTTTCTGGACAAATTTTTGACTGAATTCAGCTTATTTACCTATAAAATACTCATTAAAAGTGATTTCATCTCGATTGATCAATAATTAAAAATGTACCTCGATTTTTAATAAAATTTTCAAAATCGACGTTTCTCGACCAGAGAAGCACTTTTTGAGAATTTTTTCACTATTTTCAAATATAACCGCTGAAACCATAGTTTTTGTACTTTTTGCTATAATTCAAGCAAATATAACGATATTCATTCAAAAAACTGTTCAAATTCAATTTTCAATAAGAAATCGTTGTCACGGATTTTTTTACCTTGAAGAAAAAAAACATGCGATTTTTTCGGTTCACTTTTGAATGCATTTTTTTCTGGACAAATTTTTGACTGAATTCAGCTTATTTACCTATAAAATACTCATTAAAAGTGATTTCATCTCGATTAATTAATAAATAAAAATGTACCTCGATTTTTAATGAAATTTTCAAAATCGACGTTTCTCGACCAGAAAAGCACATTTTGAGTCTTATTTTCGCTATTTACAAATATAATCACTGAAACCATTAATTTTGTACTTTTCGCTTTAATTCAAGCAAATATAACGATATTCATTCAAAAAACTGCTAAAATTCAATTTTCAATAAGAAATCGTTGTCACGGATTTTTTTACCTTGAAGAAAAAAAACATGCGATTTTTTCGGTTCACTTTTGAATGCATTTTTTTCTGGACAAATTTTTGACTGAATTCAGCTTATTTACCTATAAAATACTCATTAAAAGTGATTTCATCTCGATTGATCAATAAATAAAAATGTACCTCGATTTTTAATAAAATTTTCAAAATCGACGTTTCTCGACCAGAGAAGCACTTTTTGAGAATTTTTTCACTATTTTCAAATATAACCGCTGAAACCATAGTTTTTGTACTTTTTGCTATAATTCAAGCAAATATAACGATATTCATTCAAAAAACTGTTAAAATTCAATTTTCAATAAGAAATCGCTGTCACGGATTTTTTTACCTTGAAGAAAAAAAACATGCGATTTTTTCGTTTCACTTTTGAATGCATTTTTTTCTGGACAAATTTTTGACTGAATTCAGCTTATTTACCTATAAAATACTCATGAAAAGTGATTTCATCTCGATTGATCAATAAATAAAAATGTACCTCGATTTTTAATGAAATTTTCAAAATCGACGTTTCTCGACCAGAAAAGCACATTTTGAGTTTTATTTTCGCTATTTACAAATATAATCACTGAAACCATTAATTTTGTACTTTTCGCTTTAATTCAAGCAAATATAACGATATTCATTCAAAAAACTGTTAAAATTCAATTTTCAATAAGAAATCGTTGTCACGGATTTTTTTACCTTGAAGAAAAAAAACATGCGATTTTTTCGGTTCACTTCTGAATGCATTTTTTTCTGGACAAATTTTTGACTGAATTCAGCTTATTTACCTATAAAATACTCATTAAAAGTGATTTCATCTCGATTGATCAATAAATAAAAATGTACCTCGATTTTTAATAAAATTTTCAAAATCGACGTTTCTCGACCAGAGAAGCACTTTTTGAGAATTTTTTCACTATTTTCAAATATAACCGCTGAAACCATAGTTTTTGTACTTTTTGCTATAATTCAAGCAAATATAACGATATTCATTCAAAAAACTGTTAAAATTCAATTTTCAATAAGAAATCGTTGTCACGGATTTTTTTACCTTGAAGAAAAAAAACATGCGATTTTTTCGGTTCACTTTTGAATGCATTTTTTTCTGGACAAATTTTTGACTGAATTCAGCTTATTTACCTATAAAATACTCATGAAAAGTGATTTCATCTCGATTGATCAATAAATAAAAATGTACCTCGATTTTTAATGAAATTTTCAAAATCGACGTTTCTCGACCAGAAAAGCACATTTTGAGTTTTATTTTCGCTATTTACAAATATAATCACTGAAACCATTAATTTTGTACTTTTCGCTTTAATTCAAGCAAATATAACGATATTCATTCAAAAAACTGTTAAAATTCAATTTTCAATAAGAAATCGTTGTCACGGATTTTTTTACCTTGAAGAAAAAAAACATGCGATTTTTTCGGTTCACTTCTGAATGCATTTTTTTCTGGACAAATTTTTGACTGAATTCAGCTTATTTACCTATAAAATACTCATTAAAAGTGATTTCATCTCGATTGATCAATAAATAAAAATGTACCTCGATTTTTAATAAAATTTTCAAAATCGACGTTTCTCGACCAGAGAAGCACTTTTTGAGATTTTTTTCACTATTTTCAAATATAACCGCTGAAACCATAGTTTTTGTACTTTTTGCTATAATTCAAGCAAATATAACGATATTCATTCAAAAAACTGTTAAAATTCAATTTTCAATAAGAAATCGTTGTCACGGATTTTTTTACCTTGAAGAAAAAAAACATGCGATTTTTTCGGTTCACTTTTGAATGCATTTTTTTCTGGACAAATTTTTGACTGAATTCAGCTTATTTACCTATAAAATACTCATGAAAAGTGATTTCATCTCGATTGATCAATAAATAAAAATGTACCTCGATTTTTAATGAAATTTTCAAAATCGACGTTTCTCGACCAGAAAAGCACATTTTGAGTTTTATTTTCGCTATTTACAAATATAATCACTGAAACCATTAATTTTGTACTTTTCGCTTTAATTCAAGCAAATATAACGATATTCATTCAAAAAACTGTTAAAATTCAATTTTCAATAAGAAATCGTTGTCACGGATTTTTTTACCTTGAAGAAAAAAAACATGCGATTTTTTCGGTTCACTTCTGAATGCATTTTTTTCTGGACAAATTTTTGACTGAATTCAGCTTATTTACCTATAAAATACTCATTAAAAGTGATTTCATCTCGATTGATCAATAAATAAAAATGTACCTCGATTTTTAATAAAATTTTCAAAATCGACGTTTCTCGACCAGAGAAGCACTTTTTGAGAATTTTTTCACTATTTTCAAATATAACCGCTGAAACCATAGTTTTTGTACTTTTTGCTATAATTCAAGCAAATATAACGATATTCATTCAAAAAACTGTTAAAATTCAATTTTCAATAAGAAATCGTTGTCACGGATTTTTTTACCTTGAAGAAAAAAAACATGCGATTTTTTCGGTTCACTTTTGAATGCATTTTTTTCTGGACAAATTTTTGACTGAATTCAGCTTATTTACCTATAAAATACTCATGAAAAGTGATTTCATCTCGATTGATCAATAAATAAAAATGTACCTCGATTTTTAATGAAATTTTCAAAATCGACGTTTCTCGACCAGAAAAGCACATTTTGAGTTTTATTTTCGCTATTTACAAATATAATCACTGAAACCATTAATTTTGTACTTTTCGCTTTAATTCAAGCAAATATAACGATATTCATTCAAAAAACTGTTAAAATTCAATTTTCAATAAGAAATCGTTGTCACGGATTTTTTTACCTTGAAGAAAAAAAACATGCGATTTTTTCGGTTCACTTCTGAATGCATTTTTTTCTGGACAAATTTTTGACTGAATTCAGCTTATTTACCTATAAAATACTCATTAAAAGTGATTTCATCTCGATTGATCAATAAATAAAAATGTACCTCGATTTTTAATAAAATTTTCAAAATCGACGTTTCTCGACCAGAGAAGCACTTTTTGAGAATTTTTTCACTATTTTCAAATATAACCGCTGAAACCATAGTTTTTGTACTTTTTGCTATAATTCAAGCAAATATAACGATATTCATTCAAAAAACTGTTAAAATTCAATTTTCAATAAGAAATCGTTGTCACGGATTTTTTTACCTTGAAGAAAAAAAACATGCGATTTTTTCGGTTCACTTTTGAATGCATTTTTTTCTGGACAAATTTTTGACTGAATTCAGCTTATTTACCTATAAAATACTCATGAAAAGTGATTTCATCTCGATTGATCAATAAATAAAAATGTACCTCGATTTTTAATGAAATTTTCAAAATCGACGTTTCTCGACCAGAAAAGCACATTTTGAGTTTTATTTTCGCTATTTACAAATATAATCACTGAAACCATTAATTTTGTACTTTTCGCTTTAATTCAAGCAAATATAACGATATTCATTCAAAAAACTGTTAAAATTCAATTTTCAATAAGAAATCGTTGTCACGGATTTTTTTACCTTGAAGAAAAAAAACATGCGATTTTTTCGGTTCACTTCTGAATGCATTTTTTTCTGGACAAATTTTTGACTGAATTCAGCTTATTTACCTATAAAATACTCATTAAAAGTGATTTCATCTCGATTGATCAATAAATAAAAATGTACCTCGATTTTTAATAAAATTTTCAAAATCGACGTTTCTCGACCAGAGAAGCACTTTTTGAGAATTTTTTCACTATTTTCAAATATAACCGCTGAAACCATAGTTTTTGTACTTTTTGCTATAATTCAAGCAAATATAACGATATTCATTCAAAAAACTGTTAAAATTCAATTTTCAATAAGAAATCGTTGTCACGGATTTTTTTACCTTGAAGAAAAAAAACATGCGATTTTTTCGGTTCACTTTTGAATGCATTTTTTTCTGGACAAATTTTTGACTGAATTCAGCTTATTTACCTATAAAATACTCATGAAAAGTGATTTCATCTCGATTGATCAATAAATAAAAATGTACCTCGATTTTTAATGAAATTTTCAAAATCGACGTTTCTCGACCAGAAAAGCACATTTTGAGTTTTATTTTCGCTATTTACAAATATAATCACTGAAACCATTAATTTTGTACTTTTCGCTTTAATTCAAGCAAATATAACGATATTCATTCAAAAAACTGTTAAAATTCAATTTTCAATAAGAAATCGTTGTCACGGATTTTTTTACCTTGAAGAAAAAAAACATGCGATTTTTTCGGTTCACTTCTGAATGCATTTTTTTCTGGACAAATTTTTGACTGAATTCAGCTTATTTACCTATAAAATACTCATTAAAAGTGATTTCATCTCGATTGATCAATAAATAAAAATGTACCTCGATTTTTAATAAAATTTTCAAAATCGACGTTTCTCGACCAGAGAAGCACTTTTTGAGAATTTTTTCACTATTTTCAAATATAACCGCTGAAACCATAGTTTTTGTACTTTTTGCTATAATTCAAGCAAATATAACGATATTCATTCAAAAAACTGTTAAAATTCAATTTTCAATAAGAAATCGTTGTCACGGATTTTTTTACCTTGAAGAAAAAAAACATGCGATTTTTTCGGTTCACTTTTGAATGCATTTTTTTCTGGACAAATTTTTGACTGAATTCAGCTTATTTACCTATAAAATACTCATGAAAAGTGATTTCATCTCGATTGATCAATAAATAAAAATGTACCTCGATTTTTAATGAAATTTTCAAAATCGACGTTTCTCGACCAGAAAAGCACATTTTGAGTTTTATTTTCGCTATTTACAAATATAATCACTGAAACCATTAATTTTGTACTTTTCGCTTTAATTCAAGCAAATATAACGATATTCATTCAAAAAACTGTTAAAATTCAATTTTCAATAAGAAATCGTTGTCACGGATTTTTTTACCTTGAAGAAAAAAAACATGCGATTTTTTCGGTTCACTTCTGAATGCATTTTTTTCTGGACAAATTTTTGACTGAATTCAGCTTATTTACCTATAAAATACTCATTAAAAGTGATTTCATCTCGATTGATCAATAAATAAAAATGTACCTCGATTTTTAATAAAATTTTCAAAATCGACGTTTCTCGACCAGAGAAGCACTTTTTGAGAATTTTTTCACTATTTTCAAATATAACCGCTGAAACCATAGTTTTTGTACTTTTTGCTATAATTCAAGCAAATATAACGATATTCATTCAAAAAACTGTTAAAATTCAATTTTCAATAAGAAATCGTTGTCACGGATTTTTTTACCTTGAAGAAAAAAAACATGCGATTTTTTCGGTTCACTTTTGAATGCATTTTTTTCTGGACAAATTTTTGACTGAATTCAGCTTATTTACCTATAAAATACTCATGAAAAGTGATTTCATCTCGATTGATCAATAAATAAAAATGTACCTCGATTTTTAATAAAATTTTCAAAATCGACGTTTCTCGACCAGAGAAGCATTTTTTGAGAATTTTTTCAATATTTTCAAATATAACCGCTGAAACCATAGTTTTTGTACTTTTTGCTATAATTCAAGGAAATATAACGATATTCATTCAAAAAACTGCTAAAATTCAATTTTCAATAAGAAATCGTTGTCACGGATTTTTTTACCTTGAGAAAAAAAACATGCGATTTTTTCGGTTCACTTTTGAATGCATTTTTTTTCTGGACAAATTTTTGACTGAATTCAGCTTATTTACCTATAAAATACTCATTAAAAGTGGTTTCATCTCGATTGATCACTAAATAAAAATGTACCTCGATTTTTAATAAAATTTTCAAAATCGACGTTTCTCGACCAGAGAAGCACTTTTTGAGAATTTTTTCACTATTTTCAAATATAACCGCTGAAACCATAGTTTTTGTACTTTTTGCTATAATTCAAGCAAATATAACGATATTCATTCAAAAAACTGTTAAAATTCAATTTTCAATAAGAAATCGTTGTCACGGATTTTTTTACCTTGAAGAAAAAAAACATGCGATTTTTTCGGTTCACTTTTGAATGCATTTTTTTTCTGGACAAATTTTTGACTGAATTCAGCTTATTTACCTATAAAATACTCATTAAAAGTGGTTTCATCTCGATTGATCAATAAATAAAAATGTACCTCGATTTTTAATGAAATTTTCAAAATCGACGTTTCTCGACCAGAAAAGCACATTTTGAGTTTTATTTTCGCTATTTACAAATATAATCACTGAAACCATTAATTTTGTACTTTTCGCTTTAATTCAAGCAAATATAACGATATTCATTCAAAAAACTGTTAAAATTCAATTTTCAATAAGAAATCGTTGTCACGGATTTTTTTACCTTGAAGAAAAAAAACATGCGATTTTTTCGGTTCACTTTTGAATGCATTTTTTTCTGGACAAATTTTTGACTGAATTCAGCTTATTTACCTATAAAATACTCATTAAAAGTGGTTTCATCTCGATTGATCAATAAATAAAAATGTACCTCGATTTTTAATAAAATTTTCAAAATCGACGTTTCTCGACCAGAGAAGCACTTATTGAGAATTTTTTCACTATTTTCAAATATAAATGCTGAAACCAAATTTTTTGTACTTTTTGCTTTAATTCAAGCAAATATAACGATATTCATTCAAAAAACTGTTAAAATTCAATTTTCAATAAGAAATCGTCACGGATTTTGTGTCTCGAAGAAAAAAAGCATGCGATTTTATCGGTTCACTTTTGAATGCATTTTTTTTCTGGACAAATTTTTGACTGAATTCAGCTTATTTACCTATAAAATACTCATTAAAAGTGATTTCATCTCGATTGATCAATAAATAAAAATGTACCTCGATTTTTAATAAAATTTTCAAAATCGACGTTTCTCGACCAGAGAAGCACTTTTTGAGAATTTTTTCACTATTTTCAAATATAACCGCTGAAACCAAATTTTTTGTACTTTTTGCTTTAATTCAAGCAAATATAACGATATTCATTCAAAAAACTGTTAAAATTCAATTTTCAATAAGAAATCGTTGTCACGGATTTTTTTACCTTGAAAAAAAAAACATGCAATTTTTTCGGTTCACTTTTGAATGCATTTTTTTTCTGGACAAATTTTTGACTGAATTCAGCTTATTTACCTATAAAATACTCATTAAAAGTGATTTCATCTCGATTGATCAATAAATAAAAATGTACCTCGATTTTTTATAACATTTTCAAAATCGACGTTTCTCGACCAGAGAAGCACATTTTGAGTTTTATTTTCGCTATTTACAAATATAATCACTGAAACCATTAATTTTGTACTTTTCGCTTTAATTCAAGCAAATATAACGATATTCATTCAAAAAACTGTTAAAATTCAATTTTCAATAAGAAATCGTTGTCACGGATTTTTTTACCTTGAAGAAAAAAAACATGCGATTTTTTCGGTTCACTTTTGAATGCATTTTTTTCTGGACAAATTTTCAACTGAATTCAGCTTATTTACCTATAAAATACTCATTAAAAGTGATTTCATCTCGATTGATCAATAAATAAAAATGTACCTCGATTTTTAATAAAATTTTCAAAATCAACGTTTCTCGACCAGAGAAGCACTTTTTGAGAATTTTTCACTATTTTCAAATATAACCGCTGAAACCATAGTTTTTGTACTTTTTGCTATAATTCAAGCAAATATAACGATATTCATTCAAAAAACTTTTAAAATTCAATTTTCAATAAGAAATCGTTGTCACGGATTTTTTTACCTTGAAAAAAAAAACATGCAATTTTTTCGGTTCACTTTTGAATGCATTTTTTTTCTGGACAAATTTTTGACTGAATTCAGCTTATTTACCTATAAAATACTCATTAAAAGTGATTTCATCTCGATTGATCAATAAATAAAAATGTACCTCGATTTTTTATAACATTTTCAAAATCGACGTTTCTCGACCAGAGAAGCACATTTTGAGTTTTATTTTCGCTATTTACAAATATAATCACTGAAACCATTAATTTTGTACTTTTCGCTTTAATTCAAGCAAATAAAACGATATTCATTCAAAAAACTTAAAATTCAATTTTCAATAAGAAATCGTTGTCACGGATTTTTTACCTTGAAGAAAAAAAACATGCGATTTTTTCGGTTCACTTTTGAATGCATTTTTTTCTGGACAAATTTTTGACTGAATTCAGCTTATTTACCTATAAAATACTCATTAAAAGTGATTTCATCTCGATTGATCAATAAATAAAAATGTACCTCGATTTTCAATAAAATTTTCAAAATCGACGTTTCTCGACCAGAGAAGCACTTTTTGAGAATTTTTTCACTATTTTCAAATATAACCGCTGAAACCATAGTTTTTGTACTTTTTGCTATAATTCAAGCAAATATAACGATATTCATTCAAAAAACTGTTAAAATTCAATTTTCAATAAGAAATCGTTGTCACGGATTTTTTTACCTTGAAGAAAAAAAACATGCGATTTTTTCGGTTCACTTCTGAATGCATTTTTTTCTGGACAAATTTTTGACTGAATTCAGCTTATTTACCTATAAAATACTCATTAAAAGTGATTTCATCTCGATTGATCAATAAATAAAAATGTACCTCGATTTTTAATAAAATTTTCAAAATCGACGTTTCTCGACCAGAGAAGCACTTTTTGAGAATTTTTTCACTATTTTCAAATATAACCGCTGAAACCATAGTTTTTGTACTTTTTGCTATAATTCAAGCAAATATAACGATATTCATTCAAAAAACTGTTCAAATTCAATTTTCAATAAGAAATCGTTGTCACGGATTTTTTTACCTTGAAGAAAAAAAACATGCGATTTTTTCGGTTCACTTTTGAATGCATTTTTTTCTGGACAAATTTTTGACTGAATTCAGCTTATTTACCTATAAAATACTCATTAAAAGTGATTTCATCTCGATTGATCAATAAATAAAAATGTACCTCGATTTTTAATAAAATTTTCAAAATCGACGTTTCTCGACCAGAGAAGCACTTTTTGAAAATATTTTCACTATTTTCAAATATAACCGCTGAAACCATAGTTTTTGTACTTTTTGCTATAATTCAAGCAAATATAACGATATTCATTCAAAAAACTGTTAAAATTCAATTTTCAATAAGAAATCGTTGTCACGGATTTTTTTACCTTGAAGAAAAAAAACATGCGATTTTTTCGGTTCACTTTTGAATGCATTTTTTTCTGGACAAATTTTTGACTGAATTCAGCTTATTTACCTATAAAATACTCATGAAAAGTGATTTCATCTCGATTGATCAATAAATAAAAATGTACCTCGATTTTTAATGAAATTTTCAAAATCGACGTTTCTCGACCAGAAAAGCACATTTTGAGTTTTATTTTCGCTATTTACAAATATAATCACTGAAACCATTAATTTTGTACTTTTCGCTTTAATTCAAGCAAATATAACGATATTCATTCAAAAAACTGTTAAAATTCAATTTTCAATAAGAAATCGTTGTCACGGATTTTTTTACCTTGAAGAAAAAAAACATGCGATTTTTTCGGTTCACTTCTGAATGCATTTTTTTCTGGACAAATTTTTGACTGAATTCAGCTTATTTACCTATAAAATACTCATTAAAAGTGATTTCATCTCGATTGATCAATAAATAAAAATGTACCTCGATTTTTAATAAAATTTTCAAAATCGACGTTTCTCGACCAGAGAAGCACTTTTTGAGAATTTTTTCACTATTTTCAAATATAACCGCTGAAACCATAGTTTTTGTACTTTTTGCTATAATTCAAGCAAATATAACGATATTCATTCAAAAAACTGTTAAAATTCAATTTTCAATAAGAAATCGTTGTCACGGATTTTTTTACCTTGAAGAAAAAAAACATGCGATTTTTTCGGTTCACTTCTGAATGCATTTTTTTCTGGACAAATTTTTGTCTGAATTCAGCTTATTTACCTATAAAATACTCATTAAAAGTGATTTCATCTCGATTGATCAATAAATAAAAATGTACCTCGATTTTTAATAAAATTTTCAAAATCGACGTTTCTCGACCAGAGAAGCACTTTTTGAGAATTTTTTCACTATTTTCAAATATAACCGCTGAAACCATAGTTTTTGTACTTTTTGCTATAATTCAAGCAAATATAACGATATTCATTCAAAAAACTGTTCAAATTCAATTTTCAATAAGAAATCGTTGTCACGGATTTTTTTACCTTGAAGAAAAAAAACATGCGATTTTTTCGGTTCACTTTTGAATGCATTTTTTTCTGGACAAATTTTTGACTGAATTCAGCTTATTTACCTATAAAATACTCATTAAAAGTGATTTCATCTCGATTGATCAATAAATAAAAATGTACCTCGATTTTTAATAAAATTTTCAAAATCGACGTTTCTCGACCAGAGAAGCACTTTTTGAAAATATTTTCACTATTTTCAAATATAACCGCTGAAACCATAGTTTTTGTACTTTTTGCTATAATTCAAGCAAATATAACGATATTCATTCAAAAAACTGTTAAAATTCAATTTTCAATAAGAAATCGTTGTCACGGATTTTTTTACCTTGAAGAAAAAAAACATGCGATTTTTTCGGTTCACTTTTGAATGCATTTTTTTCTGGACAAATTTTTGACTGAATTCAGCTTATTTACCTATAAAATACTCATGAAAAGTGATTTCATCTCGATTGATCAATAAATAAAAATGTACCTCGATTTTTAATGAAATTTTCAAAATCGACGTTTCTCGACCAGAAAAGCACATTTTGAGTTTTATTTTCGCTATTTACAAATATAATCACTGAAACCATTAATTTTGTACTTTTCGCTTTAATTCAAGCAAATATAACGATATTCATTCAAAAAACTGTTAAAATTCAATTTTCAATAAGAAATCGTTGTCACGGATTTTTTTACCTTGAAGAAAAAAAACATGCGATTTTTTCGGTTCACTTCTGAATGCATTTTTTTCTGGACAAATTTTTGACTGAATTCAGCTTATTTACCTATAAAATACTCATTAAAAGTGATTTCATCTCGATTGATCAATAAATAAAAATGTACCTCGATTTTTAATAAAATTTTCAAAATCGACGTTTCTCGACCAGAGAAGCACTTTTTGAGAATTTTTTCACTATTTTCAAATATAACCGCTGAAACCATAGTTTTTGTACTTTTTGCTATAATTCAAGCAAATATAACGATATTCATTCAAAAAACTGTTAAAATTCAATTTTCAATAAGAAATCGTTGTCACGGATTTTTTTACCTTGAAGAAAAAAAACATGCGATTTTTTCGGTTCACTTCTGAATGCATTTTTTTCTGGACAAATTTTTGTCTGAATTCAGCTTATTTACCTATAAAATACTCATTAAAAGTGATTTCATCTCGATTGATCAATAAATAAAAATGTACCTCGATTTTTAATAAAATTTTCAAAATCGACGTTTCTCGACCAGAGAAGCACTTTTTGAGAATTTTTTCACTATTTTCAAATATAACCGCTGAAACCATAGTTTTTGTACTTTTTGCTTTAATTCAAGCAAATATAACGATATTCATTCAAAAAACTGTTCAAATTCAATTTTCAATAAGAAATCGTTGTCACGGATTTTGTATCTTGAAGAAAAAAAGCATGCGATTATTTCGGTACAATTTTGAATGCATTTTTTTCTGGACAAATTTTTGACCGAATTTAGCTTAAATACATATAAAATACTCATTAAAAGCGATTTCATCTCGATTGATCAGTAAATAAAAATGTACCTCGATTTTTAATTACATTTTCAAAATCGACGTTTCTCGACCAGAGAAGCACTTTTTGAGAATTTTTTCACTATTTTCAAATATAACCGCTGAAACCATAGTTTTTGTACTTTTTGCTATAATTCAAGCAAATGTAACGATATTCATTCAAAAAACTGTTCAAATTCAATTTTCAATAAGAAATCGTTGTCACGGATTTTTTTACCTTGAAGAAAAAAAACATGCGATTTTTTCGGTTCACTTTTGAATGCATTTTTTTCTGGACAAATTTTTGACTGAATTCAGCTTATTTACCTATAAAATACTCATTAAAAGTGATTTCATCTCGATTGATCAATAAATAAAAATGTACCTCGATTTTTAATAAAATTTTCAAAATCGACGTTTCTCGACCAGAGAAGCACTTTTTGAGAATTTTTTCACTATTTTCAAATATAAACGCTGAAACCATAGTTTTTGTACTTTTTGCTATAATTCAAGCAAATATAACGATATTCATTCAAAAAACTGTTCAAATTCAATTTTCAATAAGAAATCGTTGTCACGGATTTTTTTACCTTGAAGAAAAAAAACATGCGATTTTTTCGGTTCACTTTTGAATGCATTTTTTTCTGGACAAATTTTTGACTGAATTCAGCTTATTTACCTATAAAATACTCATTAAAAGTGATTTCATCTCGATTGATCAATAAATAAAAATGTACCTCGATTTTTAATAAAATTTTCAAAATCGACGTTTCTCGACCAGAGAAGCACTTTTTGAAAATATTTTCACTATTTTCAAATATAACCGCTGAAACCATAGTTTTTGTACTTTTTGCTATAATTCAAGCAAATATAACGATATTCATTCAAAAAACTGTTAAAATTCAATTTTCAATAAGAAATCGTTGTCACGGATTTTTTTACCTTGAAGAAAAAAAACATGCGATTTTTTCGGTTCACTTCTGAATGCATTTTTTTCTGGACAAATTTTTGACTGAATTCAGCTTATTTACCTATAAAATACTCATTAAAAGTGATTTCATCTCGATTGATCAATAAATAAAAATGTACCTCGATTTTTAATAAAATTTTCAAAATCGACGTTTCTCGACCAGAGAAGCACTTTTTGAGAATTTTTTCACTATTTTCAAATATAACCGCTGAAACCATAGTTTTTGTACTTTTTGCTATAATTCAAGCAAATATAACGATATTCATTCAAAAAACTGTTAAAATTCAATTTTCAATAAGAAATCGTTGTCACGGATTTTTTTACCTTGAAGAAAAAAAAACATGCGATTTTTTCGGTTCACTTCTGAATGCATTTTTTTCTGGACAAATTTTTGACTGAATTCAGCTTATTTACCTATAAAATACTCATTAAAAGTGATTTCATCTCGATTGATCAATAAATAAAAATGTACCTCGATTTTTAATAAAATTTTCAAAATCGACGTTTCTCGACCAGAGAAGCACTTTTTGAGAATTTTTTCACTATTTTCAAATATAACCGCTGAAACCATAGTTTTTGTACTTTTTGCTATAATTCAAGCAAATATAACGATATTCATTCAAAAAACTGTTAAAATTCAATTTTCAATAAGAAATCGTTGTCACGGATTTTTTTACCTTGAAGAAAAAAAACATGCGATTTTTTCGGTTCACTTTTGAATGCATTTTTTTCTGGACAAATTTTTGACTGAATTCAGCTTATTTACCTATAAAATACTCATGAAAAGTGATTTCATCTCGATTGATCAATAAATAAAAATGTACCTCGATTTTTAATGAAATTTTCAAAATCGACGTTTCTCGACCAGAAAAGCACATTTTGAGTTTTATTTTCGCTATTTACAAATATAATCACTGAAACCATTAATTTTGTACTTTTCGCTTTAATTCAAGCAAATATAACCATATTCATTCAAAAAACTGTTAAAATTCAATTTTCAATAAGAAATCGTTGTCACGGATTTTTTTACCTTGAAGAAAAAAAACATGCGATTTTTTCGGTTCACTTCTGAATGCATTTTTTTCTGGACAAATTTTTGACTGAATTCAGCTTATTTACCTATAAAATACTCATTAAAAGTGATTTCATCTCGATTGATCAATAAATAAAAATGTACCTCGATTTTTAATAAAATTTTCAAAATCGACGTTTCTCGACCAGAGAAGCACTTTTTGAAAATATTTTCACTATTTTCAAATATAACCGCTGAAACCATAGTTTTTGTACTTTTTGCTATAATTCAAGCAAATATAACGATATTCATTCAAAAAACTGTTAAAATTCAATTTTCAATAAGAAATCGTTGTCACGGATTTTTTTACCTTGAAGAAAAAAAACATGCGATTTTTTCGGTTCACTTTTGAATGCATTTTTTTCTGGACAAATTTTTGACTGAATTCAGCTTATTTACCTATAAAATACTCATGAAAAGTGATTTCATCTCGATTGATCAATAAATAAAAATGTACCTCGATTTTTAATGAAATTTTCAAAATCGACGTTTCTCGACCAGAAAAGCACATTTTGAGTTTTATTTTCGCTATTTACAAATATAATCACTGAAACCATTAATTTTGTACTTTTCGCTTTAATTCAAGCAAATATAACGATATTCATTCAAAAAACTGTTAAAATTCAATTTTCAATAAGAAATCGTTGTCACGGATTTTTTTACCTTGAAGAAAAAAAACATGCGATTTTTTCGGTTCACTTCTGAATGCATTTTTTTCTGGACAAATTTTTGACTGAATTCAGCTTATTTACCTATAAAATACTCATTAAAAGTGATTTCATCTCGATTGATCAATAAATAAAAATGTACCTCGATTTTTAATAAAATTTTCAAAATCGACGTTTCTCGACCAGAGAAGCACTTTTTGAGAATTTTTTCACTATTTTCAAATATAACCGCTGAAACCATAGTTTTTGTACTTTTTGCTATAATTCAAGCAAATATAACGATATTCATTCAAAAAACTGTTAAAATTCAATTTTCAATAAGAAATCGTTGTCACGGATTTTTTTACCTTGAAGAAAAAAAACATGCGATTTTTTCGGTTCACTTCTGAATGCATTTTTTTCTGGACAAATTTTTGACTGAATTCAGCTTATTTACCTATAAAATACTCATTAAAAGTGATTTCATCTCGATTGATCAATAAATAAAAATGTACCTCGATTTTTAATAAAATTTTCAAAATCGACGTTTCTCGACCAGAGAAGCACTTTTTGAGAATTTTTTCACTATTTTCAAATATAACCGCTGAAACCATAGTTTTTGTACTTTTTGCTATAATTCAAGCAAATATAACGATATTCATTCAAAAAACTGTTAAAATTCAATTTTCAATAAGAAATCGTTGTCACGGATTTTTTTACCTTGAAGAAAAAAAACATGCGATTTTTTCGGTTCACTTCTGAATGCATTTTTTTCTGGACAAATTTTTGTCTGAATTCAGCTTATTTACCTATAAAATACTCATTAAAAGTGATTTCATCTCGATTGATCAATAAATAAAAATGTACCTCGATTTTTAATAAAATTTTCAAAATCGACGTTTCTCGACCAGAGAAGCACTTTTTGAGAATTTTTTCACTATTTTCAAATATAACCGCTGAAACCATAGTTTTTGTACTTTTTGCTTTAATTCAAGCAAATATAACGATATTCATTCAAAAAACTGTTCAAATTCAATTTTCAATAAGAAATCGTTGTCACGGATTTTGTATCTTGAAGAAAAAAAGCATGCGATTATTTCGGTACAATTTTGAATGCATTTTTTTCTGGACAAATTTTTGACCGAATTTAGCTTAAATACATATAAAATACTCATTAAAAGCGATTTCATCTCGATTGATCAGTAAATAAAAATGTACCTCGATTTTTAATTACATTTTCAAAATCGACGTTTCTCGACCAGAGAAGCACTTTTTGAGAATTTTTTCACTATTTTCAAATATAACCGCTGAAACCATAGTTTTTGTACTTTTTGCTATAATTCAAGCAAATGTAACGATATTCATTCAAAAAACTGTTCAAATTCAATTTTCAATAAGAAATCGTTGTCACGGATTTTTTTACCTTGAAGAAAAAAAACATGCGATTTTTTCGGTTCACTTTTGAATGCATTTTTTTCTGGACAAATTTTTGACTGAATTCAGCTTATTTACCTATAAAATACTCATTAAAAGTGATTTCATCTCGATTGATCAATAAATAAAAATGTACCTCGATTTTTAATAAAATTTTCAAAATCGACGTTTCTCGACCAGAGAAGCACTTTTTGAGAATTTTTTCACTATTTTCAAATATAAACGCTGAAACCATAGTTTTTGTACTTTTTGCTATAATTCAAGCAAATATAACGATATTCATTCAAAAAACTGTTCAAATTCAATTTTCAATAAGAAATCGTTGTCACGGATTTTTTTACCTTGAAGAAAAAAAACATGCGATTTTTTCGGTTCACTTTTGAATGCATTTTTTTCTGGACAAATTTTTGACTGAATTCAGCTTATTTACCTATAAAATACTCATTAAAAGTGATTTCATCTCGATTGATCAATAAATAAAAATGTACCTCGATTTTTAATAAAATTTTCAAAATCGACGTTTCTCGACCAGAGAAGCACTTTTTGAAAATATTTTCACTATTTTCAAATATAACCGCTGAAACCATAGTTTTTGTACTTTTTGCTATAATTCAAGCAAATATAACGATATTCATTCAAAAAACTGTTAAAATTCAATTTTCAATAAGAAATCGTTGTCACGGATTTTTTTACCTTGAAGAAAAAAAACATGCGATTTTTTCGGTTCACTTCTGAATGCATTTTTTTCTGGACAAATTTTTGACTGAATTCAGCTTATTTACCTATAAAATACTCATTAAAAGTGATTTCATCTCGATTGATCAATAAATAAAAATGTACCTCGATTTTTAATAAAATTTTCAAAATCGACGTTTCTCGACCAGAGAAGCACTTTTTGAGAATTTTTTCACTATTTTCAAATATAACCGCTGAAACCATAGTTTTTGTACTTTTTGCTATAATTCAAGCAAATATAACGATATTCATTCAAAAAACTGTTCAAATTCAATTTTCAATAAGAAATCGTTGTCACGGATTTTTTTACCTTGAAGAAAAAAAACATGCGATTTTTTCGGTTCACTTTTGAATGCATTTTTTTCTGGACAAATTTTTGACTGAATTCAGCTTATTTACCTATAAAATACTCATTAAAAGTGATTTCATCTCGATTGATCAATAAATAAAAATGTACCTCGATTTTTAATAAAATTTTCAAAATCGACGTTTCTCGACCAGAGAAGCACTTTTTGAAAATATTTTCACTATTTTCAAATATAACCGCTGAAACCATAGTTTTTGTACTTTTTGCTATAATTCAAGCAAATATAACGATATTCATTCAAAAAACTGTTAAAATTCAATTTTCAATAAGAAATCGTTGTCACGGATTTTTTTACCTTGAAGAAAAAAAACATGCGATTTTTTCGGTTCACTTCTGAATGCATTTTTTTCTGGACAAATTTTTGACTGAATTCAGCTTATTTACCTATAAAATACTCATTAAAAGTGATTTCATCTCGATTGATCAATAAATAAAAATGTACCTCGATTTTTAATAAAATTTTCAAAATCGACGTTTCTCGACCAGAGAAGCACTTTTTGAGAATTTTTTCACTATTTTCAAATATAACCGCTGAAACCATAGTTTTTGTACTTTTTGCTATAATTCAAGCAAATATAACGATATTCATTCAAAAAACTGTTAAAATTCAATTTTCAATAAGAAATCGTTGTCACGGATTTTTTTACCTTGAAGAAAAAAAAACATGCGATTTTTTCGGTTCACTTCTGAATGCATTTTTTTCTGGACAAATTTTTGACTGAATTCAGCTTATTTACCTATAAAATACTCATTAAAAGTGATTTCATCTCGATTGATCAATAAATAAAAATGTACCTCGATTTTTAATAAAATTTTCAAAATCGACGTTTCTCGACCAGAGAAGCACTTTTTGAGAATTTTTTCACTATTTTCAAATATAACCGCTGAAACCATAGTTTTTGTACTTTTTGCTATAATTCAAGCAAATATAACGATATTCATTCAAAAAACTGTTAAAATTCAATTTTCAATAAGAAATCGTTGTCACGGATTTTTTTACCTTGAAGAAAAAAAACATGCGATTTTTTCGGTTCACTTTTGAATGCATTTTTTTCTGGACAAATTTTTGACTGAATTCAGCTTATTTACCTATAAAATACTCATGAAAAGTGATTTCATCTCGATTGATCAATAAATAAAAATGTACCTCGATTTTTAATGAAATTTTCAAAATCGACGTTTCTCGACCAGAAAAGCACATTTTGAGTTTTATTTTCGCTATTTACAAATATAATCACTGAAACCATTAATTTTGTACTTTTCGCTTTAATTCAAGCAAATATAACCATATTCATTCAAAAAACTGTTAAAATTCAATTTTCAATAAGAAATCGTTGTCACGGATTTTTTTACCTTGAAGAAAAAAAACATGCGATTTTTTCGGTTCACTTCTGAATGCATTTTTTTCTGGACAAATTTTTGACTGAATTCAGCTTATTTACCTATAAAATACTCATTAAAAGTGATTTCATCTCGATTGATCAATAAATAAAAATGTACCTCGATTTTTAATAAAATTTTCAAAATCGACGTTTCTCGACCAGAGAAGCACTTTTTGAGAATTTTTTCACTATTTTCAAATATAACCGCTGAAACCATAGTTTTTGTACTTTTTGCTATAATTCAAGCAAATATAACGATATTCATTCAAAAAACTGTTAAAATTCAATTTTCAATAAGAAATCGTTGTCACGGATTTTTTTACCTTGAAGAAAAAAAACATGCGATTTTTTCGGTTCACTTTTGAATGCATTTTTTGCTGGACAAATTTTTGACTGAATTCAGCTTATTTACCTATAAAATACTCATGAAAAGTGATTTCATCTCGATTGATCAATAAATAAAAATGTACCTCGATTTTTAATAAAATTTTCAAAATCGACGTTTCTCGACCAGAGAAGCATTTTTTGAGAATTTTTTCAATATTTTCAAATATAACCGCTGAAACCATAGTTTTTGTACTTTTTGCTATAATTCAAGGAAATATAACGATATTCATTCAAAAAACTGCTAAAATTCAATTTTCAATAAGAAATCGTTGTCACGAATTTTTTTACCTTGAGAAAAAAAACATGCGATTTTTTCGGTTCACTTTTGAATGCATTTTTTTTCTGGACAAATTTTTGACTGAATTCAGCTTATTTACCTATAAAATACTCATTAAAAGTGGTTTCATCTCGATTGATCAATAAATAAAAATGTACCTCGATTTTTAATAAAATTTTCAAAATCGACGTTTCTCGACCAGAGAAGCACTTTTTGAGAATTTTTTCACTATTTTCAAATATAACCGCTGAAACCATAGTTTTTGTACTTTTTGCTATAATTCAAGCAAATATAACGATATTCATTCAAAAAACTGTTAAAATTCAATTTTCAATAAGAAATCGTTGTCACGGATTTTTTTACCTTGAAAAAAAAAACAAGCGATTTTTTCGGTTCACTTTTGAATGCATTTTTTTTCTGGACAAATTTTTGACTGAATTCAGCTTATTTACCTATAAAATACTCATTAAAAGTGGTTTCATCTCGATTGATCAATAAATAAAAATATACCTCGATTTTTAATTACATTTTCAAAATCGACGTTTCTCGACCAGAGAAGCACTTTTTGAGATTTTTTTCACTATTTTCAAATATAACCGCTGAAACCATAGTTTTTGTACTTTTTGCTATAATTCAAGCAAATATAACGATATTCATTCAAAAAACTGTTCAAATTCAATTTTCAATAAGAAATCGTTGTCACGGATTTTTTTACCTTGAAAAAAAAAACATGCGATTTTTTCGGTTCACTTTTGAATGCATTTTTTTTCTGGACAAATTTTTGACTGAATTCAGCTTATTTACCTATAAAATACTCATTGAAAGTGGTTTCATCTCGATTGATCAATAAATAAAAATATACCTCGATTTTTAATTACATTTTCAAAATCGACGTTTCTCGACCAGAGAAGCACTTTTTGAGAATTTTTTCACTATTTTCAAATATAACCGCTGAAACCATAGTTTTTGTACTTTTTGCTATAATTCAAGCAAATGTAACGATATTCATTCAAAAAACTGTTCAAATTCAATTTTCAATAAGAAATCGTTGTCACGGATTTTTTTACCTTGAAGAAAAAAAACATGCGATTTTTTCGGTTCACTTTTGAATGCATTTTTTTCTGGACAAATTTTTGACTGAATTCAGCTTATTTACCTATAAAATACTCATTAAAAGTGATTTCATCTCGATTGATCAATAAATAAAAATGTACCTCGATTTTTAATAAAATTTTCAAAATCGACGTTTCTCGACCAGAGAAGCACTTTTTGAGAATTTTTTCACTATTTTCAAATATAACCGCTGAAACCATAGTTTTTGTACTTTTTGCTATAATTCAAGCAAATATAACGATATTCATTCAAAAAACTGTTCAAATTCAATTTTCAATAAGAAATCGTTGTCACGGATTTTTTTACCTTGAAGAAAAAAAACATGCGATTTTTTCGGTTCACTTTTGAATGCATTTTTTTCTGGACAAATTTTTGACTGAATTCAGCTTATTTACCTATAAAATACTCATTAAAAGTGATTTCATCTCGATTGATCAATAAATAAAAATGTACCTCGATTTTTAATAAAATTTTCAAAATCGACGTTTCTCGACCAGAGAAGCACTTTTTGAAAATATTTTCACTATTTTCAAATATAACCGCTGAAACCATAGTTTTTGTACTTTTTGCTATAATTCAAGCAAATATAACGATATTCATTCAAAAAACTGTTAAAATTCAATTTTCAATAAGAAATCGTTGTCACGGATTTTTTTACCTTGAAAAAAAAAACATGCGATTTTTTCGGTTCACTTTTGAATGCATTTTTTTTCTGGACAAATTTTTGACTGAATTCAGCTTATTTACCTATAAAATACTCATTAAAAGTGGTTTCATCTCGATTGATCAATAAATAAAAATATACCTCGATTTTTAATTACATTTTCAAAATCGACGTTTCTCGACCAGAGAAGCACTTTTTGAGAATTTTTTCACTATTTTCAAATATAACCGCTGAAACCATAGTTTTTGTACTTTTTGCTATAATTCAAGCAAATGTAACGATATTCATTCAAAAAACTGTTCAAATTCAATTTTCAATAAGAAATCGTTGTCACGGATTTTTTTACCTTGAAGAAAAAAAACATGCGATTTTTTCGGTTCACTTTTGAATGCATTTTTTTCTGGACAAATTTTTGACTGAATTCAGCTTATTTACCTATAAAATACTCATTAAAAGTGATTTCATCTCGATTGATCAATAAATAAAAATGTACCTCGATTTTTAATAAAATTTTCAAAATCGACGTTTCTCGACCAGAGAAGCACTTTTTGAAAATATTTTCACTATTTTCAAATATAACCGCTGAAACCATAGTTTTTGTACTTTTTGCTATAATTCAAGCAAATATAACGATATTCATTCAAAAAACTGTTAAAATTCAATTTTCAATAAGAAATCGTTGTCACGGATTTTTTTACCTTGAAGAAAAAAAACATGCGATTTTTTCGGTTCACTTTTGAATGCATTTTTTTCTGGACAAATTTTTGACTGAATTCAGCTTATTTACCTATAAAATACTCATTAAAAGTGATTTCATCTCGATTGATCAATAAATAAAAATGTACCTCGATTTTTAATAAAATTTTCAAAATCGACGTTTCTCGACCAGAGAAGCACTTTTTGAGAATTTTTTCACTATTTTCAAATATAACCGCTGAAACCATAGTTTTTGTACTTTTTGCTATAATTCAAGCAAATATAACGATATTCATTCAAAAAACTGTTAAAATTCAATTTTCAATAAGAAATCGTTGTCACGGATTTTTTTACCTTGAAGAAAAAAAACATGCGATTTTTTCGGTTCACTTCTGAATGCATTTTTTTCTGGACAAATTTTTGACTGAATTCAGCTTATTTACCTATAAAATACTCATTAAAAGTGATTTCATCTCGATTGATCAATAAATAAAAATGTACCTCGATTTTTAATAAAATTTTCAAAATCGACGTTTCTCGACCAGAGAAGCACTTTTTGAGAATTTTTTCACTATTTTCAAATATAACCGCTGAAACCATAGTTTTTGTACTTTTTGCTATAATTCAAGCAAATATAACGATATTCATTCAAAAAACTGTTAAAATTCAATTTTCAATAAGAAATCATTGTCACGGATTTTTTTACCTTGAAGAAAAAAAACATGCGATTTTTTCGGTTCACTTCTGAATGCATTTTTTTCTGGACAAATTTTTGACTGAATTCAGCTTATTTACCTATAAAATACTCATTAAAAGTGATTTCATCTCGATTGATCAATAAATAAAAATGTACCTCGATTTTTAATAAAATTTTCAAAATCGACGTTTCTCGACCAGAGAAGCACTTTTTGAGAATTTTTTCACTATTTTCAAATATAACCGCTGAACCCATAGTTTTTGTACTTTTTGCTTTAATTCAAGCAAATATAACGATATTCATTCAAAAAACTGTTCAAATTCAATTTTCAATAAGAAATCGTTGTCACGGATTTTGTATCTTGAAGAAAAAAAGCATGCGATTATTTCGGTACAATTTTGAATGCATTTTTTTCTGGACAAAGTTTTGACCGAATTTAGCTTAAATACATATAAAATACTCATTAAAAGCGATTTCATCTCGATTGATCAGTAAATAAAAATGTACCTCGATTTTTAATTACATTTTCAAAATCGACGTTTCTCGACCAGAGAAGCACTTTTTGAGAATTTTTTCACTATTTTCAAATATAACCGCTGAAACCATAGTTTTTGTACTTTTTGCTATAATTCAAGCAAATGTAACGATATTCATTCAAAAAACTGTTCAAATTCAATTTTCAATAAGAAATCGTTGTCACGGATTTTTTTACCTTGAAGAAAAAAAACATGCGATTTTTTCGGTTCACTTTTGAATGCATTTTTTTCTGGACAAATTTTTGACTGAATTCAGCTTATTTACCTATAAAATACTCATTAAAAGTGATTTCATCTCGATTGATCAATAAATAAAAATGTACCTCGATTTTTAATAAAATTTTCAAAATCGACGTTTCTCGACCAGAGAAGCACTTTTTGAGAATTTTTTCACTATTTTCAAATATAACCGCTGAAACCATAGTTTTTGTACTTTTTGCTATAATTCAAGCAAATATAACGATATTCATTCAAAAAACTGTTCAAATTCAATTTTCAATAAGAAATCGTTGTCACGGATTTTTTTACCTTGAAGAAAAAAAACATGCGATTTTTTCGGTTCACTTTTGAATGCATTTTTTTCTGGACAAATTTTTGACTGAATTCAGCTTATTTACCTATAAAATACTCATTAAAAGTGATTTCATCTCGATTGATCAATAAATAAAAATGTACCTCGATTTTTAATAAAATTTTCAAAATCGACGTTTCTCGACCAGAGAAGCACTTTTTGAAAATATTTTCACTATTTTCAAATATAACCGCTGAAACCATAGTTTTTGTACTTTTTGCTATAATTCAAGCAAATATAACGATATTCATTCAAAAAACTGTTAAAATTCAATTTTCAATAAGAAATCGTTGTCACGGATTTTTTTACCTTGAAGAAAAAAAACATGCGATTTTTTCGGTTCACTTTTGAATGCATTTTTTTCTGGACAAATTTTTGACTGAATTCAGCTTATTTACCTATAAAATACTCATGAAAAGTGATTTCATCTCGATTGATCAATAAATAAAAATGTACCTCGATTTTTAATGAAATTTTCAAAATCGACGTTTCTCGACCAGAGAAGCACTTTTTGAAAATATTTTCACTATTTTCAAATATAACCGCTGAAACCATAGTTTTTGTACTTTTTGCTATAATTCAAGCAAATATAACGATATTCATTCAAAAAACTGTTCAAATTCAATTTTCAATAAGAAATCGTTGTCACGGATTTTTTTACCTTGAAAAAAAAAACAAGCGATTTTTTCGGTTCACTTTTGAATGCATTTTTTTTCTGGACAAATTTTTGACTGAATTCAGCTTATTTACCTATAAAATACTCATTAAAAGTGGTTTCATCTCGATTGATCAATAAATAAAAATATACCTCGATTTTTAATTACATTTTCAAAATCGACGTTTCTCGACCAGAGAAGCACTTTTTGAGAATTTTTTCACTATTTTCAAATATAACCGCTGAAACCATAGTTTTTGTACTTTTTGCTATAATTCAAGCAAATATAACGATATTCATTCAAAAAACTGTTAAAATTCAATTTTCAATAAGAAATCGTTGTCACGGATTTTTTTACCTTGAAAAAAAAAACAAGCGATTTTTTCGGTTCACTTTTGAATGCATTTTTTTTCTGGACAAATTTTTGACTGAATTCAGCTTATTTACCTATAAAATACTCATTAAAAGTGGTTTCATCTCGATTGATCAATAAATAAAAATATACCTCGATTTTTAATTACATTTTCAAAATCGACGTTTCTCGACCAGAGAAGCACTTTTTGAGATTTTTTTCACTATTTTCAAATATAACCGCTGAAACCATAGTTTTTGTACTTTTTGCTATAATTCAAGCAAATATAACGATATTCATTCAAAAAACTGTTCAAATTCAATTTTCAATAAGAAATCGTTGTCACGGATTTTTTTACCTTGAAAAAAAAAACATGCGATTTTTTCGGTTCACTTTTGAATGCATTTTTTTTCTGGACAAATTTTTGACTGAATTCAGCTTATTTACCTATAAAATACTCATTGAAAGTGGTTTCATCTCGATTGATCAATAAATAAAAATATACCTCGATTTTTAATTACATTTTCAAAATCGACGTTTCTCGACCAGAGAAGCACTTTTTGAGAATTTTTTCACTATTTTCAAATATAACCGCTGAAACCATAGTTTTTGTACTTTTTGCTATAATTCAAGCAAATGTAACGATATTCATTCAAAAAACTGTTCAAATTCAATTTTCAATAAGAAATCGTTGTCACGGATTTTTTTACCTTGAAGAAAAAAAACATGCGATTTTTTCGGTTCACTTTTGAATGCATTTTTTTCTGGACAAATTTTTGACTGAATTCAGCTTATTTACCTATAAAATACTCATTAAAAGTGATTTCATCTCGATTGATCAATAAATAAAAATGTACCTCGATTTTTAATAAAATTTTCAAAATCGACGTTTCTCGACCAGAGAAGCACTTTTTGAGAATTTTTTCACTATTTTCAAATATAACCGCTGAAACCATAGTTTTTGTACTTTTTGCTATAATTCAAGCAAATATAACGATATTCATTCAAAAAACTGTTCAAATTCAATTTTCAATAAGAAATCGTTGTCACGGATTTTTTTACCTTGAAGAAAAAAAACATGCGATTTTTTCGGTTCACTTTTGAATGCATTTTTTTCTGGACAAATTTTTGACTGAATTCAGCTTATTTACCTATAAAATACTCATTAAAAGTGATTTCATCTCGATTGATCAATAAATAAAAATGTACCTCGATTTTTAATAAAATTTTCAAAATCGACGTTTCTCGACCAGAGAAGCACTTTTTGAAAATATTTTCACTATTTTCAAATATAACCGCTGAAACCATAGTTTTTGTACTTTTTGCTATAATTCAAGCAAATATAACGATATTCATTCAAAAAACTGTTAAAATTCAATTTTCAATAAGAAATCGTTGTCACGGATTTTTTTACCTTGAAAAAAAAAACATGCGATTTTTTCGGTTCACTTTTGAATGCATTTTTTTTCTGGACAAATTTTTGACTGAATTCAGCTTATTTACCTATAAAATACTCATTAAAAGTGGTTTCATCTCGATTGATCAATAAATAAAAATATACCTCGATTTTTAATTACATTTTCAAAATCGACGTTTCTCGACCAGAGAAGCACTTTTTGAGAATTTTTTCACTATTTTCAAATATAACCGCTGAAACCATAGTTTTTGTACTTTTTGCTATAATTCAAGCAAATGTAACGATATTCATTCAAAAAACTGTTCAAATTCAATTTTCAATAAGAAATCGTTGTCACGGATTTTTTTACCTTGAAGAAAAAAAACATGCGATTTTTTCGGTTCACTTTTGAATGCATTTTTTTCTGGACAAATTTTTGACTGAATTCAGCTTATTTACCTATAAAATACTCATTAAAAGTGATTTCATCTCGATTGATCAATAAATAAAAATGTACCTCGATTTTTAATAAAATTTTCAAAATCGACGTTTCTCGACCAGAGAAGCACTTTTTGAAAATATTTTCACTATTTTCAAATATAACCGCTGAAACCATAGTTTTTGTACTTTTTGCTATAATTCAAGCAAATATAACGATATTCATTCAAAAAACTGTTAAAATTCAATTTTCAATAAGAAATCGTTGTCACGGATTTTTTTACCTTGAAGAAAAAAAACATGCGATTTTTTCGGTTCACTTTTGAATGCATTTTTTTCTGGACAAATTTTTGACTGAATTCAGCTTATTTACCTATAAAATACTCATTAAAAGTGATTTCATCTCGATTGATCAATAAATAAAAATGTACCTCGATTTTTAATAAAATTTTCAAAATCGACGTTTCTCGACCAGAGAAGCACTTTTTGAGAATTTTTTCACTATTTTCAAATATAACCGCTGAAACCATAGTTTTTGTACTTTTTGCTATAATTCAAGCAAATATAACGATATTCATTCAAAAAACTGTTAAAATTCAATTTTCAATAAGAAATCGTTGTCACGGATTTTTTTACCTTGAAGAAAAAAAACATGCGATTTTTTCGGTTCACTTCTGAATGCATTTTTTTCTGGACAAATTTTTGACTGAATTCAGCTTATTTACCTATAAAATACTCATTAAAAGTGATTTCATCTCGATTGATCAATAAATAAAAATGTACCTCGATTTTTAATAAAATTTTCAAAATCGACGTTTCTCGACCAGAGAAGCACTTTTTGAGAATTTTTTCACTATTTTCAAATATAACCGCTGAAACCATAGTTTTTGTACTTTTTGCTATAATTCAAGCAAATATAACGATATTCATTCAAAAAACTGTTAAAATTCAATTTTCAATAAGAAATCATTGTCACGGATTTTTTTACCTTGAAGAAAAAAAACATGCGATTTTTTCGGTTCACTTCTGAATGCATTTTTTTCTGGACAAATTTTTGACTGAATTCAGCTTATTTACCTATAAAATACTCATTAAAAGTGATTTCATCTCGATTGATCAATAAATAAAAATGTACCTCGATTTTTAATAAAATTTTCAAAATCGACGTTTCTCGACCAGAGAAGCACTTTTTGAGAATTTTTTCACTATTTTCAAATATAACCGCTGAACCCATAGTTTTTGTACTTTTTGCTTTAATTCAAGCAAATATAACGATATTCATTCAAAAAACTGTTCAAATTCAATTTTCAATAAGAAATCGTTGTCACGGATTTTGTATCTTGAAGAAAAAAAGCATGCGATTATTTCGGTACAATTTTGAATGCATTTTTTTCTGGACAAAGTTTTGACCGAATTTAGCTTAAATACATATAAAATACTCATTAAAAGCGATTTCATCTCGATTGATCAGTAAATAAAAATGTACCTCGATTTTTAATTACATTTTCAAAATCGACGTTTCTCGACCAGAGAAGCACTTTTTGAGAATTTTTTCACTATTTTCAAATATAACCGCTGAAACCATAGTTTTTGTACTTTTTGCTATAATTCAAGCAAATGTAACGATATTCATTCAAAAAACTGTTCAAATTCAATTTTCAATAAGAAATCGTTGTCACGGATTTTTTTACCTTGAAGAAAAAAAACATGCGATTTTTTCGGTTCACTTTTGAATGCATTTTTTTCTGGACAAATTTTTGACTGAATTCAGCTTATTTACCTATAAAATACTCATTAAAAGTGATTTCATCTCGATTGATCAATAAATAAAAATGTACCTCGATTTTTAATAAAATTTTCAAAATCGACGTTTCTCGACCAGAGAAGCACTTTTTGAGAATTTTTTCACTATTTTCAAATATAACCGCTGAAACCATAGTTTTTGTACTTTTTGCTATAATTCAAGCAAATATAACGATATTCATTCAAAAAACTGTTCAAATTCAATTTTCAATAAGAAATCGTTGTCACGGATTTTTTTACCTTGAAGAAAAAAAACATGCGATTTTTTCGGTTCACTTTTGAATGCATTTTTTTCTGGACAAATTTTTGACTGAATTCAGCTTATTTACCTATAAAATACTCATTAAAAGTGATTTCATCTCGATTGATCAATAAATAAAAATGTACCTCGATTTTTAATAAAATTTTCAAAATCGACGTTTCTCGACCAGAGAAGCACTTTTTGAAAATATTTTCACTATTTTCAAATATAACCGCTGAAACCATAGTTTTTGTACTTTTTGCTATAATTCAAGCAAATATAACGATATTCATTCAAAAAACTGTTAAAATTCAATTTTCAATAAGAAATCGTTGTCACGGATTTTTTTACCTTGAAGAAAAAAAACATGCGATTTTTTCGGTTCACTTTTGAATGCATTTTTTTCTGGACAAATTTTTGACTGAATTCAGCTTATTTACCTATAAAATACTCATGAAAAGTGATTTCATCTCGATTGATCAATAAATAAAAATGTACCTCGATTTTTAATGAAATTTTCAAAATCGACGTTTCTCGACCAGAGAAGCACTTTTTGAAAATATTTTCACTATTTTCAAATATAACCGCTGAAACCATAGTTTTTGTACTTTTTGCTATAATTCAAGCAAATATAACGATATTCATTCAAAAAACTGTTCAAATTCAATTTTCAATAAGAAATCGTTGTCACGGATTTTTTTACCTTGAAAAAAAAAACATGCGATTTTTTCGGTTCACTTTTGAATGCATTTTTTTTCTGGACAAATTTTTGACTGAATTCAGCTTATTTACCTATAAAATACTCATTGAAAGTGGTTTCATCTCGATTGATCAATAAATAAAAATATACCTCGATTTTTAATTACATTTTCAAAATCGACGTTTCTCGACCAGAGAAGCACTTTTTGAGAATTTTTTCACTATTTTCAAATATAACCGCTGAAACCATAGTTTTTGTACTTTTTGCTATAATTCAAGCAAATGTAACGATATTCATTCAAAAAACTGTTCAAATTCAATTTTCAATAAGAAATCGTTGTCACGGATTTTTTTACCTTGAAGAAAAAAAACATGCGATTTTTTCGGTTCACTTTTGAATGCATTTTTTTCTGGACAAATTTTTGACTGAATTCAGCTTATTTACCTATAAAATACTCATTAAAAGTGATTTCATCTCGATTGATCAATAAATAAAAATGTACCTCGATTTTTAATAAAATTTTCAAAATCGACGTTTCTCGACCAGAGAAGCACTTTTTGAGAATTTTTTCACTATTTTCAAATATAACCGCTGAAACCATAGTTTTTGTACTTTTTGCTATAATTCAAGCAAATATAACGATATTCATTCAAAAAACTGTTCAAATTCAATTTTCAATAAGAAATCGTTGTCACGGATTTTTTTACCTTGAAGAAAAAAAACATGCGATTTTTTCGGTTCACTTTTGAATGCATTTTTTTCTGGACAAATTTTTGACTGAATTCAGCTTATTTACCTATAAAATACTCATTAAAAGTGATTTCATCTCGATTGATCAATAAATAAAAATGTACCTCGATTTTTAATAAAATTTTCAAAATCGACGTTTCTCGACCAGAGAAGCACTTTTTGAAAATATTTTCACTATTTTCAAATATAACCGCTGAAACCATAGTTTTTGTACTTTTTGCTATAATTCAAGCAAATATAACGATATTCATTCAAAAAACTGTTAAAATTCAATTTTCAATAAGAAATCGTTGTCACGGATTTTTTTACCTTGAAAAAAAAAACATGCGATTTTTTCGGTTCACTTTTGAATGCATTTTTTTTCTGGACAAATTTTTGACTGAATTCAGCTTATTTACCTATAAAATACTCATTAAAAGTGGTTTCATCTCGATTGATCAATAAATAAAAATATACCTCGATTTTTAATTACATTTTCAAAATCGACGTTTCTCGACCAGAGAAGCACTTTTTGAGAATTTTTTCACTATTTTCAAATATAACCGCTGAAACCATAGTTTTTGTACTTTTTGCTATAATTCAAGCAAATGTAACGATATTCATTCAAAAAACTGTTCAAATTCAATTTTCAATAAGAAATCGTTGTCACGGATTTTTTTACCTTGAAGAAAAAAAACATGCGATTTTTTCGGTTCACTTTTGAATGCATTTTTTTCTGGACAAATTTTTGACTGAATTCAGCTTATTTACCTATAAAATACTCATTAAAAGTGATTTCATCTCGATTGATCAATAAATAAAAATGTACCTCGATTTTTAATAAAATTTTCAAAATCGACGTTTCTCGACCAGAGAAGCACTTTTTGAAAATATTTTCACTATTTTCAAATATAACCGCTGAAACCATAGTTTTTGTACTTTTTGCTATAATTCAAGCAAATATAACGATATTCATTCAAAAAACTGTTAAAATTCAATTTTCAATAAGAAATCGTTGTCACGGATTTTTTTACCTTGAAGAAAAAAAACATGCGATTTTTTCGGTTCACTTTTGAATGCATTTTTTTCTGGACAAATTTTTGACTGAATTCAGCTTATTTACCTATAAAATACTCATTAAAAGTGATTTCATCTCGATTGATCAATAAATAAAAATGTACCTCGATTTTTAATAAAATTTTCAAAATCGACGTTTCTCGACCAGAGAAGCACTTTTTGAGAATTTTTTCACTATTTTCAAATATAACCGCTGAAACCATAGTTTTTGTACTTTTTGCTATAATTCAAGCAAATATAACGATATTCATTCAAAAAACTGTTAAAATTCAATTTTCAATAAGAAATCGTTGTCACGGATTTTTTTACCTTGAAGAAAAAAAACATGCGATTTTTTCGGTTCACTTCTGAATGCATTTTTTTCTGGACAAATTTTTGACTGAATTCAGCTTATTTACCTATAAAATACTCATTAAAAGTGATTTCATCTCGATTGATCAATAAATAAAAATGTACCTCGATTTTTAATAAAATTTTCAAAATCGACGTTTCTCGACCAGAGAAGCACTTTTTGAGAATTTTTTCACTATTTTCAAATATAACCGCTGAAACCATAGTTTTTGTACTTTTTGCTATAATTCAAGCAAATATAACGATATTCATTCAAAAAACTGTTAAAATTCAATTTTCAATAAGAAATCATTGTCACGGATTTTTTTACCTTGAAGAAAAAAAACATGCGATTTTTTCGGTTCACTTCTGAATGCATTTTTTTCTGGACAAATTTTTGACTGAATTCAGCTTATTTACCTATAAAATACTCATTAAAAGTGATTTCATCTCGATTGATCAATAAATAAAAATGTACCTCGATTTTTAATAAAATTTTCAAAATCGACGTTTCTCGACCAGAGAAGCACTTTTTGAGAATTTTTTCACTATTTTCAAATATAACCGCTGAACCCATAGTTTTTGTACTTTTTGCTTTAATTCAAGCAAATATAACGATATTCATTCAAAAAACTGTTCAAATTCAATTTTCAATAAGAAATCGTTGTCACGGATTTTGTATCTTGAAGAAAAAAAGCATGCGATTATTTCGGTACAATTTTGAATGCATTTTTTTCTGGACAAAGTTTTGACCGAATTTAGCTTAAATACATATAAAATACTCATTAAAAGCGATTTCATCTCGATTGATCAGTAAATAAAAATGTACCTCGATTTTTAATTACATTTTCAAAATCGACGTTTCTCGACCAGAGAAGCACTTTTTGAGAATTTTTTCACTATTTTCAAATATAACCGCTGAAACCATAGTTTTTGTACTTTTTGCTATAATTCAAGCAAATGTAACGATATTCATTCAAAAAACTGTTCAAATTCAATTTTCAATAAGAAATCGTTGTCACGGATTTTTTTACCTTGAAGAAAAAAAACATGCGATTTTTTCGGTTCACTTTTGAATGCATTTTTTTCTGGACAAATTTTTGACTGAATTCAGCTTATTTACCTATAAAATACTCATTAAAAGTGATTTCATCTCGATTGATCAATAAATAAAAATGTACCTCGATTTTTAATAAAATTTTCAAAATCGACGTTTCTCGACCAGAGAAGCACTTTTTGAGAATTTTTTCACTATTTTCAAATATAACCGCTGAAACCATAGTTTTTGTACTTTTTGCTATAATTCAAGCAAATATAACGATATTCATTCAAAAAACTGTTCAAATTCAATTTTCAATAAGAAATCGTTGTCACGGATTTTTTTACCTTGAAGAAAAAAAACATGCGATTTTTTCGGTTCACTTTTGAATGCATTTTTTTCTGGACAAATTTTTGACTGAATTCAGCTTATTTACCTATAAAATACTCATTAAAAGTGATTTCATCTCGATTGATCAATAAATAAAAATGTACCTCGATTTTTAATAAAATTTTCAAAATCGACGTTTCTCGACCAGAGAAGCACTTTTTGAAAATATTTTCACTATTTTCAAATATAACCGCTGAAACCATAGTTTTTGTACTTTTTGCTATAATTCAAGCAAATATAACGATATTCATTCAAAAAACTGTTAAAATTCAATTTTCAATAAGAAATCGTTGTCACGGATTTTTTTACCTTGAAGAAAAAAAACATGCGATTTTTTCGGTTCACTTTTGAATGCATTTTTTTCTGGACAAATTTTTGACTGAATTCAGCTTATTTACCTATAAAATACTCATGAAAAGTGATTTCATCTCGATTGATCAATAAATAAAAATGTACCTCGATTTTTAATGAAATTTTCAAAATCGACGTTTCTCGACCAGAGAAGCACTTTTTGAGAATTTTTTCACTATTTTCAAATATAACCGCTGAACGCATAGTTTTTGTACTTTTTGCTTTAATTCAAGCAAATATAACGATATTCATTCAAAAAACTGTTCAAATTCAATTTTCAATAAGAAATCGTTGTCACGGATTTTGTATCTTGAAGAAAAAAAGCATGCGATTATTTCGGTACAATTTTGAATGCATTTTTTTCTGGACAAATTTTTGACCGAATTTAGCTTAAATACATATAAAATACTCATTAAAAGCGATTTCATCTCGATTGATCAGTAAATAAAAATGTACCTCGATTTTTAATTACATTTTCAAAATCGACGTTTCTCGACCAGAGAAGCACTTTTTGAGAATTTTTTCACTATTTTCAAATATAACCGCTGAAACCATAGTTTTTGTACTTTTTGCTATAATTCAAGCAAATGTAACGATATTCATTCAAAAAACTGTTCAAATTCAATTTTCAATAAGAAATCGTTGTCACGGATTTTTTTACCTTGAAGAAAAAAAACATGCGATTTTTTCGGTTCACTTTTGAATGCATTTTTTTCTGGACAAATTTTTGACTGAATTCAGCTTATTTACCTATAAAATACTCATTAAAAGTGATTTCATCTCGATTGATCAATAAATAAAAATGTACCTCGATTTTTAATAAAATTTTCAAAATCGACGTTTCTCGACCAGAGAAGCACTTTTTGAGAATTTTTTCACTATTTTCAAATATAACCGCTGAAACCATAGTTTTTGTACTTTTTGCTATAATTCAAGCAAATATAACGATATTCATTCAAAAAACTGTTCAAATTCAATTTTCAATAAGAAATCGTTGTCACGGATTTTTTTACCTTGAAGAAAAAAAACATGCGATTTTTTCGGTTCACTTTTGAATGCATTTTTTTCTGGACAAATTTTTGACTGAATTCAGCTTATTTACCTATAAAATACTCATTAAAAGTGATTTCATCTCGATTGATCAATAAATAAAAATGTACCTCGATTTTTAATAAAATTTTCAAAATCGACGTTTCTCGACCAGAGAAGCACTTTTTGAAAATATTTTCACTATTTTCAAATATAACCGCTGAAACCATAGTTTTTGTACTTTTTGCTATAATTCAAGCAAATATAACGATATTCATTCAAAAAACTGTTAAAATTCAATTTTCAATAAGAAATCGTTGTCACGGATTTTTTTACCTTGAAGAAAAAAAACATGCGATTTTTTCGGTTCACTTTTGAATGCATTTTTTTCTGGACAAATTTTTGACTGAATTCAGCTTATTTACCTATAAAATACTCATGAAAAGTGATTTCATCTCGATTGATCAATAAATAAAAATGTACCTCGATTTTTAATGAAATTTTCAAAATCGACGTTTCTCGACCAGAAAAGCACATTTTGAGTTTTATTTTCGCTATTTACAAATATAATCACTGAAACCATTAATTTTGTACTTTTCGCTTTAATTCAAGCAAATATAACGATATTCATTCAAAAAACTGTTAAAATTCAATTTTCAATAAGAAATCGTTGTCACGGATTTTTTTACCTTGAAGAAAAAAAACATGCGATTTTTTCGGTTCACTTCTGAATGCATTTTTTTCTGGACAAATTTTTGACTGAATTCAGCTTATTTACCTATAAAATACTCATTAAAAGTGATTTCATCTCGATTGATCAATAAATAAAAATGTACCTCGATTTTTAATAAAATTTTCAAAATCGACGTTTCTCGACCAGAGAAGCACTTTTTGAGAATTTTTTCACTATTTTCAAATATAACCGCTGAAACCATAGTTTTTGTACTTTTTGCTATAATTCAAGCAAATATAACGATATTCATTCAAAAAACTGTTAAAATTCAATTTTCAATAAGAAATCGTTGTCACGGATTTTTTTACCTTGAAGAAAAAAAAACATGCGATTTTTTCGGTTCACTTCTGAATGCATTTTTTTCTGGACAAATTTTTGACTGAATTCAGCTTATTTACCTATAAAATACTCATTAAAAGTGATTTCATCTCGATTGATCAATAAATAAAAATGTACCTCGATTTTTAATAAAATTTTCAAAATCGACGTTTCTCGACCAGAGAAGCACTTTTTGAGAATTTTTTCACTATTTTCAAATATAACCGCTGAAACCATAGTTTTTGTACTTTTTGCTATAATTCAAGCAAATATAACGATATTCATTCAAAAAACTGTTAAAATTCAATTTTCAATAAGAAATCGTTGTCACGGATTTTTTTACCTTGAAGAAAAAAAACATGCGATTTTTTCGGTTCACTTTTGAATGCATTTTTTTCTGGACAAATTTTTGACTGAATTCAGCTTATTTACCTATAAAATACTCATGAAAAGTGATTTCATCTCGATTGATCAATAAATAAAAATGTACCTCGATTTTTAATGAAATTTTCAAAATCGACGTTTCTCGACCAGAAAAGCACATTTTGAGTTTTATTTTCGCTATTTACAAATATAATCACTGAAACCATTAATTTTGTACTTTTCGCTTTAATTCAAGCAAATATAACCATATTCATTCAAAAAACTGTTAAAATTCAATTTTCAATAAGAAATCGTTGTCACGGATTTTTTTACCTTGAAGAAAAAAAACATGCGATTTTTTCGGTTCACTTCTGAATGCATTTTTTTCTGGACAAATTTTTGACTGAATTCAGCTTATTTACCTATAAAATACTCATTAAAAGTGATTTCATCTCGATTGATCAATAAATAAAAATGTACCTCGATTTTTAATAAAATTTTCAAAATCGACGTTTCTCGACCAGAGAAGCACTTTTTGAGAATTTTTTCACTATTTTCAAATATAACCGCTGAAACCATAGTTTTTGTACTTTTTGCTATAATTCAAGGAAATATAACGATATTCATTCAAAAAACTGCTAAAATTCAATTTTCAATAAGAAATCGTTGTCACGGATTTTTTTACCTTGAGAAAAAAAACATGCGATTTTTTCGGTTCACTTTTGAATGCATTTTTTTTCTGGACAAATTTTTGACTGAATTCAGCTTATTTACCTATAAAATACTCATTAAAAGTGGTTTCATCTCGATTGATCAATAAATAAAAATGTACCTCGATTTTTAATAAAATTTTCAAAATCGACGTTTCTCGACCAGAGAAGCACTTTTTGAGAATTTTTTCACTATTTTCAAATATAACCGCTGAAACCATAGTTTTTGTACTTTTTGCTATAATTCAAGCAAATATAACGATATTCATTCAAAAAACTGTTAAAATTCAATTTTCAATAAGAAATCGTTGTCACGGATTTTTTTACCTTGAAAAAAAAAACATGCGATTTTTTCGGTTCACTTTTGAATGCATTTTTTTTCTGGACAAATTTTTGACTGAATTCAGCTTATTTACCTATAAAATACTCATTAAAAGTGGTTTCATCTCGATTGATCAATAAATAAAAATGTACCTCGATTTTTAATAAAATTTTCAAAATCGACGTTTCTCGACCAGAGAAGCACTTTTTGAGAATTTTTTCACTATTTTCAAATATAAATGCTGAAACCAAATTTTTTGTACTTTTTGCTTTAATTCAAGCAAATATAACGATATTCATTCAAAAAACTGTTCAAATTCAATTTTCAATAAGAAATCGTTGTCACGGATTTTGTATCTTGAAGAAAAAAAGCATGCGATTATTTCGGTACAATTTTGAATGCATTTTTTTCTGGACAAATTTTTGACCGAATTTAGCTAAAATACATATAAAATACTCATTAAAAGCGATTTCATCTCGATTGATCAGTAAATAAAAATGTACCTCGATTTTTAATTACATTTTCAAAATCGACGTTTCTCGACCAGAGAAGCACTTTTTGAGAATTTTTTCACTATTTTCAAATATAACCGCTGAAACCATAGTTTTTGTACTTTTTGCTTTAATTCAAGCAAATGTAACGATATTCATTCAAAAAACTGTTCAAATTCAATTTTCAATAAGAAATCGTTGTCACGGATTTTGTATCTTGAAGAAAAAAAGCATGCGATTTTTTCGGTACAATTTTGAATGCATTTTTTTCTGGACAAATTTTTGACCGAATATAGCTTATTTACCTATAAAATACTCATGAAAAGTGATTTCATCTCGATTGATCAATAAATAAAAATGTACCTCGATTTTTAATGAAATTTTCAAAATCGACGTTTCTCGACCAGAAAAGCACATTTTGAGTTTTATTTTCGCTATTTACAAATATAATCACTGAAACCATTAATTTTGTACTTTTCGCTTTAATTCAAGCAAATATAACGATATTCATTCAAAAAACTGTTAAAATTCAATTTTCAATAAGAAATCGTTGTCACGGATTTTTTTACCTTGAAGAAAAAAAACATGCGATTTTTTCGGTTCACTTTTGAATGCATTTTTTTCTGGACAAATTTTTGACTGAATTCAGCTTATTTACCTATAAAATACTCATTAAAAGTGATTTCATCTCGATTGATCAATAAATAAAAATGTACCTCGATTTTTAATAAAATTTTCAAAATCGACGTTTCTCGACCAGAGAAGCACTTTTTGAGAATTTTTTCACTATTTTCAAATATAACCGCTGAAACCATAGTTTTTGTACTTTTTGCTATAATTCAAGCAAATATAACGATATTCATTCAAAAAACTGTTCAAATTCAATTTTCAATAAGAAATCGTTGTCACGGATTTTTTTACCTTGAAGAAAAAAAACATGCGATTTTTTCGGTTCACTTTTGAATGCATTTTTTTCTGGACAAATTTTTGACTGAATTCAGCTTATTTACCTATAAAATACTCATGAAAAGTGATTTCATCTCGATTGATCAATAAATAAAAATGTACCTCGATTTTTAATGAAATTTTCAAAATCGACGTTCCTCGACCAGAAAAGCACATTTTGAGTTTTATTTTCGCTATTTACAAATATAATCACTGAAACCATTAATTTTGTACTTTTCGCTTTAATTCAAGCAAATATAACGATATTCATTCAAAAAACTGTTAAAATTCAATTTTCAATAAGAAATCGTTGTCACGGATTTTTTTACCTTGTAGAAAAAAAACATGCGATTTTTTCGGTTCACTTCTGAATGCATTTTTTTCTGGACAAATTTTTGACTGAATTCAGCTTATTTACCTATAAAATACTCATTAAAAGTGATTTCATCTCGATTGATCAATAAATAAAAATGTACCTCGATTTTTAATAAAATTTTCAAAATCGACGTTTCTCGACCAGAGAAGCACTTTTTGAGAATTTTTTCACTATTTTCAAATATAACCGCTGAAACCATAGTTTTTGTACTTTTTGCTATAATTCAAGCAAATATAACGATATTCATTCAAAAAACTGTTAAAATTCAATTTTCAATAAGAAATCGTTGTCACGGATTTTTTTACCTTGAAGAAAAAAAACATGCGATTTTTTCGGTTCACTTTTGAATGCATTTTTTTCTGGACAAATTTTTGACTGAATTCAGCTTATTTACCTATAAAATACTCATGAAAAGTGATTTCATCTCGATTGATCAATAAATAAAAATGTACCTCGATTTTTAATGAAATTTTCAAAATCGACGTTTCTCGACCAGAAAAGCACATTTTGAGTTTTATTTTCGCTATTTACAAATATAATCACTGAAACCATTAATTTTGTACTTTTCGCTTTAATTCAAGCAAATATAACGATATTCATTCAAAAAACTGTTAAAATTCAATTTTCAATAAGAAATCGTTGTCACGGATTTTTTTACCTTGAAGAAAAAATACATGCGATTTTTTCGGTTCACTTCTGAATGCATTTTTTTCTGGACAAATTTTTGACTGAATTCAGCTTATTTACCTATAAAATACTCATTAAAAGTGATTTCATCTCGATTGATCAATAAATAAAAATGTACCTCGATTTTTAATAAAATTTTCAAAATCGACGTTTCTCGACCAGAGAAGCATTTTTTGAGAATTTTTTCAATATTTTCAAATATAACCGCTGAAACCATAGTTTTTGTACTTTTTGCTATAATTCAAGGAAATATAACGATATTCATTCAAAAAACTGCTAAAATTCAATTTTCAATAAGAAATCGTTGTCACGGATTTTTTTACCTTGAGAAAAAAAACATGCGATTTTTTCGGTTCACTTTTGAATGCATTTTTTTTCTGGACAAATTTTTGACTGAATTCAGCTTATTTACCTATAAAATACTCATTAAAAGTGGTTTCATCTCGATTGATCAATAAATAAAAATGTACCTCGATTTTTAATAAAATTTTCAAAATCGACGTTTCTCGACCAGAGAAGCACTTTTTGAGAATTTTTTCACTATTTTCAAATATAAATGCTGAAACCAAATTTTTTGTACTTTTTGCTTTAATTCAAGCAAATATAACGATATTCATTCAAAAAACTGTTCAAATTCAATTTTCAATAAGAAATCGTTGTCACGGATTTTGTATCTTGAAGAAAAAAAGCATGCGATTATTTCGGTACAATTTTGAATGCATTTTTTTCTGGACAAATTTTTGACTGAATTCAGCTTATTTACCTATAAAATACTCATTAAAAGTGATTTCATCTCGATTGATCAATAAATAAAAATGTACCTCGATTTTTAATAAAATTTTCAAAATCGACGTTTCTCGACCAGAGAAGCACTTTTTGAGAATTTTTTCACTATTTTCAAATATAACCGCTGAAACCATAGTTTTTGTACTTTTTGCTATAATTCAAGCAAATATAACGATATTCATTCAAAAAACTGTTCAAATTCAATTTTCAATAAGAAATCGTTGTCACGGATTTTTTTACCTTGAAGAAAAAAAACATGCGATTTTTTCGGTTCACTTTTGAATGCATTTTTTTTCTGGACAAATTTTTGACTGAATTCAGCTTATTTACCTATAAAATACTCATTAAAAGTGGTTTCATCTCGATTGATCAATAAATAAAAATGTACCTCGATTTTTAATAAAATTTTCAAAATCGACGTTTCTCGACCAGAGAAGCACTTTTTGAAAATATTTTCACTATTTTCAAATATAACCGCTGAAACCATAGTTTTTGTACTTTTTGCTATAATTCAAGCAAATATAACGATATTCATTCAAAAAACTGTTAAAATTCAATTTTCAATAAGAAATCGTTGTCACGGATTTTTTTACCTTGAAGAAAAAAAACATGCGATTTTTTCGGTTCACTTTTGAATGCATTTTTTTCTGGACAAATTTTTGACTGAATTCAGCTTATTTACCTATAAAATACTCATTAAAAGTGATTTCATCTCGATTGATCAATAAATAAAAATGTACCTCGATTTTTAATAAAATTTTCAAAATCGACGTTTCTCGACCAGAGAAGCACTTTTTGAGAATTTTTTCACTATTTTCAAATATAACCGCCGAAACCATAGTTTTTGTACTTTTTGCTATAATTCAAGCAAATATAACGATATTCATTCAAAAAACTGTTAAAATTCAATTTTCAATAAGAAATCGTTGTCACGGATTTTTTTACCTTGAAGAAAAAAAACATGCGATTTTTTCGGTTCACTTTTGAATGCATTTTTTTCTGGACAAATTTTTGACTGAATTCAGCTTATTTACCTATAAAATACTCATGAAAAGTGATTTCATCTCGATTGATCAATAAATAAAAATGTACCTCGATTTTTAATAAAATTTTCAAAATCGACGTTTCTCGACCAGAGAAGCTTTTTTTGAGAATTTTTTCAATATTTTCAAATATAACCGCTGAAACCATAGTTTTTGTACTTTTTGCTATAATTCAAGGAATATATAACGATATTCATTCAAAAAACTGCTAAAATTCAATTTTCAATAAGAAATCGTTGTCACGGATTTTTTTACCTTGAGAAAAAAAACATGCGATTTTTTCGGTTCACTTTTGAATGCATTTTTTTTCTGGACAAATTTTTGACTGAATTCAGCTTATTTACCTATAAAATACTCATTAAAAGTGGTTTCATCTCGATTGATCAATAAATAAAAATGTACCTCGATTTTTAATAAAATTTTCAAAATCGACGTTTCTCGACCAGAGAAGCACTTTTTGAGAATTTTTTCACTATTTTCAAATATAACCGCTGAAACCATAGTTTTTGTACTTTTTGCTATAATTCAAGCAAATATAACGATATTCATTCAAAAAACTGTTAAAATTCAATTTTCAATAAGAAATCGTTGTCACGAATTTTTTTACCTTGAAAAAAAAAACATGCGATTTTTTCGGTTCACTTTTGAATGCATTTTTTTTCTGGACAAATTTTTGACTGAATTCAGCTTATTTACCTATAAAATACTCATTAAAAGTGATTTCATCTCGATTGATCAATAAATAAAAATGTACCTCGATTTTTAATAAAATTTTCAAAATCGACGTTTCTCGACCAGAGAAGCACTTTTTGAGAATTTTTTCACTATTTTCAAATATAACCGCCGAAACCATAGTTTTTGTACTTTTTGCTATAATTCAAGCAAATATAACGATATTCATTCAAAAAACTGTTAAAATTCAATTTTCAATAAGAAATCGTTGTCACGGATTTTTTTACCTTGAAGAAAAAAAACATGCGATTTTTTCGGTTCACTTTTGAATGCATTTTTTTCTGGACAAATTTTTGACTGAATTCAGCTTATTTACCTATAAAATACTCATGAAAAGTGATTTCATCTCGATTGATCAATAAATAAAAATGTACCTCGATTTTTAATAAAATTTTCAAAATCGACGTTTCTCGACCAGAGAAGCATTTTTTGAGAATTTTTTCAATATTTTCAAATATAACCGCTGAAACCATAGTTTTTGTACTTTTTGCTATAATTCAAGGAAATATAACGATATTCATTCAAAAAACTGCTAAAATTCAATTTTCAATAAGAAATCGTTGTCACGGATTTTTTTACCTTGAAAAAAAAAACATGCGATTTTTTCGGTTCACTTTTGAATGCATTTTTTTTCTGGACAAATTTTTGACTGAATTCAGCTTATTTACCTATAAAATACTCATTAAAAGTGGTTTCATCTCGATTGATCAATAAATAAAAATGTACCTCGATTTTTAATAAAATTTTCAAAATCGACGTTTCTCGACCAGAGAAGCACTTTTTGAGAATTTTTTCACTATTTTCAAATATAAATGCTGAAACCAAATTTTTTGTACTTTTTGCTTTAATTCAAGCAAATGTAACGATATTCATTCAAAAAACTGTTCAAATTCAATTTTCAATAAGAAATCGTTGTCACGGATTTTGTATCTTGAAGAAAAAAAGCATGCGATTTTTTCGGTACAATTTTGAATGCATTTTTTTCTGGACAAATTTTTGACCGAATATAGCTTATTTACCTATAAAATACTCATGAAAAGTGATTTCATCTCGATTGATCAATAAATAAAAATGTACCTCGATTTTTAATGAAATTTTCAAAATCGACGTTTCTCGACCAGAAAAGCACATTTTGAGTTTTATTTTCGCTATTTACAAATATAATCACTGAAACCATTAATTTTGTACTTTTCGCTTTAATTCAAGCAAATATAACGATATTCATTCAAAAAACTGTTAAAATTCAATTTTCAATAAGAAATCGTTGTCACGGATTTTTTTACCTTGAAGAAAAAAAACATGCGATTTTTTCGGTTCACTTTTGAATGCATTTTTTTCTGGACAAATTTTTGACTGAATTCAGCTTATTTACCTATAAAATACTCATTAAAAGTGGTTTCATCTCGATTGATCAATAAATAAAAATGTACCTCGATTTTTAATAAAATTTTCAAAATCGACGTTTCTCGACCAGAGAAGCACTTTTTGAAAATATTTTCACTATTTTCAAATATAACCGCTGAAACCATAGTTTTTGTACTTTTTGCTATAATTCAAGCAAATATAACGATATTCATTCAAAAAACTGTTAAAATTCAATTTTCAATAAGAAATCGTTGTCACGGATTTTTTTACCTTGAAGAAAAAAAACATGCGATTTTTTCGGTTCACTTTTGAATGCATTTTTTTCTGGACAAATTTTTGACTGAATTCAGCTTATTTACCTATAAAATACTCATTAAAAGTGATTTCATCTCGATTGATCAATAAATAAAAATGTACCTCGATTTTTAATAAAATTTTCAAAATCGACGTTTCTCGACCAGAGAAGCACTTTTTGAGAATTTTTTCACTATTTTCAAATATAACCGCCGAAACCATAGTTTTTGTACTTTTTGCTATAATTCAAGCAAATATAACGATATTCATTCAAAAAACTGTTAAAATTCAATTTTCAATAAGAAATCGTTGTCACGGATTTTTTTACCTTGAAGAAAAAAAACATGCGATTTTTTCGGTTCACTTTTGAATGCATTTTTTTCTGGACAAATTTTTGACTGAATTCAGCTTATTTACCTATAAAATACTCATGAAAAGTGATTTCATCTCGATTGATCAATAAATAAAAATGTACCTCGATTTTTAATAAAATTTTCAAAATCGACGTTTCTCGACCAGAGAAGCTTTTTTTGAGAATTTTTTCAATATTTTCAAATATAACCGCTGAAACCATAGTTTTTGTACTTTTTGCTATAATTCAAGGAATATATAACGATATTCATTCAAAAAACTGCTAAAATTCAATTTTCAATAAGAAATCGTTGTCACGGATTTTTTTACCTTGAGAAAAAAAACATGCGATTTTTTCGGTTCACTTTTGAATGCATTTTTTTTCTGGACAAATTTTTGACTGAATTCAGCTTATTTACCTATAAAATACTCATTAAAAGTGGTTTCATCTCGATTGATCAATAAATAAAAATGTACCTCGATTTTTAATAAAATTTTCAAAATCGACGTTTCTCGACCAGAGAAGCACTTTTTGAGAATTTTTTCACTATTTTCAAATATAACCGCTGAAACCATAGTTTTTGTACTTTTTGCTATAATTCAAGCAAATATAACGATATTCATTCAAAAAACTGTTAAAATTCAATTTTCAATAAGAAATCGTTGTCACGAATTTTTTTACCTTGAAAAAAAAAACATGCGATTTTTTCGGTTCACTTTTGAATGCATTTTTTTTCTGGACAAATTTTTGACTGAATTCAGCTTATTTACCTATAAAATACTCATTAAAAGTGATTTCATCTCGATTGATCAATAAATAAAAATGTACCTCGATTTTTAATAAAATTTTCAAAATCGACGTTTCTCGACCAGAGAAGCACTTTTTGAGAATTTTTTCACTATTTTCAAATATAACCGCCGAAACCATAGTTTTTGTACTTTTTGCTATAATTCAAGCAAATATAACGATATTCATTCAAAAAACTGTTAAAATTCAATTTTCAATAAGAAATCGTTGTCACGGATTTTTTTACCTTGAAGAAAAAAAACATGCGATTTTTTCGGTTCACTTTTGAATGCATTTTTTTCTGGACAAATTTTTGACTGAATTCAGCTTATTTACCTATAAAATACTCATGAAAAGTGATTTCATCTCGATTGATCAATAAATAAAAATGTACCTCGATTTTTAATAAAATTTTCAAAATCGACGTTTCTCGACCAGAGAAGCATTTTTTGAGAATTTTTTCAATATTTTCAAATATAACCGCTGAAACCATAGTTTTTGTACTTTTTGCTATAATTCAAGGAAATATAACGATATTCATTCAAAAAACTGCTAAAATTCAATTTTCAATAAGAAATCGTTGTCACGGATTTTTTTACCTTGAAAAAAAAAACATGCGATTTTTTCGGTTCACTTTTGAATGCATTTTTTTTCTGGACAAATTTTTGACTGAATTCAGCTTATTTACCTATAAAATACTCATTAAAAGTGGTTTCATCTCGATTGATCAATAAATAAAAATGTACCTCGATTTTTAATAAAATTTTCAAAATCGACGTTTCTCGACCAGAGAAGCACTTTTTGAGAATTTTTTCACTATTTTCAAATATAAATGCTGAAACCAAATTTTTTGTACTTTTTGCTTTAATTCAAGCAAATGTAACGATATTCATTCAAAAAACTGTTCAAATTCAATTTTCAATAAGAAATCGTTGTCACGGATTTTGTATCTTGAAGAAAAAAAGCATGCGATTTTTTCGGTACAATTTTGAATGCATTTTTTTCTGGACAAATTTTTGACCGAATATAGCTTATTTACCTATAAAATACTCATGAAAAGTGATTTCATCTCGATTGATCAATAAATAAAAATGTACCTCGATTTTTAATGAAATTTTCAAAATCGACGTTTCTCGACCAGAAAAGCACATTTTGAGTTTTATTTTCGCTATTTACAAATATAATCACTGAAACCATTAATTTTGTACTTTTCGCTTTAATTCAAGCAAATATAACGATATTCATTCAAAAAACTGTTAAAATTCAATTTTCAATAAGAAATCGTTGTCACGGATTTTTTTACCTTGAAGAAAAAAAACATGCGATTTTTTCGGTTCACTTTTGAATGCATTTTTTTCTGGACAAATTTTTGACTGAATTCAGCTTATTTACCTATAAAATACTCATTAAAAGTGATTTCATCTCGATTGATCAATAAATAAAAATGTACCTCGATTTTTAATAAAATTTTCAAAATCGACGTTTCTCGACCAGAGAAGCACTTTTTGAGAATTTTTTCACTATTTTCAAATATAACCGCCGAAACCATAGTTTTTGTACTTTTTGCTATAATTCAAGCAAATATAACGATATTCATTCAAAAAACTGTTAAAATTCAATTTTCAATAAGAAATCGTTGTCACGGATTTTTTTACCTTGAAGAAAAAAAACATGCGATTTTTTCGGTTCACTTTTGAATGCATTTTTTTCTGGACAAATTTTTGACTGAATTCAGCTTATTTACCTATAAAATACTCATGAAAAGTGATTTCATCTCGATTGATCAATAAATAAAAATGTACCTCGATTTTTAATAAAATTTTCAAAATCGACGTTTCTCGACCAGAGAAGCTTTTTTTGAGAATTTTTTCAATATTTTCAAATATAACCGCTGAAACCATAGTTTTTGTACTTTTTGCTATAATTCAAGGAATATATAACGATATTCATTCAAAAAACTGCTAAAATTCAATTTTCAATAAGAAATCGTTGTCACGGATTTTTTTACCTTGAGAAAAAAAACATGCGATTTTTTCGGTTCACTTTTGAATGCATTTTTTTTCTGGACAAATTTTTGACTGAATTCAGCTTATTTACCTATAAAATACTCATTAAAAGTGGTTTCATCTCGATTGATCAATAAATAAAAATGTACCTCGATTTTTAATAAAATTTTCAAAATCGACGTTTCTCGACCAGAGAAGCACTTTTTGAGAATTTTTTCACTATTTTCAAATATAACCGCTGAAACCATAGTTTTTGTACTTTTTGCTATAATTCAAGCAAATATAACGATATTCATTCAAAAAACTGTTAAAATTCAATTTTCAATAAGAAATCGTTGTCACGAATTTTTTTACCTTGAAAAAAAAAACATGCGATTTTTTCGGTTCACTTTTGAATGCATTTTTTTTCTGGACAAATTTTTGACTGAATTCAGCTTATTTACCTATAAAATACTCATTAAAAGTGGTTTCATCTCGATTGATCAATAAATAAAAATGTACCTCGATTTTTAATAAAATTTTCAAAATCGACGTTTCTCGACCAGAGAAGCACTTTTTGAGAATTTTTTCACTATTTTCAAATATAACCGCCGAAACCATAGTTTTTGTACTTTTTGCTATAATTCAAGCAAATATAACGATATTCATTCAAAAAACTGTTAAAATTCAATTTTCAATAAGAAATCGTTGTCACGGATTTTTTTACCTTGAAGAAAAAAAACATGCGATTTTTTCGGTTCACTTTTGAATGCATTTTTTTCTGGACAAATTTTTGACTGAATTCAGCTTATTTACCTATAAAATACTCATGAAAAGTGATTTCATCTCGATTGATCAATAAATAAAAATGTACCTCGATTTTTAATAAAATTTTCAAAATCGACGTTTCTCGACCAGAGAAGCATTTTTTGAGAATTTTTTCAATATTTTCAAATATAACCGCTGAAACCATAGTTTTTGTACTTTTTGCTATAATTCAAGGAAATATAACGATATTCATTCAAAAAACTGCTAAAATTCAATTTTCAATAAGAAATCGTTGTCACGGATTTTTTTACCTTGAAAAAAAAAACATGCGATTTTTTCGGTTCACTTTTGAATGCATTTTTTTTCTGGACAAATTTTTGACTGAATTCAGCTTATTTACCTATAAAATACTCATGAAAAGTGATTTCATCTCGATTGATCAATAAATAAAAATGTACCTCGATTTTTAATAAAATTTTCAAAATCGACGTTTCTCGACCAGAGAAGCTTTTTTTGAGAATTTTTTCAATATTTTCAAATATAACCGCTGAAACCATAGTTTTTGTACTTTTTGCTATAATTCAAGGAATATATAACGATATTCATTCAAAAAACTGCTAAAATTCAATTTTCAATAAGAAATCGTTGTCACGGATTTTTTTACCTTGAGAAAAAAAACATGCGATTTTTTCGGTTCACTTTTGAATGCATTTTTTTTCTGGACAAATTTTTGACTGAATTCAGCTTATTTACCTATAAAATACTCATTAAAAGTGGTTTCATCTCGATTGATCAATAAATAAAAATGTACCTCGATTTTTAATAAAATTTTCAAAATCGACGTTTCTCGACCAGAGAAGCACTTTTTGAGAATTTTTTCACTATTTTCAAATATAACCGCTGAAACCATAGTTTTTGTACTTTTTGCTATAATTCAAGCAAATATAACGATATTCATTCAAAAAACTGTTAAAATTCAATTTTCAATAAGAAATCGTTGTCACGAATTTTTTTACCTTGAAAAAAAAAACATGCGATTTTTTCGGTTAACTTTTGAATGCATTTTTTTTCTGGACAAATTTTTGACTGAATTCAGCTTATTTACCTATAAAATACTCATTAAAAGTGGTTTCATCTCGATTGATCAATAAATAAAAATGTACCTCGATTTTTAATAAAATTTTCAAAATCGACGTTTCTCGACCAGAGAAGCACTTTTTGAGAATTTTTTCACTATTTTCAAATATAACCGCCGAAACCATAGTTTTTGTACTTTTTGCTATAATTCAAGCAAATATAACGATATTCATTCAAAAAACTGTTAAAATTCAATTTTCAATAAGAAATCGTTGTCACGGATTTTTTTACCTTGAAGAAAAAAAACATGCGATTTTTTCGGTTCACTTTTGAATGCATTTTTTTCTGGACAAATTTTTGACTGAATTCAGCTTATTTACCTATAAAATACTCATGAAAAGTGATTTCATCTCGATTGATCAATAAATAAAAATGTACCTCGATTTTTAATAAAATTTTCAAAATCGACGTTTCTCGACCAGAGAAGCATTTTTTGAGAATTTTTTCAATATTTTCAAATATAACCGCTGAAACCATAGTTTTTGTACTTTTTGCTATAATTCAAGGAAATATAACGATATTCATTCAAAAAACTGCTAAAATTCAATTTTCAATAAGAAATCGTTGTCACGGATTTTTTTACCTTGAAAAAAAAAACATGCGATTTTTTCGGTTCACTTTTGAATGCATTTTTTTCTGGACAAATTTTTGACTGAATTCAGCTTATTTACCTATAAAATACTCATGAAAAGTGATTTCATCTCGATTGATCAATAAATAAAAATGTACCTCGATTTTTAATAAAATTTTCAAAATCGACGTTTCTCGACCAGAGAAGCATTTTTTGAGAATTTTTTCAATATTTTCAAATATAACCGCTGAAACCATAGTTTTTGTACTTTTTGCTATAATTCAAGGAAATATAACGATATTCATTCAAAAAACTGCTAAAATTCAATTTTCAATAAGAAATCGTTGTCACGGATTTTTTTACCTTGAAAAAAAAAACATGCGATTTTTTCGGTTCACTTTTGAATGCATTTTTTTTCTGGACAAATTTTTGACTGAATTCAGCTTATTTACCTATAAAATACTCATGAAAAGTGATTTCATCTCGATTGATCAATAAATAAAAATGTACCTCGATTTTTAATAAAATTTTCAAAATCGACGTTTCTCGACCAGAGAAGCTTTTTTTGAGAATTTTTTCAATATTTTCAAATATAACCGCTGAAACCATAGTTTTTGTACTTTTTGCTATAATTCAAGGAATATATAACGATATTCATTCAAAAAACTGCTAAAATTCAATTTTCAATAAGAAATCGTTGTCACGGATTTTTTTACCTTGAGAAAAAAAACATGCGATTTTTTCGGTTCACTTTTGAATGCATTTTTTTTCTGGACAAATTTTTGACTGAATTCAGCTTATTTACCTATAAAATACTCATTAAAAGTGGTTTCATCTCGATTGATCAATAAATAAAAATGTACCTCGATTTTTAATAAAATTTTCAAAATCGACGTTTCTCGACCAGAGAAGCACTTTTTGAGAATTTTTTCACTATTTTCAAATATAACCGCTGAAACCATAGTTTTTGTACTTTTTGCTATAATTCAAGCAAATATAACGATATTCATTCAAAAAACTGTTAAAATTCAATTTTCAATAAGAAATCGTTGTCACGAATTTTTTTACCTTGAAAAAAAAAACATGCGATTTTTTCGGTTCACTTTTGAATGCATTTTTTTTCTGGACAAATTTTTGACTGAATTCAGCTTATTTACCTATAAAATACTCATTAAAAGTGGTTTCATCTCGATTGATCAATAAATAAAAATGTACCTCGATTTTTAATAAAATTTTCAAAATCGACGTTTCTCGACCAGAGAAGCACTTTTTGAGAATTTTTTCACTATTTTCAAATATAACCGCCGAAACCATAGTTTTTGTACTTTTTGCTATAATTCAAGCAAATATAACGATATTCATTCAAAAAACTGTTAAAATTCAATTTTCAATAAGAAATCGTTGTCACGGATTTTTTTACCTTGAAGAAAAAAAACATGCGATTTTTTCGGTTCACTTTTGAATGCATTTTTTTCTGGACAAATTTTTGACTGAATTCAGCTTATTTACCTATAAAATACTCATGAAAAGTGATTTCATCTCGATTGATCAATAAATAAAAATGTACCTCGATTTTTAATAAAATTTTCAAAATCGACGTTTCTCGACCAGAGAAGCATTTTTTGAGAATTTTTTCAATATTTTCAAATATAACCGCTGAAACCATAGTTTTTGTACTTTTTGCTATAATTCAAGGAAATATAACGATATTCATTCAAAAAACTGCTAAAATTCAATTTTCAATAAGAAATCGTTGTCACGGATTTTTTTACCTTGAAAAAAAAAACATGCGATTTTTTCGGTTCACTTTTGAATGCATTTTTTTTCTGGACAAATTTTTGACTGAATTCAGCTTATTTACCTATAAAATACTCATTAAAAGTGGTTTCATCTCGATTGATCAATAAATAAAAATGTACCTCGATTTTTAATAAAATTTTCAAAATCGACGTTTCTCGACCAGAGAAGCACTTTTTGAGAATTTTTTCACTATTTTCAAATATAAATGCTGAAACCAAATTTTTTGTACTTTTTGCTTTAATTCAAGCAAATGTAACGATATTCATTCAAAAAACTGTTCAAATTCAATTTTCAATAAGAAATCGTTGTCACGGATTTTGTATCTTGAAGAAAAAAAGCATGCGATTTTTTCGGTACAATTTTGAATGCATTTTTTTCTGGACAAATTTTTGACCGAATATAGCTTATTTACCTATAAAATACTCATGAAAAGTGATTTCATCTCGATTGATCAATAAATAAAAATGTACCTCGATTTTTAATGAAATTTTCAAAATCGACGTTTCTCGACCAGAAAAGCACATTTTGAGTTTTATTTTCGCTATTTACAAATATAATCACTGAAACCATTAATTTTGTACTTTTCGCTTTAATTCAAGCAAATATAACGATATTCATTCAAAAAACTGTTAAAATTCAATTTTCAATAAGAAATCGTTGTCACGGATTTTTTTACCTTGAAGAAAAAAAACATGCGATTTTTTCGGTTCACTTTTGAATGCATTTTTTTTCTGGACAAATTTTTGACTGAATTCAGCTTATTTACCTATAAAATACTCATTAAAAGTGGTTTCATCTCGATTGATCAATAAATAAAAATGTACCTCGATTTTTAATAAAATTTTCAAAATCGACGTTTCTCGACCAGAGAAGCACTTTTTGAGAATTTTTTCACTATTTTCAAATATAAATGCTGAAACCAAATTTTTTGTACTTTTTGCTTTAATTCAAGCAAATGTAACGATATTCATTCAAAAAACTGTTCAAATTCAATTTTCAATAAGAAATCGTTGTCACGGATTTTGTATCTTGAAGAAAAAAAGCATGCGATTTTTTCGGTACAATTTTGAATGCATTTTTTTCTGGACAAATTTTTGACCGAATATAGCTTATTTACCTATAAAATACTCATGAAAAGTGATTTCATCTCGATTGATCAATAAATAAAAATGTACCTCGATTTTTAATGAAATTTTCAAAATCGACGTTTCTCGACCAGAAAAGCACATTTTGAGTTTTATTTTCGCTATTTACAAATATAATCACTGAAACCATTAATTTTGTACTTTTCGCTTTAATTCAAGCAAATATAACGATATTCATTCAAAAAACTGTTAAAATTCAATTTTCAATAAGAAATCGTTGTCACGGATTTTTTTACCTTGAAGAAAAAAAACATGCGATTTTTTCGGTTCACTTTTGAATGCATTTTTTTCTGGACAAATTTTTGACTGAATTCAGCTTATTTACCTATAAAATACTCATTAAAAGTGATTTCATCTCGATTGATCAATAAATAAAAATGTACCTCGATTTTTAATAAAATTTTCAAAATCGACGTTTCTCGACCAGAGAAGCACTTTTTGAGAATTTTTTCACTATTTTCAAATATAACCGCTGAAACCATAGTTTTTGTACTTTTTGCTATAATTCAAGCAAATATAACGATATTCATTCAAAAAACTGTTCAAATTCAATTTTCAATAAGAAATCGTTGTCACGGATTTTTTTACCTTGAAGAAAAAAAACATGCGATTTTTTCGGTTCACTTTTGAATGCATTTTTTTTCTGGACAAATTTTTGACTGAATTCAGCTTATTTACCTATAAAATACTCATTAAAAGTGATTTCATCTCGATTGATCAATAAATAAAAATGTACCTCGATTTTTAATAAAATTTTCAAAATCGACGTTTCTCGACCAGAGAAGCACTTTTTGAGAATTTTTTCACTATTTTCAAATATAACCGCCGAAACCATAGTTTTTGTACTTTTTGCTATAATTCAAGCAAATATAACGATATTCATTCAAAAAACTGTTAAAATTCAATTTTCAATAAGAAATCGTTGTCACGGATTTTTTTACCTTGAAGAAAAAAAACATGCGATTTTTTCGGTTCACTTTTGAATGCATTTTTTTCTGGACAAATTTTTGACTGAATTCAGCTTATTTACCTATAAAATACTCATGAAAAGTGATTTCATCTCGATTGATCAATAAATAAAAATGTACCTCGATTTTTAATAAAATTTTCAAAATCGACGTTTCTCGACCAGAGAAGCTTTTTTTGAGAATTTTTTCAATATTTTCAAATATAACCGCTGAAACCATAGTTTTTGTACTTTTTGCTATAATTCAAGGAATATATAACGATATTCATTCAAAAAACTGCTAAAATTCAATTTTCAATAAGAAATCGTTGTCACGGATTTTTTTACCTTGAGAAAAAAAACATGCGATTTTTTCGGTTCACTTTTGAATGCATTTTTTTTCTGGACAAATTTTTGACTGAATTCAGCTTATTTACCTATAAAATACTCATTAAAAGTGGTTTCATCTCGATTGATCAATAAATAAAAATGTACCTCGATTTTTAATAAAATTTTCAAAATCGACGTTTCTCGACCAGAGAAGCACTTTTTGAGAATTTTTTCACTATTTTCAAATATAACCGCTGAAACCATAGTTTTTGTACTTTTTGCTATAATTCAAGCAAATATAACGATATTCATTCAAAAAACTGTTAAAATTCAATTTTCAATAAGAAATCGTTGTCACGAATTTTTTTACCTTGAAAAAAAAAACATGCGATTTTTTCGGTTCACTTTTGAATGCATTTTTTTTCTGGACAAATTTTTGACTGAATTCAGCTTATTTACCTATAAAATACTCATTAAAAGTGGTTTCATCTCGATTGATCAATAAATAAAAATGTACCTCGATTTTTAATAAAATTTTCAAAATCGACGTTTCTCGACCAGAGAAGCATTTTTTGAGAATTTTTTCACTATTTTCAAATATAAATGCTGAAACCAAATTTTTTGTACTTTTTGCTTTAATTCAAGCAAATATAACGATATTCATTCAAAAAACTGTTAAAATTCAATTTTCAATAAGAAATCGTCACGGATTTTGTGTCTCGAAGAAAAAAAGCATGCGATTTTTTCGGTACAATTTTGAATGCATTTTTTTCTGGACAAATTTTTGACTGAATTCAGCTTATTTACCTATAAAATACTCATTAAAAGTGATTTCATCTCGATTGATCAATAAATAAAAATGTACCTCGATTTTTAATAAAATTTTCAAAATCGACGTTTCTCGACCAGAGAAGCACTTTTTGAGAATTTTTTCACTATTTTCAAATATAACCGCTGAAACCATAGTTTTTGTACTTTTTGCTATAATTCAAGCAAATGTAACGATATTCATTCAAAAAACTGTTCAAATTCAATTTTCAATAAGAAATCGTTGTCACGGATTTTGTATCTTGAAGAAAAAAAGCATGCGATTTTTTCGGTACAATTTTGAATGCATTTTTTTCTGGACAAATTTTTGACCGAATATAGCTTATTTACCTATAAAATACTCATGAAAAGTGATTTCATCTCGATTGATCAATAAATAAAAATGTACCTCGATTTTTAATGAAATTTTCAAAATCGACGTTTCTCGACCAGAAAAGCACATTTTGAGTTTTATTTTCGCTATTTACAAATATAATCACTGAAACCATTAATTTTGTACTTTTCGCTTTAATTCAAGCAAATATAACGATATTCATTCAAAAAACTGTTAAAATTCAATTTTCAATAAGAAATCGTTGTCACGGATTTTTTTACCTTGAAGAAAAAAAACATGCGAAAAAAACATGCGATTTTTTCGGTTCACTTTTGAATGCATTTTTTTCTGGACAAATTTTTGACTGAATTCAGCTTATTTACCTATAAAATACTCATTAAAAGTGATTTCATCTCGATTGATCAATAAATAAAAATGTACCTCGATTTTTAATAAAATTTTCAAAATCGACGTTTCTCGACCAGAGAAGCACTTTTTGAGAATTTTTTCACTATTTTCAAATATAACCGCTGAAACCATAGTTTTTGTACTTTTTGCTATAATTCAAGCAAATATAACGATATTCATTCAAAAAACTGTTCAAATTCAATTTTCAATAAGAAATCGTTGTCACGGATTTCTTTACCTTGAAGAAAAAAAACATGCGATTTTTTCGGTTCACTTTTGAATGCATTTTTTTCTGGACAAATTTTTGACTGAATTCAGCTTATTTACCTATAAAATACTCATTAAAAGTGATTTCATCTCGATTGATCAATAAATAAAAATGTACCTCGATTTTTAATAAAATTTTCAAAATCGACGTTTCTCGACCAGAGAAGCACTTTTTGAAAATATTTTCACTATTTTCAAATATAACCGCTGAAACCATAGTTTTTGTACTTTTTGCTATAATTCAAGCAAATATAACGATATTCATTCAAAAAACTGTTAAAATTCAATTTTCAATAAGAAATCGTTGTCACGGATTTTTTTACCTTGAAGAAAAAAAACATGCGATTTTTTCGGTTCACTTTTGAATGCATTTTTTTCTGGACAAATTTTTGACTGAATTCAGCTTATTTACCTATAAAATACTCATTAAAAGTGATTTCATCTCGATTGATCAATAAATAAAAATGTACCTCGATTTTTAATAAAATTTTCAAAATCGACGTTTCTCGACCAGAGAAGCACTTTTTGAGAATTTTTTCACTATTTTCAAATATAACCGCCGAAACCATAGTTTTTGTACTTTTTGCTATAATTCAAGCAAATATAACGATATTCATTCAAAAAACTGTTAAAATTCAATTTTCAATAAGAAATCGTTGTCACGGATTTTTTTACCTTGAAGAAAAAAAACATGCGATTTTTTCGGTTCACTTTTGAATGCATTTTTTTCTGGACAAATTTTTGACTGAATTCAGCTTATTTACCTATAAAATACTCATGAAAAGTGATTTCATCTCGATTGATCAATAAATAAAAATGTACCTCGATTTTTAATAAAATTTTCAAAATCGACGTTTCTCGACCAGAGAAGCATTTTTTGAGAATTTTTTCAATATTTTCAAATATAACCGCTGAAACCATAGTTTTTGTACTTTTTGCTATAATTCAAGGAAATATAACGATATTCATTCAAAAAACTGCTAAAATTCAATTTTCAATAAGAAATCGTTGTCACGGATTTTTTTACCTTGAGAAAAAAAACATGCGATTTTTTCTGTTCACTTTTGAATGCATTTTTTTTCTGGACAAATTTTTGACTGAATTCAGCTTATTTACCTATAAAATACTCATTAAAAGTGGTTTCATCTCGATTGATCAATAAATAAAAATGTACCTCGATTTTTAATAAAATTTTCAAAATCGACGTTTCTCGACCAGAGAAGCATTTTTTGAGAATTTTTTCACTATTTTCAAATATAAATGCTGAAACCAAATTTTTTGTACTTTTTGCTTTAATTCAAGCAAATATAACGATATTCATTCAAAAAACTGTTAAAATTCAATTTTCAATAAGAAATCGTCACGGATTTTGTCTCGAAGAAAAAAAGCATGCGATTTTTTCGGTACAATTTTGAATGCATTTTTTTCTGGACAAATTTTTGACCGAATTTAGCTTAAATACATCAAATACTCATTAAAAGTGATTTCATCTCGATTGATCAATAAATAAAAATGTACCTCGATTTTTAATAAAATTTTCAAAATCGACGTTTCTCGACCAGAGAAGCATTTTTTGAGAATTTTTTCACTATTTTCAAATATAACCGCTGAAACCATAGTTTTTGTACTTTTTGCTATAATTCAAGCAAATATAACGATATTCATTCAAAAAACTGTTAAAATTCAATTTTCAATAAGAAATCGTCACGGATTTTGTCTCGAAGAAAAAAAGCATGCGATTTTTTCGGTACAATTTTGAATGCATTTTTTTCTGGACAAATTTTTGACTGAATTCAGCTTATTTACCTATAAAATACTCATTAAAAGTGATTTCATCTCGATTGATCAATAAATAAAAATGTACCTCGATTTTTAATAAAATTTTCAAAATCGACGTTTCTCGACCAGAGAAGCACTTTTTGAGAATTTTTTCACTATTTTCAAATATAACCGCTGAAACCATAGTTTTTGTACTTTTTGCTATAATTCAAGCAAATATAACGATATTCATTCAAAAAACTGTTAAAATTCAATTTTCAATAAGAAATCGTTGTCACGGATTTTTTTACCTTGAAGAAAAAAAACATGCGATTTTTTCGGTTCACTTTTGAATGCATTTTTTTCTGGACAAATTTTTGACTGAATTCAGCTTATTTACCTATAAAATACTCATTAAAAGTGGTTTCATCTCGATTGATCAATAAATAAAAATGTACCTCGATTTTTAATAAAATTTTCAAAATCGACGTTTCTCGACCAGAGAAGCACTTTTTGAGAATTTTTTCACTATTTTCAAATATAACCGCTGAAACCATAGTTTTTGTACTTTTTGCTATAATTCAAGCAAATATAACGATATTCATTCAAAAAACTGTTAAAATTCAATTTTCAATAAGAAATCGTTGTCACGGATTTTTTTACCTTGAAGAAAAAAAACATGCGATTTTTTCGGTTCACTTTTGAATGCATTTTTTTCTGGACAAATTTTTGACTGAATTCAGCTTATTTACCTATAAAATACTCATTAAAAGTGATTTCATCTCGATTGATCAATAAATAAAAATGTACCTCGATTTTTAATAAAATTTTCAAAATCGACGTTTCTCGACCAGAGAAGCACTTTTTGAAAATATTTTCACTATTTTCAAATATAACCGCTGAAACCATAGTTTTTGTACTTTTTGCTATAATTCAAGCAAATATAACGATATTCATTCAAAAAACTGTTAAAATTCAATTTTCAATAAGAAATCGTTGTCACGGATTTTTTTACCTTGAAGAAAAAAAACATGCGATTTTTTCGGTTCACTTTTGAATGCATTTTTTTCTGGACAAATTTTTGACTGAATTCAGCTTATTTACCTATAAAATACTCATGAAAAGTGATTTCATCTCGATTGATCAATAAATAAAAATGTACCTCGATTTTTAATAAAATTTTCAAAATCGACGTTTCTCGACCAGAGAAGCATTTTTTGAGAATTTTTTCAATATTTTCAAATATAACCGCTGAAACCATAGTTTTTGTACTTTTTGCTATAATTCAAGGAAATATAACGATATTCATTCAAAAAACTGCTAAAATTCAATTTTCAATAAGAAATCGTTGTCACGGATTTTTTTACCTTGAGAAAAAAAACATGCGATTTTTTCGGTTCACTTTTGAATGCATTTTTTTTCTGGACAAATTTTTGACTGAATTCAGCTTATTTACCTATAAAATACTCATTAAAAGTGGTTTCATCTCGATTGATCAATAAATAAAAATGTACCTCGATTTTTAATAAAATTTTCAAAATCGACGTTTCTCGACCAGAGAAGCACTTTTTGAGAATTTTTTCACTATTTTCAAATATAACCGCTGAAACCATAGTTTTTGTACTTTTTGCTATAATTCAAGCAAATATAACGATATTCATTCAAAAAACTGTTAAAATTCAATTTTCAATAAGAAATCGTTGTCACGGATTTTTTTACCTTGAAGAAAAAAAGCATGCGATTTTTTCGGTACAATTTTGAATGCATTTTTTTCTGGACAAATTTTTGACCGAATATAGCTTATTTACCTATAAAATACTCATGAAAAGTGATTTCATCTCGATTGATCAATAAATAAAAATGTACCTCGATTTTTAATGAAATTTTCAAAATCGACGTTTCTCGACCAGAAAAGCACATTTTGAGTTTTATTTTCGCTATTTACAAATATAATCACTGAAACCATTAATTTTGTACTTTTCGCTTTAATTCAAGCAAATATAACGATATTCATTCAAAAAACTGTTAAAATTCAATTTTCAATAAGAAATCGTTGTCACGGATTTTTTTACCTTGAAGAAAAAAAACATGCGATTTTTTCGGTTCACTTTTGAATGCATTTTTTTTCTGGACAAATTTTTTACTGAATTCAGCTTATTTACCTATAAAATACTCATTAAAAGTGGTTTCATCTCGATTGATCAATAAATAAAAATGTACCTCGATTTTTAATAAAATTTTCAAAATCGACGTTTCTCGACCAGAGAAGCACTTTTTGAGAATTTTTTCACTATTTTCAAATATAAATGCTGAAACCAAATTTTTTGTACTTTTTGCTTTAATTCAAGCAAATGTAACGATATTCATTCAAAAAACTGTTCAAATTCAATTTTCAATAAGAAATCGTTGTCACGGATTTTGTATCTTGAAGAAAAAAAGCATGCGATTTTTTCGGTACAATTTTGAATGCATTTTTTTCTGGACAAATTTTTGACCGAATATAGCTTATTTACCTATAAAATACTCATGAAAAGTGATTTCATCTCGATTGATCAATAAATAAAAATGTACCTCGATTTTTAATGAAATTTTCAAAATCGACGTTTCTCGACCAGAAAAGCACATTTTGAGTTTTATTTTCGCTATTTACAAATATAATCACTGAAACCATTAATTTTGTACTTTTCGCTTTAATTCAAGCAAATATAACGATATTCATTCAAAAAACTGTTAAAATTCAATTTTCAATAAGAAATCGTTGTCACGGATTTTTTTACCTTGAAGAAAAAAAACATGCGATTTTTTCGGTTCACTTTTGAATGCATTTTTTTCTGGACAAATTTTTGACTGAATTCAGCTTATTTACCTATAAAATACTCATTAAAAGTGATTTCATCTCGATTGATCAATAAATAAAAATGTACCTCGATTTTTAATAAAATTTTCAAAATCGACGTTTCTCGACCAGAGAAGCACTTTTTGAGAATTTTTTCACTATTTTCAAATATAACCGCTGAAACCATAGTTTTTGTACTTTTTGCTATAATTCAAGCAAATATAACGATATTCATTCAAAAAACTGTTCAAATTCAATTTTCAATAAGAAATCGTTGTCACGGATTTTTTTACCTTGAAGAAAAAAAACATGCGATTTTTTCGGTTCACTTTTGAATGCATTTTTTTTCTGGACAAATTTTTGACTGAATTCAGCTTATTTACCTATAAAATACTCATTAAAAGTGATTTCATCTCGATTGATCAATAAATAAAAATGTACCTCGATTTTTAATAAAATTTTCAAAATCGACGTTTCTCGACCAGAGAAGCACTTTTTGAGAATTTTTTCACTATTTTCAAATATAACCGCCGAAACCATAGTTTTTGTACTTTTTGCTATAATTCAAGCAAATATAACGATATTCATTCAAAAAACTGTTAAAATTCAATTTTCAATAAGAAATCGTTGTCACGGATTTTTTTACCTTGAAGAAAAAAAACATGCGATTTTTTCGGTTCACTTTTGAATGCATTTTTTTCTGGACAAATTTTTGACTGAATTCAGCTTATTTACCTATAAAATACTCATGAAAAGTGATTTCATCTCGATTGATCAATAAATAAAAATGTACCTCGATTTTTAATAAAATTTTCAAAATCGACGTTTCTCGACCAGAGAAGCTTTTTTTGAGAATTTTTTCAATATTTTCAAATATAACCGCTGAAACCATAGTTTTTGTACTTTTTGCTATAATTCAAGGAATATATAACGATATTCATTCAAAAAACTGCTAAAATTCAATTTTCAATAAGAAATCGTTGTCACGGATTTTTTTACCTTGAGAAAAAAAACATGCGATTTTTTCGGTTCACTTTTGAATGCATTTTTTTTCTGGACAAATTTTTGACTGAATTCAGCTTATTTACCTATAAAATACTCATTAAAAGTGGTTTCATCTCGATTGATCAATAAATAAAAATGTACCTCGATTTTTAATAAAATTTTCAAAATCGACGTTTCTCGACCAGAGAAGCACTTTTTGAGAATTTTTTCACTATTTTCAAATATAACCGCTGAAACCATAGTTTTTGTACTTTTTGCTATAATTCAAGCAAATATAACGATATTCATTCAAAAAACTGTTAAAATTCAATTTTCAATAAGAAATCGTTGTCACGAATTTTTTTACCTTGAAAAAAAAAACATGCGATTTTTTCGGTTCACTTTTGAATGCATTTTTTTTCTGGACAAATTTTTGACTGAATTCAGCTTATTTACCTATAAAATACTCATTAAAAGTGGTTTCATCTCGATTGATCAATAAATAAAAATGTACCTCGATTTTTAATAAAATTTTCAAAATCGACGTTTCTCGACCAGAGAAGCATTTTTTGAGAATTTTTTCACTATTTTCAAATATAAATGCTGAAACCAAATTTTTTGTACTTTTTGCTTTAATTCAAGCAAATATAACGATATTCATTCAAAAAACTGTTAAAATTCAATTTTCAATAAGAAATCGTCACGGATTTTGTGTCTCGAAGAAAAAAAGCATGCGATTTTTTCGGTACAATTTTGAATGCATTTTTTTCTGGACAAATTTTTGACTGAATTCAGCTTATTTACCTATAAAATACTCATTAAAAGTGATTTCATCTCGATTGATCAATAAATAAAAATGTACCTCGATTTTTAATAAAATTTTCAAAATCGACGTTTCTCGACCAGAGAAGCACTTTTTGAGAATTTTTTCACTATTTTCAAATATAACCGCTGAAACCATAGTTTTTGTACTTTTTGCTATAATTCAAGCAAATGTAACGATATTCATTCAAAAAACTGTTCAAATTCAATTTTCAATAAGAAATCGTTGTCACGGATTTTGTATCTTGAAGAAAAAAAGCATGCGATTTTTTCGGTACAATTTTGAATGCATTTTTTTCTGGACAAATTTTTGACCGAATATAGCTTATTTACCTATAAAATACTCATGAAAAGTGATTTCATCTCGATTGATCAATAAATAAAAATGTACCTCGATTTTTAATGAAATTTTCAAAATCGACGTTTCTCGACCAGAAAAGCACATTTTGAGTTTTATTTTCGCTATTTACAAATATAATCACTGAAACCATTAATTTTGTACTTTTCGCTTTAATTCAAGCAAATATAACGATATTCATTCAAAAAACTGTTAAAATTCAATTTTCAATAAGAAATCGTTGTCACGGATTTTTTTACCTTGAAGAAAAAAAACATGCGAAAAAAACATGCGATTTTTTCGGTTCACTTTTGAATGCATTTTTTTCTGGACAAATTTTTGACTGAATTCAGCTTATTTACCTATAAAATACTCATTAAAAGTGATTTCATCTCGATTGATCAATAAATAAAAATGTACCTCGATTTTTAATAAAATTTTCAAAATCGACGTTTCTCGACCAGAGAAGCACTTTTTGAGAATTTTTTCACTATTTTCAAATATAACCGCTGAAACCATAGTTTTTGTACTTTTTGCTATAATTCAAGCAAATATAACGATATTCATTCAAAAAACTGTTCAAATTCAATTTTCAATAAGAAATCGTTGTCACGGATTTTTTTACCTTGAAGAAAAAAAACATGCGATTTTTTCGGTTCACTTTTGAATGCATTTTTTTCTGGACAAATTTTTGACTGAATTCAGCTTATTTACCTATAAAATACTCATTAAAAGTGATTTCATCTCGATTGATCAATAAATAAAAATGTACCTCGATTTTTAATAAAATTTTCAAAATCGACGTTTCTCGACCAGAGAAGCACTTTTTGAGAATTTTTTCACTATTTTCAAATATAAATGCTGAAACCAAATTTTTTGTACTTTTTGCTTTAATTCAAGCAAATGTAACGATATTCATTCAAAAAACTGTTCAAATTCAATTTTCAATAAGAAATCGTTGTCACGGATTTTGTATCTTGAAGAAAAAAAGCATGCGATTTTTTCGGTACAATTTTGAATGCATTTTTTTCTGGACAAATTTTTGACCGAATATAGCTTATTTACCTATAAAATACTCATGAAAAGTGATTTCATCTCGATTGATCAATAAATAAAAATGTACCTCGATTTTTAATGAAATTTTCAAAATCGACGTTTCTCGACCAGAAAAGCACATTTTGAGTTTTATTTTCGCTATTTACAAATATAATCACTGAAACCATTAATTTTGTACTTTTCGCTTTAATTCAAGCAAATATAACGATATTCATTCAAAAAACTGTTAAAATTCAATTTTCAATAAGAAATCGTTGTCACGGATTTTTTTACCTTGAAGAAAAAAAACATGCGATTTTTTCGGTTCACTTTTGAATGCATTTTTTTCTGGACAAATTTTTGACTGAATTCAGCTTATTTACCTATAAAATACTCATTAAAAGTGATTTCATCTCGATTGATCAATAAATAAAAATGTACCTCGATTTTTAATAAAATTTTCAAAATCGACGTTTCTCGACCAGAGAAGCACTTTTTGAGAATTTTTTCACTATTTTCAAATATAACCGCTGAAACCATAGTTTTTGTACTTTTTGCTATAATTCAAGCAAATATAACGATATTCATTCAAAAAACTGTTCAAATTCAATTTTCAATAAGAAATCGTTGTCACGGATTTTTTTACCTTGAAGAAAAAAAACATGCGATTTTTTCGGTTCACTTTTGAATGCATTTTTTTTCTGGACAAATTTTTGACTGAATTCAGCTTATTTACCTATAAAATACTCATTAAAAGTGATTTCATCTCGATTGATCAATAAATAAAAATGTACCTCGATTTTTAATAAAATTTTCAAAATCGACGTTTCTCGACCAGAGAAGCACTTTTTGAGAATTTTTTCACTATTTTCAAATATAACCGCCGAAACCATAGTTTTTGTACTTTTTGCTATAATTCAAGCAAATATAACGATATTCATTCAAAAAACTGTTAAAATTCAATTTTCAATAAGAAATCGTTGTCACGGATTTTTTTACCTTGAAGAAAAAAAACATGCGATTTTTTCGGTTCACTTTTGAATGCATTTTTTTCTGGACAAATTTTTGACTGAATTCAGCTTATTTACCTATAAAATACTCATGAAAAGTGATTTCATCTCGATTGATCAATAAATAAAAATGTACCTCGATTTTTAATAAAATTTTCAAAATCGACGTTTCTCGACCAGAGAAGCTTTTTTTGAGAATTTTTTCAATATTTTCAAATATAACCGCTGAAACCATAGTTTTTGTACTTTTTGCTATAATTCAAGGAATATATAACGATATTCATTCAAAAAACTGCTAAAATTCAATTTTCAATAAGAAATCGTTGTCACGGATTTTTTTACCTTGAGAAAAAAAACATGCGATTTTTTCGGTTCACTTTTGAATGCATTTTTTTTCTGGACAAATTTTTGACTGAATTCAGCTTATTTACCTATAAAATACTCATTAAAAGTGGTTTCATCTCGATTGATCAATAAATAAAAATGTACCTCGATTTTTAATAAAATTTTCAAAATCGACGTTTCTCGACCAGAGAAGCACTTTTTGAGAATTTTTTCACTATTTTCAAATATAACCGCTGAAACCATAGTTTTTGTACTTTTTGCTATAATTCAAGCAAATATAACGATATTCATTCAAAAAACTGTTAAAATTCAATTTTCAATAAGAAATCGTTGTCACGAATTTTTTTACCTTGAAAAAAAAAACATGCGATTTTTTCGGTTCACTTTTGAATGCATTTTTTTTCTGGACAAATTTTTGACTGAATTCAGCTTATTTACCTATAAAATACTCATTAAAAGTGGTTTCATCTCGATTGATCAATAAATAAAAATGTACCTCGATTTTTAATAAAATTTTCAAAATCGACGTTTCTCGACCAGAGAAGCATTTTTTGAGAATTTTTTCACTATTTTCAAATATAAATGCTGAAACCAAATTTTTTGTACTTTTTGCTTTAATTCAAGCAAATATAACGATATTCATTCAAAAAACTGTTAAAATTCAATTTTCAATAAGAAATCGTCACGGATTTTGTGTCTCGAAGAAAAAAAGCATGCGATTTTTTCGGTACAATTTTGAATGCATTTTTTTCTGGACAAATTTTTGACTGAATTCAGCTTATTTACCTATAAAATACTCATTAAAAGTGATTTCATCTCGATTGATCAATAAATAAAAATGTACCTCGATTTTTAATAAAATTTTCAAAATCGACGTTTCTCGACCAGAGAAGCACTTTTTGAGAATTTTTTCACTATTTTCAAATATAACCGCTGAAACCATAGTTTTTGTACTTTTTGCTATAATTCAAGCAAATGTAACGATATTCATTCAAAAAACTGTTCAAATTCAATTTTCAATAAGAAATCGTTGTCACGGATTTTGTATCTTGAAGAAAAAAAGCATGCGATTTTTTCGGTACAATTTTGAATGCATTTTTTTCTGGACAAATTTTTGACCGAATATAGCTTATTTACCTATAAAATACTCATGAAAAGTGATTTCATCTCGATTGATCAATAAATAAAAATGTACCTCGATTTTTAATGAAATTTTCAAAATCGACGTTTCTCGACCAGAAAAGCACATTTTGAGTTTTATTTTCGCTATTTACAAATATAATCACTGAAACCATTAATTTTGTACTTTTCGCTTTAATTCAAGCAAATATAACGATATTCATTCAAAAAACTGTTAAAATTCAATTTTCAATAAGAAATCGTTGTCACGGATTTTTTTACCTTGAAGAAAAAAAACATGCGAAAAAAACATGCGATTTTTTCGGTTCACTTTTGAATGCATTTTTTTCTGGACAAATTTTTGACTGAATTCAGCTTATTTACCTATAAAATACTCATTAAAAGTGATTTCATCTCGATTGATCAATAAATAAAAATGTACCTCGATTTTTAATAAAATTTTCAAAATCGACGTTTCTCGACCAGAGAAGCACTTTTTGAGAATTTTTTCACTATTTTCAAATATAACCGCTGAAACCATAGTTTTTGTACTTTTTGCTATAATTCAAGCAAATATAACGATATTCATTCAAAAAACTGTTCAAATTCAATTTTCAATAAGAAATCGTTGTCACGGATTTTTTTACCTTGAAGAAAAAAAACATGCGATTTTTTCGGTTCACTTTTGAATGCATTTTTTTCTGGACAAATTTTTGACTGAATTCAGCTTATTTACCTATAAAATACTCATTAAAAGTGATTTCATCTCGATTGATCAATAAATAAAAATGTACCTCGATTTTTAATAAAATTTTCAAAATCGACGTTTCTCGACCAGAGAAGCACTTTTTGAAAATATTTTCACTATTTTCAAATATAACCGCTGAAACCATAGTTTTTGTACTTTTTGCTATAATTCAAGCAAATATAACGATATTCATTCAAAAAACTGTTAAAATTCAATTTTCAATAAGAAATCGTTGTCACGGATTTTTTTACCTTGAAGAAAAAAAACATGCGATTTTTTCGGTTCACTTTTGAATGCATTTTTTTCTGGACAAATTTTTGACTGAATTCAGCTTATTTACCTATAAAATACTCATTAAAAGTGATTTCATCTCGATTGATCAATAAATAAAAATGTACCTCGATTTTTAATAAAATTTTCAAAATCGACGTTTCTCGACCAGAGAAGCACTTTTTGAGAATTTTTTCACTATTTTCAAATATAACCGCCGAAACCATAGTTTTTGTACTTTTTGCTATAATTCAAGCAAATATAACGATATTCATTCAAAAAACTGTTAAAATTCAATTTTCAATAAGAAATCGTTGTCACGGATTTTTTTACCTTGAAGAAAAAAAACATGCGATTTTTTCGGTTCACTTTTGAATGCATTTTTTTCTGGACAAATTTTTGACTGAATTCAGCTTATTTACCTATAAAATACTCATGAAAAGTGATTTCATCTCGATTGATCAATAAATAAAAATGTACCTCGATTTTTAATAAAATTTTCAAAATCGACGTTTCTCGACCAGAGAAGCATTTTTTGAGAATTTTTTCAATATTTTCAAATATAACCGCTGAAACCATAGTTTTTGTACTTTTTGCTATAATTCAAGGAAATATAACGATATTCATTCAAAAAACTGCTAAAATTCAATTTTCAATAAGAAATCGTTGTCACGGATTTTTTTACCTTGAGAAAAAAAACATGCGATTTTTTCTGTTCACTTTTGAATGCATTTTTTTTCTGGACAAATTTTTGACTGAATTCAGCTTATTTACCTATAAAATACTCATTAAAAGTGGTTTCATCTCGATTGATCAATAAATAAAAATGTACCTCGATTTTTAATAAAATTTTCAAAATCGACGTTTCTCGACCAGAGAAGCATTTTTTGAGAATTTTTTCACTATTTTCAAATATAAATGCTGAAACCAAATTTTTTGTACTTTTTGCTTTAATTCAAGCAAATATAACGATATTCATTCAAAAAACTGTTAAAATTCAATTTTCAATAAGAAATCGTCACGGATTTTGTGTCTCGAAGAAAAAAAGCATGCGATTTTTTCGGTACAATTTTGAATGCATTTTTTTCTGGACAAATTTTTGACCGAATTTAGCTTAAATACATCAAATACTCATTAAAAGTGATTTCATCTCGATTGATCAATAAATAAAAATGTACCTCGATTTTTAATAAAATTTTCAAAATCGACGTTTCTCGACCAGAGAAGCATTTTTTGAGAATTTTTTCACTATTTTCAAATATAACCGCTGAAACCATAGTTTTTGTACTTTTTGCTATAATTCAAGCAAATATAACGATATTCATTCAAAAAACTGTTAAAATTCAATTTTCAATAAGAAATCGTCACGGATTTTGTCTCGAAGAAAAAAAGCATGCGATTTTTTCGGTACAATTTTGAATGCATTTTTTTCTGGACAAATTTTTGACTGAATTCAGCTTATTTACCTATAAAATACTCATTAAAAGTGATTTCATCTCGATTGATCAATAAATAAAAATGTACCTCGATTTTTAATAAAATTTTCAAAATCGACGTTTCTCGACCAGAGAAGCACTTTTTGAGAATTTTTTCACTATTTTCAAATATAACCGCTGAAACCATAGTTTTTGTACTTTTTGCTATAATTCAAGCAAATATAACGATATTCATTCAAAAAACTGTTAAAATTCAATTTTCAATAAGAAATCGTTGTCACGGATTTTTTTACCTTGAAGAAAAAAAACATGCGATTTTTTCGGTTCACTTTTGAATGCATTTTTTTCTGGACAAATTTTTGACTGAATTCAGCTTATTTACCTATAAAATACTCATTAAAAGTGGTTTCATCTCGATTGATCAATAAATAAAAATGTACCTCGATTTTTAATAAAATTTTCAAAATCGACGTTTCTCGACCAGAGAAGCACTTTTTGAGAATTTTTTCACTATTTTCAAATATAACCGCTGAAACCATAGTTTTTGTACTTTTTGCTATAATTCAAGCAAATATAACGATATTCATTCAAAAAACTGTTAAAATTCAATTTTCAATAAGAAATCGTTGTCACGGATTTTGTATCTTGAAGAAAAAAAGCATGCGATTTTTTCGGTACAATTTTGAATGCATTTTTTTCTGGACAAATTTTTGACCGAATATAGCTTATTTACCTATAAAATACTCATGAAAAGTGATTTCATCTCGATTGATCAATAAATAAAAATGTACCTCGATTTTTAATGAAATTTTCAAAATCGACGTTTCTCGACCAGAAAAGCACATTTTGAGTTTTATTTTCGCTATTTACAAATATAATCACTGAAACCATTAATTTTGTACTTTTCGCTTTAATTCAAGCAAATATAACGATATTCATTCAAAAAACTGTTAAAATTCAATTTTCAATAAGAAATCGTTGTCACGGATTTTTTTACCTTGAAGAAAAAAACATGCGATTTTTTCGGTTCACTTTTGAATGTATTTTTTTCTGGACAAATTTTTGACTGAATTCAGCTTATTTACCTATAAAATACTCATTAAAAGTGATTTCATCTCGATTGATCAATAAATAAAAATGTACCTCGATTTTTAATAAAATTTTCAAAATCGACGTTTCTCGACCAGAGAAGCACTTTTTGAGAATTTTTTCACTATTTTCAAATATAACCGCTGAAACCATAGTTTTTGTACTTTTTGCTATAATTCAAGCAAATATAACGATATTCATTCAAAAAACTGTTCAAATTCAATTTTCAATAAGAAATCGTTGTCACGGATTTTTTTACCTTGAAGAAAAAAAACATGCGATTTTTTCGGTTCACTTTTGAATGCATTTTTTTCTGGACAAATTTTTGACTGAATTCAGCTTATTTACCTATAAAATACTCATTAAAAGTGATTTCATCTCGATTGATCAATAAATAAAAATGTACCTCGATTTTTAATAAAATTTTCAAAATCGACGTTTCTCGACCAGAGAAGCACTTTTTGAAAATATTTTCACTATTTTCAAATATAACCGCTGAAACCATAGTTTTTGTACTTTTTGCTATAATTCAAGCAAATATAACGATATTCATTCAAAAAACTGTTAAAATTCAATTTTCAATAAGAAATCGTTGTCACGGATTTTTTTACCTTGAAGAAAAAAAACATGCGGTTTTTTCGGTTCACTTTTGAATGCATTTTTTTCTGGACAAATTTTTGACTGAATTCAGCTTATTTACCTATAAAATACTCATGAAAAGTGATTTCATCTCGATTGATCAATAAATAAAAATGTACCTCGATTTTTAATAAAATTTTCAAAATCGACGTTTCTCGACCAGAGAAGCATTTTTTGAGAATTTTTTCAATATTTTCAAATATAACCGCTGAAACCATAGTTTTTGTACTTTTTGCTATAATTCAAGGAAATATAACGATATTCATTCAAAAAACTGCTAAAATTCAATTTTCAATAAGAAATCGTTGTCACGGATTTTTTTACCTTGAGAAAAAAAACATGCGATTTTTTCGGTTCACTTTTGAATGCATTTTTTTTCTGGACAAATTTTTGACTGAATTCAGCTTATTTACCTATAAAATACTCATTAAAAGTGGTTTCATCTCGATTGATCAATAAATAAAAATGTACCTCGATTTTTAATAAAATTTTCAAAATCGACGTTTCTCGACCAGAGAAGCACTTTTTGAGAATTTTTTCACTATTTTCAAATATAACCGCTGAAACCATAGTTTTTGTACTTTTTGCTATAATTCAAGCAAATATAACGATATTCATTCAAAAAACTGTTAAAATTCAATTTTCAATAAGAAATCGTTGTCACGGATTTTTTTACCTTGAAAAAAAAAACATGCGATTTTTTCGGTTCACTTTTGAATGCATTTTTTTTCTGGACAAATTTTTGACTGAATTCAGCTTATTTACCTATAAAATACTCATTAAAAGTGGTTTCATCTCGATTGATCAATAAATAAAAATGTACCTCGATTTTTAATAAAATTTTCAAAATCGACGTTTCTCGACCAGAGAAGCATTTTTTGAGAATTTTTTCACTATTTTCAAATATAAATGCTGAAACCAAATTTTTTGTACTTTTTGCTTTAATTCAAGCAAATATAACGATATTCATTCAAAAAACTGTTAAAATTCAATTTTCAATAAGAAATCGTCACGGATTTTGTGTCTCGAAGAAAAAAAGAGTGCGATTTTTTCGGTACAATTTTGAATGCATTTTTTTCTGGACAAATTTTTGACCGAATTTAGCTTAAATACATCAAATACTCATTAAAATTGATTTCATCTCGATTGATCAATAAATAAAAATGTACCTCGATTTTTAATAAAATTTTCAAAATCGACGTTTCTCGACCAGAGAAGCATTTTTTGAGAATTTTTTCACTATTTTCAAATATAACCGCTGAAACCATAGTTTTTGTACTTTTTGCTATAATTCAAGCAAATATAACGATATTCATTCAAAAAACTGTTAAAATTCAATTTTCAATAAGAAATCGTCACGGATTTTGTCTCGAAGAAAAAAAGCATGCGATTTTTTCGGTACAATTTTGAATGCATTTTTTTCTGGACAAATTTTTGACTGAATTCAGCTTATTTACCTATAAAATACTCATTAAAAGTGATTTCATCTCGATTGATCAATAAATAAAAATGTACCTCGATTTTTAATAAAATTTTCAAAATCGACGTTTCTCGACCAGAGAAGCACTTTTTGAGAATTTTTTCACTATTTTCAAATATAACCGCTGAAACCATAGTTTTTGTACTTTTTGCTATAATTCAAGCAAATATAACGATATTCATTCAAAAAACTGTTAAAATTCAATTTTCAATAAGAAATCGTTGTCACGGATTTTTTTACCTTGAAAAAAAAAACATGCGATTTTTTCGGTTCACTTTTGAATGCATTTTTTTTCTGGACAAATTTTTGACTGAATTCAGCTTATTTACCTATAAAATACTCATTAAAAGTGGTTTCATCTCGATTGATCAATAAATAAAAATGTACCTCGATTTTTAATAAAATTTTCAAAATCGACGTTTCTCGACCAGAGAAGCACTTTTTGAGAATTTTTTCACTATTTTCAAATATAAATGCTGAAACCAAATTTTTTGTACTTTTTGCTTTAATTCAAGCAAATATAACGATATTCATTCAAAAAACTGTTAAAATTCAATTTTCAATAAGAAATCGTTGTCACGGATTTTTTTACCTTGAGAAAAAAAACATGCGATTTTTTCGGTTCACTTTTGAATGCATTTTTTTTTGGACAAATTTTTGACTGAATTCAGCTTATTTACCTATAAAATACTCATGAAAAGTGATTTCATCTCGATTGATCAATAAATAAAAATGTACCTCGATTTTTAATAAAATTTTCAAAATCGACGTTTCTCGACCAGAGAAGCATTTTTTGAGAATTTTTTCACTATTTTCAAATATAACCGCTGAAACCATAGTTTTTGTACTTTTTGCTATAATTCAAGCAAATATAACGATATTCATTCAAAAAACTGTTAAAATTCAATTTTCAATAAGAAATCGTTGTCACGGATTTTTTTACCTTGAAGAAAAAAACATGCGATTTTTTCGGTTCACTTTTGAATGCATTTTTTTCTGGACAAATTTTTGACTGAATTCAGCTTATTTACCTATAAAATACTCATTAAAAGTGATTTCATCTCGATTGATCAATAAATAAAAATGTACCTCGATTTTTAATAAAATTTTCAAAATCGACGTTTCTCGACCAGAGAAGCACTTTTTGAAAATTTTTTCGCTATTTACAAATATAATCACTGAAACCATTAATTTTGTACTTTTCGCTTTAATTCAAGCAAATATAACGATATTCATTCAAAAAACTGTTAAAATTCAATTTTCAATAAGAAATCGTTGTCACGGATTTTTTTACCTTGAAGAAAAAAAACATGCGATTTTTTCGGTTCACTTTTGAATGCATTTTTTTCTGGACAAATTTTCAACTGAATTCAGCTTATTTACCTATAAAATACTCATTAAAAGTGATTTCATCTCGATTGATCAATAAATAAAAATGTACCTCGATTTTTAATAAAATTTTCAAAATCGACGTTTCTCGACCAGAGAAGCACTTTTTGAGAATTTTTCACTATTTTCAAATATAACCGCTGAAACCATAGTTTTTGTACTTTTTGCTATAATTCAAGCAAATATAACGATATTCATTCAAAAAACGGTTAAAATTCAATTTTCAATAAGAAATCGTCACGGATTTTGTGTCTCGAAGAAAAAAAGCATGCGATTTTTTCGGTACAATTTTGAATGCATTTTTTTCTGGACAAATTTTTGGCCGAATTTAGCTTAAATACATCAAATACTCATTAAAAGTGATTTCATCTCGATTGATCAATAAATAAAAATGTACCTCGATTTTTAATAAAATTTTCAAAATCGACGTTTCTCGACCAGAGAAGCGCTTTTTGAGAATTTTTTCACTATTTTCAAATATAACCGCTGAAACCATAGTTTTTGTACTTTTTGCTTTAATTCAAGCAAATAAAACGATATTCATTCAAAAAACTGTTAAAATTCAATTTTCAATAAGAAATCGTTGTCACGGATTTTTTTACCTTGAAGAAAAAAAAAACATGCGATTTTTTCGGTTCACTTTTGAATGCATTTTTTTCTGGACAAATTTTTAACTGAATTCAGCTTATTTACCTATAAAATACTCATTAAAAGTGATTTCATCTCGATTGATCAATAAATAAAAATGTACCTCGATTTTTAATAAAATTTTCAAAATCGACGTTTCTCGACCAGAGAAGCACTTTTTGAGAATTTTTTCACTATTTTCAAATATAACCGCTGAAACCATAGTTTTTGTACTTTTTGCTATAATTCAAGCAAATATAACGATATTCATTCAAAAAACTGTTAAAATTCAATTTTCAATAAGAAATCGTTGTCACGGATTCTTTTACCTTGAGAAAAAAAACATGCAATTTTTTCGGTTCACTTTTGAATGCATTTTTTTTCTGGACAAATCTTTGACTGAATTCAGCTTATTTACCTATAAAATACTCATTAAAAGTGATTTCATCTCGATTGATCAATAAATAAAAATGTACCTCGATTTTTAATGAAATTTTCAAAATCGACGTTTCTCGACCAGAAAAGCACATTTTGAGTTTTATTTTCGCTATTTACAAATATAATCACTGAAACCATTAATTTTGTACTTTTCGCTTTAATTCAAGCAAATATAACGATATTCATTCAAAAAACTGTTAAAATTCAATTTTCAATAAGAAATCGTTGTCACGGATTTTTTTACCTCGAATAAAAAAAACATGCGATTTTTTCGGTTCACTTTTGAAAGCATTTTTTTCTGGACAAATTTTTGACTGAATTCAGCTTATTTACCTATAAAATACTCATTAAAAGTGATTTCATCTCGATTGATCAATAAATAAAAATGTACCTCGATTTTTAATAAAATTTTCAAAATCGACGTTTCTCGACCAGAGAAGCACTTTTTGAGAATTTTTTCACTACTTCCAAATATAACCGCTGAAACCATAGTTTTTGTACTTTTTGCTATAATTCAAGCAAATATAACGATATTCATTCAAAAAACTGTTAAAATTCAATTTTCAATAAGAAATCGTTGTCACGGATTTTTTTACCTTGAAGAAAAAAACATGCGATTTTTTCGGTTCACTTTTGAATGCATTTTTTTCTGGACAAATTTTTGACTGAATTCAGCTTATTTACCTATAAAATACTCATTAAAAGTGATTTCATCTCGATTGATCAATAAATAAAAATGTACCTCGATTTTTAATAAAATTTTCAAAATCGACGTTTCTCGACCAGAGAAGCATTTTTTGAGAATTTTTTCACTATTTTCAAATATAACCGCTGAAACCATAGTTTTTGTACTTTTTGCTATAATTCAAGCAAATATAACGATATTCATTCAAAAAACTGTTAAAATTCAATTTTCAATAAGAAATCGTTGTCACGGATTTTTTTACCTTGAAGAAAAAAACATGCGATTTTTTCGGTTCACTTTTGAATGCATTTTTTTCTGGACAAATTTTTGACTGAATTCAGCTTATTTACCTATAAAATACTCATTAAAAGTGATTTCATCTCGATTGATCAATAAATAAAAATGTACCTCGATTTTTAATAAAATTTTCAAAATCGACGTTTCTCGACCAGAGAAGCACTTTTTGAAAATTTTTTCGCTATTTACAAATATAATCACTGAAACCATTAATTTTGTACTTTTCGCTTTAATTCAAGCAAATATAACGATATTCATTCAAAAAACTGTTAAAATTCAATTTTCAATAAGAAATCGTTGTCACGGATTTTTTTACCTTGAAGAAAAAAAACATGCGATTTTTTCGGTTCACTTTTGAATGCATTTTTTTCTGGACAAATTTTCAACTGAATTCAGCTTATTTACCTATAAAATACTCATTAAAAGTGATTTCATCTCGATTGATCAATAAATAAAAATGTACCTCGATTTTTAATAAAATTTTCAAAATCGACGTTTCTCGACCAGAGAAGCACTTTTTGAGAATTTTTCACTATTTTCAAATATAACCGCTGAAACCATAGTTTTTGTACTTTTTGCTATAATTCAAGCAAATATAACGATATTCATTCAAAAAACGGTTAAAATTCAATTTTCAATAAGAAATCGTCACGGATTTTGTGTCTCGAAGAAAAAAAGCATGCGATTTTTTCGGTACAATTTTGAATGCATTTTTTTCTGGACAAATTTTTGGCCGAATTTAGCTTAAATACATCAAATACTCATTAAAAGTGATTTCATCTCGATTGATCAATAAATAAAAATGTACCTCGATTTTTAATAAAATTTTCAAAATCGACGTTTCTCGACCAGAGAAGCGCTTTTTGAGAATTTTTTCACTATTTTCAAATATAACCGCTGAAACCATAGTTTTTGTACTTTTTGCTTTAATTCAAGCAAATAAAACGATATTCATTCAAAAAACTGTTAAAATTCAATTTTCAATAAGAAATCGTTGTCACGGATTTTTTTACCTTGAAGAAAAAAAAAACATGCGATTTTTTCGGTTCACTTTTGAATGCATTTTTTTCTGGACAAATTTTTAACTGAATTCAGCTTATTTACCTATAAAATACTCATTAAAAGTGATTTCATCTCGATTGATCAATAAATAAAAATGTACCTCGATTTTTAATAAAATTTTCAAAATCGACGTTTCTCGACCAGAGAAGCACTTTTTGAGAATTTTTTCACTATTTTCAAATATAACCGCTGAAACCATAGTTTTTGTACTTTTTGCTATAATTCAAGCAAATATAACGATATTCATTCAAAAAACTGTTAAAATTCAATTTTCAATAAGAAATCGTTGTCACGGATTCTTTTACCTTGAGAAAAAAAACATGCAATTTTTTCGGTTCACTTTTGAATGCATTTTTTTTCTGGACAAATCTTTGACTGAATTCAGCTTATTTACCTATAAAATACTCATTAAAAGTGATTTCATCTCGATTGATCAATAAATAAAAATGTACCTCGATTTTTAATGAAATTTTCAAAATCGACGTTTCTCGACCAGAAAAGCACATTTTGAGTTTTATTTTCGCTATTTACAAATATAATCACTGAAACCATTAATTTTGTACTTTTCGCTTTAATTCAAGCAAATATAACGATATTCATTCAAAAAACTGTTAAAATTCAATTTTCAATAAGAAATCGTTGTCACGGATTTTTTTACCTCGAATAAAAAAAACATGCGATTTTTTCGGTTCACTTTTGAAAGCATTTTTTTCTGGACAAATTTTTGACTGAATTCAGCTTATTTACCTATAAAATACTCATTAAAAGTGATTTCATCTCGATTGATCAATAAATAAAAATGTACCTCGATTTTTAATAAAATTTTCAAAATCGACGTTTCTCGACCAGAGAAGCACTTTTTGAGAATTTTTTCACTACTTCCAAATATAACCGCTGAAACCATAGTTTTTGTACTTTTTGCTATAATTCAAGCAAATATAACGATATTCATTCAAAAAACTGTTAAAATTCAATTTTCAATAAGAAATCTCTGTCACGGATTTTTTTACCTTGACAAAAAAAACATGCGATTTTTTCGGTTCACTTTTGAATGCATTTTTTTTCTGGACAAATTTTTGAATGAATTCAGCTTATTTACCTATAAAATACTCATTAAAAGTGATTTCATCTCGATTGATCAATAAATAAAAATGTACCTCGATTTTTAATAAAATTTTCAAAATCGACGTTTCTCGACCTGAGAAGCACTTTTTGAGAATTTTTTCACTATTTTCAAATATAAATGCTGAAACCAAATTTTTTGTACTTTTTGCTTTAATTCAAGCAAATATAACGATATTCATTCAAAAAACTGTTAAAATTCAATTTTCAATAAGAAATCGTCACGGATTTTGTGTCTCGAAGAAAAAAAGCATGCGATTTTTTCGGTACAATTTTGAATGCATTTTTTTCTGGACAAATTTTTGACCGAATTTAGCTTAAATACATAAAATACTCATTAAAAGTGATTTCATCTCGATTGATCAATAAATAAAAATGTACCTCGATTTTTAATAAAATTTTCAAAATCGACGTTTCTCGACCAGAGAAGCACTTTTTGAGAATTTTTTCACTATTTTCAAATATAACCGCTTAAACCATAGTTTTTGTACTTTTTGCTTTAATTCAAGCAAATGTAACCATATTCATTCAAAAAACTGTTCAAATTCAATTTTCAATAAGAAATCGTTGTCACGGATTTTTTTACCTTGAAGAAAAAAAACATGCGATTTTTTCGGTTCACTTTTGAATGCATTTTTTTCTGGACAAATTTTTGACTGAATTCAGCTTATTTACCTATAAAATACTCATTAAAAGTGATTTCATCTCGATTGATCAATAAATAAAAATGTACCTCGATTTTTTATAACATTTTCAAAATCGACGTTTCTCGACCAGAGAAGCACTTTTTGAGAATTTTTTCACTATTTTCAAATATAACCGCTGAAACCATAGTTTTTGTACTTTTTGCTTTAATTCAAGCAAATATAACGATATTCATTCAAAAAACTGTTAAAATTCAATTTTCAATAAGAAATCGTCACGGATTTTGTGTCTTGAAGAAAAAAAAGCATGCGATTTTTTCGGTACAAATTTTGAATGCATTTTTTTCTGGACAAATTTTTGACCGAATTTATTTTTTGGGCTTCCGTAGCGCAATGGTTAGCGCGTTCGGCTGTTAACCGAAAGGTTGGTGGTACGAACCCACCCGGGAGCGGTGTTGTGAAGTCTCAAATGTAACGTAAAAAGCCAAAAATTTTCCACAATACGTGACAACCATTTAATTTCTGAGCTCCCGTGGCTCAATGGTTATCGCGTTCGGCTCTTAACCAATAGGTTGGTGGTTCGAGCCCACCCGGGAGCGGTGTTGTGGGATCTCAAATGTAACGTAAAAAGCCAAAGTTTTTCCACATTACCTGACAACCATTTAATTTCTGAGATTCCGTGGCTCAATGGTTATCGCGTTCGGCTGTTAACCAATAGGTTGGTGGTTCGAGCCCACCCGGGAGTGGTGTTGTGAGATCTCAAATGTAACGTAAAAAGCCAAAGTTTTTCCACAATACCTGACGACCATTTAATTTTTGGGCTTCCGTGGCGCAATGGTTAGCGCGTTCGGCTGTTAACTGAAAGTTTGGTGGTTCGAGCCCACCCGGGAGAGGTGTTGTGGAGTCTCAGATGTAGCATAAAAAGTCAAAACTTTTCCACAATACGTGACAACCATTTAATTTCTGAGCTCCCGTGGCTCAATGGTTATCGCGTTCGGCTGTTAACCAATAGGTTGGTGGTTCGAGCCCACCCGGGAGCGGTGTTGTGGGATCTCAAATGTAACGTAAAAAGCCAAAGTTTTTCCACAATACCTGACAACCATTTAATTTCTGAGATTCCGTGGCTCAATGGTTAGCGCGTTCGGCTGTAAACCAAAAGGTTGGTGGTTCAAGCCCACCCGGAAGCGGTGTTATGGGATCTCAAATGTAAGGTAAAAAGTCAGAGTTTTTCCACAATAGCTGAAGACTATTTCATTTCTGAGCTTCTTTGGCTCCATGGTTAGCGCGTTCGGATGTTAACCGAAAGGTTGGTGGTTCGAGCCCACCCGGGAGAGGTGTTGTGGAGTCTCAGATGTAGCGTAAAAAGCCAAAGTTTTTCCACAATACGTGACAAACATTTAATTTATGAGCTACCTTGGCTCAATGGTTATCGCGTTCGGCTGTTAAACGAAAGGTTGGTGGTTCAAGCCCACCCGGGAGCGGTGTTGTGAAGTCTCAAATGTAACGTAAAAAGCCAAAGCTTTTCCACAATACCTGACGACCACTTATTTTTTGGGCTTCCGTGGCGCAATGGTTAGCGCGTTCGGCTGTTAACCGAAAGGTTGGTGGTTCGAGACCACCCGGGAGAGGTGTTGTGGAGTCTCAGATGTAGCATAAAAAGTCAAAACTTTTCCACAATACGTGACAACCATTTAATTTCTGAGCTCCAGTGGCTCAATGGTTATCGCGTTCGGCTGTTAACCAATAGGTTGGTGGTTCGAGCCCACACGGGAGCGGTGTTATGGGATCTCAAATGAAACGTAAAAAGTCAGAGTTTTCCCACTATACCTGACGACCATTTATTTTTTGGGCTTCCGTAGCGCAATGGTTAGCGCGTTCGGCTGTTAACCGAAAGGTTGGTGGTTCGAGCCCACCCGGGAGCGGTGTTTTGAAGTCTCAAATGTAACGTAAAAAGCCAAACATTTTCCACAATACGTGACAACCATTTAATTTCTGAGCTCCCGTGGCTCAATGGTTATCGCGTTCGGCTGTTAACCAATAGGTTGGTGGTTCGAGCCCACACGGGAGCGGTGTTATGGAATCTCAAATGAAACGTAAAAAGTCAGAGTTTTTCCACAATAGCTGAAGACTATTTCATTTCTGAGCTTCTTTGGCTCCATGGTTAGCGCGTTCGGATGTTAACCGAAAGGTTGGTGGTTCGAGCCCACCCGGAAGAGGTGTTGTGGAGTCTCAGATGTAGCGTAAAAAGTCAATACTTTTCCACAATACGTGACAACCATTTAATTTCTGAGCTCCCGTGGCTCAATGGTTATCGCGTTCGGCTGTTAACCAATAGGTTGGTGGTTCGAGCCCACACGTAAGCGGTGTTATGGGATCTCAAATGAAACGTAAAAAGTCAGAGTTTTTCCACAATAGCTGAAGACTATTTCATTTCTGAGCTTCCGTGGCTCAATGGTTAGCGCGCTAGGCTGTTAACCAATAGATTGGTGGTTCGAGCCCACCCGGTAGCGGTGTTATGGGATCTCAAATGTAACGTAAAAGTCAGAGTTTTTCCACAATACCTGACGAACATTTAATTTTTGGGCTTCCGTGGCGCATTTTTTAGCGCGTTCAGCTGTTAACCGAAAGGTTGGTGGTTCGAGCCCACCCGCGAGAGGTGTTGTGGGGTCTCAGATGTAGCGTGAAAAGTCAAAACTTTTCCACAATACGTGACAACCATTTAATTTCTGAGCTCCAGTGGCTCAATGGTTATCGCGTTCGGCTGTTAACCAATAGGTTGGTGGTTCGAGCCCACACGGGAGCGGTGTTATGGGATCTCAAATGAAACGTAAAAAGTCAGAGTTTTCCCACTATACCTGACGACCATTTATTTTTTGGGCTTCCGTAGCGCAATGGTTAGCGCGTTCGGCTGTTAACCGAAAGGTTGGTGGTTCGAGCCCACCCGGGAGCGGTGTTTTGAAGTCTCAAATGTAACGTAAAAAGCCAAACATTTTCCACAATACGTGACAACCATTTAATTTCTGAGCTCCCGTGGCTCAATGGTTATCGCGTTCGGCTGTTAACCAATAGGTTGGTGGTTCGAGCCCACATGGGAGCGGTGTTATGGGATCTCAAATGAAACGTAAAAAGTCAGAGTTTTTCCACAATAGCTGAAGACTATTTCATTTCTGAGCTTCTTTGGCTCCATGGTTAGCGCGTTCGGATGTTAACCGAAAGGTTGGTGGTTCGAGCCCACCCGGAAGAGGTGTTGTGGAGTCTCAGATGTAGCGTAAAAAGTCAATACTTTTCCACAATACGTGACAACCATTTAATTTCTGAGCTCCCGTGGCTCAATGGTTATCGCGTTCGGCTGTTAACCAATAGGTTGGTGGTTCGAGCCCACACGTAAGCGGTGTTATGGGATCTCAAATGAAACGTAAAAAGTCAGAGTTTTTCCACAAAAGCTGAAGACTATTTCATTTCTGAGCTTCCGTGGCTCAATGGTTAGCGCGCTAGGCTGTTAACCAATAGATTGGTGGTTCGAGCCCACCCGGTAGCGGTGTTATGGGATCTCAAATGTAACGTAAAAGTCAGAGTTTTTCCACAATACCTGACGAACATTTAATTTTTGGGCTTCCGTGGCGCATTTTTTAGCGCGTTCAGCTGTTAACCGAAAGGTTGGTGGTTCGAGCCCACCCGCGAGAGGTGTTGTGGGGTCTCAGATGTAGCGTGAAAAGTCAAAACTTTTCCACAATACGTGACAACCATTTAATTTCTGAGCTCCAGTGGCTCAATGGTTATCGCGTTCGGCTGTTAACCAATAGGTTGGTGGTTCGAGCCCACACGGGAGCGGTGTTATGGGATCTCAAATGAAACGTAAAAAGTCAGAGTTTTCCCACTATACCTGACGACCATTTATTTTTTGGGCTTCCGTAGCGCAATGGTTAGCGCGTTCGGCTGTTAACCGAAAGGTTGGTGGTTCGAGCCCACCCGGGAGCGGTGTTTTGAAGTCTCAAATGTAACGTAAAAAGCCAAACATTTTCCACAATACGTGACAACCATTTAATTTCTGAGCTCCCGTGGCTCAATGGTTATCGCGTTCGGCTGTTAACCAATAGGTTGGTGGTTCGAGCCCACACGGGAGCGGTGTTATGGGATCTCAAATGAAACGTAAAAAGTCAGAGTTTTTCCACAATAGCTGAAGACTATTTCATTTCTGAACTTCTTTGGCTCCATGGTTAGCGCGTTCGGATGTTAACCGAAAGGTTGGTGGTTCGAGCCCACCCGGGAGAGGTGTTGTGGAGTCTCAGATGTAGCGTAAAAAGCCAAAGTTTTTCCACAATACGTGACAAACATTTAATTTATGAGCTACCTTGGCTCAATGGTTATCGCGTTCGGCTGTTAACCAATAGGTTGGTGGTTCGAGCCCACCCGGGAGTGGTGTTGTGGGATCTCAAATGTAACGTAAAATGTCAGAGTTTTTCCACAATACCTGACAACCATTTAATTTCTGAGATTCCGTGGCTCAATGGTTAGCGCGTTCGGCTGTTAAACGAAAGGTTGGTGGTTCAAGCCCACCCGGGAGCGGTGTTGTGAAGTCTCAAATGTAACGTAAAAAGCCAAAGCTTTTCCACAATACCTGACGACCACTTATTTTTTGGGCTTCCGTGGCGCAATGGTTAGCGCGTTCGGCTGTTAACCGAAAGGTTGGTGGTTCGAGACCACCCGGGAGAGGTGTTGTGGAGTCTCAGATGTAGCATAAAAAGTCAAAACTTTTCCACAATACGTGACAACCATTTAATTTCTGAGCTCCAGTGGCTCAATGGTTATCGCGTTCGGCTGTTAACCAATAGGTTGGTGGTTCGAGCCCACACGGGAGCGGTGTTATGGGATCTCAAATGAAACGTAAAAAGTCAGAGTTTTCCCACTATACCTGACGACCATTTATTTTTTGGGCTTCCGTAGCGCAATGGTTAGCGCGTTCGGCTGTTAACCGAAAGGTTGGTGGTTCGAGCCCACCCGGGAGCGGTGTTTTGAAGTCTCAAATGTAACGTAAAAAGCCAAACATTTTCCACAATACGTGACAACCATTTAATTTCTGAGCTCCCGTGGCTCAATGGTTATCGCGTTCGGCTGTTAACCAATAGGTTGGTGGTTCGAGCCCACATGGGAGCGGTGTTATGGGATCTCAAATGAAACGTAAAAAGTCAGAGTTTTTCCACAATAGCTGAAGACTATTTCATTTCTGAGCTTCTTTGGCTCCATGGTTAGCGCGTTCGGATGTTAACCGAAAGGTTGGTGGTTCGAGCCCACCCGGAAGAGGTGTTGTGGAGTCTCAGATGTAGCGTAAAAAGTCAATACTTTTCCACAATACGTGACAACCATTTAATTTCTGAGCTCCCGTGGCTCAATGGTTATCGCGTTCGGCTGTTAACCAATAGGTTGGTGGTTCGAGCCCACACGTAAGCGGTGTTATGGGATCTCAAATGAAACGTAAAAAGTCAGAGTTTTTCCACAATAGCTGAAGACTATTTCATTTCTGAGCTTCCGTGGCTCAATGGTTAGCGCGCTAGGCTGTTAACCAATAGATTGGTGGTTCGAGCCCACCCGGTAGCGGTGTTATGGGATCTCAAATGTAACGTAAAAGTCAGAGTTTTCCACAATACCTGACGAACATTTAATTTTTGGGCTTCCGTGGCGCATTTTTTAGCGCGTTCAGCTGTTAACCGAAAGGTTGGTGGTTCGAGCCCACCCGCGAGAGGTGTTGTGGGGTCTCAGATGTAGCGTGAAAAGTCATAACTTTTCCACAATACCTGACAACCATTTAATTTCTGAGCTTCCGTGGCTCAATGGTTAGCGCGTTCGGCTGTTAACCAATAGGTTGGTGGTTCGAGCCCACCCGGTAGCGGTGTTATGGGATCTCAAATGTAACGTAAAAAGTCAGAGTTTTTCCACAATACCTGACGACCATTTATTGTTTGGGCTTCCGTGGCGCAATGGTTAGCGCGTGCGGCTGTTAACCGAAAGGTTGGTGGTTCGAGCCCACCCGGGAGCGGAGTTATGGGATCTAAAATGTAACGTAAAAAGTCAAAACTTTTCCACAATACCTGACAACCATTCAATTTCTGAGCATCCGTGGCTCAATGGTTAGCGCGTTCGGCTGTTAACCAATAGGTTGGTGGTTCGAGCCCACCCGGGAGCGGTGTTGTGAAGTCTCAAATGTAACGTAAAAAGGCAAAGTTTTTCCACAATACCTGACGAACATTTATTTTTTGGGCTTCCGTGGCGCAATGGATAGCGCGTTCGGCTGCTAACCGAAAGGTTGGTGGTTCGAGCCACACGGGAGCGGTGTTATGGGATCTCAAATGTAACGTAAAAAGTCAGAGTTTTTCCACAATACCTGACGAACATTTAATTTTTGGGCTTCCGTGGCGCAATGGTTAGTGCGTTCGGCTGTTAACCGAAAGATCGGTGGTTCGAGCCCACCCGGGAGCGGTATTGTGAATTCTCAAATGTAACGTAAAAAGGCAAAGTTTTTCCACAATACCTGACGAACATTTATTTTTCGGGCTTCCGTGGCGCAATGGATTGCGCGTTCGGCTGTTATCCGAAAGGTTGGTGGTTCGAGCCCACACGGGAGCGGTGTTATGGGATCTCAAATGTAACGTAAAAAGTCAGAGTTTTTCCACAATACCTAACGAACATTCAATTTTTGGGCTTCCGTGGCGCAATGGTTAGCGCATTCAGCTGTTAACCGAAAGGTTGATTGTTCGAGCCCACCCGGAAGCGGTGTTATGGGATCTCAAGTGTAACGTAAAAAGACAGAGTTTTTCCACAATACCTGACAACCATTCAATTTCTGAGCTTCCGTGGCTGAATGGTTAGCGCGTTCGGCTGTTATCCAATAGGTTGGTGGTTCGAGCCCACCCGGGAGCGGTGTTATGGGATCTCAAATGTAACGTAAAAAGTCAGAGTTTTTCCACAATACCTGACGAACATTTAATTTTTGTGCTTCCGTGGCGCAATGGTTAGCGCGTTCAGCTGTTAACCGAAAGGTTGGTGGTTCGAGCCCACCCGGGAGAGGTGTTGTGGGGTCTCAAATGTAACGTGAAAAGTCAGAGTTTTTCCACAATACCTGACGAACATTTATTTTTTGGGCTTCCGTGGCGCAATGGATAGCGCGTTCGGCTGTTAAACGAAAGGTTGGTGGTTCGAGCCCACCCGGGAGCGGTGTTATGGGATCTCAAATATAACGTAAAAAGTCAGAGTTTTTCCACAATACCTAACGAACATTTATTTTTTGGGCTTCCGTGGCGCAATGGATTGCGCGTTCGGCTGTTAACCGAAAGGTTGGTGGTTCGAGCCCACACGGGAGCGGTGTTATGGGATCTCAAATGTAACGTAAAAAGTCAGAGTTTTTCCACAATACCTAACGAACATTTAATTTTTGGGCTTCCGTGGCGCAATGGTTAGCGCATTCAGCTGTTAACCGAAAGGTTGGTTGTTCGAGCCCACCCGGAAGCGGTGTTATGGGATCTCAAGTGTAACGTAAAAAGTCAGAGTTTTTCCACAATACCTGACAACCATTCAATTTCTGAGCTTCCGTGGCTCAATGGTTAGCGCGTTCGGCTGTTATCCAATAGGTTGGTGGTTCGAGCCCACCCGGGAGCGGTGTTATGGGATCTCAAATGTAACGTAAAAAGTCAGAGTTTTTCCACAACACCTGACGAACATTTAATGTATGGGCTTCCTTGGCGCAATGGTTAGCGCGTTCAGCTGTTAACCGAAAGGTTGGTGGTTCGAGCCCACCCGGGAGAGTTGTTGTGGGGTCTCAAATGTAACGTAAAAAGTCAGAGTTTTTCCACAATACCTGACGAACATTTAATTTTTGGGCTTCCGTGACGCATTTTTTAGCGCGTTTAGCTGTTAACCGAAAGGTTGGTGGTTCGAGCCCACCCGGGAGAGGTGTTGTGGGGTCTCAGATGTAGCGTGAAAAGTAATAACTTTTCCACAATACCTGACAACCATTTAATTTCTGAGCTTCCGTGGCTCAATGGTTAGCGCACTAGGCTGATAACCAATAGATTGGTGGTTCGAGCCCACCCGGAAGCGGTGTTATGGGATCTCAAGTGTAACGTAAAAAGTCAGAGTTTTTCCACAATACCTGACAAGCATTCAATTTCTGAGCTTCCGTGGCTCAATGGTTAGCGCGTTCGGCTGTTATCCAATAGGTTGGTGGTTCGAGCCCACCCGGGAGCGGTGTTATGGGATCTCAAATGTAACGTAAAAAGTCAGATCTTTTCCACAATACCTGACGAACATTTAATTTTTGGGCTTCCGTGGCGCATTTTTTAGCGCGTTCAGCTGTTAACCGAAAGGTTGGTGGTTCGAGCCCACCCGGGAGAGGTGTTGTGGGGTCTCAGATGTAGCGTGAAAAGTCATAACTTTTCCACAATACCTGACAACCATTTAATTTCTGAGCTTCCGTGGCTCAATGGTTAGCGCGCTAGGCTGTTAACCAATAGATTGGTGGTTCGAGCCCACCCGGTAGCGGTGTTATGGGATCTCAAATGTAACGTAAAAGTCAGAGTTTTTCCACAATACCTGACGAACATTTAATTTTTGGGCTTCCGTGGCGCAATGGTTAGTGCGTTCGGCTGTTAACCGAAAGGTTGGTGGTTCGAGCCACACGGGAGCGGTGTTATGGGATCTCAAATGTAACGTAAAAAGGCAAAGTTTTCCACAATACCTGACGAACATTTATTTTTCGGGCTTCCGTGGCGCAATGGATAGCGCGTTCGGCTGTTAACCGAAAGGTTGGTGGTTCGAGCCCACACGGGAGCGGTGTTATGGGATCTCAAATGTAACGTAAAAAGTCAGATCTTTTCCACAATACCTAACGAACATTCAATTTTTGGGCTTCCGTGGCGCAATGGTTAGCGCATTCAGCTGTTAACCGAAAGGTTGATTGTTCGAGCCCACCCGGAAGCGGTGTTATGGGATCTCAAGTGTAACGTAAAAAGTCAGAGTTTTTCCACAATACCTGACAACCATTCAATTTCTGAGCTTCCGTGGCTCAATGGTTAGCGCGTTCGGCTGTTATCCAATAGGTTGGTGGTTCGAGCCCACCCGGGAGCGGTGTTATGGGATCTCAAATGTAACGTAAAAAGTCAGAGTTTTTCCACAATACCTGACGAACATTTAATTTTTGTGCTTCCGTGGCGCAATGGTTAGCGCGTTCAGCTGTTAACCGAAAGGTTGGTGGTTCGAGCCCACCCGGGAGAGGTGTTGTGGGGTCTCAAATGTAACGTGAAAAGTCAGAGTTTTTCCACAATACCTGACGAACATTTAATTTTTGGGCTTCCGTGGCGCATTTTTTAGCGCGTTCAGCTGTTAACCGAAAGGTTGGTGGTTCGAGCCCACCCGCGAGAGGTGTTGTGGGGTCTCAGATGTAGCGTGAAAAGTCATAACTTTTCCACAATACCTGACAACCATTTAATTTCTGAGCTTCCGTGGCTCAATGGTTAGCGCGTTCGGCTGTTAACCAATAGGTTGGTGGTTCAAGCCCACCCGGTAGCGGTGTTATGGGATCTCAAATGTTACGTAAAAAGTCAGAGTTTTTCCACAATACCTGACGACCATTTATTGTTTGGGCTTCCGTGGCGCAATGGTTAGCGCGTGCGGCTGTTAACCGAAAGATTGGTGGTTCGAGCCCACCCGGGAGCGGAGTTATGGGATCTAAAATGTAACGTAAAAAGTCAGAGTTTTTCCACAATACCTGACAACCATTCAATTTCTGAGCATCCGTGGCTCAATGGTTAGCGCGTTCGGCTGTTAACCAATAGGTTGGTGGTTCGAGCCCACCCGGGAGCGGTGTTGTGAAGTCTCAAATGTAACGTAAAAAGTCAGAGTTTTTCCACAATACCTGACGAACATTTAATTTTTGGGCTTCCGTGACGCATTTTTTAGCGCGTTTAGCTGTTAACCGAAAGGTTGGTGGTTCGAGCCCACCCGGGAGAGGTGTTGTGGGGTCTCAGATGTAGCGTGAAAAGTAATAACTTTTCCACAATACCTGACAACCATTTAATTTCTGAGCTTCCGTGGCTCAATGGTTAGCGCACTAGGCTGATAACCAATAGATTGGTGGTTCGAGCCCACCCGGAAGCGGTGTTATGGGATCTCAAGTGTAACGTAAAAAGTCAGAGTTTTTCCACAATACCTGACAAGCATTCAATTTCTGAGCTTCCGTGGCTCAATGGTTAGCGCGTTCGGCTGTTATCCAATAGGTTGGTGGTTCGAGCCCACCCGGGAGCGGTGTTATGGGATCTCAAATGTAACGTAAAAAGTCAGATCTTTTCCACAATACCTGACGAACATTTAATTTTTGGGCTTCCGTGGCGCATTTTTTAGCGCGTTCAGCTGTTAACCGAAAGGTTGGTGGTTCGAGCCCACCCGGGAGAGGTGTTGTGGGGTCTCAGATGTAGCGTGAAAAGTCATAACTTTTCCACAATACCTGACAACCATTTAATTTCTGAGCTTCCGTGGCTCAATGGTTAGCGCGCTAGGCTGTTAACCAATAGATTGGTGGTTCGAGCCCACCCGGTAGCGGTGTTATGGGATCTCAAATGTAACGTAAAAGTCAGAGTTTTTCCACAATACCTGACGAACATTTAATTTTTGGGCTTCCGTGGCGCAATGGTTAGTGCGTTCGGCTGTTAACCGAAAGGTTGGTGGTTCGAGCCACACGGGAGCGGTGTTATGGGATCTCAAATGTAACGTAAAAAGGCAAAGTTTTCCACAATACCTGACGAACATTTATTTTTCGGGCTTCCGTGGCGCAATGGATAGCGCGTTCGGCTGTTAATCGAAAGGTTGGTGGTTCGAGCCCACACGGGAGCGGTGTTATGGGATCTAAATGTAACGTAAAAAGTCAGAGTTTTTCCACAATATATAACGAACATTTATTTTTTGGGCTTCCGTGGCGCAATGGATTGCGCGTTCGGCTGTTAACCGAAAGGTTGGTGGTTCGAGCCCACACGGGAGCGGTGTTATGGGATCTCAAATGTAACGTAAAAAGTCAGATCTTTTCCACAATACCTAACGAACATTCAATTTTTGGGCTTCCGTGGCGCAATGGTTAGCGCATTCAGCTGTTAACCGAAAGGTTGATTGTTCGAGCCCACCCGGAAGCGGTGTTATGGGATCTCAAGTGTAACGTAAAAAGTCAGAGTTTTTCCACAATACCTGACAACCATTCAATTTCTGAGCTTCCGTGGCTCAATGGTTAGCGCGTTCGGCTGTTATCCAATAGGTTGGTGGTTCGAGCCCACCCGGGAGCGGTGTTATGGGATCTCAAATGTAACGTAAAAAGTCAGAGTTTTTCCACAATACCTGACGAACATTTAATTTTTGTGCTTCCGTGGCGCAATGGTTAGCGCGTTCAGCTGTTAACCGAAAGGTTGGTGGTTCGAGCCCACCCGGGAGAGGTGTTGTGGGGTCTCAAATGTAACGTGAAAAGTCAGAGTTTTTCCACAATACCTGACGAACATTTAATTTTTGGGCTTCCGTGGCGCATTTTTTAGCGCGTTCAGCTGTTAACCGAAAGGTTGGTGGTTCGAGCCCACCCGCGAGAGGTGTTGTGGGGTCTCAGATGTAGCGTGAAAAGTCATAACTTTTCCACAATACCTGACAACCATTTAATTTCTGAGCTTCCGTGGCTCAATGGTTAGCGCGTTCGGCTGTTAACCAATAGGTTGGTGGTTCAAGCCCACCCGGTAGCGGTGTTATGGGATCTCAAATGTTACGTAAAAAGTCAGAGTTTATCCACAATACCTGACGACCATTTATTGTTTGGGCTTCCGTGGCGCAATGGTTAGCGCGTGCGGCTGTTAACCGAAAGATTGGTGGTTCGAGCCCACCCGGGAGCGGAGTTATGGGATCTAAAATGTAACGTAAAAAGTCAGAGTTTTTCCACAATACCTGACAACCATTCAATTTCTGAGCATCCGTGGCTCAATGGTTAGCGCGTTCGGCTGTTAACCAATAGGTTGGTGGTTCGAGCCCACCCGGGAGCGGTGTTGTGAAGTCTCAAATGTAACGTAAAAAGGCAAAGTTTTTCCACAATACCTGACGAACATTTATTTTTTGGGCTTCCGTGGCGCAATGGATAGCGCGTTCGGCTGCTAACCGAAAGGTTGGTTGTTCGAGCCACACGGGAGCGGTGTTATGGGATCTCAAATGTAACGTAAAAAGTCAGAGTTTTTCCACAATACCTAACGAACATTTATTTTTTGGGCTTCCGTGGCGCAATGGATTGCGCGTTCGGCTGTTAACCGAAAGGCTGGTGGTTCGAGCCCACCCGGGAACGGTGTTATGGGATCTCAAATGTAACGTAAAAAGTCAGAGTTTTTCCACAATACCTGACAACCATTCAATTTCTGAGCTTCCGTGGCTCAATGGTTAGCGCGTTCAGCTGTTATCCAATAGGTTGGTGGTTCGAGCCCACCCGGGAGCGGTGTTATGGGATCTCAAATGTAACGTAAAAAGTCAGAGTTTTTCCACAATACCTGACGAACATTTAATTTTTGGGCTTCCGTGGCGCATTTTTTAGAGCGTTCAGCTGTTAACCGAAAGGTTGGTGGTTCGAGCCCACCCGGGAGAGGTGTTGTGGGGTCTCAGATGTAGCGTGAAAAGTCATAACTTTTCCACAATACCTGACAACCATTTAATTTCTGAGCTTCCGTGGCTAAATGGTTAGCGCGCTAGGCTGTTAACCAATAGATTGGTGGTTCGAGCCCACCCGGTAGCGGTGTTATGGGATCTCAAATGTAACGTAAAAGTCAGAGTTTTTCCACAATACCTGACGAACATTTAATTTTTGGGCTTCCGTGGCGCAATGGTTAGTGCGTTCGGCTGTTAACCGAAAGGTTGGTGGTTCGAGCCACACGGGAGCGGTGTTATGGGATCTCAAATGTAACGTAAAAAGGCAAAGTTTTCCACAATACCTGACGAACATTTATTTTTCGGGCTTCCGTGGCGCAATGGATAGCGCGTTCGGCTGTTAATCGAAAGGTTGGTGGTTCGAGCCCACACGGGAGCGGTGTTATGGGATCTAAATGTAACGTAAAAAGTCAGAGTTTTTCCACAATATATAACGAACATTTATTTTTTGGGCTTCCGTGGCGCAATGGATTGCGCGTTCGGCTGTTAACCGAAAGGTTGGTGGTTCGAGCCCACACGGGAGCGGTGTTATGGGATCTCAAATGTAACGTAAAAAGTCAGATCTTTTCCACAATACCTAACGAACATTCAATTTTTGGGCTTCCGTGGCGCAATGGTTAGCGCATTCAGCTGTTAACCGAAAGGTTGATTGTTCGAGCCCACCCGGAAGCGGTGTTATGGGATCTCAAGTGTAACGTAAAAAGTCAGAGTTTTTCCACAATACCTGACAACCATTCAATTTCTGAGCTTCCGTGGCTCAATGGTTAGCGCGTTCGGCTGTTATCCAATAGGTTGGTGGTTCGAGCCCACCCGGGAGCGGTGTTATGGGATCTCAAATGTAACGTAAAAAGTCAGAGTTTTTCCACAATACCTGACGAACATTTAATTTTTGTGCTTCCGTGGCGCAATGGTTAGCGCGTTCAGCTGTTAACCGAAAGGTTGGTGGTTCGAGCCCACCCGGGAGAGGTGTTGTGGGGTCTCAAATGTAACGTGAAAAGTCAGAGTTTTTCCACAATACCTGACGAACATTTAATTTTTGGGCTTCCGTGGCGCATTTTTTAGCGCGTTCAGCTGTTAACCGAAAGGTTGGTGGTTCGAGCCCACCCGCGAGAGGTGTTGTGGGGTCTCAGATGTAGCGTGAAAAGTCATAACTTTTCCACAATACCTGACAACCATTTAATTTCTGAGCTTCCGTGGCTCAATGGTTAGCGCGTTCGGCTGTTAACCAATAGGTTGGTGGTTCAAGCCCACCCGGTAGCGGTGTTATGGGATCTCAAATGTTACGTAAAAAGTCAGAGTTTTTCCACAATACCTGACGACCATTTATTGTTTGGGCTTCCGTGGCGCAATGGTTAGCGCGTGCGGCTGTTAACCGAAAGATTGGTGGTTCGAGCCCACCCGGGAGCGGAGTTATGGGATCTAAAATGTAACGTAAAAAGTCAGATCTTTTCCACAATACCTAACGAACATTCAATTTTTGGGCTTCCGTGGCGCAATGGTTAGCGCATTCAGCTGTTAACCGAAAGGTTGATTGTTCGAGCCCACCCGGAAGCGGTGTTATGGGATCTCAAGTGTAACGTAAAAAGTCAGAGTTTTTCCACAATACCTGACAACCATTCAATTTCTGAGCTTCCGTGGCTCAATGGTTAGCGCGTTCGGCTGTTATCCAATAGGTTGGTGGTTCGAGCCCACCCGGGAGCGGTGTTATGGGATCTCAAATGTAACGTAAAAAGTCAGAGTTTTTCCACAATACCTGACGAACATTTAATTTTTGTGCTTCCGTGGCGCAATGGTTAGCGCGTTCAGCTGTTAACCGAAAGGTTGGTGGTTCGAGCCCACCCGGGAGAGGTGTTGTGGGGTCTCAAATGTAACGTGAAAAGTCAGAGTTTTTCCACAATACCTGACGAACATTTAATTTTTGGGCTTCCGTGGCGCATTTTTTAGCGCGTTCAGATGTTAACCGAAAGGTTGGTGGTTCGAGCCCACCCGCGAGAGGTGTTGTGGGGTCTCAGATGTAGCGTGAAAAGTCATAACTTTTCCACAATACCTGACAACCATTTAATTTCTGAGCTTCCGTGGCTCAATGGTTAGCGCGTTCGGCTGTTAACCAATAGGTTGGTGGTTCAAGCCCACCCGGTAGCGGTGTTATGGGATCTCAAATGTTACGTAAAAAGTCAGAGTTTTTCCACAATACCTGACGACCATTTATTGTTTGGGCTTCCGTGGCGCAATGGTTAGCGCGTGCGGCTGTTAACCGAAAGATTGGTGGTTCGAGCCCACCCGGGAGCGGAGTTATGGGATCTAAAATGTAACGTAAAAAGTCAGAGTTTTTCCACAATACCTGACAACCATTCAATTTCTGAGCATCCGTGGCTCAATGGTTAGCGCGTTCGGCTGTTAACCAATAGGTTGGTGGTTCGAGCCCACCCGGGAGCGGTGTTGTGAAGTCTCAAATGTAACGTAAAAAGGCAAAGTTTTTCCACAATACCTGACGAACATTTATTTTTTGGGCTTCCGTGGCGCAATGGATAGCGCGTTCGGCTGCTAACCGAAAGGTTGGTTGTTCGAGCCACACGGGAGCGGTGTTATGGGATCTCAAATGTAACGTAAAAAGTCAGAGTTTTTCCACAATACCTAACGAACATTTATTTTTTGGGCTTCCGTGGCGCAATGGATTGCGCGTTCGGCTGTTAACCGAAAGGCTGGTGGTTCGAGCCCACCCAGGAACGGTGTTATGGGATCTCAAATGTAACGTAAAAAGTCAGAGTTTTTCCACAATACCTGACAACCATTCAATTTCTGAGCTTCCGTGGCTCAATGGTTAGCGCGTTCAGCTGTTATCCAATAGGTTGGTGGTTCGAGCCCACCCGGGAGCGGTGTTATGGGATCTCAAATGTAACGTAAAAAGTCAGAGTTTTTCCACAATACCTGACGAACATTTAATTTTTGGGCTTCCGTGGCGCATTTTTTAGAGCGTTCAGCTGTTAACCGAAAGGTTGGTGGTTCGAGCCCACCCGGGAGAGGTGTTGTGGGGTCTCAGATGTAGCGTGAAAAGTCATAACTTTTCCACAATACCTGACAACCATTTAATTTCTGAGCTTCCGTGGCTAAATGGTTAGCGCGCTAGGCTGTTAACCAATAGATTGGTGGTTCGAGCCCACCCGGTAGCGGTGTTATGGGATCTCAAATGTAACGTAAAAGTCAGAGTTTTTCCACAATACCTGACGAACATTTATTTTTTGGGCTTCCGTGGCGCAATGGATAGCGCGTTCGGCTGTTAACCGAAAGGTTGGTGGTTCGAGGCCACCCGGGAGCGGTGTTGTGAAGTCTCAAATGTAACGTAAAAAGGAAAAGTTTTTCCACAATACCTGACGAACATTTATTTTTTGGGCTTCCGTGGCGCAATGGTTAGCGCGTGTTCGGCTGTTAAACGAAAGGTTGGTGGTTCGAGCCCACCCGGGAGCGGTGTTATGGGATGTCAAATGTAACGTAAAAAGTCAGAGTTTTTACAATACCTGACGAACATTTAATTTTTGGGCTTCCGTGGCTCAATGGTTAGCGCGTTTAGCTGTTAACCGAAAGGTTGGTGGTTCGAGCCCACCCGGGAGCGGAGTTATGGGATCTAAAATGTAACGTAAAAAGTCAGAGTTTTTCCACAATACCTGACAACCATTCAATTTCTGAGCATCCGTGGCTCAATGGTTAGCGCGTTCGGCTGTTAACCAATAGGTTGGTGGTTCGAGCCCACCCGGGAGCGGTGTTGTGAAGTCTCAAATGTAACGTAAAAAGGCAAAGTTTTTCCACAATACCTGACGAACATTTATTTTTTGGGCTTCCGTGGCGCAATGGATAGCGCGTTCGGCTGCTAACCGAAAGGTTGGTTGTTTGAGCCACACGGGAGCGGTGTTATGGGATCTCAAATGTAACGTAAAAAGTCAGAGTTTTTCCACAATACCTAACGAACATTTATTTTTTGGGCTTCCGTGGCGCAATGGATTGCGCGTTCGGCTGTTAACCGAAAGGCTGGTGGTTCGAGCCCACCCGGGAGCGGTGTTATGGGATCTCAAATGTAACGTAAAAAGTCAGAGTTTTTCCACAATACCTGACAACCATTCAATTTCTGAGCTTCCGTGGCTCAATGGTTAGCGCGTTCGGCTGTTATCCAATAGGTTGGTGGTTCGAGCCCACCCGGGAGCGGTGTTATGGGATCTCAAATGTAACGTAAAAAGTCAGAGTTTTTCCACAATACCTGACGAACATTTAATTTTTGGGCTTCCGTGGCGCATTTTTTAGAGCGTTCAGCTGTTAACCGAAAGGTTGGTGGTTCGAGCCCACCCGGGAGAGGTGTTGTGGGGTCTCAGATGTAGCGTGAAAAGTCATAACTTTTCCACAATACCTGACAACCATTTAATTTCTGAGCTTCCGTGGCTCAATGGTTAGCGCGCTAGGCTGTTAACCAATAGATTGGTGGTTCGAGCCCACCCGGTAGCGGTGTTATGGGATCTCAAATGTAACGTAAAAGTCAGAGTTTTTCCACAATACCTGACGAACATTTAATTTTTGGGCTTCCGTGGCGCAATGGTTAGTGCGTTCGGCTGTTAACCGAAAGGTTGGTGGTTCGAGCCACACGGGAGCGGTGTTATGGGATCTCAAATGTAACGTAAAAAGGCAAAGTTTTCCACAATACCTGACGAACATTTATTTTTCGGGCTTCCGTGGCGCAATGGATAGCGCGTTCGGCTGTTAATCGAAAGGTTGGTGGTTCGAGCCCACACGGGAGCGGTGTTATGGGATCTAAATGTAACGTAAAAAGTCAGAGTTTTTCCACAATACCTAACGAACATTTATTTTTTGGGCTTCCGTGGCGCAATGGATTGCGCGTTCGGCTGTTAACCGAAAGGTTGGTGGTTCGAGCCCACACGGGAGCGGTGTTATGGGATCTCAAATGTAACGTAAAAAGTCAGAGTTTTTCCACAATACCTAACGAACATTCAATTTTTGGGCTACCGTGGCGCAATGGTTAGCGCATTCAGCTGTTAACCGAAAGGTTGATTGTTCGAGCCCACCCGGAAGCGGTGTTATGGGATCTCAAGTGTAACGTAAAAAGTCAGAGTTTTTCCACAATACCTGACAACCATTCAATTTCTGAGCTTCCGTGGCTCAATGGTTAGCGCGTTCGGCTGTTATCCAATAGGTTGGTGGTTCGAGCCCACCCGGGAGCGGTGTTATGGGATCTCAAATGTAACGTAAAAAGTCAGAGTTTTTCCACAATACCTGACGAACATTTAATTTTTGTGCTTCCGTGGCGCAATGGTTAGCGCGTTCAGCTGTTAACCGAAAGGTTGGTGGTTCGAGCCCACCCGGGAGAGGTGTTGTGGGGTCTCAAATGTAACGTGAAAAGTCAGAGTTTTTCCACAATACCTGACGAACATTTAATTTTTGGGCTTCCGTGGCGCATTTTTTAGCTCGTTCAGCTGTTAACCGAAAGGTTGGTGGTTCGAGCCCACCCGCGAGAGGTGTTGTGGGGTCTCAGATGTAGCGTGAAAAGTCATAACTTTTCCACAATACCTGACAACCATTTAATTTCTGAGCTTCCGTGGCTCAATGGTTAGCGCGTTCGGCTGTTAACCAATAGGTTGGTGGTTCAAGCCCACCCGGTAGCGGTGTTATGGGATCTCAAATGTTACGTAAAAAGTCAGAGTTTTTCCACAATACCTGACGACCATTTATTGTTTGGGCTTCCGTGGCGCAATGGTTAGCGCGTGCGGCTGTTAACCGAAAGATTGGTGGTTCGAGCCCACCCGGGAGCGGAGTTATGGGATCTAAAATGTAAAGTAAAAAGTCAGAGTTTTTCCACAATACCTGACAACCATTCAATTTCTGAGCATCCGTGGCTCAATGGTTAGCGCGTTCGGCTGTTAACCAATAGGTTGGTGGTTCGAGCCCACCCGGGAGCGGTGTTGTGAAGTCTCAAATGTAACGTAAAAAGGCAAAGTTTTTCCACAATACCTGACGAACATTTATTTTTTGGGCTTCCGTGGCGCAATGGATAGCGCGTTCGGCTGCTAACCGAAAGGTTGGTTGTTCGAGCCACACGGGAGCGGTGTTATGGGATCTCAAATGTAACGTAAAAAGTCAGAGTTTTTCCACAATACCTAACGAACATTTATTTTTTGGGCTTCCGTGGCGCAATGGATTGCGCGTTCGGCTGTTAACCGAAAGGCTGGTGGTTCGAGCCCACCCGGGAACGGTGTTATGGGATCTCAAATGTAACGTAAAAAGTCAGAGTTTTTCCACAATACCTGACAACCATTCAATTTCTGAGCTTCCGTGGCTCAATGGTTAGCGCGTTCAGCTGTTATCCAATAGGTTGGTGGTTCGAGCCCACCCGGGAGCGGTGTTATGGGATCTCAAATGTAACGTAAAAAGTCAGAGTTTTTCCACAATACCTGACGAACATTTAATTTTTGGGCTTCCGTGGCGCATTTTTTAGAGCGTTCAGCTGTTAACCGAAAGGTTGGTGGTTCGAGCCCACCCGGGAGAGGTGTTGTGGGGTCTCAGATGTAGCGTGAAAAGTCATAACTTTTCCACAATACCTGACAACCATTTAATTTCTGAGCTTCCGTGGCTAAATGGTTAGCGCGCTAGGCTGTTAACCAATAGATTGGTGGTTCGAGCCCACCCGGTAGCGGTGTTATGGGATCTCAAATGTAACGTAAAAGTCAGAGTTTTTCCACAATACCTGACGAACATTTATTTTTTGGGCTTCCGTGGCGCAATGGATAGCGCGTTCGGCTGTTAACCGAAAGGTTGGTGGTTCGAGGCCACCCGGGAGCGGTGTTGTGAAGTCTCAAATGTAACGTAAAAAGGAAAAGTTTTTCCACAATACCTGACGAACATTTATTTTTTGGGCTTCCGTGGCGCAATGGTTAGCGCGTGTTCGGCTGTTAAACGAAAGGTTGGTGGTTCGAGCCCACCCGGGAGCGGTGTTATGGGATGTCAAATGTAACGTAAAAAGTCAGAGTTTTTACAATACCTGACGAACATTTAATTTTTGGGCTTCCGTGGCTCAATGGTTAGCGCGTTTAGCTGTTAACCGAAAGGTTGGTGGTTCGAGCCCACCCGGGAGCGGAGTTATGGGATCTAAAATGTAACGTAAAAAGTCAGAGTTTTTCCACAATACCTGACAACCATTCAATTTCTGAGCATCCGTGGCTCAATGGTTAGCGCGTTCGGCTGTTAACCAATAGGTTGGTGGTTCGAGCCCACCCGGGAGCGGTGTTGTGAAGTCTCAAATGTAACGTAAAAAGGCAAAGTTTTTCCACAATACCTGACGAACATTTATTTTTTGGGCTTCCGTGGCGCAATGGATAGCGCGTTCGGCTGCTAACCGAAAGGTTGGTGGTTCGAGCCCACACGGGAGCGGTGTTATGGGATCTAAATGTAACGTAAAAAGTCAGAGTTTTTCCACAATACCTAACGAACATTTATTTTTTGGGCTTCCGTGGCGCAATGGATTGCGCGTTCGGCTGTTAACCGAAAGGTTGGTGGTTCGAGCCCACACGGGAGCGGTGTTATGGGATCTCAAATGTAACGTAAAAAGTCAGAGTTTTTCCACAATACCTAACGAACATTCAATTTTTGGGCTACCGTGGCGCAATGGTTAGCGCATTCAGCTGTTAACCGAAAGGTTGATTGTTCGAGCCCACCCGGAAGCGGTGTTATGGGATCTCAAGTGTAACGTAAAAAGTCAGAGTTTTTCCACAATACCTGACAACCATTCAATTTCTGAGCTTCCGTGGCTCAATGGTTAGCGCGTTTAGCTGTTAACCGAAAGGTTGGTGGTTCGAGCCCACCCGGGAGCGGTGTTATGGGATCTCAAATGTAACGTAAAAAGTCAGAGTTTTTCCACAATACCTGACGAACATTTAATTTTTGTGCTTCCGTGGCGCAATGGTTAGCGCGTTCAGCTGTTAACCGAAAGGTTGGTGGTTCGAGCCCACCCGGGAGAGGTGTTGTGGGGTCTCAAATGTAACGTGAAAAGTCAGAGTTTTTCCACAATACCTGACGAACATTTAATTTTTGGGCTTCCGTGGCGCAATGGATTGCGCGTTCGGCTGTTAACCGAAAGGCTGGTGGTTCGAGCCCACCCGGGAGCGGTGTTATGGGATCTCAAATGTAACGTAAAAAGTCAGAGTTTTTCCACAATACCTGACAACCATTCAATTTCTGAGCTTCCGTGGCTTAATGGTTAGCGCGTTCGGCTGTTATCCAATAGGTTGGTGGTTCGAGCCCACCCGGGAGCGGTGTTATGGGATCTCAAATGTAACGTAAAAAGTCAGAGTTTTTCCACAATACCTGACGAACATTTAATTTTTGGGCTTCCGTGGCGCATTTTTTAGAGCGTTCAGCTGTTAACCGAAAGGTTGGTGGTTCGAGCCCACCCGGGAGAGGTGTTGTGGGGTCTCAGATGTAGCGTGAAAAGTCATAACTTTTCCACAATACCTGACAACCATTTAATTTCTGAGCTTCCGTGGCTCAATGGTTAGCGCGCTAGGCTGTTAACCAATAGATTGGTGGTTCGAGCCCACCCGGTAGCGGTGTTATGGGATCTCAAATGTAACGTAAAAGTCAGAGTTTTTCCACAATACCTGACGAACATTTAATTTTTGGGCTTCCGTGGCGCAATGGTTAGTGCGTTCGGCTGTTAACCGAAAGGTTGGTGGTTCGAGCCACACGGGAGCGGTGTTATGGGATCTCAAATGTAACGTAAAAAGGCAAAGTTTTCCACAATACCTGACGAACATTTATTTTTCGGGCTTCCGTGGCGCAATGGATAGCGCGTTCGGCTGTTAATCGAAAGGTTGGTGGTTCGAGCCCACACGGGAGCGGTGTTATGGGATCTAAATGTAACGTAAAAAGTCAGAGTTTTTCCACAATACCTAACGAACATTTATTTTTTGGGCTTCCGTGGCGCAATGGATTGCGCGTTCGGCTGTTAACCGAAAGGTTGGTGGTTCGAGCCCACACGGGAGCGGTGTTATGGGATCTCAAATGTAACGTAAAAAGTCAGAGTTTTTCCACAATACCTAACGAACATTCAATTTTTGGGCTACCGTGGCGCAATGGTTAGCGCATTCAGCTGTTAACCGAAAGGTTGATTGTTCGAGCCCACCCGGAAGCGGTGTTATGGGATCTCAAGTGTAACGTAAAAAGTCAGAGTTTTTCCACAATACCTGACAACCATTCAATTTCTGAGCTTCCGTGGCTCAATGGTTAGCGCGTTCGGCTGTTATCCAATAGGTTGGTGGTTCGAGCCCACCCGGGAGCGGTGTTATGGGATCTCAAATGTAACGTAAAAAGTCAGAGTTTTTCCACAATACCTGACGAACATTTAATTTTTGTGCTTCCGTGGCGCAATGGTTAGCGCGTTCAGCTGTTAACCGAAAGGTTGGTGGTTCGAGCCCACCCGGGAGAGGTGTTGTGGGGTCTCAAATGTAACGTGAAAAGTCAGAGTTTTTCCACAATACCTGACGAACATTTAATTTTTGGGCTTCCGTGGCGCATTTTTTAGCTCGTTCAGCTGTTAACCGAAAGGTTGGTGGTTCGAGCCCACCCGCGAGAGGTGTTGTGGGGTCTCAGATGTAGCGTGAAAAGTCATAACTTTTCCACAATACCTGACAACCATTTAATTTCTGAGCTTCCGTGGCTCAATGGTTAGCGCGTTCGGCTGTTAACCAATAGGTTGGTGGTTCAAGCCCACCCGGTAGCGGTGTTATGGGATCTCAAATGTTACGTAAAAAGTCAGAGTTTTTCCACAATACCTGACGACCATTTATTGTTTGGGCTTCCGTGGCGCAATGGTTAGCGCGTGCGGCTGTTAACCGAAAGATTGGTGGTTCGAGCCCACCCGGGAGCGGAGTTATGGGATCTAAAATGTAACGTAAAAAGTCAGAGTTTTTCCACAATACCTGACAACCATTCAATTTCTGAGCATCCGTGGCTCAATGGTTAGCGCGTTCGGCTGTTAACCAATAGGTTGGTGGTTCGAGCCCACCCGGGAGCGGTGTTGTGAAGTCTCAAATGTAACGTAAAAAGGCAAAGTTTTTCCACAATACCTGACGAACATTTATTTTTTGGGCTTCCGTGGCGCAATGGATAGCGCGTTCGGCTGCTAACCGAAAGGTTGGTTGTTCGAGCCACACGGGAGCGGTGTTATGGGATCTCAAATGTAACGTAAAAAGTCAGAGTTTTTCCACAATACCTAACGAACATTTATTTTTTGGGCTTCCGTGGCGCAATGGATTGCGCGTTCGGCTGTTAACCGAAAGGCTGGTGGTTCGAGCCCACCCGGGAACGGTGTTATGGGATCTCAAATGTAACGTAAAAAGTCAGAGTTTTTCCACAATACCTGACAACCATTCAATTTCTGAGCTTCCGTGGCTCAATGGTTAGCGCGTTCAGCTGTTATCCAATAGGTTGGTGGTTCGAGCCCACCCGGGAGCGGTGTTATGGGATCTCAAATGTAACGTAAAAAGTCAGAGTTTTTCCACAATACCTGACGAACATTTAATTTTTGGGCTTCCGTGGCGCATTTTTTAGAGCGTTCAGCTGTTAACCGAAAGGTTGGTGGTTCGAGCCCACCCGGGAGAGGTGTTGTGGGGTCTCAGATGTAGCGTGAAAAGTCATAACTTTTCCACAATACCTGACAACCATTTAATTTCTGAGCTTCCGTGGCTAAATGGTTAGCGCGCTAGGCTGTTAACCAATAGATTGGTGGTTCGAGCCCACCCGGTAGCGGTGTTATGGGATCTCAAATGTAACGTAAAAGTCAGAGTTTTTCCACAATACCTGACGAACATTTATTTTTTGGGCTTCCGTGGCGCAATGGATAGCGCGTTCGGCTGTTAACCGAAAGGTTGGTGGTTCGAGGCCACCCGGGAGCGGTGTTGTGAAGTCTCAAATGTAACGTAAAAAGGAAAAGTTTTTCCACAATACCTGACGAACATTTATTTTTTGGGCTTCCGTGGCGCAATGGTTAGCGCGTGTTCGGCTGTTAAACGAAAGGTTGGTGGTTCGAGCCCACCCGGGAGCGGTGTTATGGGATGTCAAATGTAACGTAAAAAGTCAGAGTTTTTACAATACCTGACGAACATTTAATTTTTGGGCTTCCGTGGCTCAATGGTTAGCGCGTTTAGCTGTTAACCGAAAGGTTGGTGGTTCGAGCCCACCCGGGAGCGGAGTTATGGGATCTAAAATGTAACGTAAAAAGTCAGAGTTTTTCCACAATACCTGACAACCATTCAATTTCTGAGCATCCGTGGCTCAATGGTTAGCGCGTTCGGCTGTTAACCAATAGGTTGGTGGTTCGAGCCCACCCGGGAGCGGTGTTGTGAAGTCTCAAATGTAACGTAAAAAGGCAAAGTTTTTCCACAATACCTGACGAACATTTATTTTTTGGGCTTCCGTGGCGCAATGGATAGCGCGTTCGGCTGCTAACCGAAAGGTTGGTGGTTCGAGCCCACACGGGAGCGGTGTTATGGGATCTAAATGTAACGTAAAAAGTCAGAGTTTTTCCACAATACCTAACGAACATTTATTTTTTGGGCTTCCGTGGCGCAATGGATTGCGCGTTCGGCTGTTAACCGAAAGGTTGGTGGTTCGAGCCCACACGGGAGCGGTGTTATGGGATCTCAAATGTAACGTAAAAAGTCAGAGTTTTTCCACAATACCTAACGAACATTCAATTTTTGGGCTACCGTGGCGCAATGGTTAGCGCATTCAGCTGTTAACCGAAAGGTTGATTGTTCGAGCCCACCCGGAAGCGGTGTTATGGGATCTCAAGTGTAACGTAAAAAGTCAGAGTTTTTCCACAATACCTGACAACCATTCAATTTCTGAGCTTCCGTGGCTCAATGGTTAGCGCGTTTAGCTGTTAACCGAAAGGTTGGTGGTTCGAGCCCACCCGGGAGCGGTGTTATGGGATCTCAAATGTAACGTAAAAAGTCAGAGTTTTTCCACAATACCTGACGAACATTTAATTTTTGTGCTTCCGTGGCGCAATGGTTAGCGCGTTCAGCTGTTAACCGAAAGGTTGGTGGTTCGAGCCCACCCGGGAGAGGTGTTGTGGGGTCTCAAATGTAACGTGAAAAGTCAGAGTTTTTCCACAATACCTGACGAACATTTAATTTTTGGGCTTCCGTGGCGCAATGGATTGCGCGTTCGGCTGTTAACCGAAAGGCTGGTGGTTCGAGCCCACCCGGGAGCGGTGTTATGGGATCTCAAATGTAACGTAAAAAGTCAGAGTTTTTCCACAATACCTGACAACCATTCAATTTCTGAGCTTCCGTGGCTTAATGGTTAGCGCGTTCGGCTGTTATCCAATAGGTTGGTGGTTCGAGCCCACCCGGGAGCGGTGTTATGGGATCTCAAATGTAACGTAAAAAGTCAGAGTTTTTCCACAATACCTGACGAACATTTAATTTTTGGGCTTCCGTGGCGCATTTTTTAGAGCGTTCAGCTGTTAACCGAAAGGTTGGTGGTTCGAGCCCACCCGGGAGAGGTGTTGTGGGGTCTCAGATGTAGCGTGAAAAGTCATAACTTTTCCACAATACCTGACAACCATTTAATTTCTGAGCTTCCGTGGCTCAATGGTTAGCGCGCTAGGCTGTTAACCAATAGATTGGTGGTTCGAGCCCACCCGGTAGCGGTGTTATGGGATCTCAAATGTAACGTAAAAGTCAGAGTTTTTCCACAATACCTGACGAACATTTAATTTTTGGGCTTCCGTGGCGCAATGGTTAGTGCGTTCGGCTGTTAACCGAAAGGTTGGTGGTTCGAGCCACACGGGAGCGGTGTTATGGGATCTCAAATGTAACGTAAAAAGGCAAAGTTTTCCACAATACCTGACGAACATTTATTTTTCGGGCTTCCGTGGCGCAATGGATAGCGCGTTCGGCTGTTAATCGAAAGGTTGGTGGTTCGAGCCCACACGGGAGCGGTGTTATGGGATCTAAATGTAACGTAAAAAGTCAGAGTTTTTCCACAATACCTAACGAACATTTATTTTTTGGGCTTCCGTGGCGCAATGGATTGCGCGTTCGGCTGTTAACCGAAAGGTTGGTGGTTCGAGCCCACACGGGAGCGGTGTTATGGGATCTCAAATGTAACGTAAAAAGTCAGAGTTTTTCCACAATACCTAACGAACATTCAATTTTTGGGCTACCGTGGCGCAATGGTTAGCGCATTCAGCTGTTAACCGAAAGGTTGATTGTTCGAGCCCACCCGGAAGCGGTGTTATGGGATCTCAAGTGTAACGTAAAAAGTCAGAGTTTTTCCACAATACCTGACAACCATTCAATTTCTGAGCTTCCGTGGCTCAATGGTTAGCGCGTTTAGCTGTTAACCGAAAGGTTGGTGGTTCGAGCCCACCCGGGAGCGGTGTTATGGGATCTCAAATGTAACGTAAAAAGTCAGAGTTTTTCCACAATACCTGACGAACATTTAATTTTTGTGCTTCCGTGGCGCAATGGTTAGCGCGTTCAGCTGTTAACCGAAAGGTTGGTGGTTCGAGCCCACCCGGGAGAGGTGTTGTGGGGTCTCAAATGTAACGTGAAAAGTCAGAGTTTTTCCACAATACCTGACGAACATTTAATTTTTGGGCTTCCGTGGCGCATTTTTTAGCGCGTTCAGCTGTTAACCGAAAGGTTGGTGGTTCGAGCCCACCCGGGAGCGGTGTTGTGAAGTCTCAAATGTAACGTAAAAAGGCAAAGTTTTTCCACAATACCTGACGAACATTTATTTTTTGGGCTTCCGTGGCGCAATGGATAGCGCGTTCGGCTGCTAACCGAAAGGTTGGTGGTTCGAGCCACACGGGAGCGGTGTTATGGGATCTCAAATGTAACGTAAAAAGTCAGAGTTTTTCCACAATACCTAACGAACATTTATTTTTTGGGCTTCCGTGGCGCAATGGATTGCGCGTTCGGCTGTTAACCGAAAGGCTGGTGGTTCGAGCCCACCCGGGAGCGGTGTTATGGGATCTCAAATGTAACGTAAAAAGTCAGAGTTTTTCCACAATACCTGACAACCATTCAATTTCTGAGCTTCCGTGGCTCAATGGTTAGCGCGTTCGGCTGTTATCCAATAGGTTGGTGGTTCGAGCCCACCCGGGAGAGGTGTTGTGGGGTCTCAGATGTAGCGTGAAAAGTCATAACTTTTCCACAATACCTGACAACCATTTAATTTCTGAGCTTCCGTGGCTCAATGGTTAGCGCGCTAGGCTGTTAACCAATAGATTGGTGGTTCGAGCCCACCCGGTAGCGGTGTTATGGGATCTCAAATGTAACGTAAAAGTCAGAGTTTTTCCACAATACCTGACGAACATTTAATTTTTGGGCTTCCGTGGCGCAATGGTTAGTGCGTTCGGCTGTTAACCGAAAGGTTGGTGGTTCGAGCCACACGGGAGCGGTGTTATGGGATCTCAAATGTAACGTAAAAAGGCAAAGTTTTCCACAATACCTGACGAACATTTATTTTTCGGGCTTCCGTGGCGCAATGGATAGCGCGTTCGGCTGTTAATCGAAAGGTTGGTGGTTCGAGCCCACACGGGAGCGGTGTTATGGGATCTAAATGTAACGTAAAAAGTCAGAGTTTTTCCACAATACCTGACGAACATTTAATTTTTGTGCTTCCGTGGCGCAATGGTTAGCGCGTTCAGCTGTTAACCGAAAGGTTGGTGGTTCGAGCCCACCCGGGAGAGGTGTTGTGGGGTCTCAAATGTAACGTGAAAAGTCAGAGTTTTTCCACAATACCTGACGAACATTTAATTTTTGGGCTTCCGTGGCGCATTTTTTAGCGCGTTCAGCTGTTAACCGAAAGGTTGGTGGTTCGAGCCCACCCGGAAGCGGTGTTATGGGATCTCAAGTGTAACGTAAAAAGTCAGAGTTTTTCCACAATACCTGACAACCATTCAATTTCTGAGCTTCCGTGGCTCAATGGTTAGCGCGTTCGGCTGTTATCCAATAGGTTGGTGGTTCGAGCCCACCCGGGAGCGGTGTTATGGGATCTCAAATGTAACGTAAAAAGTCAGAGTTTTTCCACAATACCTGACGAACATTTAATTTTTGTGCTTCCGTGGCGCAATGGTTAGCGCGTTCAGCTGTTAACCGAAAGGTTGGTGGTTCGAGCCCACCCGGGAGAGGTGTTGTGGGGTCTCAAATGTAACGTGAAAAGTCAGAGTTTTTCCACAATACCTGACGAACATTTAATTTTTGGGCTTCCGTGGCGCATTTTTTAGCGCGTTCAGCTGTTAACCGAAAGGTTGGTGGTTCGAGCCCACCCGGGAGCGGTGTTGTGAAGTCTCAAATGTAACGTAAAAAGGCAAAGTTTTTCCACAATACCTGACGAACATTTATTTTTTGGGCTTCCGTGGCGCAATGGATAGCGCGTTCGGCTGCTAACCGAAAGGTTGGTGGTTCGAGCCACACGGGAGCGGTGTTATGGGATCTCAAATGTAACGTAAAAAGTCAGAGTTTTTCCACAATACCTAACGAACATTTATTTTTTGGGCTTCCGTGGCGCAATGGATTGCGCGTTCGGCTGTTAACCGAAAGGCTGGTGGTTCGAGCCCACCCGGGAGCGGTGTTATGGGATCTCAAATGTAACGTAAAAAGTCAGAGTTTTTCCACAATACCTGACAACCATTCAATCTCTGAGCTTCCGTGGCTCAATGGTTAGCGCGTTCGGCTGTTATCCAATAGGTTGGTGGTTCGAGCCCACCCGGGAGCGGTGTTATGGGATCTCAAATGTAACGTAAAAAGTCAGAGTTTTTCCACAATACCTGACGAACATTTAATTTTTGGGCTTCCGTGGCGCAATTTTTAGAGCGTTCAGCTGTTAACCGAAAGGTTGGTGGTTCGAGCCCACCCGGGAGAGGTGTTGTGGGGTCTCAGATGTAGCGTGAAAAGTCATAACTTTTCCACAATACCTGACAACCATTTAATTTCTGAGCTTCCGTGGCTCAATGGTTAGCGCGCTAGGCTGTTAACCAATAGATTGGTGGTTCGAGCCCACCCGGTAGCGGTGTTATGGGATCTCAAATGTAACGTAAAAGTCAGAGTTTTTCCACAATACCTGACGAACATTTAATTTTTGGGCTTCCGTGGCGCAATGGTTAGTGCGTTCGGCTGTTAACCGAAAGGTTGGTGGTTCGAGCCACACGGGAGCGGTGTTATGGGATCTCAAATGTAACGTAAAAAGGCAAAGTTTTCCACAATACCTGACGAACATTTATTTTTCGGGCTTCCGTGGCGCAATGGATAGCGCGTTCGGCTGTTAATCGAAAGGTTGGTGTTTCGAGCCCACACGGGAGCGGTGTTATGGGATCTAAATGTAACGTAAAAAGTCAGAGTTTTTCCACAATACCTAACGAACATTTATTTTTTGGGCTTCCGTGGCGCAATGGATTGCGCGTTCGGCTGTTAACCGAAAGGTTGGTGGTTCGAGCCCACACGGGAGCGGTGTTATGGGATCTCAAATGTAACGTAAAAAGTCAGAGTTTTTCCACAATACCTAACGAACATTCAATTTTTGGGCTACCGTGGCGCAATGGTTAGCGCATTCAGCTGTTAACCGAAAGGTTGATTGTTCGAGCCCACCCGGAAGCGGTGTTATGGGATCTCAAGTGTAACGTAAAAAGTCAGAGTTTTTCCACAATACCTGACGAACATTTATTTTTTGGGCTTCCGTGGCGCAATGGATAGCGCGTTCGGCTGTTAACCGAAAGGTTGGTGGTTCGAGGCCACCCGGGAGCGGTGTTGTGAAGTCTCAAATGTAACGTAAAAAGGAAAAGTTTTTCCACAATACCTGACGAACATTTATTTTTTGGGCTTCCGTGGCGCAATGGTTAGCGCGTGTTCGGCTGTTAAACGAAAGGTTGGTGGTTCGAGCCCACCCGGGAGCGGTGTTATGGGATGTCAAATGTAACGTAAAAAGTCAGAGTTTTTACAATACCTGACGAACATTTAATTTTTGGGCTTCCGTGGCTCAATGGTTAGCGCGTTTAGCTGTTAACCGAAAGGTTGGTGGTTCGAGCCCACCCGGGAGCGGAGTTATGGGATCTAAAATGTAACGTAAAAAGTCAGAGTTTTTCCACAATACCTGACAACCATTCAATTTGTGAGCTTCCGTGGCTCAATGGTTAGCGCGTTCGGCTGTTATCCAATAGGTTGGTGGTTCGAGCCCACCCGGGAGCGGTGTTATGGGATCTCAAATGTAACGTAAAAAGTCAGAGTTTTTCCACAATACCTGACGAACATTTAATTTTTGTGCTTCCGTGGCGCAATGGTTAGCGCGTTCAGCTGTTAACCGAAAGGTTGGTGGTTCGAGCCCACCCGGGAGAGGTGTTGTGGGGTCTCAAATGTAACGTGAAAAGTCAGAGTTTTTCCACAATACCTGACGAACATTTAATTTTTGGGCTTCCGTGGCGCAATGGTTAGTGCGTTCGGCTGTTAACCGAAAGGTCGGTGGTTCGAGCCCACCCGGGAGCGGTATTGTGAATTCTCAAATGTAACGTAAAAAGGCAAAGTTTTTCCACAATACCTGACGAACATTTATTTTTCGGGCTTCCGTGGCGCAATGGATAGCGCGTTCGGCTGTTAATCGAAAGGTTGGTGGTTCGAGCCCACACGGGAGAGGTGCTATGGGATCTAAATGTAACGTAAAAAGTCAGAGTTTTTCCACAATACCTAACGAACCTTTATTTTTTGGGCTTCCGTGGCGCAATGGATTGCGCGTTCGGCTGTTATCCGAAAGGTTGGTGGTTCGAGCCCACACGGGAGCGGTGTTATGGGATCTCAAATGTAACGTAAAAGTCAGAGTTTTTCCACAATACCTAACGAACATTCAATTTTTGGGCTTCCGTGGCGCAATGGTTAGCGCATTCAGCTGTTAACCGAAAGGTTGATTGTTCGAGCCCACCCGGAAGCGGTGTTATGGGATCTCAAGTGTAACGTAAAAAGTCAGAGTTTTTCCACAATACCTGACAACCATTCAATTTCTGAGCTTCCGTGGCTCAATGGTTAGCGCGTTCGGCTGTTATCCAATAGGTTGGTGGTTCGAGCCCACCCGGGAGCGGTGTTATGGGATCTCAAATGTAACGTAAAAAGTCAGAGTTTTTCCACAATACCTGACGAACATTTAATTTTTGTGCTTCCGTGGCGCAATGGTTAGCGCGTTCAGCTGTTAACCGAAAGGTTGGTGGTTCGAGCCCACCCGGGAGAGGTGTTGTGGGGTCTCAAATGTAACGTGAAAAGTCAGAGTTTTTCCACAATACCTGACGAACATTTATTTTTTGGGCTTCCGTGGCGCAATGGATAGCGCGTTCGGCTGCTAACCGAAAGGTTGGTGGTTCGAGCCACACGGGAGCGGTGTTATGGGATCTCAAATGTAACGTAAAAAGTCAGAGTTTTTCCACAATACCTAACGAACATTTATTTTTTGGGCTTCCGTGGCGCAATGGATTGCGCGTTCGGCTGTTAACCGAAAGGTTGGTGGTTCGAGCCCACCCGGGAGCGGTGTTATGGGATCTCAAATGTAACGTAAAAAGTCAGAGTTTTTCCACAATACCTGACAACCATTCAATTTCTGAGCTTCCGTGGCTCAATGGTTAGCGCGTTCGGCTGTTATCCAATAGGTTGGTGGTTCGAGCCCACCCGGGAGCGGTGTTATGGGATCTCAAATGTAACGTAAAAAGTCAGAGTTTTTCCACAATACCTGACGAACATTTAATATATGGGCTTCCTTGGCCCAATGGTTAGCGCGTTCAGCTGTTAACCGAAAGGTTGGTGGTTCGAGCCCACCCGGGAGAGGTGTTGTGGGGTCTCAAATGTAACGTAAAAAGTCAGAGTTTTTCCACAATACCTGACGAACATTTAATTTTTGGGCTTCCGTGACGCATTTTTTAGCGCGTTTAGCTGTTAACCGAAAGGTTGGTGGTTCGAGCCCACCCGGGAGAGGTGTTGTGGGGTCTCAGATGTAGCGTGAAAAGTCATAACTTTTCCACAATACCTGACAACCATTTAATTTCTGAGCTTCCGTGGCTCAATGGTTAGCGCGCTCGGCTGTTAACCAATAGATTGGTGGTTCGAGCCCACCCGGAAGCGGTGTTATGGGGTCTCAGATGTAGCGTGAAAAGTCATAACTTTTCCACAATACCTGACAACCATTTAATTTCTGAGCTTCCGTGGCTCAATGGTTAGCGCGTTCGGCTGTTAACCAATAGGTTGGTGGTTCGAGCCCACCCGGTAGCGGTGTTATGGGATCTCAAATGTAACGTAAAAAGTCAGAGTTTTTCCACAATACCTGACGAACATTTAATTTTTGGGCTTCCGTGGCGCAATGGTTAGCGCGTTCAGCTGTTAACCGAAAGGTTGGTGGTTCGAGCCCACCCGGGAGAGGTGTTGTGGGGTCTTAAATGTAACGTAAAAAGTCAGAGTTTTTCCACAATACCTGACGAACATTTAATTTTTGGGCTTCCGTGGCGCATTTTTTAGCGCGTTTAGCTGTTAACCGAAAGGTTGGTGGTTCGAGCCCACCCGGGAGAGGTGTTGTGGGGTCTCATATGTAGCGTGAAAAGTCATAACTTTTCCACAATACCTGACAACCATTTAATTTCTGAGCTTCCGTGGCTCAATGGTTAGCGCGCTCGGCTGTTAACCAATAGATTGGTGGTTCGAGCCCACCCGGAAGCGGTGTTATAAGATTTCAAGTGTAACGTAAAAAGTCAGAGTTTTTCCACAATACCTGACAACCATTCAATTTCTGAGCTTCCGTGGCTCAATGGTTAGCGCGTTCGGCTGTTATCCAATAGGTTGGTGGTTCGAGCCCACCCGGGAGCGGTGTTATGGGATCTCAAATGTAACGTAAAAAGTCAGATCTTTTCCACAATACCTGACGAACATTTAATTTTTGGGCTTCCGTGGCGCAATGGTTAGCGCGTTCAGCTGTTAACCGAAAGGTTGGTGGTTCGAGCCCACCCGGGAGAGGTGTTGTGGGGTCTCAAATGTAACGTAAAAAGTCAGAGTTTTTCCACAATACCTGACGAACATTTAATTTTTGGGCTTCCGTGGCGCAATGGTTAGTGCGTTCGGCTGTTAACCGAAAGGTCGGTGGTTCGAGCCCACCCAGGAGTGGTGTTGTGAAGTCTCAAATGTAACGTAAAAAGGCAAAGTTTTTCCACAATACCTGACAACCATTCAATTTCTGAGCTTCCGTGGCTCAATGGTTAGCGCGTTCGGCTGTTAACCAATAGGTTGGTGGTTCGAGCCCACCCGGGAGCGGTGTTGTGAAGTCTCAAATGTAAAGTAAAAAGGCAAAGTTTTTACACAATACCTGACGAACATTTATTTTTTGGGCTTCCGTGGCGCAATGGATAGCGCGTTCGGCTGTTAACCGAAAGGTTGGTGGTTCGAGCCCACCCGGGAGCAGTGTTGTGAAGTCTCAAATGTAACGTAAAAAGGCAAAGTTTTTCCACAATACCTGACGAACATTTATTTTTTGGGCTTCCGTGGCGCAATGGTTAGCGCGTGTTCGGCTGTTAAACGAAAGGTTGGTGGTTCGAGCCCACCCGGGAGCGGTGTTATGGGATGTCAAATGTAACGGAAAAAGTCAGAGTTTTTCCACAATACCTGACGAACATTTAATTTTTGGGCTTCCGTGGCGCATTGGTTAGCGCGTTCAGCTGTTAACCGAAAGGTTGGTGGTTCGAGCCCACCCGGGAGCGGTGTTGTGAAGTCTCAAATGTAACGCAAAAAGGCAAAGTTTTTCCACAATACCTGACAACCATTCAATTTCTGAGCTTCCGTGGCTCAATGGTTAGCGCGTTCGGCTGTTAACCAATAGGTTGGTGGTTCGAGCCCACCCGGGAGCGGTGTTGTGAAGTCTCAAATGTAACGTAAAAAGGCAAAGTTTTTACACAATACCTGACGAACATTTATTTTTTGGGCTTCCGTGGCGCAATGGATAGCGCGTTCGGCTGTTAACCGAAAGGTTGGTGGTTCGAGCCCACCCGGGAGCGGTGTTGTGAAGTCTCAAATGTAACGTAAAAAGGAAAAGTTTTTCCACAATACCTGACGAACATTTATTTTTTGGGCTTCCGTGGCGCAATGGTTAGCGCGTGTTCGGCTGTTAAACGAAAGGTTGGTGGTTCGAGCCCACCCGGGAGCGGTGTTATGGGATGTCAAATGTAACGTAAAAAGTCAGAGTTTTTACAATACCTGACGAACATTTAATTTTTGGGCTTCCGTGGCGCAATGGTTAGCGCGTTTAGCTGTTAACCGAAAGGTTGGTGGTTCGAGCCCACCCGGGAGCGGTGTTATGGGATTTCAAATGTAACGTAAAAAGTCAGAGTTTTTCCACAATACCTGACGAACATTTAATTTTTGGGCTTCCGTGGCGCAATGGTTAGCGCGTTCGGCTGTTAACCGAAAGGTCGGTGGTTCGAGCCCACCCGGGAGCGGTGTTGTGAAGTCTCAAATGTAACGTAAAAAGGCAAAGTTTTTCCACAATACCTGACAACCATTCAATTTCTGAGCTTCCGTGGCTCAATGGTTAGCGCGTTCGGCTGTTAACCAATAGGTTGGTGGTTCGAGCCCACCCGGGAGCGGTGTTGTGAAGTCTCAAATGTAAAGTAAAAAGGCAAAGTTTTTACACAATACCTGACGAACATTTATTTTTTGGGCTTCCGTGGCGCAATGGATAGCGCGTTCGGCTGTTAACCGAAAGGTTGGTGGTTCGAGCCCACCCGGGAGCGGTGTTGTGAAGTCTCAAATGTAACGCAAAAAGGCAAAGTTTTTCCACAATACCTGACAACCATTCAATTTCTGAGCTTCCGTGGCTCAATGGTTAGCGCGTTCGGCTGTTAACCAATAGGTTGGTGGTTCGAGCCCACCCGGGAGCGGTGTTGTGAAGTCTCAAATGTAACGTAAAAAGGCAAAGTTTTTACACAATACCTGACGAACATTTATTTTTTGGGCTTCCGTGGCGCAATGGTTAGCGCGTGTTCGGCTGTTAAACGAAAGGTTGGTGGTTCGAGCCCACCCGGGAGCGGTGTTATGGGATCTCAAATGTAACGTAAAAAGTCAGAGTTTTTCCACAATACCTAACGAACATTTAATTTTTGGGCTTCCGTGGCGCAATGGTTAGCGCGTTCAGCTGTTAACCGAAAGGTTGGTGGTTCGAGCCCACCCGCGAGAGGTGTTGTGGGGTCTCAGATGTAGCGTGAAAAGTCATAACTTTTCCACAATACCTGACAACCATTTAATTTCTGAGCTTCCGTGGCTCAATGGTTAGCGCGTTCTTCTGTTAACCAATAGGTTGGTGGTTCGAGCCCACCCGGTAGCGGTGTTATGGGATCTCAAATGTAACGTAAAAAGTCAGAGTTTTTCCACAATACCTGACGAACGTTTAATTTTTGGGCTTCCGTGGCGCAATGGTTAGCGCGTTTGGCTGTTAAACGAAAGGTTGGTGGTTCGAGCCCACCCGGGAGCGGTGTTATGGGTTCTCAAATGTAACGTAAAAAGCCAAAGTTTTTCCAAAATACCTGACGACCATTTATTGTTTGGGCTTCCGTGGCGCAATGGTTAGCGCGTGCGGCTGTTAACCGAAAGGTTGGTGGTTCGAGCCCACCCGGGAGCGGTGTTGTGAAGTCTCAAATGTAACGCAAAAAGGCAAAGTTTTTCCACAATACCTGACAACCATTCAATTTCTGAGCTTCCGTGGCTCAATGGTTAGCGCGTTCGGCTGTTAACCAATAGGTTGGTGGTTCGAGCCCACCCGGGAGCGGTGTTGTGAAGTCTCAAATGTAACGTAAAAAGGCAAAGTTTTTACACAATACCTGACGAACATTTATTTTTTGGGCTTCCGTGGCGCAATGGAGCGCGTTCGGCTGTTAACCGAAAGGTTGGTGGTTCGAGCCCACCCGGGAGCGGTGTTGTGAAGTCTCAAATGTAACGTAAAAAGGAAAAGTTTTTCCACAATACCTGACGAACATTTATTTTTTGGGCTTCCGTGGCGCAATGGTTAGCGCGTGTTCGGCTGTTAAACGAAAGGTTGGTGGTTCGAGCCCACCCGGGAGCGGTGTTATGGGATGTCAAATGTAACGTAAAAAGTCAGAGTTTTTACAATACCTGACGAACATTTAATTTTTGGGCTTCCGTGGCGCAATGGTTAGCGCGTTTAGCTGTTAACCGAAAGGTTGGTGGTTCGAGCCCACCCGGGAGCGGTGTTATGGGATCTCAAATGTAACGTAAAAAGTCCGAGTTTTTCTACAATACCTGACAACCATTCAATTTCTGAGCTTCCGTGGCTCAATGGTTAGCGCGTTCGGCTGTTAACCAATAGGTTGGTGGTTCGAGCCCACCCGGGAGCGGTGTTGTGAAGTCTCAAATGTAACGTAAAAAGGCAAAGTTTTTCCACAATACCTGACGAACATTTATTTTTTGGGCTTCCGTGGCGCAATGGATTGCGCGTTCGGCTGTTAACCGAAAGGTTGGTGGTTCGAGCCCACACGGGAGCGGTGTTATGGGATCTCAAATGTAACGTAAAAAGTCAGAGTTTTTCCACAATACCTAACGAACATTTAATTTTTGGGCTTCCGTGGCGCAATGGTTAGCGCGTTCAGCTGTTAACCGAAAGGTTGGTGGTTCGAGCCCACCCGCGAGAGGTGTTGTGGGGTCTCAGATGTAGCGTGAAAAGTCATAACTTTTCCACAATACCTGACAACCATTTAATTTCTGAGCTTCCGTGGCTCAATGGTTAGCGCGTTCTTCTGTTAACCAATAGGTTGGTGGTTCGAGCCCACCCGGTAGCGGTGTTATGGGATCTCAAATGTAACGTAAAAAGTCAGAGTTTTTCCACAATACCTGACGAACGTTTAATTTTTGGGCTTCCGTGGCGCAATGGTTAGCGCGTTTGGCTGTTAAACGAAAGGTTGGTGGTTCGAGCCCACCCGGGAGCGGTGTTATGGGTTCTCAAATGTAACGTAAAAAGCCAAAGTTTTTCCAAAATACCTGACGACCATTTATTGTTTGGGCTTCCGTGGCGCAATGGTTAGCGCGTGCGGCTGTTAACCGAAAGGTTGGTGGTTCGAGCCCACCCGGGAGCGGAGTTATGGGATCTCAAATGTAACGTAAAAAGTCCGAGTTTTTCCACAATACCTGACAACTATTCAATTTCTGAGCTTCCGTAGCTCAATGGTTAGCGCGTTCGGCTGTTAACCAATAGGTTGGTGGTTCGAGCCCACCCGGGAGCGGTGTTGTGAAGTCTCAAATGTAACGTAAAAAGTCAGAGTTTTTCCACAATACCTGACGAACATTTAATTTTAGGGCTACCGTGGCGCAATGGTTAGCGCGTTCAGCTGTTAACCGAAAGGTTTGTGGTTCGAGCCCACCCGGGAGAGGTGTTGTGGGGTCTCAAATGTAACGTAAAAAGTCAGAGTTTTTCCACAATACCTGACGAATATTTAATTTTTGGGCTTCCGTGGCGCATTTATTAGCGCGTTTAGCTGTTAACCGAAAGGTTGGTGGTTCGAGCCCACCCGGGAGAGGTGTTGTGGGGTCTCATATGTAGCGTGAAAAGTCATAACTTTTCCACAATACCTGACAACCATTTAATTTCTGAGCTTCCGTGGCTCAATGGTTAGCGCGCTCGGCTGTTAACCAATAGATTGGTGGTTCGAGCCCACCCGGAAGCGGTGTTATAAGATCTCAAGTGTAACGTAAAAAGTCAGAGTTTTTCCACAATACCTGACAACCATTCAATTTCTGAGCTTCCGTGGCTCAATGGTTAGCGCGTTCGGCTGTTATCCAATAGGTTGGTGGTTCGAGCCCACCCGGGAGCGGTGTTATGGGATCTCAAATGTAACGTAAAAAGTCAGATCTTTTCCACAATACCTGACGAACATTTAATTTTTGGGCTTCCGTGGCGCAATGGTTAGCGCGTTCAGCTGTTAACCGAAAGGTTGGTGGTTCGAGCCCACCCGGGAGAGGTGTTGTGGGGTCTCAAATGTAACGTAAAAAGTCAGAGTTTTTCCACAATACCTGACGAACATTTAATTTTTGGGCTTCCGTGGCGCATTTTTAGCGCGTTCAGCTGTTAACCGAAAGGTTGGTGGTTCGAGCCCACCCGGGAGAGGTGTTGTGGGGTCTCAGATGTAGCGTGAAAAGTCATAACTTTTCCACAATACCTGACAACCATTTAATTTCTGAGCTTCCGTGGCTCAATGGTTAGCGCGCTCGGCTGTTAACCAATAGATTGGTGGTTCGAGCCCACCCGGTAGCGGTGTTATGGGATCTCAAATGTAACGTAAAAAGTCAGAGTTTTTCCACAATACCTGACGAACATTTAATTTTTGGGCTTCCGTGGCGCAATGGTTAGTGCGTTCGGCTGTTAACCGAAAGGTCGGTGGTTCGAGCCCACCCGGGAGCGGTGTTGTGAAGTCTCAAATGTAACGTAAAAAGGCATAGTTTTTCCACAATACCTGACGAACATTTATTTTTTGGGCTTCCGTGGCGCAATGGTTAGCGCGTGTTCGGCTGTTAAACGAAAGGTTGGTGGTTCGAGCCCACCCGGGAGCGGTGTTATGGGATGTCAAATGTAACGTAAAAAGTCAGAGTTTTTCCACAATACCTGACGAACATTTAATTTTTGGGCTTCCGTGGCGCAATGGTTAGCGCGTTCGGCTGTTAACCGAAAGGTCGGTGGTTCGAGCCCACCCGGGAGCGGTGTTGTGAAGTCTCAAATGTAACGTAAAAAGGCAAAGTTTTTCCACAATACCTGACAACCATTCAATTTCTGAGCTTCCGTGGCTCAATGGTTAGCGCGTTCGGCTGTTAACCAATAGGTTGGTGGTTCGAGCCCACCCGGGAGCGGTGTTGTGAAGTCTCAAATGTAACGTAAAAAGTCAGAGTTTTTCCACAATACCTGACGAACATTTAATTTTAGGGCTACCGTGGCGCAATGGTTAGCGCGTTCAGCTGTTAACCGAAAGGTTTGTGGTTCGAGCCCACCCGGGAGAGGTGTTGTGGGGTCTCAAATGTAACGTAAAAAGTCAGAGTTTTTCCACAATACCTGACGAATATTTAATTTTTGGGCTTCCGTGGCGCATTTTTTAGCGCGTTCAGCTGTTAACCGAAAGGTTGGTGGTTCGAGCCCACCCGGGAGAGGTGTTGTGGGGTCTCATATGTAGCGTGAAAAGTCATAACTTTTCCACAATACCTGACAACCATTTAATTTCTGAGCTTCCGTGGCTCAATGGTTAGCGCGTTCGGCTGTTAACCAATAGGTTGGTGGTTCGAGCCCACCCGGTAGCGGTGTTATGGGATCTCAAATGTAACGTAAAAAGTCAGAGTTTTTCCACAATACCTGACGAACATTTAATTTTAGGGCTACCGTGGCGCAATGGTTAGCGCGTTCAGCTGTTAACCGAAAGGTTTGTGGTTCGAGCCCACCCGGGAGAGGTGTTGTGGGGTCTCAAATGTAACGTAAAAAGTCAGAGTTTTTCCACAATACCTGACGAACATTTAATTTTTGGGCTTCCGTGGCGCATTTTTTATCGCGTTCAGCTGTTAACCGAAAGGTTGGTGGTTCGAGCCCACCCGGGAGAGGTGTTGTGGGGTCTCAGATGTAGCGTGAAAAGTCATAACTTTTCCACAATACCTGACAACCATTTAATTTCTGAGCTTCCGTGGCTCAATGGTTAGCGCGCTCGGCTGTTAACCAATAGATTGGTGGTTCGAGCCCACCCGGAAGCGGTGTTATAAGATCTCAAGTGTAACGTAAAAAGTCAGAGTTTTTCCACAATACCTGACAACCATTCAATTTCTGAGCTTCCGTGGCTCAATGGTTAGCGCGTTCGGCTGTTATCCAATAGGTTGGTGGTTCGAGCCCACCCGGGAGCGGTGTTATGGGATCTCAAATGTAACGTAAAAAGTCAGATCTTTTCCACAATACCTGACGAACATTTAATTTTTGGGCTTCCGTGGCGCAATGGTTAGCGCGTTCAGCTGTTAACCGAAAGGTTGGTGGTTCGAGCCCACCCGGGAGAGGTGTTGTGGGGTCTCAAATGTAACGTAAAAAGTCAGAGTTTTTCCACAATACCTGACGAACATTTAATTTTTGGGCTTCCGTGGCGCATTTTTAGCGCGTTCAGCTGTTAACCGAAAGGTTGGTGGTTCGAGCCCACCCGGGAGCGGTGTTGTGAAGTCTCAAATGTAACGCAAAAAGGCAAAGTTTTTCCACAATACCTGACAACCATTCAATTTCTGAGCTGCCGTGGCTCAATGGTTAGCGCGTTCGGCTGTTAACCAATAGGTTGGTGGTTCGAGCCCACCCGGGAGCGGTGTTGTGAAGTCTCAAATGTAACGTAAAAAGGCAAAGTTTTTACACAATACCTGACGAACATTTATTTTTTGGGCTTCCGTGGCGCAATGGATAGCGCGTTCGGCTGTTAACCGAAAGGTTGGTGGTTCGAGCCCACCCGGGAGCGGTGTTGTGAAGTCTCAAATGTAACGTAAAAAGGAAAAGTTTTTCCACAATACCTGACGAACATTTATTTTTTGGGCTTCCGTGGCGCAATGGTTAGCGCGTGTTCGGCTGTTAAACGAAAGGTTGGTGGTTCGAGCCCACCCGGGAGCGGTGTTATGGGATGTCAAATGTAACGTAAAAAGTCAGAGTTTTTCCACAATACCTGACGAACATTTAATTTTTGGGCTTCCGTGGCGCAATGGTTAGCGCGTTCAGCTGTTAACCGAAAGGTTGGTGGTTCGTGCCCACCCGGGAGCGGTGTTATGGGATCTCAAATGTAACGTAAAAAGTCCGAGTTTTTCTACAATACCTGACAACCATTCAATTTCTGAGCTTCCGTGGCTCAATGGTTAGCGCGTTCGGCTGTTAACCAATAGGTTGGTGGTTCGTGCCCACACGGGAGCGGTGTTGTGAAGTCTCAAATGTAACGTAAAAAGTCAGAGTTTTTCCACAATACCTGACGAACGTTTAATTTTTGGGCTTCCGTGGCGCAATGGTTAGCGCGTTCGGCTGTTAAACGAAAGGTTGGTGGTTCGAGCCCACCCGGGAGCGGTGTTATGGGTTCTCAAATGTAACGTAAAAAGCCAAAGTTTTTCCAAAATACCTGACGACCATTTATTGTTTGGGCTTCCGTGGCGCAATGGTTAGCGCGTGCGGCTGTTAACCGAAAGGTTGGTGGTACGAGCCCACCCGGGAGCGGTGTTATGGGATCTCAAATGTAACGTAAAAAGTCAGAGTTTTTCCACAATACCTGACAACTATTCTATTTCTGAGCTTCCGTAGCTCAATGGTTAGCGCGTTCGGCTGTTAACCAATAGGTTGGTGGTTCGAGCCCACCCGGGAGCGGTGTTGTGAAGTCTCAAATGTAACGTAAAAAGTCAGAGTTTTTCCACAATACCTGACGAACATTTAATTTTAGGGCTACCGTGGCGCAATGGTTAGCGCGTTCAGCTGTTAACCGAAAGGTTTGTGGTTCGAGCCCACCCGGGAGAGGTGTTGTGGGGTCTCAAATGTAACGTAAAAAGTCAGAGTTTTTCCACAATACCTGACGAACATTTAATTTTTGGGCTTCCGTGGCGCATTTTTTATCGCGTTCAGCTGTTAACCGAAAGGTTGGTGGTTCGAGCCCACCCGGGAGAGGTGTTGTGGGGTCTCAGATGTAGCGTGAAAAGTCATAACTTTTCCACAATACCTGACAACCATTTAATTTCTGAGCTTCCGTGGCTCAATGGTTAGCGCGCTCGGCTGTTAACCAATAGATTGGTGGTTCGAGCCCACCCGGAAGCGGTGTTATAAGATCTCAAGTGTAACGTAAAAAGTCAGAGTTTTTCCACAATACCTGACAACCATTCAATTTCTGAGCTTCCGTGGCTCAATGGTTAGCGCGTTCGGCTGTTATCCAATAGGTTGGTGGTTCGAGCCCACCCGGGAGCGGTGTTATGGGATCTCAAATGTAACGTAAAAAGTCAGATCTTTTCCACAATACCTGACGAACATTTAATTTTTGGGCTTCCGTGGCGCAATGGTTAGCGCGTTCAGCTGTTAACCGAAAGGTTGGTGGTTCGAGCCCACCCGGGAGAGGTGTTGTGGGGTCTCAAATGTAACGTAAAAAGTCAGAGTTTTTCCACAATACCTGACGAACATTTAATTTTTGGGCTTCCGTGGCGCATTTTTAGCATGTTCAGCTGTTAACCGAAAGGTTGGTGGTTCGAGCCCACCCGGGAGCGGTGTTGTGAAGTCTCAAATGTAACGCAAAAAGGCAAAGTTTTTCCACAATACCTGACAACCATTCAATTTCTGAGCTTCCGTGGCTCAATGGTTAGCGCGTTCGGCTGTTAACCAATAGGTTGGTGGTTCGAGCCCACCCGGGAGCGGTGTTGTGAACTCTCAAATGTAACGTAAAAAGGCAAAGTTTTTACACAATACCTGACGAACATTTATTTTTTGGGCTTCCGTGGCGCAATGGATAGCGCGTTCGGCTGTTAACCGAAAGGTTGGTGGTTCGAGCCCACCCGGGAGCGGTGTTGTGAAGTCTCAAATGTAACGTAAAAAGGAAAAGTTTTTCCACAATACCTGACGAACATTTATTTTTTGGGCTTCCGTGGCGCAATGGTTAGCGCGTGTTCGGCTGTTAAACGAAAGGTTGGTGGTTCGAGCCCACCCGGGAGCGGTGTTATGGGATGTCAAATGTAACGTAAAAAGTCAGAGTTTTTCCACAATACCTGACGAACATTTAATTTTTGGGCTTCCGTGGCGCAATGGTTAGCGCGTTCAGCTGTTAACCGAAAGGTTGGTGGTTCGTGCCCACCCGGGAGCGGTGTTATGGGATCTCAAATGTAACGTAAAAAGTCCGAGTTTTTCTACAATACCTGACAACCATTCAATTTCTGAGCTTCCGTGGCTCAATGGTTAGCACGTTCGGCTGTTAACCAATAGGTTGGTGGTTCGTGCCCACACGGGAGCGGTGTTGTGAAGTCTCAAATGTAACGTAAAAAGTCAGAGTTTTTCCACAATACCTGACGAACGTTTAATTTTTGGGCTTCCGTGGCGCAATGGTTAGCGCGTTCGGCTGTTAAACGAAAGGTTGGTGGTTCGAGCCCACCCGGGAGCGGTGTTATGGGTTCTCAAATGTAACGTAAAAAGCCAAAGTTTTTCCAAAATACCTGACGACCATTTATTGTTTGGGCTTCCGTGGCGCAATGGTTAGCGCGTGCGGCTGTTAACCGAAAGGTTGGTGGTTCGAGCCCACCCGGGAGCGGTGTTATGGGATCTCAAATGTAACGTAAAAAGTCAGAGTTTTTCCACAATACCTGACAACTATTCTATTTCTGAGCTTCCGTAGCTCAATGGTTAGCGCGTTCGGCTGTTAACCAATAGGTTGGTGGTTCGAGCCCACCCGGGAGCGGTGTTGTGAAGTCTCAAATGTAACGTAAAAAGTCAGAGTTTTTCCACAATACCTGACGAACATTTAATTTTAGGGCTACCGTGGCGCAATGGTTAGCGCGTTCAGCTGTTAACCGAAAGGTTTGTGGTTCGAGCCCACCCGGGAGAGGTGTTGTGGGGTCTCAAATGTAACGTAAAAAGTCAGAGTTTTTCCACAATACCTGACGAACATTTAATTTTTGGGCTTCCGTGGCGCATTTTTTATCGCGTTCAGCTGTTAACCGAAAGGTTGGTGGTTCGAGCCCACCCGGGAGAGGTGTTGTGGGGTCTCAGATGTAGCGTGAAAAGTCATAACTTTTCCACAATACCTGACAACCATTTAATTTCTGAGTTTCCGTGGCTCAATGGTTAGCGCGCTCGGCTGTTAACCAATAGATTGGTGGTTCGAGACCACCCGGTAGCGGTGTTATGGGATATCAAATGTAACGTAAAAAGTCAGAGTTTTTCCACAATACCTGACGACTATTTAATTTTTGGGCTTCCGTGGCGCAATGGTTAGCGCGTTCAGCTGTTAACCGAAAGGTTGGTGGTTCGTGCCCACCCGGGAGCGGTGTTATGGGATCTCAAATGTAACCAATGAGCCACGGAAGCTCAGAAATTAAAAGGTTGTCAGGTATTGTGGAAAAGTTATGACTTTTCACGCTACATCTGAGACTCCACAACACCTCTCCCGGGTGGGCCGAACCACCAACCTTTTGGTTAACATCCGAACGCGCTAACCATGGAGCCAAAGAAGCTCAGAAATGAAATGGTCTTCAGCTATTGTGGAAAAACTCTGACTTTTTACCTCTCCGAGTGACGTATGTCACGGAGAGGTATTACACCGGCCGTGTCTGTGTGTCTGTGTGTCTGTGTGTCTGTCAGACCCCACGTGAACGCGTTCGCAGTTTGCGTATTGGAGCAAACAAATACCCGATTTCCGGAACGCGTTCACGGTTCACGGAAATTTGGCCATTCATCTACCAACACAAGTCTTTACTAACTGGCTTCTAAGGACCACAATCTGCTAGTCTTTGTCCATCCCACATGGACACTAGTCTGTACTTGCTAGCTTCTAAGCACCACCATCTTCTGTTCTTCGTCAATTTCACCTTGACACCAGCTTCTATGCACCACCATCTTCTGTTCTTCGTCAATTCCACATTGACACCAGGTTCTATGCACCACCATCTTCTGTTCTTCGTCAATTCCACATTGACACCAGCTTCAATGCACCACCATCTTTAGGTCTTTTGTCCATTCCACATGGACGCCAGTCAGTACATTCTGGCTTCTTTTCCTCCGTCATCGTTTGGTTCCAAGATATACGCGGCGATCGGCTAGGGTTACGAGAAACGTCTAGCCTCCCAATGGCAGGGCTTCCACCATCGGTTCACGCAAATGCGTTTTTATCTATTATTTGGTTTTAAGGTATACGCGGCGATCGGCTAGGGTTACGAGAAACGTCTTGCCTCCCAATGGCAGGGCTTCCACCAAAGGTTCACGCGAATGCGTTTTTATCTATTATTATAATGGAAACGAAACGTATATATACCCCAAAATTTGAAAAAAGCGGGCAAGAGGGGTACCCTTCACTTTAAACGTCAATATTAGCAAAGTTTCGAAAGATAATAGGAACAACTTTATTTTAAACGATTTAACTATTTTTAAAGTTATTTACTGGCGATTAAAATAATTAAAAATAATTATATTTATTTAAATATTAAAGATAAACCCAAGTACCGAAGTCGTTAAATCATTGCCTCCTATATCTATCAAGGCCCGTGCATTGCGTTATATTTCGTACATTGTCTCTTATATCTTTTTAGGCCCGTGCATTGCGTTATATTTCCTACATTGCCTCCTGTATCCATAATAATTTATTTTCTTTGTTATATGAAATGAAAATATGGATAATATTTTCGGCAATTCGATTTGAATGGCTCTTTCTGATGTATCATTCTCTCAGCACTGTTCATAATGGACAGGAACGTAGAGATTCGAGACACTTGGAATTACAATAGTGTTTCAAATCCTCTGTAATGAGGGCTTAACGACTTGGAGTGACTGGAAAGATAGATACACATCCTATTTTTTAGTTGTACCATGCGTACCACAATGTTGCCAGGCGTTTATTGAAGGATGCTTGGGTACTTGGTACAGACTGTTACGTCTACCAAGTTTCCTAGCATCCAAGAATATATAGGATTCATAGAAGCCAGTGTTATGGGCATGTCATGGGTCAAGTCGTTAAATATATCGACGCAGTTAAATAGCTGATGGCATTATTTTATCCACTTTCTCATTGCGTTTCGAGTGGAAGTTCAACTTTGGCACGGACGACAGATGGCGCTCTTAACCTTCTACCCCCAAAAATCGCCGTTGTCTGCTCGTTTTCCCCTTCCGCGTTTTTTCGTTATAAACTTATGATTTAACGAACTGTTAAGATAAAATTTCATATTTCCTAAGACAGATAAGCTTCTACTCCTTTCATCTTACTCCCAGTTAGATTTAACCTTGTTAAAACATAATCAGATGAATTTGAGTTATAATGTCGTAAAATCCTGTGCATACAGTTACCTAGGAGTGATAGAGACATTTATACCGATGTCTAGAGATGTTAAGCTTAAGCGAAATTGTTTTACGTTTGAATAAAAATACCGCTTCCAGTAGTGGGTTTATAGTACTCCTTGTTTGTGTAAGATTAGTGTAGCTGTAGAGCGTTGTTGCTGTTTAGTTTATACGCCCCCTAGGCCTATTTGTGAAAGACCTTTTTTACGCACTTTTTACCTCTCCGAGTGACGTATGTCACGGAGAGGTTCTAATTTCGACGTGTCTGTGTGTGTGTGTGTGTGTGTGTGTGGGTGGGGGTGTGTGTGTGTGTCTGTCTGTTGTTACACCCACGTGACCGCGTTCGCAGTTTGCAAATCGGAGCAAACGTGTTCTCAATTTCCGGAAATTTCGAAAATTGTATTACACTTACAGGCTATTACTCCATTGCCTGTCTAACACCACCAGCCTCTGGTCTTTGTCCATCCCACATGGACACCAGTCTGTACACACTGGCTTCTAATCACAATTATCTGCTGCTCTTTGTCCATCCCACATGGACACCAGTCTGTACACACTGGCTTCTAATCCCCACCCTCTTGTGGTCTTTGTCCATCCCACATGGACACCAGTCTGTCCACACTGGCTTCTAATCACCACCATCATCTGCTCTTTGTCCATCCCACATGGACACCAGTCTGTACACCTGGCTTCTAACACCACCATCTTCTGGTCTTTGTTTTTGTCCATCCCACATGGACACCAGTCTGTACACACTGGTTTCTACACACCACCATCTTCTGGTCATTGTTTTTGTCCATCCCACATGGACACCAGTCTGCACACCTGGCTTCTACTCCATCATCATCGTTAAGGTTAAGACATACGCGGCGATCGGCCAGGGTTACGAGAAACGTCCGGCCTCCCTAAGGTGGGGCTTCCACCAAAGGTTCACGCAATTGCGCTGTTCTTATCCATGGCTGCGATTCGAAACCCTTATATACTACCTATTTTAGTAAGGCGAAGCAACCGGCGTATGCTTCATTTCAAACGCCAATATTAGTCAAGTCTCTCAAGAATGTTTAATTGTTCTTTTTTAAAACGATGTAACGTTCAATAAGGCGAATAACTAACGAAGAAAATATTAAATATTAATTATATTTATTTTAATATTTAAGATAATCTTGTTTCTCAATTCAAAATTAATACGGAAAGAGTTAAAAGCAGTCTATGTTTTTGTCTGTATGTGTCCGTCCGTTGTTACAGTAGTGCACTGCGTTTGAAGTTCGTTTTGTTTTGATGTGTAAAGAAATCCAACACAACCATAATATTCCCTTTATCCTTAATATAAACTGAATATGTGGAAATATTTTTCGAAATTATGATGCATTTAGTACTTTTGTAGCTTTAAAGCTCTATTTCATTTTGATATTCCAAAGATTTTTTTTAATATTATTATTTAAAATGGATGTTTATATATTACTTAAGCTATACTACATCTGTTTATAGCATAATCCTTTCTAAAATCATAGTGAATACAAGCACAACGCTGCTATGTTGGTCAAATGAACTCTTATTTGTCAATAGGCCTAGTGAACCAAAAAGTAAAAGTTTGGGTTTGGTTTTCGTTTCTGTATGCAGAGACATTAACGGTTCAGAGTGAGCCGAAAGTTAAATACACTTTTAAATAATTAGGCTTAGATTTATAATCATGGTGGAAATCTGGGTCGCGTTCAGCAGAGCCTCGCGTTGCTGAACGCGGCCCAGGGATTTTGTTTTTGAATTTTGACGTCACGGTGCTTAGCGCTGAGCTAGCGCGGTCTTCAAAGAAAATAGTCTGCTTTTTTGATAACGTGACGTAAAACGCGTAGTTCTCAGCTTGGCGAAAAAACCATGGAGGAATTAATACAAATAGCTCTATGGGACTATAGCTATTTAATTGGCGTGAAACCAGTTGATCACGCGAGAATTTTAAGAGATATGTTAGTTTCTAATTTTAATTATAAAAGTTGTTATCTATCTCTATAAATATGTTATCCTACAATTTTTGTTAAGCCTTGGTACCTTGCACGCTTTATTGCGCTAGCGTCATTTATAAAACGCCGATGACCCGTTTTTCCCCCATCGAATGATTTTAATGTGTACAAGTATATCATTATTGGATGTAAAATGTCGTCTGATTTACAGTAAATTTGCTATGCTTTGTATACTGCTTTAATATTTCATAAATTTTAACTTAAGAAACATTTCCATATCTGGGTAAATAAGTTTGTAAGTAGTCGTCTGGACTCGGAGAGGTAATATTTTGGTTTTCCCAACTTGTATCATTCTTTATTTGAAAAAAGTGTTGGCAATGTATATTTTTTAAATATGACGGAATTGCTGTTGGTATGATAGCGCCCAATTTGCGAAAAAAACCTTTTTTTAAACAGTTGATTCATTCTTTGATAGAATTTCGAAGGCAGAAGTTAAGTGTTAGATTTGCTCGATTAATTTTGTTCGGCAAATAATATAATTAAGCCTTACGTATTACTGAAGGAGATTGATTTTGCCAACCTGTGTGAGTATTTAAGGAGATTGATTTTGCCAACGTTTGTGAGTATTTAACTGATTAATAAGTAAATGGAGGAAGATAATAATTTAAGTAAAGAGGAAATCAGAAAACGAAAGGCAAGGGAAAGAATGAGGGCAAAAAGGTCAGATCCTGAATATAGGAAACGAGAAAATGAAAGGAGAAGAGTGTTAGCAGCTGAAAAAAAGGCTGTTTCGGGAACAGGTTCTAGCACACCCAATGTTGGTCCTACCGCGAGGCCAGTTGGCCATGATTCTGCGAAAGATGACGCATTAAATAAAAGCTCTATTGAAAGTACCGTAAGCGTAGGCATATCTATTAATGAGGAACCCAATAATGTACAAAATGATAATGCTAATATTAGTGAAATAATCGAAGGCTATGAACAAGTACCTTGTACGTCCCATGGTAATGTCTATCCCTTAGAAAGATTAAGAATCTTGAGACAAAATGAAGAATGCAGTAAGAAGGAGTCGCTAGGTAAGGGGAAAAAGCGAGAGAATGAGTCAAATTGTGAAATTGAAAATCAGGGTGGAATATTTACCAAGAAATTAAAAAGGGTTGATGAATGGTATAAAGCAAGCGAACGTGTAAGAAATCAGATAAGTAAGGCTACTGAACGCCAAGATCCAAATTATAGGGAAAGAGAACGTGTCAGAAACCAATTGTATAAGTCGGCTAAACGCCAAGATACCGAGTTTAGAGATGTTGAACGTGCTAGAAACCAGGCGGGTATGGCTGCTAAACGCCAAGATCCCGAGTATAGAGATGTTGAACGTGATAGAAACCAAGCTTGTAAGGCTGCTAAACGCCAAGATCCCGAGTTTAGAGATGTTGAACGTGCTAGAAACCAGACAGGTATGGCGGCTAAACGCCAAGATCCCGAGTATAGAGATGTTGAACGTGCTAGAAACCAGACGGGTAAGGCGGCTAAACGCCAAGATCCCGAGTTTAGAGATGTTGAACGTGCTAGAAACCAGACAGGTATGGCGGCTAAACGCCAAGATCCCGAGTATAGAGATGTTGAACGTGCTAGACAAAGATCTTCGGCCGCAGATAGGCGAGCAAACCCCTCGCTTATAGAGCAGACCTATTTTGATAGCATAAAAGATGGCCCAACGTGGCCGTGTGAAGGATGTTCAAATCTTTTTTTAAGTCATCTGGCACCATTGTAAAGTCCATAGATTTTTTGTCAGTCCCTGGTATTGAACAAAGAGAGTTGAATGATGAAATATTTTTGTGTAGTACTTGTAATAAAAGCGTTAAGAGAAAGCAAATTCCAAAATTTTCAAGGGAAAATGGATTTGTGTTTCCTGAAATACCTGCGCAATTAAGTAACATAAGTAATTTAGAGGAAAGAATGATATCACCACGAATACCATTCATGCAAATACGAAGGTTAGGGTGTGACCAACAACGTGGTATTAAAGGAAATGTGGTTAACGTCCCTATAAATGTAGAGTCCACCGCCTCGGTTTTACCCAGGTTACCTCGAGACACGGATACTATTCAAATTGAGTTTATGAGAAGAATGCAGTATAACACACCCTATTTGTACGAAACTGTGAGACCCAAAGTCATTTTAGAGGTCCTTAACGTTCTGGTAAAAACGCCTTTGTATGTTAAACATGGAATTACCGTTAAGAGTGACATATTAGACCCCATTCCTGAAGAACTTGAATTTATTGTTGACGAAAATGACCGTCAGGTAAATCAAGTTGATGTATCAGGAGATAATCCAGTAGCGCCAATAAACGCAGAGAATGATAGCGATGATATGTGGAATGAACCCAACGAAAGTAGTTCGTTAACAGTTGGGAATCAAGACACATTATTAGTTTCTTTAAGTAATTTCTTGCCAAGTAATACCATGCATGTTAAGTTTGCTCCCGGTGAAGGTCAAACCCCAATGTCTTTACTCTTTGACGAGGATGCGGAAGAATTGTCATTCCCGAGCATTTACGTAGGTCAAAAAATGAATCTTAAGGTTAAGGGAAGTTTTGGTGATATTTTTAAATGGGAGCTTCGTAATATTGATAGGCGCTGTGCTAAAAATCCTTCGAAATTGTTTTGCTCTTTTGTCAAATTAGAAACCTTGAAAGTTAGTCAATCTATACAGGTTTGCATGAGGAAAACTAAAAGAACAGATGGGTCGAATTATACTGCTGGACGTTTAGCTTCTGCAGGTTCTCTTGATGCTTTAATTAAGCAGGATGATGGTTTTAGGGTTTTAGAAAGACTACAGAGCTCGCCTTCTTATTGGCAACACAGACAAAAGGAATTGATGGGTATGATTAGACAGCTTGGTACGGCTACCTTTTTCATAACGTTTTCGGCTGCCGAAAGTAAATGGCCTGAGCTACTGAATATTTTGAGACTAACCTCTGGGCAGGAGAGTTTACCTAACGATGATATTAATAATTTAAGTTTTTCGGAAAGGGCAAAACTGATTCAGGATGATCCTGTTACTTGCGCTAGATATTTTGACCACCGTTTTCGGGCTTTGCTTAAGGCTTTACAGAAATTAGGTCCTCTTGGCGTTATAGAAGACTATTATTTTAGAGTTGAAGTACAGCAAAGAGGTTCGCCCCACCAACATGGTTTGATTTGGATAAAAGATGCTCCAAAACTTAAAAATGATCTCTCAAATGTTAAGGAAGTAGAGGAATTTATTGATAATGTTATTTCTTGTGCTGCTGAGCACAATGACGAACATTTAGATTTGTTAACACGATTACAAATTCACAAACACACAACGACTTGTAGAAAGAAGGTCGATAATAATTCCGTTTGTCGTTTTGGAATCCCGTTTCCACCTATGCCCAGAACCATAATTTACGACCCTAGTTTAAGAGAGCCTGGTAGCGTACAGGAAGAACTCAGATCTAAGGAAAGGTCAAAGAAATTGTATGAGATGTTGCAATCGAAAGAAAAAGAGTTTTGGGTAGATAGTTTTGAGGAGTTGCTAGCTAAGTTGCGTATAATTGAAGACGAGTATATTTCTGCCGTTACTTATGACCTCAAAAGGAAAACAGTTTTGTTGAAAAGACACCCCAAAGATACTAGAGTTAATCCTTACAATCCGTGCGCTTTGCGTCTTTGGCAGGCGAATATGGACATTCAATTCGTTCTTGATGCTTACGCACTGGTTATGTATATTGTATCATATATAGGAAAGTCTCAAAGAGGGATGTCTTTGCTTCTGCGCGAAGCTTCTAAACAGGCAAAAAATGATAAATGTTCAGTAAAACAGAAGTTGAAACTAATTGCTAATCAGTTCTTGAATGCCCACGAGGTAAGCGCTCAGGAAGCGGCTTACTGTGGTTTACAAATTCCTGTGTCCAGGTGCAGTCGCGCCTGTGTTTTTATAAACACCAATGCCCCTGAAAATCGTGTACACATTCTTAAGAGTCAATCTGAACTTGAAGAACTACCAGCAGACAGTAATGACGTTTTTGCCTCTGGGATGCTAGAACATTATGTTCAAAGGCCAGAGGAACTAGAGGCAATAACGTTAGCTCAATTTGGTGCCTGGTACGAATATTCCAAAGCCCGTAGAGTGACTAAAGCCGCCCACGATCATGTTGATGAGGGAGAGAGCAATGAAGTTGAAACTTGTGGTAAATGGCTGAAACTTAAAGATGAATCAGGGTTTATTAGGAAACGTGGCCGTGCTAAAATTATTAGGTACAGAAGATTCAAATTAGAAAAAGATCCCGATAACTTTTATCGTGAACAATTAATGTTGTTTAAGCCTTGGCGCGATGAAAGTAATGATATTTTGACAAAGGATATGAAATCAGAATATGAGCTTTGTCGCGAAACTATTAATGAAGTTAGGAAAGAATTTCACAATGAAATTGACGAAGAAGCCGTAGAACAGGCTGTAGCTGATTTTGAAAATGGAGAAATTCAAGTGGATGTTACTAATATCCAGCCTGAATTAGAACATAGAAATGAAGTTGATAGATCTTTAGCTATGGATGATTCCGATTTTTTAATTAATACGGTTCAAGAACCTGTAGGAAATATTAATAGAGATATTATTGATGGCAATGCCGAAAATACTGTTGCTCCGTCAATTACCTTAATTAATGACTCTGAGTACAACGCCCTTCTTAGAAAATTGAATTCCAAACAAAGAGAGATATATTACCATGTTTTGTATCATGTAAAAAGCAAAGAAACTCCGTTGCGTCTCTTTGTTACAGGGGGCGCTGGTGTGGGGAAAAGTCTTTTGATTAGTGCTATATTTGAATCTGTGTCAAGGTTTTACAACAAACAACCTGGGAGTAATCCATCGGAAGCGAAAGTAATCCGTTGCGCACCTACTGGCAAGGCTGCCTTTAACATAGGTGGGGCAACTTTGCACAGTACTTTTAGTTTACCCGTTAGCCAATTTGGTGGAAATATATCGAGATTGGAAAGTGAAACACTTCATAAATGCAGGTTACTCTATGGTCAAGTAAAACTAGTAATAATTGACGAAATTTCAATGGTTGGAGCGAAGGTGTTTAATCGGGTAAACGCTAGGTTACAAGAGATTATGGGTTGTCCTGATTATTTTGGTGGTGTGTCTGTCGTTCTAGTTGGAGACTTTAACCAATTGAGACCAGTTTGCGATTATTTCGCATTTCAAGGTCAAAGTGAGAAAGATAATCCTTACGCGTCGTTAATTGGTAACCCAATATGGGAGCAATTTGAATTTGCCGAACTTGAGGAAATTATGAGACAGAGGGATGATAAAATATTTGCTGAAGCTTTAAATAGAATGGCTGTGGGAAGTATGACTCAAAATGATATTGATTTCTTTAGTAGTCTGGAGGTAACGCCTGAGCGTGTACCCCCAAAAGAAGCGATACATCTTTTCGCCACTAACGCGGAAGTAAACCAATTTAATCAAAATAAGCTTTTAAACATGAATACGGAAAAGGCTGTTTCGGTTTCAGTAGATGTTGTCAATGGTGATCTTAGTAGTGAAGTTAAAAATAACATACTTTCCCAAGTTGAAAAGTTAGCAACGTCTGATACGTATGGTCTGCCCAAACAATTGACTCTTGCGTGTGGCGCGAGATATATGATGACCAACAATGTTGACACCTCTGACGGACTAACTAATGGCGCGACAGGTTGGTTAAGAAAGATAGAGTACGGCACAAATAGGGTCGGGGATAAAATCCCGTTCAGGGTATGGATGGAGTTTGACGATCCCAAAGTTGGGAAAATGTTGAGGCAAAAATTTCATGGTTTATATTTGAATAGTGATATTAACGCTTCGTGGACGCCTGTTGAAAAGGTCATCAAGTCGTTTAATAGAAAATGGAGACAAAATAATGCCTCAGTTTCTAGGAAACAATTGCCTTTGGTTGTTTCTGAGGCCATTACGATACATAAAAGTCAGGGTGATACTTACTCCTCGGTAGTGGTTCATTGTAAGGCTACAAAAAAAAATTGAAAGAGCGCATTTATATGTGGCTTGTAGTAGAGCGAAAACCGCTTCCGGTTTATATATTGATGGAAAATTTAAAGTTCCTAATTCACCCAAAAACAACCTAGTAGAATTGGAACTTAAGAGGTTGCGAGACACAAAAAGCATCGAACTACCTTTCTTGCATGATCCCCTTTACATTTATGTACATAACGTGCAGTCTTTAAATGCTCATTTAGAAGATGTTTTAGCAGACAATGTAATAATGAAAAGTCAAATGTTATGTTTTGTTGAAACGTGGAAAAAAGAGACGGACGATTTTAGAGTGCCATCTTTTAAGGAAGTAGGTGGTATTTACTTGCCAAGTACGGCACGCAGAGTTGCTTTTGGTTCGTCCATATATTTAAGAGACACGCCTAAAAACGAAGTTAAAGAGATGGATACTAGAGTTTTACGAAGCGACATTCCTGTTAGAAATTCTCACGTGGAACGTTGCTGGTTAGATGTTTACATAGAAGGAGAACTTATATCTGTGGTATTGTTGTACAAATCTCCCTTAGGAAGTTTGAGAACTGTGTTTGAGGACTTTAACCCTTTGTTTGACATGAAATATGATTCGTCTATTCCAACAGTTGTGGTTGGAGATTTCAATATTAACTTTTTAAAGAGCCAAACGGCACTGAGAATGTTCTTTGATTCACATGGAATATCTCTTTTGCCGGGTCTAGAACAAAAGTATTCGACTGACTATCATTGTCAATTAGATTTGGCGTTTGGTAACAAACTTTTTCGAGACCGATACGATGCATGTTATAGAGAGTCTTATTATTCTTACCACAAGGGTATTTGCATTTTTAAAAGAACATAGTTTGAAATGGAAAAATTTATTTAAAGCAAGGTGGAGCTCCAGTGCGCCCCTTATTGACGACCTTTCTATTGTACATTGGGTTTAACTTGTTAGGATAATTTTCAGATCCTCCCTAATGCATTAAGTTTCATTGTTACCTACCTACGGCAAGGTAAAATTATTATGTATATACAAGGTTAGGCATCACGGTAGGGGCGCCAATGGAGCCGCATGTTGCTTTAAGGGTCTAAACTACGAGAAATAGGCTTGGGATCCTTGGCTAAGAAACCCACATATGGCTTGGGATCCTGTACTAAGAAACCTAAAATTAGGCTTGGGATCCTGTACTAAGAAACCTAAAATTAGGCTTGGGATCCTGTACTAAGAAACCTAAAATTAGGCTTGGGATCCTGTACTATGAAACCTAAAATTAGGCTTGGGATCCTGTACTAAGAGACCCACTTAAGGCTTGGGATCCTTGACTAAGAGACCCACTTAAGGCTTGGGATCCTTGACTAAGAGACCCACTTAAGGCTTGGGATCCTTGACTAAGAGACCCACACAAGGCTTGGGATCCTTGACTAAAGAACCCACATCTGACTTCAAGATTTGAAAAAAAAAATGGTAAGTATCATTATTGGAATTGACGGTCATATAAGTTTGGTATTAATCCATTTAAAAATATGGTATATTTTATGAGTAACCTGGAGGATTGGCGTAGTTCATGAGTAGCCTACAGGATTTGCGTAGTTCATGAATAACCTAGAGGTTATGCGTAGTTCATGAATAACCTAGAGGTTATGCGTAGTTCATGAATACCCTAGAGGTTATGCGTAGTTCATGAATACCCTAGAGGTTATGCGTAGTTCATGAATACCCTATAGGATATGCGTAGTTCATGAATACCCTACAGCATTGGTTTAGTTCATGGGTAACCATGGAGGACAAGGCCAACGAAATTGTAAACAAGGTATGTAATAGTGATAATTAGTTAATGGGGATAATCGTTGAGGTGATTTATTGTGGTTCTTCAGAAAATACGTCGGGAAATATATCTCAAGGCTTATCCTTAGGCTTAATAAAGGTGAAATACAACTCTCAAAACGTTAAAATGGTTGCGTCAGATGACTGAGATCTGGAGCGGCAACTGTGGGTTCATGTAAAGGCGAACCACTGAACAAAGTGTAAGTGTTGCACCAAGTTTCATAGGTTTGGTGAAGAATGGAGCAATTTTGTATAGCGTACTTTAAAAATGTTTTAGGTATGGCGAAGCGGAAATGGCTGAATAATCGGCGACAATTCAATAGTCCTAGTCGAAAATCCCCTTTTTTCGGCAAAACGCGGCCGAGGTGATTTTGAAAATGTTCCTGGCTGCGTTTTCTGCCGTTGGTAACACTGCAGCGTCCTCAAAAGTTGGCCAACGCTCAAAGCGGAAGTTGGACTTCGCCGCAATTGATCGACTAGAACTATAGTTCTAGCACGTTCAATGTTATGGGAGCAGCAAGTAGAGCAATACAAGGGCGGGCTGCATAGCGGTCTAGCAGTGGAAATACAGAAAGGAGAAAAACTTAACGCCAAGAGGCAGAGTTTTCCTATTTTGTGGAACTGGAGTCGTCTTGGTCTTTGTTATCTGAAACGTACAGCGCCAATACACCTATGTAATAGTTTCGAAAAAACGAAACTTTATGAACTACGCCTCATCTACTAGGTTATTGCTTTCTTTCGGACGCTATCCACCAAACATTCATCCTTAAACAGTCTGAAGAAGTTTTTAATATTAATAGTCCTAATTTGATTGTGGTTTTTTCCCAAATGGGTTTTCCCAGAGCCTTTTTTCCCACATGCGCTGTGGGTTTTTATGGTTCGAATTAGCTTGTATTATGACATGAATATTTGACATCCATTGCATCGTTTGTTAATGCTATTAATCAATTTATTCGTGGATAGCTCAGACGTCAGAGTGGAAAATCAATAATTTAAAAATAAGTGTTTCAATATTAATAATTCAACTATGATTATGGTTTTTTCCCAAATGGGTTTTCCCAGAACCTTTTTTCCCATATGCGCTGTGGGTTTTTATGGTTCGAATTTGCTTAATGTTAAATTATACTGAAGGTTCCAATATATAATGTTAAATAACTATTCATTGTTGTATATAGATAGAAACGTTGAAGTATTATAAATACTGTTCTGTTAATGGTTTTTCAAGAACCTTTTGTTCCCATATGTATTGTGGGTTTTATGGTTTTAATTAGGTTATATTTAACTTTTACTGTACAGTTTAATATTATGTTATTTATTTCTTTGTATATATTGAAGTATTGTTGAAGTGTTATAAATACTGTCTTCTGAGACTAATGTAATATTATAAATACTGTCTTCTGAGCCTAATGTACTTTCAGAATGTTATGGTCTTGAATTAAATGAAAAGTAAATAAAGTGAACGTTAAAATATATGACATCGTCCCTACATTATGTAAGATGAACCTCGTTCGGCCGTCGAAGGTAATTTAAGACAAGTAATGATGATAATATACAAGTATGAAGTCGATAAGTTTTATAATATAGGGGTAATTAAGTGACTATTTTAAAATTCAATTCCTGCACTTGCAAAGAATTAAAAAAAGCGATAGATGCATATATTTAGGTTGTTTAAGGGGTAGTGATAGTCATCTCCACTCGGAGAGGTAATATTTTGGCTTTCCCAACTTGTTACCTTACATTTGAGATCCCATAACACCGCTCCCGGGTGGGCTCGAACCACCAACCTTTTCGTTAACAGCCGAACGCGCTAACCATTGCGCCACGGAAGCCCAAAAATTAAATGGTCGTCAGGTATTGTGGAAAAACTTTGGCTTTTTACGTTACATTTGAGATCCCACAACACCGCTCCCGGGTGGGCTCGAACCACCAACCTATTGGTTAACAGCCGAACGCGATAACCATTGAGCCACGGGAGCTCAGAAATTAAATGGTTGTCACGTATTGTGGAAAAGTTTTGACTTTTTACGCTACATCTGAGACTCTACAACACCTCTCCCGGGTGGGCTCGAACCACTTACCTTTCGGTTAACAGCCGAACGCGCTAACCATTGCGCCACGGAAGCCCAAAAAATAAATGGTCGTCAGGTATTGAGGAAAAACTTTCGCTTTTCACGCTACATCTGAGACCCCACAACACCTCTCCCGGGTGGGCTCGAACCACCAACCTTTCGGTTAACAGCTGAACGCGCTAACCATTGCGCCACGGAAGCCCGAAAATTAAATGTTCGTCAGGTATTGTGGAAAAACTTTGGCTTTTTTCGTTCCATTTGATATCCCACAACACCGCTCCCGGGTGGGCTCGAACCACTAACCTATTGGTTAACAGCCGAACGCGATAACCATTGCGCCACGGATGCCCAAAAATTAAAAGGTCGTCAGGTATCGTGGAAAAACTTTGGCTTTTTACGTTACATTTGAGACTTCACAACACCGCTCCCGGGTGGGCTCGAACCACCAATCTTTTGGTTAACAGCCGAACGCGCTAACCATGGAGCCAAAGAAGCTCGGAAATGAAATGGTCTTCAGCTATTGTGGAAAAACTCTGACTTTTTTCCTTACATTTGAGATCCCATAACACCGCTCCCGGGTGTGCTCGAACCACCAACCTTTTGGTTAACAGCCGAACGCGCTAACCATTGCGCCACGGAAGCCCAAAAAATAAATGGTCGTCAGGTATTGTGGAAAAACTTTGGCTTTTTACGCTACATTTGAGACTTCACAACACCGCTCCCGGGTGGGCTCGAACCACCAACCTTTCGGTTAACAGCCGAACGCACTAACCATTGCGCTACGGAAGCCCAAAAAATAAATGGTCGTCAGGTATTGTGGAAAAACTCTGACTTTTTACGTTACATTTGAGATCCCATAACACCGCTCCCGTGTGGGCTCGAACCACCAACCTATTGGTTAAAAGCCGAACGCTCTAACCAATGAGCCACGGAAGCTCAGAAATTAAATGGTTGTCAGGTATTGTGGAAAAGTTATGACTTTTAACGCTACATCTGAGACTCCACAACACCTCTCTCGGGTGGGCTCGAACCACCAACCTTTTGGTTAACATCCGAACGTGCTAACCATGGAGCCAAAGAAGCTCAGAAATGAAATGGTCTTCAGCTATTGTGGAAAAACTCTGACTTTTTACCTTACATTTGAGATCCCATAACACCGCTCCCGGGTGGGCTCGAACCACCAACCTTTTGGTTAACAGCCGAACGCGCTAACCATTGCGCCACGGAAGCCCAAAAAATAAATGGTCGTCAGGTATTGAGGAAAAACTTTGGCTTTTTACGTTACATTTGAGACTTCACAACACCGCTCACGGGTGGGCTCGAACCACCAACCTTTCGGTTAACAGCCGAGCGCGCTAACCATTGAGCCACGGAATCTCAGAAATTAAATGGTTGTCAGGTATTGTGGAAAAGTTGTGAGTTTTCACGCTACATCTGAGACCCCACAACACCTCTCCCGGGTGGGATCGAACCACCAACCTTTCGGTTAACAGCTGAACGCGCTAACCATTGCGCCACGGAAGCCCGAAAATTAAATGTTCGTCAGGTATTGTGGAAAAACTTTAGCTTTTTTCGTTCCATTTGATATCCCACAACACCGCTCCCGGGTGGGCTCGAACCACTTACCTTTCGGTTAACAGCCGAACGCGCTAACCATTGCGCCACGGAAGCCCAAAAAATAAATGGTCGTCAGGTATTGAGGAAAAACTTTGGCTTTTCACGCTACATTTGAGACTTCACAACACCGCTCCCGGGTGGGCTCGAACCACCAATCTTTTGGTTAACAGCCGAACGCGCTAACCATTGCGCCACGGAAGCCCAAAAATTAAATGTTCGTCAGGTATTGTGGAAAAACTCTGACTTTTTACGTTACATTTGAGATCCCATAACACCGCTCTCGGGTGGGCTCGAACCACCAACCTTTTGGTTAACAGCCGAACGCGCTAACCATTGCGCCACGGAAGCCCAAAAATTAAATGGTCGTCAGGTATTGTGGAAAAACTTTGGCTTTTTACGTTACATTTGAGATCCCACAACACCGCTCCCGGGTCTGCTCGAACCACCAACCTATTGGTTAACAGCCGAACGCTCTAACCATTGAGCCACGGAAGCTCAGAAATTAAATGGTTGTCAGGTATTGTGGAAAAGTTATGACTTTTCACGCTACATCTGAGACTCCACAACACCTCTCCCGGGTGGGCCGAACCACCAACCTTTTGGTTAACATCCGAACGCGCTAACCATGGAGCCAAAGAAGCTCAGAAATGAAATGGTCTTCAGCTATTGTGGAAAAACTCTGACTTTTTACCTTACATTTGAGATCCCATAACACCGCTCCCGGGTGGGCTCGAACCACCAACCTTTCGGTTAACAGCCGAACGCGCTAACCATTGCGCTACGGAAGCCCAAGAAATAAAAGGTCGTCAGGTATTGTGGAAAAGTTTTGACTTTTTAAGTTACATTTGAGACTTCACAACACCGCTCCCGGGTGGGCTCGAACCACCAACCTTTCGGTTAACAGCCGAACGAGCTAACCATTGCGCTACGGAAGCCCAAAAAATAAATGGTTGTCAGGTATTGAGGAAAAATTATGACTTTTCACGCTACATCTGAGACCCCACAACACTTCTCCTATGTGGGCTCCAACCACCAACCTTTTGGTTAACATCCGAACGCGCTAACCATGGAGCCAAAGAAGCTCAGAAATGAAATGGTCTTCAGCTATTGTGGAAAAACTCTGACTTTTACCTTACATTTGAGATCCCACAACACCGCTCCCGGATGGGCTCGAACAACCAACCTATTGGTTAACAGCCGAACGCTCTAACCATTGAGCCACGGAAGCTCAGAAATTAAATGGTTGTCAGGTATTGTGGAAAAGTTATGACTTTTCACGCTACATCTGAGACTCCACAACACCTCTCCCGGGTGGGCTCGAACCACCAACCTTTTTGTGGAAAAGTTTTGACTTTTCACGCTACATCTGAGACCCCACAACACCTCTCCCGGGTGGGCTCGAACCACCAACCTTTCGGTTAACAGCTGAACGCGCTAACCATAGCGCCACGGAAGCCCAAAAATAAAATGTTCGTCAGGTATTGTGGAAAAACTTTGGCTTTTTACGTTACATTTGAGATCCCACTACACCGCTCCCGGTTGGGCTCGAACCACCAACCTATTGGTTAACAGCCGAACGCTCTAACCATTGAGCCACGGAAGCTCAGAAATTAAATGGTCTTCAGCTATTGTGGAAAAACTCTGACTTTTTACCTTACATTTGAGATCCCATAACACCGCTCCCGGGTGGGCTCGAACCACCAACCTTTCGGTTAACAGCCGAACGCGCTAACCATTGCGCTACGGAAGCCCAAGAAATAAAAGGTCGTCAGGTATTGTGGAAAAACTTTGGCTTTTTAAGTTACATTTGAGACTTCACAACACCGCTCCCGGGTGGGCTCGAACCACCAACCTTTCGGTTAACAGCCGAACGAGCTAACCATTGCGCTACGGAAGCCCAAAAAATAAATGGTTGTCAGGTATTGAGGAAAAATTATGACTTTTCACGCTACATCTGAGACCCCACAACACTTCTCCTGGGTGGGCTCCAACCACCAACCTTTTGGTTAACATCCGAACGCGCTAACCATGGAGCCAAAGAAGCTCAGAAATGAAATGGTCTTCAGCTATTGTGGAAAAACTCTGACTTTTACCTTACATTTGAGATCCCATAACACCGCTCCCGGGTGCGCTCGAACCACCAACATTTTGGTTAACAGCCAAACGCGCTAACCATTGCGCCACGGAAGCCCAAAAATTAAATGGTCGTCAGGTATTGTGGAAAAACTTTGGCTTTTTACGTTACATTTGAGATCCCACAACACCGCTCCCGGATGGGCTCGAACAACCAACCTATTGGTTAACAGCCGAACGCTCTAACCATTGAGCCACGGAAGCTCAGAAATTAAATGGTTGTCAGGTATTGTGGAAAAGTTATGACTTTTCACGCTACATCTGAGACTCCACAACACCTCTCCCGGGTGGGCTCGAACCACCAACCTTTTTTTGTGGAAAAGTTTTGACTTTTCACGCTACATCTGAGACCCCACAACACCTCTCCCGGGTGGGCTCGAACCACCAACCTTTCGGTTAACAGCTGAACGCGCTAACCATAGCGCCACGGAAGCCCAAAAATAAAATGTTCGTCAGGTATTGTGGAAAAACTTTGGCTTTTTACGTTACATTTGAGATCCCACTACACCGCTCCCGGTTGGGCTCGAACCACCAACCTATTGGTTAACAGCCGAACGCTCTAACCATTGAGCCACGGAAGCTCAGAAATTAAATGGTTGTCAGGTATTGTGGGAAAACTTTGGCTTTTTACGTTACATTTGAGATCTCACAACACCACTCCCGGGTGGGCTCGAACCACCAACCTATTGGTTAACAGCCGAACGCGATAACCATTGAGCCATGGGAGCTCAGAAATTAAATGGTTGTCACGTATTGTGGAAAAACTTTGGCTTTTTACGTTACATTTGAGACTTCACAACACCGCTCCCGGGTGGGCTCGAACCACCAACCTTTGGGTTAACAGCCGAACGCGCTAACCATTGCGCTACGGAAGCCCAAAAAATAAATGGTCGTCAGGTATTGTGGAAAAACTTTGGCTTTTTAAGTTACATTTGAGACTCCACAACACCTCTCCCGGGTGGGCTCGAACCACCAACCTTTCGGTTAACATCCGAACGCGCTAACCATGGAGCCAAAGAAGCTCAGAAATGAAATGGTCTTCAGCTATTGTGGAAAAACTCTGACTTTTACCTTACATTTGAGATCCCATAACACCGCTCCCGGGTGGGCTCGAACCACCAACATTTTGGTTAACAGCCAAACGCGCTAACCATTGCGCCACGGAAGCCCAAAAATTAAATGGTCGTCAGGTATTGTGGAAAAAGTTTGGCTTTTTACGTTACATTTGAGATCCCACAACACCGCTCCCGGATGGGCTCGAACAACCAACCTATTGGTTAACAGCCGAACGCTCTAACCATTGAGCCACGGAAGCTCAGAAATTAAATGGTTGTCAGGTATTGTGGAAAAGTTATGACTTTTCACGCTACATCTGAGACTCCACAACACCTCTCCCGGGTGGGCTCGAACCACCAACCTTTTTGTGGAAAAGTTTTGACTTTTCACGCTACATCTGAGACCCCACAACACCTCTCCCGGGTGGGCTCGAACCACCAACCTTTCGGTTAACAGCTGAACGCGCTAACCATAGCGCCACGGAAGCCCAAAAATAAAATGTTCGTCAGGTATTGTGGAAAAACTTTGGCTTTTTACGTTACATTTGAGATCCCACTACACCGCTCCCGGTTGGGCTCGAACCACCAACCTATTGGTTAACAGCCGAACGCTCTAACCATTGAGCCACGGAAGCTCAGAAATTAAATGGTTGTCAGGTATTGTGGGAAAACTTTGGCTTTTTACGTTACATTTGAGATCTCACAACACCACTCCCGGGTGGGCTCGAACCACCAACCTATTGGTTAACAGCCGAACGCGATAACCATTGAGCCATGGGAGCTCAGAAATTAAATGGTTGTCAGGTATTGTGGAAAAACTTTGGCTTTTTACGTTACATTTGAGACTTCACAACACCGCTCCCGGGTGGGCTCGAACCACCAACCTTTGGGTTAACAGCCGAACGCGCTAACCATTGCGCTACGGAAGCCCAAAAAATAAATGGTCGTCAGGTATTGTGGAAAAACTTTGGCTTTTTAAGTTACATTTGAGACTCCACAACACCTCTCCCGGGTGGGCTCGAACCACCAACCTTTCGGTTAACATCCGAACGCGCTAACCATGGGGCCAAAGAAGCTCAGAAATGAAATGGTCTTCAGCTATTGTGGAAAAACTCTGACTTTTACCTTACATTTGAGATCCCATAACACCGCTCCCGGGTGGGCTCGAACCACCAACATTTTGGTTAACAGCCAAACGCGCTAACCATTGCGCCACGGAAGCCCAAAAATTAAATGGTCGTCAGGTATTGTGGAAAAACTTTGGCTTTTTACGTTACATTAGAGATCCCACAACACCGCTCCCGGATGGGCTCGAACAACCAACCTATTGGTTAACAGCCGAACGCTCTAACCATTGAGCCACGGAAGCTCAGAAATTAAATGGTTGTCAGGTATTGTGGAAAAGTTATGACTTTTCACGCTACATCTGAGACTCCACAACACCTCTCCCGGGTGGGCTCGAACCACCAACCTTTTAGTGGAAAAGTTTTGACTTTTCACGCTACATCTGAGACCCCACAACACCTCTCCCGGGTGGGCTCGACCACCAACCTTTCGGTTAACAGCTGAACGCGCTAACCATAGCGCCACGGAAGCCCAAAAATAAAATGTTCGTCAGGTATTGTGGAAAAACTTTGGCTTTTTACGTTACATTTGAGATCCCACTACACCGCTCCCGGTTGGACTCGAACCACCAACCTATTGGTTAACAGCCGAACGCTCTAACCATTGAGCCACGGAAGCTCAGAAATTAAATGGTTGTCAGGTATTGTGGGAAAACTTTGGCTTTTTACGTTACATTTGAGATCTCACAACACCACTCCCGGGTGGGCTCGAACCACCAACCTATTGGTTAACAGCCGAACGCGATAACCATTGAGCCATGGGAGCTCAGAAATTAAATGGTTGTCACGTATTGTGGAAAAACTTTGGCTTTTTACGTTACATTTGAGACTTCACAACACCGCTCCCGGGTGGGCTCGAACCACCAACCTTTGGGTTAACAGCCGAACGCGCTAACCATTGCGCTACGGAAGCCCAAAAAATAAATGGTCGTCAGGTATTGTGGAAAAACTTTGGCTTTTTAAGTTACATTTGAGACTCCACAACACCTCTCCCGGGTAGGCTCGAACCACCAACCTTTCGGTTAACAGCTGAACGCGCTAACCATAGCGCCACGGAAGCCCAAAAATAAAATGTTCGTCAGGTATTGTGGAAAAGTTTTGACTTTTTACGCTACATCTGAGACTCCACAACACCTCTTCCGGGTGGGCTCGAACCACCAACCTTTCGGTTAACAGCCGAACGCGATAACCATTGAGCCATGGGAGCTCAGAAATTAAATGGTTGTCAGGTATTGTGGAAAAACTTTGGCTTTTTACGTTACATTTGAGACTTCACAACACCGCTCCCGGGTGGGCTCGAACCACCAACCTTTGGGTTAACAGCCGAACGCGCTAACCATTGCGCTACGGAAGCCCAAAAAATAAATGGTCGTCAGGTATTGTGGAAAAACTTTGGCTTTTTAAGTTACATTTGAGACTCCACAACACCTCTCCCGGGTGGGCTCGAACCACCAACCTTTCGGTTAACATCCGAACGCGCTAACCATGGGGCCAAAGAAGCTCAGAAATGAAATGGTCTTCAGCTATTGTGGAAAAACTCTGACTTTTACCTTACATTTGAGATCCCATAACACCGCTCCCGGGTGGGCTCGAACCACCAACATTTTGGTTAACAGCCAAACGCGCTAACCATTGCGCCACGGAAGCCCAAAAATTAAATGGTCGTCAGGTATTGTGGAAAAACTTTGGCTTTTTACGTTACATTAGAGATCCCACAACACCGCTCCCGGATGGGCTCGAACAACCAACCTATTGGTTAACAGCCGAACGCTCTAACCATTGAGCCACGGAAGCTCAGAAATTAAATGGTTGTCAGGTATTGTGGAAAAGTTATGACTTTTCACGCTACATCTGAGACTCCACAACACCTCTCCCGGGTGGGCTCGAACCACCAACCTTTTAGTGGAAAAGTTTTGACTTTTCACGCTACATCTGAGACCCCACAACACCTCTCCCGGGTGGGCTCGACCACCAACCTTTCGGTTAACAGCTGAACGCGCTAACCATAGCGCCACGGAAGCCCAAAAATAAAATGTTCGTCAGGTATTGTGGAAAAACTTTGGCTTTTTACGTTACATTTGAGATCCCACTACACCGCTCCCGGTTGGACTCGAACCACCAACCTATTGGTTAACAGCCGAACGCTCTAACCATTGAGCCACGGAAGCTCAGAAATTAAATGGTTGTCAGGTATTGTGGGAAAACTTTGGCTTTTTACGTTACATTTGAGATCTCACAACACCACTCCCGGGTGGGCTCGAACCACCAACCTATTGGTTAACAGCCGAACGCGATAACCATTGAGCCATGGGAGCTCAGAAATTAAATGGTTGTCACGTATTGTGGAAAAACTTTGGCTTTTTACGTTACATTTGAGACTTCACAACACCGCTCCCGGGTGGGCTCGAACCACCAACCTTTGGGTTAACAGCCGAACGCGCTAACCATTGCGCTACGGAAGCCCAAAAAATAAATGGTCGTCAGGTATTGTGGAAAAACTTTGGCTTTTTAAGTTACATTTGAGACTCCACAACACCTCTCCCGGGTAGGCTCGAACCACCAACCTTTCGGTTAACAGCTGAACGCGCTAACCATAGCGCCACGGAAGCCCAAAAATAAAATGTTCGTCAGGTATTGTGGAAAAGTTTTGACTTTTTACGCTACATCTGAGACTCCACAACACCTCTTCCGGGTGGGCTCGAACCACCAACCTTTCGGTTAACAGCCGAACGCGCTAACCATTGAGCCACGGAATCTCAGAAATTAAATGGTTGTCAGGTATTGTGGAAAAACTTTGGCTTTTTACGTTACATTTGAGATCCCACAACACCGCTCCCGGGTGGGCTCGAACCACCAACCTATTGGTTAACAGCCGAACGCGATAACCATTGAGCCACGGGAGCTCAGAAATTAAATGGTTGTCACGTATTGTGGAAAATGTTTGGCTTTTTACGTTACATTTGAGACTTCACAACACCGCTCCCGGGTGGGCTCGAACCACCAACCTTTCGGTTAACAGCCGAACGCGCTAACCATTGCGTTACGGAAGCCCAAAAAATAAATGGTGGTCAGGTATTGTGGAAAAGCTTTGGCTTTTTACGTTACATTTGAGATCCCATAACACCGCTCCCGGGTGGGCTTAAACCACCAACCTTTCGGTTAACAGCCGAACGTGCTAACCATTGAGCCACGGAATCTCAGAAATTAAATGGTTGTCAGGTATTGTGGAAAAACTTTGGCTTTTTACGTTACATTTGAGATCCCACAACACCGCTCCCGTGTGGGCTCGAACCACCAACCTATTGGTTAACAGCCGAACGCGATAACCATTGAGCCACGGAAGCTCAGAAATTAAATGGTTGTCAGGTATTGTGGAAAAGTTATGACTTTTCACGCTACATCTGAGACTCCACAACACCTCTCCCGGGTGGGCTCGAACCACCAACCTTTTGGTTAACAGCCGAACGCGCTTACCATTGCGCCACGGAAGCCCAAACATTAAATGTTCGTCAGGTATTGTGGAAAAACTCTGACTTTTTACGTTACATTTGAGATCCCATAACACCTCTCCCGGCTGAGCTCGAACCACCAACCTTTCGGTTAACAGCCGAACGCACTAACCATTGCGCCACGGAAGCCCAAAAAAAAAATGTTCGTCAGGTATTGTGGAAAAAAATTGCCTTTTTACGTTACATTTGAGACTTCACAACACCGCTCCCGGGTGGGCTCGAACCACCAACCTATTGGTTAACAGACGAACGCGCTAACCATTGAGCCACGGAAGCTCAGAAATTGAAAGGTTGTCAGGTATTGTGGAAAAGTTATGACTTTTCACGCTACATCTGAGACCCCACAAAACCTCTCCCGGGTGGGCTCGAACCACCAACCTTTTGGTTAACAGCCGAACGCGCTTACCATTGCGCCACGGAAGCCCAAACATTAAATGTTCGTCAGGTATTTTGGAAAAACTCTGACTTTTTACGTTACATTTGAGATCCCATAACACCTCTCCCGGCTGAGCTCGAACCACCAACCTTTCGGTTAACAGCCGAACGCACTAACCATTGCGCCACGGAAGCCCAAAAAAAAAATGTTCGTCAGGTATTGTGGAAAAATTTTGCCTTTTTACGTTACATTTGAGACTTCACAACACCGCTCCCGGGTTTGCTCGAACCACCAACCTATTGGTTAACAGCCGAACGCGCTAACCATTGAGCCACGGAAGCTCAGAAATTGAAAGGTTGTCAGGTATTGTAGAAAAGTTATGACTTTTCACGCTACATCTGAGACCCCACAAAACCTCTCCCGGGTGGGCTCCAACCACCAACCTTTCGGTTAACAGCCGAACGCGCTAACCATTGCGCCACGGAAGCCCAAAAATTAATTGTTCGTCAGGTATTGTGGAAAAACTTTGCCTTTTCACGTTACATTTGAGACTTCACAACACCGCTCCTTGGTGGGCTCGAACCACCAACCTATTAGTTAACAGCCGAACGCGCTAACCATTGAGCCACGGAAGCTCAGAAATTGAATGGTTGTCAGGTATTGTGGAAAAGTTATGACTTTTCACGCTACATCTGAGACCCCACAACACCTCTCCCGGGTGGGCTCCAACCACCAACCTTTCGGTTAACAGCCGAACGCGCTAACCTTTGCGCCACGGAAGCCCAAAAATTAAATGTTCGTCAGGTATTGTGGAAAAACTTTGCCTTTTTACGTTACATTTGAGACTCCACAACACCGCTCCCGGGTGGGCTCGAACCACCAACCTATTGGTTAACAGCCGAACGCGCTAACCATTGAGCCACGGAAGCTCAGAAATTGAATGGTTGTCAGGTATTGTGGAAAAGTTATGACTTTTCACGCTACATCTGAGACCCCACAACACCTCTCCTGGGTGGGCTCGAACCAACAACCTTTCGGTTAACAGCTGAACGCGCTAAAAAATGCGCCACGGAAGCCCAAAAATTAAATGTTCGTCAGGTATTGTGGAAAAACTATGACTTTTTACGTTACATTTGAGATCCCAAAACACCTCTCCCGGGTGGGATCGAACCACCAACCTTTCGGTTAACAGCTGAACGCGCTAAAAAATGCGCCACGGAAGCCCAAAAATTAAATGTTCGTCAGGTATTGTGGAAAAACTCTGACTTTTTACGTTAAATTTAAGAACCCATAACACCGCTTCCGGGTGGGCTCGAACCACCAACCTTTCGGATAAAAGCTGAACGCGCTAACCATTGCGCAACGGAAGCCCAAAAATTAAGTGTTCGTCAGGTATTGTGGAAAAACTCTGACTTTTTACGTTACATTTGAGACCCCACAACACCTCTCCCGGGTGGGCTCGAACCACCAACCTTTCGGTTAACAGCCGAACGCGCTAACCATTGTGCCACGGAAGCCCAAAAATTAAATGTTCGTCAGGTATTGTGGAAAAACTCTGACTTTTTACGTTACATTTGAGATCCCATAACACCGCTCCCGGCTGGGCTCGAACCACCAACCTTTCGGTTAACAGCCGAACGCGCTAACCATTGCGCCACGGAAGCCCAAAAAAAATGTTCGTCAGGTATTGTGGAAAAACTTTGCCTTTTTACGTTACATTTGAGACTTCACAACACCGCTCCCGGGTGGGCTCGAACCACCAACCTATTGGTTAACAGCCGAACGCGCTAACCATTGAGCCACGGAAGCTCAGAAATTGAAAGATTGTCAGGTATTGTGGAAAAGTTATGACTTTTCACGCTACATCTGAGACCCCACAACACCTCTCCCGGGTGGGCTCCAACCACCAACCTTTCGGTTAACAGCCGAACGCGCTAACCATTGCGCCACGGAAGCCCAAAAATTAAATGTTCGTCAGGTATTGTGGAAAAACTTTGCCTTTTTACGTTACATTTGAGACTTCACAACACCGCTCCCGGGTGGGCTCGAACCACCAACCTATTGGTTAACAGCCGAACGCGCTAACCATTGAGCCACGGAAGCTCAGAAATTGAATGGTTGTCAGGTATTGTGGAAAAGTTATGACTTTTCACGCTACATCTGAGACCCCACAACACCTCTCCTGGGTGGGCTCGAACCAACAACCTTTCGGTTAACAGCTGAACGCGCTAAAAAATGCGCCACGGAAGCCCAAAAATTAAATGTTCGTCAGGTATTGTGGAAAAACTATGACTTTTTACGTTACATTTGAGATCCCAAAACACCTCTCCCGGGTGGGATCGAACCACCAACCTTTCGGTTAACAGCTGAACGCGCTAAAAAATGCGCCACGGAAGCCCAAAAATTAAATGTTCGTCAGGTATTGTGGAAAAACTCTGACTTTTTACGTTAAATTTAAGAACCCATAACACCGCTTCCGGGTGGGCTCGAACCACCAACCTTTCGGATAAAAGCTGAACGCGCTAACCATTGCGCAACGGAAGCCCAAAAATTAAGTGTTCGTCAGGTATTGTGGAAAAACTCTGACTTTTTACGTTACATTTGAGACCCCACAACACCTCTCCCGGGTGGGCTCGAACCACCAACCTTTCGGTTAACAGCCGAACGCGCTAACCATTGTGCCACGGAAGCCCAAAAATTAAATGTTCGTCAGGTATTGTGGAAAAACTCTGACTTTTTACGTTACATTTGAGATCCCATAACACCGCTCCCGGCTGGGCTCGAACCACCAACCTTTCGGTTAACAGCCGAACGCGCTAACCATTGCGCCACGGAAGCCCAAAAAAAATGTTCGTCAGGTATTGTGGAAAAACTTTGCCTTTTTACGTTACATTTGAGACTTCACAACACCGCTCCCGGGTGGGCTCGAACCACCAACCTATTGGTTAACAGCCGAACGCGCTAACCATTGAGCCACGGAAGCTCAGAAATTGAAAGATTGTCAGGTATTGTGGAAAAGTTATGACTTTTCACGCTACATCTGAGACCCCACAACACCTCTCCCGGGTGGGCTCCAACCACCAACCTTTCGGTTAACAGCCGAACGCGCTAACCATTGCGCCACGGAAGCCCAAAAATTAAATGTTCGTCAGGTATTGTGGAAAAACTTTGCCTTTTTACGTTACATTTGAGACTTCACAACACCGCTCCCGGGTGGGCTCGAACCACCAACCTATTGGTTAACAGCCGAACGCGCTAACCATTGAGCCACGGAAGCTCAGAAATTGAATGGTTGTCAGGTATTGTGGAAAAGTTATGACTTTTCACGCTACATCTGAGACCCCATAACACCTCTCCCGGGTGGGCTCCAACCACCAACCTTTCGGTTAACAGCCGAACGCGCTAACCATTGCGCCACGGAAGCCCAAAAATTAAATGTTCGTCAGGTATTGTGGAAAAACTTTGCCTTATTACGTTAAATTTGAGACTTCACAACACCGCTCCCGGGTGGGCTCGAACCACCAACCTATTGGTTAACAGCCGAACGCGCTAACCATTGAGCCACGGAAGCTCAGAAATTGAATGGTTGTCAGGTATTGTGGAAAAGTTATGACTTTTCACGCTACATCTGAGACCCCACAACACCTCTCCCGGGTGGGCTCCAACCACCAACCTTTCGGTTAACAGCCGAACGCGCTAACCATTGCGTCACGGAAGCCCAAAAATTAAATGTTCGTCAGGTATTGTGGAAAAACTTTGCCTTTTTACGTTACATTTGAGACTTCACAACACCGCTCCCGGGTGGGCTCGAACCACCAACCTATTGGTTAACAGCCGAACGCGCTAACCATTGAGCCACGGAAGCTCAGAAATTGAATGGTTGTCAGGTATTGTGGAAAAGTTATGACTTTTCACGCTACATCTGAGACCCCACAACACCTCTCCTGGGTGGGCTCGAACCAACAACCTTTCGGTTAACAGCTGAACGCGCTAAAAAATGCGCCACGGAAGCCCAAAAATTAAATGTTCGTCAGGTATTGTGGAAAAACTATGACTTTTTACGTTACATTTGAGATCCCAAAACACCTCTCCTGGGTGGGATCGAACCACCAACCTTTCGGTTAACAGCTGAACGCGCTAAAAAATGCGCCACGGAAGCCCAAAAATTAAATGTTCGTCAGGTATTGTGGAAAAACTCTGACTTTTTACGTTAAATTTAAGAACCCATAACACCGCTTCCGGGTGGGCTCGAACCACCAACCTTTCGGTTAAAAGCTGAACGCGCTAACCATTGCGCAACGGAAGCCCAAAAATTAAGTGTTCGTCAGGTATTGTGGAAAAACTCTGAATTTTTACGTTAAATTTAAGAACCCATAACACCGCTTCCGGGTGGGCTCGAACCACCAACCTTTCGGTTAAAAGCTGAACGCGCTAACCATTGCGCAACGAAAGCCCAAAAATTAAGTGTTCGTCAGGTATTGTGGAAAAACTATGACTTTTTACGTTACATTTGAGACCCCACAACACCTCTCCCGGGTGGGATCGAACCACCAACCTTTCGGTTAACAGCTGAACGCGCTAAAAAATGCGCCACGGAAGCCCAAAAATTAAATGTTCGTCAGGTATTGTGGAAAAACTATGACTTTTTACGTTACATTTGAGATCCCAAAACACCTCTCCCAGGTGGGATCGAACCACCAACCTTTCGGTTAACAGCTGAACGCGCTAAAAAATGCGCCACGGAAGCCCAAAAATTAAATGTTCGTCAGGTATTGTGGAAAAACTCTGACTTTTTACGTTAAATTTAAAAACCCATAACACCGCTTCCGGGTGGGCTCGAACCACCAACCTTTCGGTTAAAAGCTGAACGCGCTAACCATTGCGCAACGGAAGCCCAAAAATTAAGTGTTCGTCAGGTATTGTGGAAAAACTCTGACTTTTTACGTTACATTTGAGACCCCACAACACCTCTCCCGGGTGGGCTCGAACCACCAACCTTTCGGTTAACAGCCGAACGCGCTAACCATTGTGCCACGGAAGCCCAAAAATTAAATGTTCGTCAGGTATTGTGGAAAAACTCTGACTTTTTACGTTACATTTGAGATCCCATAACACCGCTCCCGGCTGGGCTCGAACCACCAACCTTTCGGTTAACAGCCGAACGCGCTAACCATTGCGCCACGGAAGCCCAAAAATTAAATGTTCGTCAGGTATTGTGGAAAAACTCTGACTTTTTACGTTACATTTGAGATCCCATAACACCGCTCCCGGCTGGGCTCGAACCACCAACCTTTCGGTTAACAGCCGAACGCGCTAACCATTGCGCCACGGAAGCCCAAAAAAAAATGTTCGTCAGGTATTGTGGAAAAACTTTGCCTTTTTACGTTACATTTGAGATCCCATAACACCGCTCCCGGCTGGGCTCGAACCACCAACCTTTCGGTTAACAGCCGAACGCGCTAACCATTGCGCCACGGAAGCCCAAAAATTAAATGTTCGTCAGGTATTGTGGAAAAACTTTGCCTTTTTACGTTACATTTGAGACTTCACAACACCGCTCCCGGGTGGGCTCGAACCACCAACCTATTGGTTAACAGCCGAACGCGCTAACCATTGAGCCACGGAAGCTCAGAAATTGAATGGTTGTCAGGTATTGTGGAAAAGTTATGACTTTTCACGCTACATCTGAGACCCCACAACACCTCTCCCGGGTGGGCTCCAACCACCAACCTTTCGGTTAACAGCCGAACGCGCTAACCATTGCGCCACGGAAGCCCAAAAATTAAATGTTCGTCAGGTATTGTGGAAAAACTTTGACTTTTTACGTTACATTTGAGACTTCACAACACCGCTCCCGGGTGGGCTCGAACCACCAACCTATTGGTTAACAGCCGAACGCGCTAACCATTGAGCCACGGAAGCTCAGAAATTGAATGGTTGTCAGGTATTGTGGAAAAGTTATGACTTTACACGCTACATCTGAGACCCCACAACACCTCTCCTGGGTGGGCTCGAACCAACAACCTTTCGGTTAACAGCTGAACGCGCTAAAAAATGCGCCACGGAAGCCCAAAAATTAAATGTTCGTCAGGTATTGTGGAAAAACTATGACTTTTTACGTTACATTTGAGATCCCAAAACACCTCTCCCGGGTGGGATCGAACCACCAACCTTTCGGTTAACAGCTGAACGCGCTAAAAAATGCGCCACGGAAGCCCAAAAATTAAATGTTCGTCAGGTATTGTGGAAAAACTCTGACTTTTTACGTTAAATTTAAAAACCCATAACACCGCTTCCGGGTGGGCTCGAACCACCAACCTTTCGGTTAAAAGCTGAACGCGCTAACCATTGCGCAACGGAAGCCCAAAAATTAAGTGTTCGTCAGGTATTGTGGAAAAACTCTGACTTTTTACGTTACATTTGAGACCCCACAACATCTCTCCCGGGTGGGCTCGAACCACCAACCTTTCGGTTAACAGCCGAACGCGCTAACCATTGTGCCACGGAAGCCCAAAAATCAAATGTTCGTCAGGTATTGTGGAAAAACTCTGACTTTTTACGTTACATTTGAGATCCCATAACACCGCTCCCGGCTGGGCTCGAACCACCAACCTTTCGGTTAACAGCCGAACGCGCTAACCATTGCGCCACGGAAGCCCAAAAATTAAATGTTCGTCAGGTATTGTGGAAAAACTCTGACTTTTTACGTTACATTTGAGATCCCATAACACCGCTCCCGGCTGGGCTCGAACCACCAACCTTTCGGTTAACAGCCGAACGCGCTAACCATTGCGCCACGGAAGCCCAAAAAAAAAATGTTCGTCAGGTATTGTGGAAAAACTTTGCCTTTTTACGTTACATTTGAGATCCCATAACACCGCTCCCGGCTGGGCTCGAACCACCAACCTTTCGGTTAACAGCCGAACGCGCTAACCATTGCGCCACGGAAGCCCAAAAAAATGTTCGTCAGGTATTGTGGAAAAACTTTGCCTTTTTACGTTACATTTGAGACTTCACAACACCGCTCCCGGGTGGGCTCGAACCACCAACCTATTGGTTAACAGCCGAACGCGCTAACCATTGAGCCACGGAAGCTCAGAAATTGAAAGGTTGTCAGGTATTGTGGAAAAGTTATGACTTTTCACGCTACATCTGAGACCCCACAACACCTCTCGCGGGTGGGCTCCAACCACCAACCTTTCGGTTAACAGCCGAACGCGCTAACCATTGCGCCACGGAAGCCCAAAAATTAAATGTTCGTCAGGTATTGTGGAAAAACTTTGCCTTTTTACGTTACATTTGAGACTTCACAACACCGCTCCCGGGTGGGCTTGAACCACCAACCTATTGGTTAACAGCCGAACGCGCTAACCATTGAGCCACGGAAGCTCAGAAATTGAATGGTTGTCAGGTATTGTGGAAAAGTTATGACTTTTCACGCTACATCTGAGACCCCACAACACCTCTCCCGGGTGGGCTCCAACCACCAACCTTTCGGTTAACAGCCGAACGCGCTAACCATTGCGCCACGGAAGCCCAAAAATTAAATGTTCGTCAGGTATTGTGGAAAAACTTTGCCTTTTTACGTTACATTTGAGACTTCACAACACCGCTCCCGGGTGGGCTCGAACCACCAACCTATTGGTTAACAGCCGAACGCGCTAACCATTGAGCCACGGAAGCTCAGAAATTGAATGGTTGTCAGGTATTGTGGAAAAGTTATGACTTTTCACGCTACATCTGAGACCCCACAACACCTCTCCTGGGTGGGCTCGAACCAACAACCTTTCGGTTAACAGCTGAACGCGCTAAAAAATGCGCCACGGAAGCCCAAAAATTAAATGTTCGTCAGGTATTGTGGAAAAACTATGACTTTTTACGTTACATTTGAGATCCCAAAACACCTCTCCCGGGTGGGATCGAACCACCAACCTTTCGGTTAACAGCTGAACGCGCTAAAAAATGCCCCACGGAAGCCCAAAAATTAAATGTTCGTCAGGTATTGTGGAAAAACTCTGACTTTTTACGTTAAATTTAAGAACCCATAACACCGCTTCCGGGTGGGCTCGAACCACCAACCTTTCGGTTAAAAGCTGAACGCGCTAACCATTGCGCAACGGAAGCCCAAAAATTAAGTGTTCGTCAGGTATTGTGGAAAAACTCTGACTTTTTACGTTACATTTGAGACCCCACAACACCTCTCCCGGGTGGGCTCGAACCACCAACCCTTCGGTTAACAGCCGAACGCGCTAACCATTGTGCCACGGAAGCCCAAAAATTAAATGTTCGTCAGGTATTGTGGAAAAACTCTGACTTTTTACGTTACATTTGAGATCCCATAACACCGCTTCCGGCTGGGCTCGAACCACCAACCTTTCGGTTAACAGCCGAACGCGCTAACCATTGCGCCACGGAAGCCCAAAAATTAAATGTTCGTCAGGTATTGTGGAAAAACTCTGACTTTTTACGTTACATTTGAGACCCCACAACACCTCTCCCGGGTGGGCTCGAACCACCAACCTTTCGGTTAACAGCCGAACGCGCTAACCATTGTGCCACGGAAGCCCAAAAATTAAATGTTCGTCAGGTATTGTGGAAAAACTCTGACTTTTTACGTTACATTTGAGATCCCATAACACCGCTCCCGGCTGGGCTCGAACCACCAACCTTTCGGTTAACAGCCGAACGCGCTAACCATTGTGCCACGGAAGCCCAAAAAAAAATGTTCGTCAGGTATTGTGGAAAAACTTTGCCTTTTTACGTTACATTTGAGATCCCATAACACCGCTCCCGGCTGGGCTCGAACCACCAACCTTTCGGTTAACAGCCGAACGCGCTAACCATTGCGCCACGGAAGCCCAAAAAAATGTTCGTCAGGTATTGTGGAAAAACTTTGCCTTTTTACGTTACATTTGAGACTTCACAACACCGCTCCCGGGTGGGCTCGAACCACCAACCTATTGGTTAACAGCCGAACGCGCTAACCATTGAGCCACGGAAGCTCAGAAATTGAAAGGTTGTCAGGTATTGTGGAAAAGTTATGACTTTTCACGCTACATCTGAGACCCCACAACACCTCTCCTGGGTGGGCTCCAACCACCAACCTTTCGGTTAACAGCCGAACGCGCTAACCATTGCGCCACGGAAGCCCAAAAATTAAATGTTCGTCAGGTATTGTGGAAAAACTTTGCCTTTTTACGTTACATTTGAGACTTCACAACACCGCTCCCGGGTGGGCTCGAACCACCAACCTATTGGTTAACAGCCGAACGCGCTAACCATTGAGCCACGGAAGCTCAGAAATTGAATGGTTGTCAGGTATTGTGGAAAAGTTATGACTTTTCACGCTACATCTGAGACCCCACAACACCTCTCCCGGGTGGGCTCCAACCACCAACCTTTCGGTTAACAGCCGAACGCGCTAACCATTGCGCCACGGAAGCCCAAAAATTAAATGTTCGTCAGGTATTGTGGAAAAACTTTGCCTTTTTACGTTACATTTGAGACTTCACAACACCGCTCCCGGGTGGGCTCGAACCACCAACCTATTGGTTAACAGCCGAACGCGCTAACCATTGAGCCACGGAAGCTCAGAAATTGAATGGTTGTCAGGTATTGTGGAAAAGTTATGACTTTTCACGCTACATCTGAGACCCCACAACACCTCTCCTGGGTGGGCTCGAACCAACAACCTTTCGGTTAACAGCTGAACGCGCTAAAAAATGCGCCACGGAAGCCCAAAAATTAAATGTTCGTCAGGTATTGTGGAAAAACTATGACTTTTTACGTTACATTTGAGATCCCAAAACACCTCTCCCGGGTGGGATCGAACCACCAACCTTTCGGTTAACAGCTGAACGCGCTAAAAAATGCCCCACGGAAGCCCAAAAATTAAATGTTCGTCAGGTATTGTGGAAAAACTCTGACTTTTTACGTTAAATTTAAGAACCCATAACACCGCTTCCGGGTGGGCTCGAAACACCAACCTTTCGGTTAAAAGCTGAACGCGCTAACCATTGCGCAACGGAAGCCCAAAAATTAAGTGTTCGTCAGGTATTGTGGAAAAACTCTGACTTTTTACGTTAAATTTAAGAACCCATAACACCGCTTCCGGGTGGGCTCGAACCACCAACCTTTCGGTTAAAAGCTGCACGCGCTAACCATTGCGCAACGGAAGCCCAAAAATTAAGTGTTCGTCAGGTATTGTGGAAAAACTATGACTTTTTACGTTACATTTGAGACCCCACAACACCTCTCCCGGGCGGGATCGAACCACCAACCTTTCGGTTAACAGCTGAACGCGCTAAAAAATGCGCCACGGAAGCCCGAAAATTAAATGTTCGTCAGGTATTGTGGAAAAACTATGACTTTTTACGTTACATTTGAGATCCCAAAACACCTCTCCCGGCTGGGATCGAACCACCAACCTTTCGGTTAACAGCTGAACGCGCTAAAAATGCGCCACGGAAGCCCAAAAATTAAATGTTCGTCAGGTATTGTGGAAAAACTCTGACTTTTTACGTTAAATTTAAAAACCCATAACACCGCTTCCGGGTGGGCTCGAACCACCAACCTTTCGGTTAAAAGCTGACCGCGCTAACCATTGCGCAACGGAAGCCCAAAAATTAAGTGTTCGTCAAGTATTGTGGAAAAACTCTGACTTTTTACGTTACATTTGAGACCCCACAACACCTCTCCCGGGTGGGCTCGAACCACCAACCTTTCGGTTAACAGCCGAACGCGCTAACCATTGTGCCACGGAAGCCCAAAAATTAAATGTTCGTCAGGTATTGTGGAAAAACTCTGACTTTTTACGTTACATTTGAGATCCCATAACACCGCTCCCGGCTGGGCTCGAACCACCAACCTTTCGGTTAACAGCCGAACGCGCTAACCATTGCGCCACGGAAGCCCAAAAAAAATGTTCGTCAGGTATTGTGGAAAAACTTTGCCTTTTTACGTTACATTTGAGACTTCACAACACCGCTCCCGGGTGGGCTCGAACCACCAACCTATTGGTTAACAGCCGAACGCGCTAACCATTGAGCCACGGAAGCTCAGAAATTGAATGGTTGTCAGGTATTGTGGAAAAGTTATGACTTTTCACGCTACATCTGAGACCCCACAACACCTCTCCCGGGTGGGCTCCAACCACCAACCTTTCGGTTAACAGCCGAACGCGCTAACCATTGCGCCACGGAAGCCCAAAAATTAAATGTTCGTCAGGTATTGTGGAAAAACTTTGCCTTTTTACGTTACATTTGAGATCCCAAAACACCTTTCCCGGGTGGGATCGAACCACCAACCTTTCGGTTAACAGCTGAACGCGCTAAAAAATGCGCCACGGAAGCCCAAAAATTAAATGTTCGTCAGGTATTGTGGAAAAACTCTGACTTTTTACGTTAAATTTAAGAACCCATAACACCGCTTCCGGGTGGGCTCGAACCACCAACCTTTCGGTTAAAAGCTGAACGCGCTAACCATTGCGCAACGGAAGCCCAAAAATTAAGTGTTCGTCAGGTATTGTGGAAAAACTCTGACTTTTTACGTTACATTTGAGACCCCACAACACCTCTCCCGGGTGGGCTCGAACCACCAACCTTTCGGTTAACAGCCGAACGCGCTAACCATTGCGCCACGGAAGCCCAAAAAAAAATGTTCGTCAGGTATTGTGGAAAAACTTTGCCTTTTTACGTTACATTTGAGACTTCACAACACCGCTCCCGGGTGGGCTCGAACCACCAACCTATTGGTTAACAGCCGAACGCGCTAACCATTGAGCCACGGAAGCTCAGAAATTGAAAGGTTGTCAGGTATTGTGGAAAAGTTATGACTTTTCACGCTACATCTGAGACCCCACAACACCTCTCCCGGGTGGGCTCCAACCACCAACCTTTCGGTTAACAGCCGAACGCGCTAACCATTGCGCCACGGAAGCCCAAAAATTAAATGTTCGTCAGGTATTGTGGAAAAACTTTGCCTTTTTACGTTACATTTGAGACTTCACAACACCGCTCCCGGGTGGGCTCGAACCACCAACCTATTGGTTAACAGCCGAACGCGCTAACCATTGAGCCACGGAAGCTCAGAAATTGAATAGTTGTCAGGTATTGTGGAAAATTATGACTTTTCACGCTACATCTGAGACCCCACAACACCTTTCCTGGGTGGGCTCGAACCAACAACCTTTCGGTTAACAGCCGAACGCGCTAACCATTGCGCTACGGAAGCCCAAAAAATAAATGGTTGTCAGGTATTGAGGAAAAATTATGACTTTTCACGCTACATCTGAGACCCCACAACACTTCTCCTGGGTGGGCTCGAACCACCAACCTTTCGGTTAAAAGCTGAACGCGCTAACCATTGCGCAACGGAAGCCCAAAAATTAAGTGTTCGTCAGGTATTGTGGAAAAACTCTGACTTTTTACGTTACATTTGAGACCCCACAACACCTCTCCCGGGTGGGCTCGAACCACCAACCTTTCGGTTAACAGCCGAACGCGCTAACCATTGCGCCACGGAAGCCCAAAAATTAAATGTTCGTCAGGTATTGTGGAAAAACTTTGCCTTTTTACGTTACATTTGAGACTTCACAACACCGCTCCCGGGTGGGCTCGAACCACCAACCTATTGGTTAACAGCCGAACACGCTAACCATTGAGCCACGGAAGCTCAGACATTGAATAGTTGTCAGGTATTGTGGAAAATTATGACTTTTCACGCTACATCTGAGACCCCACAACACCTTTCCTGGGTGGGCTCGAACCAACAACCTTTCGGTTAACAGCCGAACGCGCTAACCATTGCGCTACGGAAGCCCAAAAAATAAATGGTTGTCAGGTATTGAGGAAAAATTATGACTTTTCACGCTACATCTGAGACCCCACAACACTTCTCCTGGGTGGGCTCGAACCACCAACCTTTCGGTTAAAAGCTGAACGCGCTAACCATTGCGCAACGGAAGCCCAAAAATTAAGTGTTCGTCAGGTATTGTGGAAAAACTCTGACTTTTTACGTTACATTTGAGACCCCACAACACCTCTCCCGGGTGGGCTCGAACCACCAACCTTTCGGTTAACAGCCGAACGCGCTAACCATTGTGCCACGGAAGCCCAAAAATTAAATGTTCGTCAGGTATTGTGGAAAAACTCTGACTTTTTACGTTACATTTGAGATCCCATAACACCGCTCCCGGCTGGGCTCGAACCACCAACCTTTCGGTTAACAGCCGAACGCGCTAACCATTGCGCCACGGAAGCCCAAAAAAAAATGTTCGTCAGGTATTGTGGAAAAACTTTGCCTTTTTACGTTACATTTGAGACTTCACAACACCGCTCCGGGGTGGGCTCGAACCACCAACCTATTGGTTAACAGCCGAACGCGCTAACCATTGAGCCACGGAAGCTCAGAAATTGAAAGGTTGTCAGGTATTGTGGAAAAGTTATGACTTTTCACGCTACATCTGAGACCCCACAACACCTCTCCCGGGTGGGCTCCAACCACCAACCTTTCGGTTAACAGCCGAACGCGCTAACCATTGCGCCACGGAAGCCCAAAAATTAAATGTTCGTCAGGTATTGTGGAAAAACTTTGCCTTTTTACGTTACATTTGAGACTTCACAACACCGCTCCCGGGTGGGCTCGAACCACCAACCTATTGGTTAACAGCCGAACGCGCTAACCATTGAGCCACGGAAGCTCAGAAATTGAATAGTTGTCAGGTATTGTGGAAAATTATGACTTTTCACGCTACATCTGAGACCCCACAACACCTTTCCTGGGTGGGCTCGAACCAACAACCTTTCGGTTAACAGCCGAACGCGCTAACCATTGCGCTACGGAAGCCCAAAAAATAAATGGTTGTCAGGTATTGAGGAAAAATTATGACTTTTCACGCTACATCTGAGACCCCACAACACTTCTCCTGGGTGGGCTCCAACCACCAACCTTTTGGTTAACATCCGAACGCGCTAACCATGGAGCCAAAGAAGCTCAGAAATGAAATGGTCTTCAGCTATTGTGGAAAAACTCTGACTTTTACCAGGAGCAGATGACAAAGGAGTCTCGGACGCTAGCTTCCATAATGTAGAGGGCAATGGGATCCGCGAACGTCACGGTTATTAACCAAAATCATTACGCCAGTGCCACCTCTCGTAGGAAATTTGAGCTTTATTTTCCAACCAATAGCGTGGCTGCAAAGTCTCGAAAGGAGATCTGGGAAATCGCGTCTGGATCCTCTCTTTAAAATTACGTATCGTCTGCTTATAATTAGCCTAGGATTAACGGGTATTAGAGTTAAAATATGGATTTCAACGGCTTTTTAATCTTTTTTTTAGACTAAAATTGATAATGAAAAGCCCAGCGAGTAACGTATGTACATTATTAAAAACCTAAAATGTGTTTCAGTTATTTTTTTCTAAATTTCTTCTTGAATTAAATGATAGCTACAAGAGGTTGGGAAAAGTAATCACTCACGATCTTTTAAAGCCCAAAAAGTAAGAGACAGTGATTTCGTTTCCAACCTCTTGTAGCAGTCAATTAATTCAAAAGAAATACGGAATATTTTGGCCCTAAAACACATATATAACATTGTGTTTCGGCATCTTTTAAAACCTTGCTTTTATCTTTTGAAAACCCGACCCCAATCATTCCAGTGGGCACAAATTGTTAATTAAGCCTTACCTGGGTTTCTCTGCTAGTTTGGACTTAATTTGACTATTTAGTAGGTTTAAAGTCACAAAATGTAGTCTTATCTTTTATCTTAATACCAACGGTTACAGCTGTTTGAATAAAGTAATTATATTGTGTATATTTATGTCGCGATCGGATAAGACGAACCTGAGTAGCCACCTTTAGTCCGTTATTACAAAAACATTCCCAGCAGACTTTGGTGCCAGATATAATCCACCAAAAGCATCGTCTGCTATAATGTCTGATAGCGCCTCTATGGCAAACGATACCGCTACAGCTGTGACGTACGCGGGTGCCATTGCCCTCTATATTGTGTTAGCTAGCGTCCGAGACTCCTTTGTCATCTGCTCCTGCTTTTACCTTACATTTGAGATCCCATAACACCGCTCCCGGGTGGGCTCGAACCACCAACATTTTGGTTAACAGCCGAACGCGCTAACCATTGCGCCACGGAAGCCCAAAAATTAAATGGTCGTCAGGTATTGTGGAAAAACTTTGGCTTTTTACGTTACATTTGAGATCCCACAACACCGCTCCCGGATGGGCTCGAACAACCAACCTATTGGTTAACAGCCGAACGCTCTAACCATTGAGCCACGGAAGCTCAGAAATTAAATGGTTGCCAGGTATTGTGGAAAAGTTATGACTTTTCACGCTACATCTGAGACTCCACAACACCTCTCCCGGGTGGGCTCGAACCACCAACCTTTTTGTGGAAAAGTTTTGACTTTTCACGCTACATCTGAGACCCCACAACACCTCTCCCGGGTGGGCTCGAACCACCAACCTTTCGGTTAACAGCTGAACGCGCTAACCATAGGGCCACGGAAGCCCAAAAATAAAATGTTCGTCAGGTATTGTGGAAAAACTTTGGCTTTTTACGTTACATTTGAGATCCCACTACACCGCTCCCGGGTGGGCTCGAACCACCAACCTATTGGTTAACAGCCGAACGCTCTAACCATTGAGCCACGGAAGCTCAGAAATTAAATGGTTGTCAGGTATTGTGGGAAAACTTTGGCTTTTTACGTTACATTTGAGATCTCACAACACCACTCCCGGGTGGGCTCGAACCACCAACCTATTGGTTAACAGCCGAACGCGATAACCATTGAGCCATGGGAGCTCAGAAATTAAATGGTTGTCACGTATTGTGGAAAAACTTTGGCTTTTTACGTTACATTTGAGACTTCACAACACCGCTCCCGGGTGGGCTCGAACCACCAACCTTTGGGTTAACAGCCGAACGCGCTAACCATTGCGCTACGGAAGCCCAAAAAATAAATGGTCGTCAGGTATTGTGGAAAAACTTTGGCTTTTTAAGTTACATTTGAGACTCCACAACACCTCTCCCGGGTGGGCTCGAACCACCAACCTTTCGGTTAACATCCGAACGCGCTAACCATGGAGCCAAAGAAGCTCAGAAATGAAATAGTCTTCAGCTATTGTGGAAAAACTCTGACTTTTTACGTTTCATTTGAGATCCCATAACACCGCTCCCGTGTGGGCTCGAACCACCAACCTATTGGTTAACAGCCGAACGCGATAACCATTGAGCCACGGGAGCTCAGAAATTAAATGGTTGTCACGTATTGTGGAAAAGTTTTGACTTTTTACGCTACATCTGAGACTCCACAACACCTCTTCCGGGTGGGCTCGAACCACCAACCTTTCGGTTAACAGCCGAACGCGCTAACCATTGAGCCACGGAATCTCAGAAATTAAATGGTTGTCAGGTATTGTGGAAAAACTTTGCCTTTTTACGTTACATTTGAGACTTCACAACACCGCTCCCGGGTGGGCTCGAACCACCAACCTATTGGTTAACAGCCGAACGCGCTAACCATTGAGCCACGGAAGCTCAGAAATTGAATGTTTGTCAGGTATTGTGGAAAAGTTATGACTTTTCACGCTACATCTGAGACCCCACAACACCTCTCCTGGGTGGGCTCGAACCAACAACCTTTCGGTTAACAGCTGAACGCGCTAAAAAATGCGCCACGGAAGCCCAAAAATTAAATGTTCGTCAGGTATTGTGGAAAAACTATGACTTTTTACGTTACATTTGAGATCCCAAAACACCTCTCCCGGGTGGGATCGAACCACCAACCTTTCGGTTAACAGCCGAACGCGCTAACCATTGCGCCACGGAAGCCCAAAAAAAAATGTTCGTCAGGTATTGTGGAAAAACTTTGCCTTTTTACGTTACATTTGAGACTTCACAACACCGCTCCCGGGTGGGCTCGAACCACCAACCTATTGGTTAACAGCCGAACGCGCTAACCATTGAGCCACGGAAGCTCAGAAATTGAATGGTTGTCAGGTATTGTGGAAAAGTTATGACTTTTCACGCTACATCTGAGACCCCACAACACCTCTCCCGGGTGGGCTCCAACCACCAACCTTTCGGTTAACAGCCGAACGCGCTAACCATTGCGCCACGGAAGCCCAAAAATTAAATGTTCGTCAGGTATTGTGGAAAAACTTTGCCTTTTTACGTTACATTTGAGACTTCACAACACCGCTCCCGGGTGGGCTCGAACCACCAACCTATTGGTTAACAGCCGAACGCGCTAACCATTGAGCCACGGAAGCTCAGGAATTGAATGTTTGTCAGGTATTGTGGAAAAGTTATGACTTTTCACGCTACATCTGAGACCCCACAACACCTCTCCTGGGTGGGCTCGAACCAACAACCTTTCGGTTAACAGCTGAACGCGCTAAAAAATGCGCCACGGAAGCCCAAAAATTAAATGTTCGTCAGGTATTGTGGAAAAACTATGACTTTTTACGTTACATTTGAGATCCCAAAACACCTTTCCCGGGTGGGATCGAACCACCAACCTTTCGGTTAACAGCTGAACGCGCTAAAAAATGCGCCACGGAAGCCCAAAAATTAAATGTTCGTCAGGTATTGTGGAAAAACTCTGACTTTTTACGTTAAATTTAAGAACCCATAACACCGCTTCCGGGTGGGCTCGAACCACCAACCTTTCGGTTAAAAGCTGAACGCGCTAACCATTGCGCAACGGAAGCCCAAAAATTAAGTGTTCGTCAGGTATTGTGGAAAAACTCTGACTTTTTACGTTACATTTGAGACCCCACAACACCTCTCCCGGGTGGGCTCGAACCACCAACCTTTCGGTTAACAGCCGAACGCGCTAACCATTGTGCCACGGAAGCCCAAAAATTAAATGTTCGTCAGGTATTGTGGAAAAACTCTGACTTTTTACGTTACATTTGAGATCCCATAACACCGCTCCCGGCTGGGCTCGAACCACCAACCTTTCGGTTAACAGCCGAACGCGCTAACCATTGCGCCACGGAAGCCCAAAAAAAAATGTTCGTCAGGTATTGTGGAAAAACTTTGCCTTTTTACGTTACATTTGAGACTTCACAACACCGCTCCCGGGTGGGCTCGAACCACCAACCTATTGGTTAACAGCCGAACGCGCTAACCATTGAGCCACGGAAGCTCAGAAATTGAAAGGTTGTCAGGTATTGTGGAAAAGTTATGACTTTTCACGCTACATCTGAGACCCCACAACACCTCTCCCGGGTGGGCTCCAACCACCAACCTTTCGGTTAACAGCCGAACGCGCTAACCATTGCGCCACGGAAGCCCAAAAATTAAATGTTCGTCAGGTATTGTGGAAAAACTTTGCCTTTTTACGTTACATTTGAGACTTCACAACACCGCTCCCGGGTGGGCTCGAACCACCAACCTATTGGTTAACAGCCGAACACGCTAACCATTGAGCCACGGAAGCTCAGACATTGAATAGTTGTCAGGTATTGTGGAAAATTATGACTTTTCACGCTACATCTGAGACCCCACAACACCTTTCCTGGGTGGGCTCGAACCAACAACCTTTCGGTTAACAGCCGAACGCGCTAACCATTGCGCTACGGAAGCCCAAAAAATAAATGGTTGTCAGGTATTGAGGAAAAATTATGACTTTTCACGCTACATCTGAGACCCCACAACACTTCTCCTGGGTGGGCTCGAACCACCAACCTTTCGGTTAAAAGCTGAACGCGCTAACCATTGCGCAACGGAAGCCCAAAAATTAAGTGTTCGTCAGGTGTTGTGGAAAAACTCTGACTTTTTACGTTACATTTGAGACCCCACAACACCTCTCCCGGGTGGGCTCGAACCACCAACCTTTCGGTTAACAGCCGAACGCGCTAACCATTGTGCCACGGAAGCCCAAAAATTAAATGTTCGTCAGGTATTGTGGAAAAACTCTGACTTTTTACGTTACATTTGAGATCCCATAACACCGCTCCCGGCTGGGCTCGAACCACCAACCTTTCGGTTAACAGCCGAACGCGCTAACCATTGCGCCACGGAAGCCCAAAAATTAAATGTTCGTCAGGTATTGTGGAAAAACTCTGACTTTTTACGTTACATTTGAGATCCCATAACACCGCTCCCGGCTGGGCTCGAACCACCAACCTTTCGGTTAACAGCCGAACGCGCTAACCATTGCGCCACGGAAGCCCAAAAAAAAATGTTCGTCAGGTATTGTGGAAAAACTTTGCCTTTTTACGTTACATTTGAGACTTCACAACACCGCTCCCGGGTGTGCTCGAACCACCAACCTATTGGTTAACAGCCGAACGCGCTAACCATTGAGCCACGGAAGCTCAGAAATTGAAAGGTTGTCAGGTATTGTGGAAAAGTTATGACTTTTCACGCTACATCTGAGACCCCACAACACCTCTCCCGGGTGGGCTCCAACCACCAACCTTTCGGTTAACAGCCGAACGCGCTAACCATTGCGCCACGGAAGCCCAAAAATTAAATGTTCGTCAGGTATTGTGGAAAAACTTTGCCTTTTTACGTTACATTTGAGACTTCACAACACCGCTCCCGGGTGGGCTCGAACCACCAACCTATTGGTTAACAGCCGAACACGCTAACCATTGAGCCACGGAAGCTCAGACATTGAATAGTTGTCAGGTATTGTGGAAAATTATGACTTTTCACGCTACATCTGAGACCCCACAACACCTTTCCTGGGTGGGCTCGAACCAACAACCTTTCGGTTAACAGCCGAACGCGCTAACCATTGCGCTACGGAAGCCCAAAAAATAAATGGTTGTCAGGTATTGAGGAAAAATTATGACTTTTCACGCTACATCTGAGACCCCACAACACTTCTCCTGGGTGGGCTCGAACCACCAACCTTTCGGTTAAAAGCTGAACGCGCTAACCATTGCGCAACGGAAGCCCAAAAATTAAGTGTTCGTCAGGTATTGTGGAAAAACTCTGACTTTTTACGTTACATTTGAGACCCCACAACACCTCTCCCGGGTGGGCTCGAACCACCAACCTTTCGGTTAACAGCCGAACGCGCTAACCATTGTGCCACGGAAGCCCAAAAATTAAATGTTCGTCAGGTATTGTGGAAAAACTCTGACTTTTTACGTTACATTTGAGATCCCATAACACCGCTCCCGGCTGGGCTCGAACCACCAACCTTTCGGTTAACAGCCGAACGCGCTAACCATTGCGCCACGGAAGCCCAAAAAAAAATGTTCGTCAGGTATTGTGGAAAAACTTTGCCTTTTTACGTTACATTTGAGACTTCACAACACCGCTCCCGGGTGGGCTCGAACCACCAACCTATTGGTTAACAGCCGAACGCGCTAACCATTGAGCCACGGAAGCTCAGAAATTGAAAGGTTGTCAGGTATTGTGGAAAAGTTATGACTTTTCACGCTACATCTGAGACCCCACAACACCTCTCCCGGGTGGGCTCCAACCACCAACCTTTCGGTTAACAGCCGAACGCGCTAACCATTGCGCCACGGAAGCCCAAAAATTAAATGTTCGTCAGGTATTGTGGAAAAACTTTGCCTTTTTACGTTACATTTGAGACTTCACAACACCGCTCCCGGGTGGGCTCGAACCACCAACCTATTGGTTAACAGCCGAACGCGCTAACCATTGAGCCACGGAAGCTCAGAAATTGAATAGTTGTCAGGTATTGTGGAAAATTATGACTTTTCACGCTACATCTGAGACCCCACAACACCTTTCCTGGGTGGGCTCGAACCAACAACCTTTCGGTTAACAGCCGAACGCGCTAACCATTGCGCTACGGAAGCCCAAAAAATAAATGGTTGTCAGGTATTGAGGAAAAATTATGACTTTTCACGCTACATCTGAGACCCCACAACACTTCTCCTGGGTGGGCTCCAACCACCAACCTTTTGGTTAACATCCGAACGCGCTAACCATGGAGCCAAAGAAGCTCAGAAATGAAATGGTCTTCAGCTATTGTGGAAAAACTCTGACTTTTACCAGGAGCAGATGACAAAGGAGTCTCGGACGCTAGCTTCCATAATGTAGAGGGCAATGGGATCCGCGAACGTCACGGTTATTAACCAAAATCATTACGCCAGTGCCACCTCTCGTAGGAAATTTGAGCTTTATTTTCCAACCAATAGCGTGGCTGCAAAGTCTCGAAAGGAGATCTGGGAAATCGCGTCTGGATCCTCTCTTTAAAATTACGTATCGTCTGCTTATAATTAGCCTAGGATTAACGGGTATTAGAGTTAAAATATGGATTTCAACGGCTTTTTAATCTTTTTTTTAGACTAAAATTGATAATGAAAAGCCCAGCGAGTAACGTATGTACATTATTAAAAACCTAAAATGTGTTTCAGTTATTTTTTTCTAAATTTCTTCTTGAATTAAATGATAGCTACAAGAGGTTGGGAAAAGTAATCACTCACGATCTTTTAAAGCCCAAAAAGTAAGAGACAGTGATTTCGTTTCCAACCTCTTGTAGCAGTCAATTAATTCAAAAGAAATACGGAATATTTTGGCCCTAAAACACATATATAACATTGTGTTTCGGCATCTTTTAAAACCTTGCTTTTATCTTTTGAAAACCCGACCCCAATCATTCCAGTGGGCACAAATTGTTAATTAAGCCTTACCTGGGTTTCTCTGCTAGTTTGGACTTAATTTGACTATTTAGTAGGTTTAAAGTCACAAAATGTAGTCTTATCTTTTATCTTAATACCAACGGTTACAGCTGTTTGAATAAAGTAATTATATTGTGTATATTTATGTCGCGATCGGATAAGACGAACCTGAGTAGCCACCTTTAGTCCGTTATTACAAAAACATTCCCAGCAGACTTTGGTGCCAGATATAATCCACCAAAAGCATCGTCTGCTATAATGTCTGATAGCGCCTCTATGGCAAACGATACCGCTACAGCTGTGACGTACGCGGGTGCCATTGCCCTCTATATTGTGTTAGCTAGCGTCCGAGACTCCTTTGTCATCTGCTCCTGCTTTTACCTTACATTTGAGATCCCATAACACCGCTCCCGGGTGGGCTCGAACCACCAACATTTTGGTTAACAGCCGAACGCGCTAACCATTGCGCCACGGAAGCCCAAAAATTAAATGGTCGTCAGGTATTGTGGAAAAACTTTGGCTTTTTACGTTACATTTGAGATCCCACAACACCGCTCCCGGATGGGCTCGAACAACCAACCTATTGGTTAACAGCCGAACGCTCTAACCATTGAGCCACGGAAGCTCAGAAATTAAATGGTTGCCAGGTATTGTGGAAAAGTTATGACTTTTCACGCTACATCTGAGACTCCACAACACCTCTCCCGGGTGGGCTCGAACCACCAACCTTTTTGTGGAAAAGTTTTGACTTTTCACGCTACATCTGAGACCCCACAACACCTCTCCCGGGTGGGCTCGAACCACCAACCTTTCGGTTAACAGCTGAACGCGCTAACCATAGGGCCACGGAAGCCCAAAAATAAAATGTTCGTCAGGTATTGTGGAAAAACTTTGGCTTTTTACGTTACATTTGAGATCCCACTACACCGCTCCCGGGTGGGCTCGAACCACCAACCTATTGGTTAACAGCCGAACGCTCTAACCATTGAGCCACGGAAGCTCAGAAATTAAATGGTTGTCAGGTATTGTGGGAAAACTTTGGCTTTTTACGTTACATTTGAGATCTCACAACACCACTCCCGGGTGGGCTCGAACCACCAACCTATTGGTTAACAGCCGAACGCGATAACCATTGAGCCATGGGAGCTCAGAAATTAAATGGTTGTCACGTATTGTGGAAAAACTTTGGCTTTTTACGTTACATTTGAGACTTCACAACACCGCTCCCGGGTGGGCTCGAACCACCAACCTTTGGGTTAACAGCCGAACGCGCTAACCATTGCGCTACGGAAGCCCAAAAAATAAATGGTCGTCAGGTATTGTGGAAAAACTTTGGCTTTTTAAGTTACATTTGAGACTCCACAACACCTCTCCCGGGTGGGCTCGAACCACCAACCTTTCGGTTAACATCCGAACGCGCTAACCATGGAGCCAAAGAAGCTCAGAAATGAAATAGTCTTCAGCTATTGTGGAAAAACTCTGACTTTTTACGTTTCATTTGAGATCCCATAACACCGCTCCCGTGTGGGCTCGAACCACCAACCTATTGGTTAACAGCCGAACGCGATAACCATTGAGCCACGGGAGCTCAGAAATTAAATGGTTGTCACGTATTGTGGAAAAGTTTTGACTTTTTACGCTACATCTGAGACTCCACAACACCTCTTCCGGGTGGGCTCGAACCACCAACCTTTCGGTTAACAGCCGAACGCGCTAACCATTGAGCCACGGAATCTCAGAAATTAAATGGTTGTCAGGTATTGTGGAAAAACTTTGCCTTTTTACGTTACATTTGAGACTTCACAACACCGCTCCCGGGTGGGCTCGAACCACCAACCTATTGGTTAACAGCCGAACGCGCTAACCATTGAGCCACGGAAGCTCAGAAATTGAATGTTTGTCAGGTATTGTGGAAAAGTTATGACTTTTCACGCTACATCTGAGACCCCACAACACCTCTCCTGGGTGGGCTCGAACCAACAACCTTTCGGTTAACAGCTGAACGCGCTAAAAAATGCGCCACGGAAGCCCAAAAATTAAATGTTCGTCAGGTATTGTGGAAAAACTATGACTTTTTACGTTACATTTGAGATCCCAAAACACCTCTCCCGGGTGGGATCGAACCACCAACCTTTCGGTTAACAGCCGAACGCGCTAACCATTGCGCCACGGAAGCCCAAAAAAAAATGTTCGTCAGGTATTGTGGAAAAACTTTGCCTTTTTACGTTACATTTGAGACTTCACAACACCGCTCCCGGGTGGGCTCGAACCACCAACCTATTGGTTAACAGCCGAACGCGCTAACCATTGAGCCACGGAAGCTCAGAAATTGAAAGGTTGTCAGGTATTGTGGAAAAGTTATGACTTTTCACGCTACATCTGAGACCCCACAACACCTCTCCCGGGTGGGCTCGAACCACCAACCTATTGGTTAACAGCCGAACGCGCTAACCATTGAGCCACGGAAGCTCAGAAATTGAAAGGTTGTCAGGTATTGTGGAAAAGTTATGACTTTTCACGCTACATCTGAGACCCCACAACACCTCTCCCGGGTGGGCTCCAACCACCAACCTTTCGGTTAACAGCCGAACGCGCTAACCATTGCGCCACGGAAGCCCAAAAATTAAATGTTCGTCAGGTATTGTGGAAAAACTTTGCCTTTTTACGTTACATTTGAGACTTCACAACACCGCTCCCGGGTGGGCTCGAACCACCAACCTATTGGTTAACAGCCGAACGCGCTAACCATTGAGCCACGGAAGCTCAGAAATTGAATAGTTGTCAGGTATTGTGGAAAAGTTATGACTTTTCACGCTACATCTGAGACCCCACAACACCTCTCCTGGGTGGGCTCGAACCAACAACCTTTCGGTTAACAGCCGAACGCGCTAACCATTGCGCTACGGAAGCCCAAAAAATAAATGGTTGTCAGGTATTGAGGAAAAATTATGACTTTTCACGCTACATCTGAGACCCCACAACACTTCTCCTGGGTGGGCTCCAACCACCAACCTTTTGGTTAACATCCGAACGCGCTAACCATGGAGCCAAAGAAGCTCAGAAATGAAATGGTCTTCAGCTATTGTGGAAAAACTCTGACTTTTACCAGGAGCAGATGACAAAGGAGTCTCGGACGCTAGCTTCCATAATGTAGAGGGCAATGGGATCCGCGAACGTCACGGTTATTAACCAAAATCATTACGCCAGTGCCACCTCTCGTAGGAAATTTGAGCTTTATTTTCCAACCAATAGCGTGGCTGCAAAGTCTCGAAAGGAGATCTGGGAAATCGCGTCTGGATCCTCTCTTTAAAATTACGTATCGTCTGCTTATAATTAGCCTAGGATTAACGGGTATTAGAGTTAAAATATGGATTTCAACGGCTTTTTAATCTTTTTTTTAGACTAAAATTGATAATGAAAAGCCCAGCGAGTAACGTATGTACATTATTAAAAACCTAAAATGTGTTTCAGTTATTTTTTTCTAAATTTCTTCTTGAATTAAATGATAGCTACAAGAGGTTGGGAAAAGTAATCACTCACGATCTTTTAAAGCCCAAAAAGTAAGAGACAGTGATTTCGTTTCCAACCTCTTGTAGCAGTCAATTAATTCAAAAGAAATACGGAATATTTTGGCCCTAAAACACATATATAACATTGTGTTTCGGCATCTTTTAAAACCTTGCTTTTATCTTTTGAAAACCCGACCCCAATCATTCCAGTGGGCACAAATTGTTAATTAAGCCTTACCTGGGTTTCTCTGCTAGTTTGGACTTAATTTGACTATTTAGTAGGTTTAAAGTCACAAAATGTAGTCTTATCTTTTATCTTAATACCAACGGTTACAGCTGTTTGAATAAAGTAATTATATTGTGTATATTTATGTCGCGATCGGATAAGACGAACCTGAGTAGCCACCTTTAGTCCGTTATTACAAAAACATTCCCAGCAGGCTTTGGTGCCAGATATAATCCACCAAAAGCATCGTCTGCTATAATGTCTGATAGCGCCTCTATGGCAAACGATACCGCTACAGCTGTGACGTACGCGGGTGCCATTGCCCTCTATATTGTGTTAGCTAGCGTCCGAGACTCCTTTGTCATCTGCTCCTGCTTTTACCTTACATTTGAGATCCCATAACACCGCTCCCGGGTGGGCTCGAACCACCAACATTTTGGTTAACAGCCGAACGCGCTAACCATTGCGCCACGGAAGCCCAAAAATTAAATGGTCGTCAGGTATTGTGGAAAAACTTTGGCTTTTTACGTTACATTTGAGATCCCACAACACCGCTCCCGGATGGGCTCGAACAACCAACCTATTGGTTAACAGCCGAACGCTCTAACCATTGAGCCACGGAAGCTCAGAAATTAAATGGTTGCCAGGTATTGTGGAAAAGTTATGACTTTTCACGCTACATCTGAGACTCCACAACACCTCTCCCGGGTGGGCTCGAACCACCAACCTTTTTGTGGAAAAGTTTTGACTTTTCACGCTACATCTGAGACCCCACAACACCTCTCCCGGGTGGGCTCGAACCACCAACCTTTCGGTTAACAGCTGAACGCGCTAACCATAGCGCCACGGAAGCCCAAAAATAAAATGTTCGTCAGGTATTGTGGAAAAACTTTGGCTTTTTACGTTACATTTGAGATCCCACTACACCGCTCCCGGGTGGGCTCGAACCACCAACCTATTGGTTAACAGCCGAACGCTCTAACCATTGAGCCACGGAAGCTCAGAAATTAAATGGTTGTCAGGTATTGTGGGAAAACTTTGGCTTTTTACGTTACATTTGAGATCTCACAACACCACTCCCGGGTGGGCTCGAACCACCAACCTATTGGTTAACAGCCGAACGCGATAACCATTGAGCCATGGGAGCTCAGAAATTAAATGGTTGTCACGTATTGTGGAAAAACTTTGGCTTTTTACGTTACATTTGAGACTTCACAACACCGCTCCCGGGTGGGCTCGAACCACCAACCTTTGGGTTAACAGCCGAACGCGCTAACCATTGCGCTACGGAAGCCCAAAAAATAAATGGTCGTCAGGTATTGTGGAAAAACTTTGGCTTTTTAAGTTACATTTGAGACTCCACAACACCTCTCCCGGGTGGGCTCGAACCACCAACCTTTCGGTTAACATCCGAACGCGCTAACCATGGAGCCAAAGAAGCTCAGAAATGAAATAGTCTTCAGCTATTGTGGAAAAACTCTGACTTTTTACGTTTCATTTGAGATCCCATAACACCGCTCCCGTGTGGGCTCGAACCACCAACCTATTGGTTAACAGCCGAACGCGATAACCATTGAGCCACGGGAGCTCAGAAATTAAATGGTTGTCACGTATTGTGGAAAAGTTTTGACTTTTTACGCTACATCTGAGACTCCACAACACCTCTTCCGGGTGGGCTCGAACCACCAACCTTTCGGTTAACAGCCGAACGCGCTAACCATTGAGCCACGGAATCTCAGAAATTAAATGGTTGTCAGGTATTGTGGAAAAACTTTGCCTTTTTACGTTACATTTGAGACTTCACAACACCGCTCCCGGGTGGGCTCGAACCACCAACCTATTGGTTAACAGCCGAACGCGCTAACCATTGAGCCACGGAAGCTCAGAAATTGAATGTTTGTCAGGTATTGTGGAAAAGTTATGACTTTTCACGCTACATCTGAGACCCCACAACACCTCTCCTGGGTGGGCTCGAACCAACAACCTTTCGGTTAACAGCTGAACGCGCTAAAAAATGCGCCACGGAAGCCCAAAAATTAAATGTTCGTCAGGTATTGTGGAAAAACTATGACTTTTTACGTTACATTTGAGATCCCAAAACACCTCTCCCGGGTGGGATCGAACCACCAACCTTTCGGTTAACAGCTGAACGCGCTAAAAAATGCGCCACGGAAGCCCATAAATTAAATGTTCGTCAGGTATTGTGGAAAAACTCTGACTTTTTACGTTAAATTTAAGAACCCATAACACCGCTTCCGGGTGGGCTCGAACCACCAACCTTTCGGTTAAAAGCTGAACGCGCTAACCATTGAGCCACGGAAGCTCAGAAATTGAATGTTTGTCAGGTATTGTGGAAAAGTTATGACTTTTCACGCTACATCTGAGACCCCACAACACCTCTCCTGGGTGGGCTCGAACCAACAACCTTTCGGTTAACAGCTGAACGCGCTAAAAAATGCGCCACGGAAGCCCAAAAATTAAATGTTCGTCAGGTATTGTGGAAAAACTATGACTTTTTACGTTACATTTGAGATCCCAAAACACCTCTCCCGGGTGGGATCGAACCACCAACCTTTCGGTTAACAGCTGAACGCGCTAAAAAATGCGCCACGGAAGCCCAAAAACTAAATGTTCGTCAGGTATTGTGGAAAAACTCTGACTTTTTACGTTACATCTGAGACTCCACAACACCTCTCCCGGGTGGGCTCGAACCACCAACCTTTCGGTTAACAGCCGAACGCGCTAACCATTGCGTTACGGAAGCCCAAAAAATAAATGGTCGTCAGGTATTGTGGAAAAGCTTTGGCTTTTTACGTTACATTTGAGACTTCACAACACCGCTCCCGGGTGGGCTTGAAATACCAACCTTTCGGTTAACAGCCGAACGCGCTAACCATTGAGCCACGGAATCTCAGAAATTAAATGGTTGTCAGGTATTGTGGAAAAACTTTGGCTTTTTACGTTACATTTGAGATCCCACAACACCGCTCCCGGGTGGGCTCGAACCACCAACCTATTGGTTAACAGCCGAACGCGATAACCATTGAGCCACGGGAGCTCAGATATTAAATGGTTGTCACGTATTGTGGAAAAGTTTTGACTTTTTACGTTACATCTGAGACTCCACAACACCTCTCCCGGGTGGGCTCGAACCACCAACCTTTCGGTTAACAGCCGAACGCGCTAACCATTGCGCTACGGAAGCCCAAAAAAAAATGGTCAACAGGTATTGTGGAAAAACTCTGACTTTTTACGTTACATTTGAGATCCCATAACACCGCTCCCGGGTGGGCTTGAACCACCAACCTTTCGGTTAACAGCCGAACGCGCTAACCATTGAGCCACGGAATCTCAGAAATTAAATGGTTGTCAGGTATTGTGGAAAAACTTTGGCTTTTTACGTTACATTTGAGATCCCACAACACCGCTCCCGTGTGGGCTCGAACCACCAACCTATTGGTTAACAGCCGAACGCGATAGCCATTGAGCCACGGAAGCTCAGAAATTAAATGGTTGTCAGGTATTGTGGAAAAGTTATGACTTTTCACGCCACATCTGAGACTCCACAACACCTCTCCCGGGTGGGCTCGAACCACCAACCTTTTGGTTAACAGCCGAACGCGCTTACCATTGCGCCACGGAAGCCCAAACATTAAATGTTCGTCAGGTATTGTGGAAAAACTCTGACTTTTTACGTTACATTTGAGATCCCATAACACCTCTCCCGGCTGAGCTCGAACCACCAACCTTTCGGTTAACAGCCGAACGCGCTAACCATTGCGCCACGGAAGCCCAAAAAAAAATGTTCGTCAGGTATTGTGGAAAAACTTTGCCTTTTTACGTTACATTTGAGACTTCACAACGCCGCTCCCGGGTGGGCTCGAACCACCAACCTATTGGTTAACAGCCGAACGCGCTAACCATTGAGCCACGGAAGCTCAGCAATTGAAAGGTTGTCAGGTATTGTGGAAAAGTTATGACTTTTCACGCTACATCTGAGACCCCACGACACCTCTCCCGGGTGGGCTCCAACCACCAACCTTTCGGTTAACAGCCGAACGCGCTAACCATTGCGCTACGGAAGCCCAAAAAAAATGGTCAACAGGTATTGTGGAAAAACTCTGACTTTTTACGTTACATTTGAGATCCCATAACACCGCTCCCGGGTGGGCTTGAACCACCAACCTTTCGGTTAACAGCCGAACGCGCTAACCATTGAGCCACGGAATCTCAGAAATTAAATGGTTGTCAGGTATTGTGGAAAAACTTTGGCTTTTTACGTTACATTTGAGATCCCACAACACCGCTCCCGTGTGGGCTCGAACCACCAACCTATTGGTTAACAGCCGAACGCGATAGCCATTGAGCCACGGAAGCTCAGAAATTAAATGGTTGTCAGGTATTGTGGAAAAGTTATGACTTTTCACGCCACATCTGAGACTCCACAACACCTCTCCCGGGTGGGCTCGAACCACCAACCTTTTGGTTAACAGCCGAACGCGCTTACCATTGCGCCACGGAAGCCCAAACATTAAATGTTCGTCAGGTATTGTGGAAAAACTCTGACTTTTTACGTTACATTTGAGATCCCATAACACCTCTCCCGGCTGAGCTCGAACCACCAACCTTTCGGTTAACAGCCGAACGCGCTAACCATTGCGCCACGGAAGCCCAAAAAAAAATGTTCGTCAGGTATTGTGGAAAAACTTTGCCTTTTTACGTTACATTTGAGACTTCACAACGCCGCTCCCGGGTGGGCTCGAACCACCAACCTATTGGTTAACAGCCGAACGCGCTAACCATTGAGCCACGGAAGCTCAGCAATTGAAAGGTTGTCAGGTATTGTGGAAAAGTTATGACTTTTCACGCTACATCTGAGACCCCACAACACCTCTCCCGGGTGGGCTCCAACCACCAACCTTTCGGTTAACAGCCGAACGCGCTAACCATTGCGCCACGGAAGCCCAAAAATTAATTGTTCGTCAGGTATTGTGGAAAAACTTTGCCGTTTTACGTTACATTTGAAATCCCATAACACCGCTCCCGGCTGGGCTTGAACCACCAACCTTTCGGTTAACAGCCGAACGCGATAACCATTGAGCCACGGGAGCTCAGAATTTACATGGTTGTCACGTATTGTGGAAACGTTTTGAATTATTACGCTACATCTGAGACTCCACAACACCTCTCTCGCGTGGGCTCGAACCACCAACCTATTGGTTAACATCCGAACGCGCTAACCATGGAGCCAAAGAAGCTCAGAAATGAAATGGTCTTCAGCTATTGTGGAAAAACTCTGACTATTTACCTTACATTTGAGATCCCATAACACCGCTCCCGGGTGGGCTCGAACCACCAACATTTTGGTTAACAGCCGAACGCGCTAACCATTGCGCCACGGAAGCCCAAAAATTAAATGGTCGTCAGGTATTGTGGAAAAACTCTGACTTTTTACGTTACATTCGAGACTTCACAACACCGCTCCCGGGTGGGCTCGAACCACCAACCTTTCGGTTAACAGACGAACGCGCTAACCATTGCGCCAAGGAAGCCCAAAAATTAAATGTTCGTCAGGTATTGTGGAAAAACTCTGACTTTTTACGTTACATTTGAGATCCCATTACACCGCTCCCGGGTGGGCTCGAACCACCAACCTATTGGTTAACAGCCGAACGCGCTAACCATTGAGCCACGGAAGCTCAGAAATTAAATGGTTGTCAGGAATTGTGGAAAAGTTATGACTTTTCACGCTACATCAGAGACCCCACAACACCTCTCGCGGGTGGGCTCAACCACCAACCTTTCGGCTTACAGCTGAACGCGCTGCGCGCTAACCATTGCGCCACGGAAGCCCAAAAATTAAATGTTCGTCAGGTATTGTGGAAAAACTCTGACTTTCTACGTTACATTTGAGATCCCATAACACCGCTCCCGGGTGGGCTCGAACCACCTACCTTTCGGTTAACAGCCGAACGCGCTAACCATTGAGCCACGGAAGCTCTGAAATTAAGTGGTTGTCAGGTATTGTGGAAAAGTTATGACTTTTCACGCTACATCAGAGACTCCACAACACCTCTCCCGGGTGGGCTCGAACCACCAACCTTTTGGTTAACATCCGAACGCGCTAACCATGGAGCCAAAGAAGCTCGGAAATGAAATGGTCTTCAGCTATTGTAGAAAAACTCTGACTTTTTACCTTACATTTGAGATCCCATAACACCGCTCCCGGGTGGGCTCGAACCACCAACCTTTCGGTTAACAGCTCAACGCGCTAACCATTGCGCCACGGAAGCCCAAAAATTAAATGTTCGTCAGGTATTGTGGAAAAACTCTGACTTTTTACGTTACATTTGACATCCCATAACACCGCTCCCGGGTGGGCTCGAACCACCGACCTTTCGGTTAACAGCCGAACGCACTAACCATTGCGCCACGGAAGCCCAAAAATTAAATGTTCGTCAGGTATTGTGGAAAAACTCTGACGTTTTACGTTACATTTGAGATCCCATAACACCGCTCCCGGCTGGGCTCGAACCACCAACCTTTCGGTTAACAGCCGAACGCGCTAACCATTGCGCCACGGAAGCCCAAAAAAAATGTTCGTCAGGTATTGTGGAAAAACTTTGCCTTTTTACGTTACATTTGAGACTTCACAACACCGCTCCCGGGTGGGCTCGAACCACCAACCTATTGGTTAACAGCCGAACGCGCTAACCATTGACCCACGGAAGCTCAGAAATTGAAAGGTTGTCAGGTATTGTGGAAAAGTTATGACTTTTCACGCTACATCTGAGACCCCACAACACCTCTCCCGGGTGGGCTCGAACCACCAACCTTTCGGTTAACAGCCGAAGGGCTAACCATTGCGCAACGGAAGCCCAAAAAATTAATGGTCGTCAGGTATTGAGGAAAAGCTTTGGATTTTTACGTTACATTTGAGACTTCACAACACCGCTCCCGGGTGGGCTTGAACCACCAACCTTTCGGTTAACAGCCGAACGCGATAACCATTGAGCCACGGGAGCTCAGAATTTACATGGTTGTCACGTATTGTGGAAACGTTTTGAATTATTACGCTACATCTGAGACTCCACAACACCTCTCTCGCGTGGGCTCGAACCACCAACCTATTGGTTAACATCCGAACGCGCTAACCATGGAGCCAAAGAAGCTCAGAAATGAAATGGTCTTCAGCTATTGTGGAAAAACTCTGACTATTTACCTTACATTTGAGATCCCATAACACCGCTCCCGGGTGGGCTCGAACCACCAACATTTTGGTTAACAGCCGAACGCGCTAACCATTGCGCCACGGAAGCCCAAAAATTAAATGGTCGTCAGGTATTGTGGAAAAACTCTGACTTTTTACGTTACATTCGAGACTTCACAACACCGCTCCCGGGTGGGCTCGAACCACCAACCTTTCGGTTAACAGACGAACGCGCTAACCATTGCGCCAAGGAAGCCCAAAAATTAAATGTTCGTCAGGTATTGTGGAAAAACTCTGACTTTTTACGTTACATTTGAGATCCCATTACACCGCTCCCGGGTGGGCTCGAACCACCAACCTATTGGTTAACAGCCGAACGCGCTAACCATTGAGCCACGGAAGCTCAGAAATTAAATGGTTGTCAGGTATTGTGGAAAAGTTATGACTTTTCACGCTACATCAGAGACCCCACAACACCTCTCGCGGGTGGGCTCAACCACCAACCTTTCGGCTTACAGCTGAACGCGCTGCGCGCTAACCATTGCGCCACGGAAGCCCAAAAATTAAATGTTCGTCAGGTATTGTGGAAAAACTCTGACTTTCTACGTTACATTTGAGATCCCATAACACCGCTCCCGGGTGGGCTCGAACCACCTACCTTTCGGTTAACAGCCGAACGCGCTAACCATTGAGCCACGGAAGCTCTGAAATTAAATGGTTGTCAGGTATTGTGGAAAAGTTATGACTTTTCACGCTACATCAGAGACTCCACAACACCTCTCCCGGGTGGGCTCGAACCACCAACCTTTTGGTTAACATCCGAACGCGCTAACCATGGAGCCAAAGAAGCTCGGAAATGAAATGGTCTTCAGCTATTGTAGAAAAACTCTGACTTTTTACCTTACATTTGAGATCCCATAACACCGCTCCCGGGTGGGCTCGAACCACCAACCTTTCGGTTAACAGCCGAACGCGCTAACCATTGCGCGACGGAAGCCCAAAAATTAAATGTTCGTCAGGTATTGTGGAAAAACTCTGACTTTTTACGTTACATTTGAGATCCCATAACACCGCTCCCGGCTGGGCTCGAACCACCAACCTTTCGGTTAACAGCCGAACGCGCTAACCATTGCGCCACGGAAGCCCAAAAAAAAATGTTCGTCAGGTATTGTGGAAAAACTTAGCCTTTTTACGTTACATTTGAGACTTCACAAAACCGCTCCCGGGTGGGCTCGAACCACCAACCTTTTGGTTAACATCCGAACGCGCTAACCATGGGGCCAAAGAAGCTCAGAAATGAAATGGTCTTCAGCTATTGTAGAAAAACTCTGACTTTTTACCTTACATTTGAGATCCCATAACACCGCTCCCGGGTGGGCTCGAACCACCAACCTATTGGTTAACAGCCGAACGCACTAACCATTGAGCCACGGAAGCTCAGAAGTTAAATGGTCGTTAGGTATTGTGGAAAAACTCTGATTTTTTACGTTACATTTGAGATCCCATAACACCGCTCCCGGGTGGGCTCGAACCATCAACCTTTCGGTTAACAGCCGAACGCACTAACCATTGCGCCACGGAAGCCCAAAAAATAATGTTCGTCAGGTATTGTGGAAAAACTTTGCCTTTTTACGTTACATTCGAGACTTCACAACACCGCTCCCGGGTGGGCTCGAACCACCAACCTTTCGGTTAACAGCCGAACGCGCTAACCATTGCGCCAAGGAAGCCCAAAAATTAAATGTTCGTCAGGTATTGTGGAAAAACTCTGACTTTTTACGTTACATTTGAGATCCCATAACACCGCTCCCGGGTGGGCTCGAACCAACAACCTATTGGTTAACAGCCGAACGCGCTAACCATTGAGCCACGGAAGCTCAGAAATTAAATGGTTGTCAGGTATTGTGGAAAAGTTATGACTTTTCACGCAACATCAGAGACCCCAAAACACCTCTCCCGGGTGAGCTCAACCACCAACCTTTCGGTTAACAGCTGAACGCGCTGCGCGCTAACCATTGCGCCACGGAAGCCCAAAAATTAAATGTTCGTCAGGTATTGTGGAAAAACTCTGACTTTCTACGTTACATTTGAGATCCCATAACACCGCTCCCGGGTGGGCTCGAACCACCAACCTTTCGGTTAACAGCTGAACGCGCTAACCATTGCGCCACGGAAGCCCAAAAATTCAATGTTCGTCAGGTATTGTGGAAAAACTCTGACTTTTTACGTTACATTTGAGATCCCATAACACCGCTCCCGGGTGGGCTCGAACCAACAACCTATTGGTTAACAGCCGAACGCGCTAACCATTGAGCCACGGAAGCTCAGAAATTAAATGGTTGTCAGGTATTGTGGAAAAGTTATGACTTTTCACGCAACATCAGAGACCCCAAAACACCTCTCCCGGGTGAGCTCAACCACCAACCTTTCGGTTAACAGCTGAACGCGCTGCGCGCTAACCATTGCGCCACGGAAGCCCAAAAATTAAATGTTCGTCAGGTATTGTGGAAAAACTCTGACTTTCTACGTTACATTTGAGATCCCATAACACCGCTCCCGGGTGGGCTCGAACCACCAACCTTTCGGTTAACAGCTGAACGCGCTAACCATTGCGCCACGGAAGCCCAAAAATTAAATGTTCGTCAGGTATTGTGCAAAAACTCTGACTTTTTACGTTACATTTGAGATCCCATAACACCGCTTTCGGGTGTGCTCGAACCACCAACCTATTGGTTAACAGCCTAACGCGCTAACCATTGAGCCACGGAAGCTCAGAAATTGAATGGTTGTCAGGTATTGTGGAAAAGTTATGACTTTTCACGCCACATCTGAGACCCCACAACACCTCTCCCGGGTGGGCTCGAGCCACCAACCTTTCGGTTAACAGCCGAACGCGCTAACCATTGCGCCAAGGAAGCCCAAAAATTAAATGTTCGTCAGGTATTGTGGAAAAACTCTGACTTTTTACGTTACATTTGAGATCCCATAACACCGCTCCCGGGTGGGCTCGAACCACCAACCTTTTGGTTAACATCCGAACGCGCTAACCATGGAGCCAAAGAAGCTCGGAAATGAAATGGTCTTCAGCTATTGTAGAAAAACTCTGACTTTTTACCTTACATTTGAGATCCCATAACACCGCTCCCGGGTGGGCTCGAACCACCAACCTTTCGGTTAACAGCCGAACGCGCTAACCATTGCGCGACGGAAGCCCAAAAATTAAATGTTCGTCAGGTATTGTGGAAAAACTCTGACTTTTTACGTTACATTTGAGATCCCATAACACCGCTCCCGGCTGGGCTCGAACCACCAACCTTTCGGTTAACAGCCGAACGCGCTAACCATTGCGCCACGGAAGCCCAAAAAAAAATGTTCGTCAGGTATTGTGGAAAAACTTAGCCTTTTTACGTTACATTTGAGACTTCACAAAACCGCTCCCGGGTGGGCTCGAACCACCAACCTTTTGGTTAACATCCGAACGCGCTAACCATGGGGCCAAAGAAGCTCAGAAATGAAATGGTCTTCAGCTATTGTAGAAAAACTCTGACTTTTTACCTTACATTTGAGATCCCATAACACCGCTCCCGGGTGGGCTCGAACCACCAACCTATTGGTTAACAGCCGAACGCACTAACCATTGAGCCACGGAAGCTCAGAAGTTAAATGGTCGTTAGGTATTGTGGAAAAACTCTGATTTTTTACGTTACATTTGAGATCCCATAACACCGCTCCCGGGTGGGCTCGAACCATCAACCTTTCGGTTAACAGCCGAACGCACTAACCATTGCGCCACGGAAGCCCAAAAAATAATGTTCGTCAGGTATTGTGGAAAAACTTTGCCTTTTTACGTTACATTCGAGACTTCACAACACCGCTCCCGGGTGGGCTCGAACCACCAACCTTTCGGTTAACAGCCGAACGCGCTAACCATTGCGCCAAGGAAGCCCAAAAATTAAATGTTCGTCAGGTATTGTGGAAAAACTCTGACTTTTTACGTTACATTTGAGATCCCATAACACCGCTCCCGGGTGGGCTCGAACCAACAACCTATTGGTTAACAGCCGAACGCGCTAACCATTGAGCCACGGAAGCTCAGAAATTAAATGGTTGTCAGGTATTGTGGAAAAGTTATGACTTTTCACGCAACATCAGAGACCCCAAAACACCTCTCCCGGGTGAGCTCAACCACCAACCTTTCGGTTAACAGCTGAACGCGCTGCGCGCTAACCATTGCGCCACGGAAGCCCAAAAATTAAATGTTCGTCAGGTATTGTGGAAAAACTCTGACTTTCTACGTTACATTTGAGATCCCATAACACCGCTCCCGGGTGGGCTCGAACCACCAACCTTTCGGTTAACAGCTGAACGCGCTAACCATTGCGCCACGGAAGCCCAAAAATTCAATGTTCGTCAGGTATTGTGGAAAAACTCTGACTTTTTACGTTACATTTGAGATCCCATAACACCGCTCCCGGGTGGGCTCGAACCAACAACCTATTGGTTAACAGCCGAACGCGCTAACCATTGAGCCACGGAAGCTCAGAAATTAAATGGTTGTCAGGTATTGTGGAAAAGTTATGACTTTTCACGCAACATCAGAGACCCCAAAACACCTCTCCCGGGTGAGCTCAACCACCAACCTTTCGGTTAACAGCTGAACGCGCTGCGCGCTAACCATTGCGCCACGGAAGCCCAAAAATTAAATGTTCGTCAGGTATTGTGGAAAAACTCTGACTTTCTACGTTACATTTGAGATCCCATAACACCGCTCCCGGGTGGGCTCGAACCACCAACCTTTCGGTTAACAGCTGAACGCGCTAACCATTGCGCCACGGAAGCCCAAAAATTAAATGTTCGTCAGGTATTGTGCAAAAACTCTGACTTTTTACGTTACATTTGAGATCCCATAACACCGCTTTCGGGTGTGCTCGAACCACCAACCTATTGGTTAACAGCCTAACGCGCTAACCATTGAGCCACGGAAGCTCAGAAATTGAATGGTTGTCAGGTATTGTGGAAAAGTTATGACTTTTCACGCCACATCTGAGACCCCACAACACCTCTCCCGGGTGGGCTCGAGCCACCAACCTTTCGGTTAACAGCCGAACGCGCTAACCATTGCGCCAAGGAAGCCCAAAAATTAAATGTTCGTCAGGTATTGTGGAAAAACTCTGACTTTTTACGTTACATTTGAGATCCCATAACACCGCTCCCGGGTGGGCTCGAACTACCAACCTATTGGTTAACAGCCGAACGCGCTAACCATTGAGCCACGGAAGCTCAGAAATTAAATGGTTATCAGGTATTGTGGAAAAGTTATGACTTTTCACGCTACATCAGAGACCCCACAACACCTCTCCCGGGTGGGCTCAACCACCAACCTTTCGGTTAACAGCTGAACGCGCTGCGCGCTAACCATTGCGCCACGGAAGCCCAAAAATTAAATGTTCGTCAGGTATTGTGGAAAAACTTTGCCTTTTTACGTTACATTCGAGACTTCACAACACCGCTCCCGGGTGGGCTCGAACCACCAACCTATTGGTTAACAGCCGAACGCGCTAACCATTGAGCCACGGAAGCTCAGAAATTGAATGGTTGTCAGGTATTATGGAAAAGTTATGACTTTTCACGCTACATCTGAGACCCCACATTACCTCTCCTGGGTGGGCTCGAACCACCAACCTTTCGGTTAACAGCTGAACGCGCTAAAAAATGCGCCACAGAAGCCCAAAAATTAAATGTTCGTCAGGTATTGTTGAAACACTATGACTTTTTACGTTACATTTGAGATCCCAAAACACCTCTCCCGGGTGGGCTCGAACCACCAACCTTTCGGTTAAAAGCTGAACGCGCTAACCATGGAGCCAAAGAAGCTCAGAAATGAAATGGTCTTCAGCTATTGTGGAAAAACTCTGACTATTTACCTTACATTTGAGATCCCATAACACCGCTCCCGGGTGGGCTCGAACCACCAACATTTTGGTTAACAGCCGAACGCGCTAACCATTGCGCCACGGAAGCCCAAAAATTAAATGGTCGTCAGGTATTGTGGAAAAACTCTGACTTTTTACGTTACATTCGAGACTTCACAACACCGCTCCCGGGTGGGCTCGAACCACCAACCTTTCGGTTAACAGACGAACGCGCTAACCATTGCGCCAAGGAAGCCCAAAAATTAAATGTTCGTCAGGTATTGTGGAAAAACTCTGACTTTTTACGTTACATTTGAGATCCCATTACACCGCTCCCGGGTGGGCTCGAACCACCAACCTATTGGTTAACAGCCGAACGCGCTAACCATTGAGCCACGGAAGCTCAGAAATTAAATGGTTGTCAGGTATTGTGGAAAAGTTATGACTTTTCACGCTACATCAGAGACCCCACAACACCTCTCGCGGGTGGGCTCAACCACCAACCTTTCGGCTTACAGCTGAACGCGCTGCGCGCTAACCATTGCGCCACGGAAGCCCAAAAATTAAATGTTCGTCAGGTATTGTGGAAAAACTCTGACTTTCTACGTTACATTTGAGATCCCATAACACCGCTCCCGGGTGGGCTCGAACCACCAACCTTTCGGTTAACAGCCGAACGCGCTAACCATTGAGCCACGGAAGCTCTGAAATTAAATGGTTGTCAGGTATTGTGGAAAAGTTATGACTTTTCACGCTACATCAGAGACTCCACAACACCTCTCCCGGGTGGGCTCGAACCACCAACCTTTTGGTTAACATCCGAACGCGCTAACCATGGAGCCAAAGAAGCTCGGAAATGAAATGGTCTTCAGCTATTGTAGAAAAACTCTGACTTTTTACCTTACATTTGAGATCCCATAACACCGCTCCCGGGTGGGCTCGAACCACCAACCTTTCGGTTAACAGCCGAACGCGCTAACCATTGCGCCACGGAAGCCCAAAAATTAAATGTTCGTCAGGTATTGTGGAAAAACTCTGACTTTTTACGTTACATTTGAGATCCCATAACACCGCTCCCGGCTGGGCTCGAACCACCAACCTTTCGGTTAACAGCCGAACGCGCTAACCATTGCGCCACGGAAGCTCAGAAGTTAAATGGTCGTTAGGTATTGTGGAAAAACTCTGATTTTTTACGTTACATTTGAGATCCCATAACACCGCTCCCGGGTGGGCTCGAACCATCAACCTTTCGGTTAACAGCCGAACGCACTAACCATTGCGCCACGGAAGCCCAAAAAATAATGTTCGTCAGGTATTGTGGAAAAACTTTGCCTTTTTACGTTACATTCGAGACTTCACAACACCGCTCCCGGGTGGGCTCGAACCACCAACCTTTCGGTTAACAGCCGAACGCGCTAACCATTGCGCCAAGAAAGCCCAAAAATTAAATGTTCGTCAGGTATTGTGGAAAAACTCTGACTTTTTACGTTACATTTGAGATCCCATAACACCGCTCCCGGGTGGGCTCGAACCAACAACCTATTGGTTAACAGCCGAACGCGCTAACCATTGAGCCACGGAAGCTCAGAAATTAAATGGTTGTCAGGTATTGTGGAAAAGTTATGACTTTTCACGCAACATCAGAGACCCCAAAACACCTCTCCCGGGTGAGCTCAACCACCAACCTTTCGGTTAACAGCTGAACGCGCTGCGCGCTAACCATTGCGCCACGGAAGCCCAAAAATTAAATGTTCGTCAGGTATTGTGGAAAAACTCTGACTTTTTACGTTACATTTGAGATCCCATAACACCGCTCCCGGGTGGGCTCGAACCAACAAATTATTGGTTAACAGCCGAACGCGCTAACCATTGAGCCACGGAAGCTCAGAAATTAAATGGTTGTCAGGTATTGTGGAAAAGTTATGACTTTTCACGCTACATCAGAGACCCCACAACACCTCTCCCGGGTGGGCTCGAACCACCAACCTTTCGGTTAACAGCTGACCGCGCTAACCATTGCGCCACGGAAGCCCAAAAATTAAATGTTCGTCAGGTATTGTGGAAAAACTCTGACTTTCTACGTTACATTTGAGATCCCATAACACCGCTCCCGGGTGGGCTCGAACCACCAACCTTTCGGTTAACAGCTGAACGCGCTAACCATTGCGCCACAGAAGCCCAAAAATTAAATGTTCGTCAGGTATTGTGGAAAAACTCTGACTTTTTACGTTACATTTGAGATCCCATAACACCGCTTTCGGGTGTGCTCGAACCACCAACCTATTGGTTAACAGCCTAACGCGCTAACCATTGAGCCACGGAAGCTCAGAAATTGAATGGTTGTCGGGTATTGTGGAAAAGTTATGACTTTTCACGCCACATCTGAGACCCCACAACACCTCTCCCGGGTGGGCTCGAGCCACCAACCTTTCGGTTAACAGCCGAACGCGCTAACCATTGCGCCAAGGAAGCCCAAAAATTAAATGTTCGTCAGGTATTGTGGAAAAACTCTGACTTTTTACGTTACATTTGAGATCCCATAACACCGCTCCCGGGTGGGCTCGAACTACCAACCTTTCGGTTAAAAGCTGAACGCGCTAACCATTGCGCCACGGAAGCCCAAAAATTAAGTGTTCGTCAGGTATTGTGGAAAAACTCTGACTTTTTACGTTACATTTGAGACCCCACAACACCTCTCCCGGGTGGGCTCGAACCACCAACCTTTCGGTTAACAGCCGAAAGCGCTAACCATTGAGCCACGGAAGCTCAAAAATTAAATGGTTTTTAGGTATTGTGGAAAAACTCTGACTTTTTACGTTACATTTGAGATCCCATAACACCGCTCCCGGGTGGGTTCGAACCACCAACGTTTCGGTTAACAGCCGAACGCGCTAACCATTGCGCCACGGAAGCCCAAAAATTAAATGTTCGTCAGGTATTGTGGAAAAACTCTGACTTTTTACGTTACATTTGAGATCCCATAACACCGCTTTCGGGTGTGCTCGAACCACCAACCTATTGGTTAACAGCCTAACGCGCTAACCATTGAGCCACGGAAGCCCAAAAATTAAATGTTCGTCAGGTATTGTGGAAAAACTCTGACTTTTTACGTTACATTTGAGATCCCATAACACCGCTCCCGGGTGGGCTCGAACCACCAACCTATTGGTTAACAGCTGAACGCGCTAACCATTGAGCCACGGAAGCTCAGAAATTAAATGGTTGTCAGGTATTGTGGAAAAGTTATGACTTTTCACGCTACATCAGAGACCCCACAACACCTCTCCCGGGTGGGCTCGAACCACCAACCTTTCGGTTAACAGCTGAACGCGCTGCGCGCTAACCATTGCGCCACGGAAGCCCAAAAATTAAATGTTCGTCAGGTATTGTGGAAAAACTCTGACTTTTTACGTTAAATTTAAGAACCCATAACACCGCTCCCGGGTGGGCTCGAACCACCAACCTATTGGTTAACAGCCGAAAGCGCTAACCATTGAGCCACGGAAGCTCAGAAATTGAAAGGTTGTCAGGTATTGTGGAAAAGTTGTGACTTTTCACGCTACATCTGAGACCCCACAACACCTCTCCCGGGTGGGCTCGAACCACCAACCTTTCGGTTAACAGCTGACCGCGCTAACCATTGCGCCACGGAAGCCCAAAAATTAAATGTTCGTCAGGTATTCTGGAAAAACTCTGACTTTTTACGTTACATTTGAGATCCCATAACACCGCTCCCGGGTGGGCTCGAACCACCAACCTTTCGGTAAACAGCCGAACGGGCTAACCATTGCGCCACAGAAGCCCAAAAAATAAATAGTCGTCAGGTATTGAGGTAAAGCTTTGGATTTTTACGTTACATTTGAGACTTCACAACACCGCTCCCGGGTGGGCTTGAACCACCAACCTTTCGGTTAACAGCCGAAAGCGCTAACCATTGAGCCACGGAAGCTCAGAAATTAAATGGTTGTCAGTTATTGTGGAAAAGTTATGACTTTTCACGCTACATCTGAGACTCCACAACACCTCTCCCGGGTGGGCTCGAACCACCAACCTTTCGGTTAACAGCCGAACGCGCTTACCATTGCGCCACGGAAGCCCAAACATTAAATGTTCGTCAGGTATTGTGGAAAAACTCAGACTTTTTACCTTACATTTGAGATCCCATAACACCTCTCCCGGGTGGGCTCGAACCACCAACCTATTGGTTAACAGCCGAACGCGCTAACCATTGAGCCACGGAAGCTCAGAAGTTAAATGGTCGTTAGGTTTTGTGGAAAAACTCTGACTTTTTACGTTACATTTGAGATCCCATAACACCGCTCCCGGGTGGGCTCGAACCACCAACCTTTCGGTTAACAGCCGAACGCGCTAACCATTGCGCCACGGAAGCCCTAAAAATAAATGTTCGTCAGGTATTGTGGAAAAACTTTGCCTTTTTACGTTACATTCGAGACTTCACAACACCGCTCCCGGGTGGGGTCGAACCACCAACCTTTGGGTTAACAGCCGAACGCGCTAACCATTGCGCCAAGGAAGCCCAAAAATTAAATGTTCGTCAGGTATTGTGGAAAAACTCTGACTTTTTACGTTACATTTGAGATCCCATAACACCGCTCCCGGGTGGGCTCGAACCACCAACCTATTGGTTAACAGCCGAACGCGCTAACCATTGAGCCACGGAAGCTCAGAAATTAAATGGTTGTCAGGTATTGTGGAAAAGTTATGACTTTTCACGCTACATCAGAGACCCCACAACACCTCTCCCGGGTGGGCTCGAACCACCAACCTTTCGGTTAACAGCTGAACGCGCTGCGCGCTAACCATTGCGCCACGGAAGCCCAAAAATTAAATGTTCGTCAGGTATTGTGGAAAAACTCTGACTTTTTACGTTAAATTTAAGAACCCATAACACCGCTCCCGGGTGGGCTCGAACCACCAACCTATTGGTTAACAGCCGAAAGCGCTAACCATTGAGCCACGGAAGCTCAGAAATTGAAAGGTTGTCAGGTATTGTGGAAAAGTTGTGACTTTTCACGCTACATCTGAGACCCCACAACACCTCTCCCGGGTGGGCTCGAACCACCAACCTTTCGGTTAACAGCTGACTGCGCTAACCATTGCGCCACGGAAGCCCAAAAATTAAATGTTCGTCAGGTATTCTGGAAAAACTCTGACTTTTTACGTTACATTTGAGATCCCATAACACCGCTCCCGGGTGGGCTCGAACCACCAACCTTTCGGTAAACAGCCGATCGGGCTAACCATTGCGCCACAGAAGCCCAAAAAATAAATAGTCGTCAGGTATTGAGGTAAAGCTTTGGATTTTTACGTTACATTTGAGACTTCACAACACCGCTCCCGGGTGGGCTTGAACCACCAACCTTTCGGTTAACAGCCGAACGCGCTAACCATTGAGCCACGGAATCTCAGAAATTAAATGGTTGTCAGGTATTGTGGAAAAACTTTGGCTTTTTACGTTACATTTGAGATCCCAAAACACCGCTCCCGGGTGGGCTCGAACCACCAACCTATTGGTTAACAGCCGAAAGCGCTAACCATTGAGCCACGGAAGCTCAGAAATTAAATGGTTGTCAGTTATTGTGGAAAAGTTATGACTTTTCACGCTACATCTGAGACTCCACAACACCTCTCCCGGGTGGGCTCGAACCACCAACCTTTCGGTTAACAGCCGAACGCGCTTACCATTGCGCCACGGAAGCCCAAACATTAAATGTTCGTCAGGTATTGTGGAAAAACTCAGACTTTTTACCTTACATTTGAGATCCCATAACACCTCTCCCGGATGGGCTCGAACCACCAACCTATTGGTTAACAGCCGAACGCGCTAACCATTGAGCCACGGAAGCTCAGAAGTTAAATGGTCGTTAGGTTTTGTGGAAAAACTCTGACTTTTTACGTTACATTTGAGATCCCATAACACCGCTCCCGGGTGGGCTCGAACCACCAACCTTTCGGTTAACAGCCGAACGCGCTAACCATTGCGCCACGGAAGCCCTAAAAATAAATGTTCGTCAGGTATTGTGGAAAAACTTTGCCTTTTTACGTTACATTCGAGACTTCACAACACCGCTCCCGGGTGGGGTCGAACCACCAACCTTTCGGTTAACAGCCGAACGCGCTAACCATTGCGCCAAGGAAGCCCAAAAATTAAATGTTCGTCAGGTATTGTGGAAAAACTCTGACTTTTTACGTTACATTTGAGATCCCATAACACCGCTCCCGGGTGGGCTCGAACCACCAACCTATTGGTTAACAGCCGAACGCGCTAACCAATGAGCCACGGAAGCTCAGAAATTAAATGGTTGTCAGGTATTGTGGAAAAGTTATGATCAATAAATAAAAATGTACCTCGATTTTTTATAACATTTTCAAAATCGACGTTTCTCGACCAGAGAAGCACATTTTGAGTTTTATTTTCGCTATTTACAAATATAATCACTGAAACCATTAATTTTGTACTTTTCGCTTTAATTCAAGCAAATATAACGATATTCATTCAAAAAACTGTTAAAATTCAATTTTCAATAAGAAATCGTTGTCACGGATTTTTTTACCTTGAAGAAAAAAAACATGCGATTTTTTCGGTTCACTTTTGAATGCATTTTTTTCTGGACAAATTTTTGACTGAATTCAGCTTATTTACCTATAAAATACTCATTAAAAGTGGTTTCATCTCGATTGATCAATAAATAAAAATGTACCTCGATTTTTAATAAAATTTTCAAAATCGACGTTTCTCGACCAGAGAAGCACTTATTGAGAATTTTTTCACTATTTTCAAATATAAATGCTGAAACCAAATTTTTTGTACTTTTTGCTTTAATTCAAGCAAATATAACGATATTCATTCAAAAACTGTTAAAATTCAATTTTCAATAAGAAATCGTCACGGATTTTGTGTCTCGAAGAAAAAAAGCATGCAATTTTTTCGGTACAATTTTGAATGCATTTTTTTCTGGACAAATTTTTGACCGAATTTAGCTTAAATACATCAAATACTCATTAAAAGTGATTTCATCTCGATTGATCAATAAATAAAAATGTACCTCGATTTTTAATAAAATTTTCAAAATCGACGTTTCTCGACCAGAGAAGCACTTTTTGAGAATTTTTTCACTATTTTCAAATATAACCGCTGAAACCATAGTTTTTGTACTTTTTGCTATAATTCAAGCAAATATAACGATATTCATTCAAAAAACTGTTAAAATTCAATTTTCAATAAGAAATCGTTGTCACGGATTTTTTTACCTTGAAAAAAAAACATGCGATTTTATCGGTTCACTTTTGAATGCATTTTTTTTCTGGACAAATTTTTGACTGAATTCAGCTTATTTACCTATAAAATACTCATTAAAAGTGATTTCATCTCGATTGATCAATAAATAAAAATATACCTCGATTTTTAATAAAATTTTCAAAATCGACGTTTCTCGACCAGAGAAGCACTTTTTGAGAATTTTTTCACTATTTTCAAATATAAATGCTGAAACCAAATTTTTTGTACTTTTTGCTTTAATTCAAGCAAATATAACGATATTCATTCAAAAAACTGTTAAAATTCAATTTTCAATAAGAAATCATAACGGATTTTGTGTCTCGAAGAAAAAAAGCATGCGATTTTTTCGGTACAATTTTGAATGCATTTTTTTCTGGACAAATTTTTGACCGAATTTAGCTTAAATACATCAAATACTCATTAAAAGTGATTTCATCTCGATTGATCAATAAATAAAAATGTACCTCGATTTTTAATAAAATTTTCAAAATCGACGTTTCTCGACCAGAGAAGCACTTTTTGAGAATTTTTTCACTATTTTCAAATATAACCGCTGAAACCATAGTTTTTGTACTTTTTGCTATAATTCAAGCAAATATAACGATATTCATTCAAAAAACTGTTAAAATTCAATTTTCAATAAGAAATCGTTGTCACGGATTTTTTTACCTTGAAAAAAAAAACATGCAATTTTTTCGGTTCACTTTTGAATGCATTTTTTTTCTGGACAAATTTTTGACTGAATTCAGCTTATTTACCTATAAAATACTCATTAAAAGTGATTTCATCTCGATTGATCAATAAATAAAAATGTACCTCGATTTTTAATAAAATTTTCAAAATCGACGTTTCTCGACCAGAGAAGCACTTTTTGAGAATTTTTTCACTATTTTCAAATATAACCGCTGAAACCATAGTTTTTGTACTTTTTGCTATAATTCAAGCAAATATAACGATATTCATTCAAAAAACTGTTAAAATTCAATTTTCAATAAGAAATCGTTGTCACGGATTTTTTTACCTTGAAAAAAAAAACATGCAATTTTTTCGGTTCACTTTTGAATGCATTTTTTTTCTGGACAAATTTTTGACTGAATTCAGCTTATTTACCTATAAAATACTCATTAAAAGTGATTTCATCTCGATTGATCAATAAATAAAAATATACCTCGATTTTTAATAACATTTTCAAAATCGACGTTTCTCGACCAGAGAAGCACATTTTGAGTTTTATTTTCGCTATTTACAAATATAATCACTGAAACCATTAATTTTGTACTTTTCGCTTTAATTCAAGCAAATATAACGATATTCATTCAAAAAACTGTTAAAATTCAATTTTCAATAAGAAATCGTTGTCACGGATTTTTTTACCTTGAAGAAAAAAAACATGCGATTTTTTCGGTTCACTTTTGAATGCATTTTTTTCTGGACAAATTTTTGACTCATTAAAAGTGGTTTCATCTCGATTGATCAATAAATAAAAATGTACCTCGATTTTTAATAAAATTTTCAAAATCGACGTTTCTCGACCAGAGAAGCACTTATTGAGAATTTTTTCACTATTTTCAAATATAAATGCTGAAACCAAATTTTTTGTACTTTTTGCTTTAATTCAAGCAAATATAACGATATTCATTCAAAAAACTGTTAAAATTCAATTTTCAATAAGAAATCGTCACGGATTTTGTGTCTCGAAAAAAAAAAGCATGCGATTTTTTCGGTACAATTTTGAATGCATTTTTTTCTTGACAAATTTTTGACCGAATTTAGCTTAAATACATCAAATACTCATTAAAAGTGATTTCATCTCGATTGATCAATAAATAAAAATATACCTCGATTTTTAATAAAATTTTCAAAATCGACGTTTCTCGACCAGAGAAGCACTTTTTGAGAATTTTTTCACTATTTTCAAATATAACCGCTGAAGCAAAATTTTTTGTACTTTTTGCTTTAATTCAAGCAAATATAACGATATTCATTCAAAAAACTGTTAAAATTCAATTTTCAATAAGAAATCGTTGTCACGGATTTTTTTACCTTGAAAAAAAAACATGCAATTTTTTCGGTTCACTTTTGAATGCATTTTTTTTCTGGACAAATTTTTGACTGAATTCAGCTTATTTACCTATAAAATACTCATTAAAAGTGATTTCATCTCGATTGATCAATAAATAAAAATGTACCTCGATTTTTAATAACATTTTCAAAATCGACGTTTCTCGACCAGAGAAGCACATTTTGAGTTTTATTTTCGCTATTTACAAATATAATCACTGAAACCATTAATTTTGTACTTTTCGCTTTAATTCAAGCAAATATAACGATATTCATTCAAAAAACTGTTAAAATTCAATTTTCAATAAGAAATCGTTGTCACGGATTTTTTTACCTTGAAGAAAAAAAACATGCGATTTTTTCGGTTCACTTTTGAATGCATTTTTTTCTGGACAAATTTTTGACTGAATTCAGCTTATTTACCTATAAAATACTCATTAAAAGTGGTTTCATCTCGATTGATCAATAAATAAAAATGTACCTCGATTTTTAATAAAATTTTCAAAATCGACGTTTCTCGACCAGAGAAGCACTTATTGAGAATTTTTTCACTATTTTCAAATATAAATGCTGAAACCAAATTTTTTGTACTTTTTGCTTTAATTCAAGCAAATATAACGATATTCATTCAAAAAACTGTTAAAATTCAATTTTCAATAAGAAATCGTCACGGATTTTGTGTCTCGAAAAAAAAAAGCATGCGATTTTTTCGGTACAATTTTGAATGCATTTTTTTCTTGACAAATTTTTGACCGAATTTAGCTTAAATACATCAAATACTCATTAAAAGTGATTTCATCTCGATTGATCAATAAATAAAAATATACCTCGATTTTTAATAAAATTTTCAAAATCGACGTTTCTCGACCAGAGAAGCACTTTTTGAGAATTTTTTCACTATTTTCAAATATAAATGCTGAAACCAAATTTTTTGTACTTTTTGCTTTAATTCAAGCAAATATAACGATATTCATTCAAAAAACTGTTAAAATTCAATTTTCAATAAGAAATCATAACGGATTTTGTGTCTCGAAGAAAAAAAGCATGCGATTTTTTCGGTACAATTTTGAATGCATTTTTTTCTGGACAAATTTTTGACCGAATTTAGCTTAAATACATCAAATACTCATTAAAAGTGATTTCATCTCGATTGATCAATAAATAAAAATGTACCTCGATTTTTAATAAAATTTTCAAAATCGACGTTTCTCGACCAGAGAAGCACTTTTTGAGAATTTTTTCACTATTTTCAAATATAACCGCTGAAACCATAGTTTTTGTACTTTTTGCTATAATTCAAGCAAATATAACGATATTCATTCAAAAAACTGTTAAAATTCAATTTTCAATAAGAAATCGTTGTCACGGATTTTTTTACCTTGAAAAAAAAAACATGCAATTTTTTCGGTTCACTTTTGAATGCATTTTTTTTCTGGACAAATTTTTGACTGAATTCAGCTTATTTACCTATAAAATACTCATTAAAAGTGATTTCATCTCGATTGATCAATAAATAAAAATGTACCTCGATTTTTAATAAAATTTTCAAAATCGACGTTTCTCGACCAGAGAAGCACTTTTTGAGAATTTTTTCACTATTTTCAAATATAACCGCTGAAACCATAGTTTTTGTACTTTTTGCTATAATTCAAGCAAATATAACGATATTCATTCAAAAAACTGTTAAAATTCAATTTTCAATAAGAAATCGTTGTCACGGATTTTTTTACCTTGAAAAAAAAAACATGCAATTTTTTCGGTTCACTTTTGAATGCATTTTTTTTCTGGACAAATTTTTGACTGAATTCAGCTTATTTACCTATAAAATACTCATTAAAAGTGATTTCATCTCGATTGATCAATAAATAAAAATGTACCTCGATTTTTAATAAAATTTTCAAAATCGACGTTTCTCGACCAGAGAAGCACTTTTTGAGAATTTTTTCACTATTTTCAAATATAACCGCTGAAGCAAAATTTTTTGTACTTTTTGCTTTAATTCAAGCAAATATAACGATATTCATTCAAAAAACTGTTAAAATTCAATTTTCAATAAGAAATCGTTGTCACGGATTTTTTTACCTTGAAAAAAAAACATGCAATTTTTTCGGTTCACTTTTGAATGCATTTTTTTTCTGGACAAATTTTTGACTGAATTCAGCTTATTTACCTATAAAATACTCATGAAAAGTGATTTCATCTCGATTGATCAATAAATAAAAATGTACCTCGATTTTTAATAACATTTTCAAAATCGACGTTTCTCGACCAGAGAAGCACATTTTGAGTTTTATTTTCGCTATTTACAAATATAATCACTGAAACCATTAATTTTGTACTTTTCGCTTTAATTCAAGCAAATATAACGATATTCATTCAAAAAACTGTTAAAATTCAATTTTCAATAAGAAATCGTTGTCACGGATTTTTTTACCTTGAAGAAAAAAAACATGCGATTTTTTCGGTTCACTTTTGAATGCATTTTTTTCTGGACAAATTTTTGACTGAATTCAGCTTATTTACCTATAAAATACTCATTAAAAGTGGTTTCATCTCGATTGATCAATAAATAAAAATGTACCTCGATTTTTAATAAAATTTTCAAAATCGACGTTTCTCGACCAGAGAAGCACTTATTGAGAATTTTTTCACTATTTTCAAATATAAATGCTGAAACCAAATTTTTTGTACTTTTTGCTTTAATTCAAGCAAATATAACGATATTCATTCAAAAAACTGTTAAAATTCAATTTTCAATAAGAAATCGTCACGGATTTTGTGTCTCGAAAAAAAAAGCATGCGATTTTTTCGGTACAATTTTGAATGCATTTTTTTCTTGACAAATTTTTGACCGAATTTAGCTTAAATACATCAAATACTCATTAAAAGTGATTTCATCTCGATTGATCAATAAATAAAAATGTACCTCGATTTTTAATAAAATTTTCAAAATCGACGTTTCTCGACCAGAGAAGCACTTTTTGAGAATTTTTTCACTATTTTCAAATATAACCGCTGAAACCATAGTTTTTGTACTTTTTGCTATAATTCAAGCAAATATAACGATATTCATTCAAAAAACTGTTAAAATTCAATTTTCAATAAGAAATCGTTGTCACGGATTTTTTTACCTTGAAGAAAAAAAACATGCGATTTTTTCGGTTCACTTTTGAATGCATTTTTTTCTGGACAAATTTTCAACTGAATTCAGCTTATTTACCTATAAAATACTCATTAAAAGTGATTTCATCTCGATTGATCAATAAATAAAAATGTACCTCGATTTTTAATAAAATTTTCAAAATCGACGTTTCTCGACCAGAGAAGCACTTTTTGAGAATTTTTCACTATTTTCAAATATAACCGCTGAAACCATAGTTTTTGTACTTTTTGCTATAATTCAAGCAAATATAACGATATTCATTCAAAAAACTGTTAAAATTCAATTTTCAATAAGAAATCGTTGTCACGGATTTTTTTACCTTGAAAAAAAAAACATGCAATTTTTTCGGTTCACTTTTGAAATCATTTTTTTTCTGGACAAATTTTTGACTGAATTCAGCTTATTTACCTATAAAATACTCATTAAAAGTGATTTCATCTCGATTGATCAATAAATAAAAATGTACCTCGATTTTTTATAACATTTTCAAAATCGACGTTTCTCGACCAGAGAAGCACATTTTGAGTTTTATTTTCGCTATTTACAAATATAATCACTGAAACCATTAATTTTGTACTTTTCGCTTTAATTCAAGCAAATATAACGATATTCATTCAAAAAACTGTTAAAATTCAATTTTCAATAAGAAATCGTTGTCACGGATTTTTTTACCTTGAAGAAAAAAAACATGCGATTTTTTCGGTTCACTTTTGAATGCATTTTTTTCTGGACAAATTTTCAACTGAATTCAGCTTATTTACCTATAAAATACTCATTAAAAGTGATTTCATCTCGATTGATCAATAAATAAAAATGTACCTCGATTTTTAATAAAATTTTCAAAATCGACGTTTCTCGACCAGAAAAGCACATTTTGAGTTTTATTTTCGCTATTTACAAATATAATCACTGAAACCATTAATTTTGTACTTTTCGCTTTAATTCAAGCAAATATAACGATATTCATTCAAAAAACTGTTAAAATTCAATTTTCAATAAGAAATCGTTGTCACGGATTTTTTTAACTTGAAGAAAAAAACATGCGATTTTTTCGGTTCACTTTTGAATGCATTTTTTTCTGGACAAATTTTTGACTGAATTCAGCTTATTTACCTATAAAATACTCATTAAAAGTGGTTTCATCTCGATTGATCAATAAATAAAAATGTACCTCGATTTTTAATAAAATTTTCAAAATCGACGTTTCTCGACCAGAGAAGCACTTATTGAGAATTTTTTCACTATTTTCAAATATAAATGCTGAAACCAAATTTTTTGTACTTTTTGCTTTAATTCAAGCAAATATAACGATATTCATTCAAAAAACTGTTAAAATTCAATTTTCAATAAGAAATCGTCACGGATTTTGTGTCTCGAAGAAAAAAAGCATGCGATTTTTTCGGTACAATTTTGAATGCATTTTTTTCTTGACAAATTTTTGACCGAATTTAGCTTAAATACATCAAATACTCATTAAAAGTGATTTCATTTCGATTGATCAATAAATAAAAATGTACCTCGATTTTTAATAAAATTTTCAAAATCGACGTTTCTCGACCAGAGAAGCACTTTTTGAGAATTTTTTCACTATTTTCAAATATAACCGCTGAAACCAAATTTTTTGTACTTTTTGCTTTAATTCAAGCAAATATTACGATATTCATTCAAAAAACTGTTAAAATTCAATTTTCAATAAGAAATCGTTGTCACGGATTTTTTTACCTTGAAAAAAAAAACATGCAATTTTTTCGGTTCACTTTTGAATGCATTTTTTTTCTGGACAAATTTTTGACTGAATTCAGCTTATTTACCTATAAAATACTCATTAAAAGTGATTTCATCTCGATTGATCAATAAATAAAAATGTACCTCGATTTTTTATAACATTTTCAAAATCGACGTTTCTCGACCAGAGAAGCACATTTTGAGTTTTATTTTCGCTATTTACAAATATAATCACTGAAACCATTAATTTTGTACTTTTCGCTTTAATTCAAGCAAATATAACGATATTCATTCAAAAAACTGTTAAAATTCAATTTTCAATAAGAAATCGTTGTCACGGATTTTTTTACCTTGAAGAAAAAAAACATGCGATTTTTTCGGTTCACTTTTGAATGCATTTTTTTCTGGACAAATTTTCAACTGAATTCAGCTTATTTACCTATAAAATACTCATTAAAAGTGATTTCATCTCGATTGATCAATAAATAAAAATGTACCTCGATTTTTAATAAAATTTTCAAAATCGACGTTTCTCGACCAGAGAAGCACTTATTGAGAATTTTTTCACTATTTTCAAATATAAATGCTGAAACCAAATTTTTTGTACTTTTTGCTTTAATTCAAGCAAATATAACGATATTCATTCAAAAAACTGTTAAAATTCAATTTTCAATAAGAAATCGTTGTCACGGATATTTTTACCTTGAAAAAAAAAACATGCAATTTTTTCGGTTCACTTTTGAATGCATTTTTTTTCTGGACAAATTTTTGACTGAATTCAGCTTATTTACCTATAAAATACTCATTAAAAGTGATTTCATCTCGATTGATCAATAAATAAAAATGTACCTCGATTTTTTATAACATTTTCAAAATCGACGTTTCTCGACCAGAGAAGCACATTTTGAGTTTTATTTTCGCTATTTACAAATATAATCACTGAAACCATTAATTTTGTACTTTTCGCTTTAATTCAAGCAAATAAAACGATATTCATTCAAAAAACTTAAAATTCAATTTTTAATAAGAAATCGTTGTCACGGATTTTTTTACCTTGAAGAAAAAAAACATGCGATTTTTTCGGTTCACTTTTGAATGCATTTTTTTCTGGACAAATTTTTGACTGAATTCAGCTTATTTACCTATAAAATACTCATGAAAAGTGATTTCATCTCGATTGATCAATAAATAAAAATGTACCTCGATTTTTAATGAAATTTTCAAAATCGACGTTTCTCGACCAGAAAAGCACATTTTGAGTTTTATTTTCGCTATTTACAAATATAATCACTGAAACCATTAATTTTGTACTTTTCGCTTTAATTCAAGCAAATAAAACGATATTCATTCAAAAAACTTAAAATTCAATTTTTAATAAGAAATCGTTGTCACGGATTTTTTTACCTTGAAGAAAAAAAACATGCGATTTTTTCGGTTCACTTTTGAATGCATTTTTTTCTGGACAAATTTTTGACTGAATTCAGCTTATTTACCTATAAAATACTCATTAAAAGTGATTTCATCTCGATTGATCAATAAATAAAAATGTACCTCGATTTTAAATAAAATTTTCAAAATCGACGTTTCTCGACCAGAGAAGCACTTTTTGAAAATTTTTTCACTATTTTCAAATATAACCGCTGAAACCATAGTTTTTGTACTTTTTGCTATAATTCAAGCAAATATAACGATATTCATTCAAAAAACTGTTAAAATTCAATTTTCAATAAGAAATCGTTGTCACGGATTTTTTTACCTTGAAGAAAAAAAGATGCGATTTTTTCGGTTCACTTTTGAATGCATTTTTTTCTGGACAAATTTTTGACTGAATTCAGCTTATTTACCTATAAAATACTCATGAAAAGTGATTTCATCTCGATTGATCAATAAATAAAAATGTACCTCGATTTTTAATGAAATTTTCAAAATCGACGTTTCTCGACCAGAAAAGCACATTTTGAGTTTTATTTTCGCTATTTACAAATATAATCACTGAAACCATTAATTATGTACTTTTCGCTTTAATTCAAGCAAATATAACGATATTCATTCAAAAAACTGTTAAAATTCAATTATCAATAAGAAATCGTTGTCACGGATTTTTTTACCTTGAAGAAAAAAAAACATGCGATTTTTTCGGTTCACTTTTGAATGCATTTTTTTCTGGACAAATTTTTGACTGAATTCAGCTTATTTACCTATAAAATACTCATTAAAAGTGATTTCATCTCGATTGATCAATAATTAAAAATGTACCTCGATTTTTAATAAAATTTTCAAAATCGACGTTTCTTGACCAGAGAAGCACTTTTTGAGAATTTTTTCACTATTTTCAAATATAACCGCTGAAACCATAGTTTTTGTACTTTTTGCTATAATTCAAGCAAATATAACGATATTCATTCAAAAAACTGTTCAAATTCAATTTTCAATAAGAAATCGTTGTCACGGATTTTTTTACCTTGAAGAAAAAAAACATGCGATTTTTTCGGTTCACTTTTGAATGCATTTTTTTCTGGACAAATTTTTGACTGAATTCAGCTTATTTACCTATAAAATACTCATTAAAAGTGATTTCATCTCGATTAATTAATAAATAAAAATGTACCTCGATTTTTAATGAAATTTTCAAAATCGACGTTTCTCGACCAGAAAAGCACATTTTGAGTTTTATTTTCGCTATTTACAAATATAATCACTGAAACCATTAATTTTGTACTTTTCGCTTTAATTCAAGCAAATATAACGATATTCATTCAAAAAACTGTTAAAATTCAATTTTCAATAAGAAATCGTTGTCACGGATTTTTTTACCTTGAAGAAAAAAAACATGCGATTTTTTCGGTTCACTTTTGAATGCATTTTTTTCTGGACAAATTTTTGACTGAATTCAGCTTATTTACCTATAAAATACTCATTAAAAGTGATTTCATCTCGATTGATCAATAAATAAAAATGTACCTCGATTTTTAATAAAATTTTCAAAATCGACGTTTCTCGACCAGAGAAGCACTTTTTGAGAATTTTTTCACTATTTTCAAATATAACCGCTGAAACCATAGTTTTTGTACTTTTTGCTATAATTCAAGCAAATATAACGATATTCATTCAAAAAACTGTTAAAATTCAATTTTCAATAAGAAATCGCTGTCACGGATTTTTTTACCTTGAAGAAAAAAAACATGCGATTTTTTCGGTTCACTTTTGAATGCATTTTTTTCTGGACAAATTTTTGACTGAATTCAGCTTATTTACCTATAAAATACTCATGAAAAGTGATTTCATCTCGATTGATCAATAAATAAAAATGTACCTCGATTTTTAATGAAATTTTCAAAATCGACGTTTCTCGACCAGAAAAGCACATTTTGAGTTTTATTTTCGCTATTTACAAATATAATCACTGAAACCATTAATTTTGTACTTTTCGCTTTAATTCAAGCAAATATAACGATATTCATTCAAAAAACTGTTAAAATTCAATTTTCAATAAGAAATCGTTGTCACGGATTTTTTTACCTTGAAGAAAAAAAACATGCGATTTTTTCGGTTCACTTCTGAATGCATTTTTTTCTGGACAAATTTTTGACTGAATTCAGCTTATTTACCTATAAAACACTCATTAAAAGTGATTTCATCTCGATTGATCAATAAATAAAAATGTACCTCGATTTTTAATAAAATTTTCAAAATCGACGTTTCTCGACCAGAGAAGCATTTTTTGAGAATTTTTTCAATATTTTCAAATATAACCGCTGAAACCATAGTTTTTGTACTTTTTGCTATAATTCAAGGAAATATAACGATATTCATTCAAAAAACTGCTAAAATTCAATTTTCAATAAGAAATCGTTGTCACGGATTTTTTTACCTTGAGAAAAAAAACATGCGATTTTTTCGGTTCACTTTTGAATGCATTTTTTTTCTGGACAAATTTTTGACTGAATTCAGCTTATTTACCTATAAAATACTCATTAAAAGTGGTTTCATCTCGATTGATCAATAAATAAAAATGTACCTCGATTTTTAATAAAATTTTCAAAATCGACGTTTCTCGACCAGAGAAGCACTTTTTGAGAATTTTTTCACTATTTTCAAATATAACCGCTGAAACCATAGTTTTTGTACTTTTTGCTATAATTCAAGCAAATATAACGATATTCATTCAAAAAACTGTTAAAATTCAATTTTCAATAAGAAATCGTTGTCACGGATTTTTTTACCTTGAAGAAAAAAACATGCGATTTTTTCGGTTCACTTTTGAATGCATTTTTTTCTGGACAAATATTTGACTGAATTCAGCTTATTTACCTATAAAATACTCATTAAAAGTGATTTCATCTCGATTGATCAATAAATAAAAATGTACCTCGATTTTTAATAAAATTTTCAAAATCGACGTTTCTCGACCAGAGAAGCACTTTTTGAGAATTTTTTCACTATTTTCAAATATAACCGCTGAAACCATAGTTTTTGTACTTTTTGCTATAATTCAAGCAAATATAACGATATTCATTCAAAAAACTGTTCAAATTCAATTTTCAATAAGAAATCGTTGTCACGGATTTTTTTACCTTGAAGAAAAAAAACATGCGATTTTTTCGGTTCACTTTTGAATGCATTTTTTTCTGGACAAATTTTTGACTGAATTCAGCTTATTTACCTATAAAATACTCATGAAAAGTGATTTCATCTCGATTGATCAATAAATAAAAATGTACCTCGATTTTTAATGAAATTTTCAAAATCGACGTTTCTCGACCAGAAAAGCACATTTTGAGTTTTATTTTCGCTATTTACAAATATAATCACTGAAACCATTAATTTTGTACTTTTCGCTTTAATTCAAGCAAATATAACGATATTCATTCAAAAAACTGTTAAAATTCAATTTTCAATAAGAAATCGTTGTCACGGATTTTTTTACCTTGAAGAAAAAAAACATGCGATTTTTTCGGTTCACTTCTGAATGCATTTTTTTCTGGACAAATTTTTGACTGAATTCAGCTTATTTACCTATAAAAAACTCATTAAAAGTGATTTCATCTCGATTGATCAATAAATAAAAATGTACCTCGATTTTTAATAAAATTTTCAAAATCGACGTTTCTCGACCAGAGAAGCACTTTTTGAGAATTTTTTCACTATTTTCAAATATAACCGCTGAAACCATAGTTTTTGTACTTTTTGCTATAATTCAAGCAAATATAACGATATTCATTCAAAAAACTGTTAAAATTCAATTTTCAATAAGAAATCGTTGTCACGGATTTTTTTACCTTGACGAAAAAAAACATGCGATTTTTTCGGTTCACTTCTGAATGCATTTTTTTCTGGACAAATTTTTGACTGAATTCAGCTTATTTACCTATAAAATACTCATTAAAAGTGATTTCATCTCGATTGATCAATAAATAAAAATGTACCTCGATTTTTAATAAAATTTTCAAAATCGACGTTTCTCGACCAGAGAAGCACTTTTTGAGATTTTTTTCACTATTTTCAAATATAACCGCTGAAACCATAGTTTTTGTACTTTTTGCTTTAATTCAAGCAAATATAACGATATTCATTCAAAAAACTGTTCAAATTCAATTTTCAATAAGAAATCGTTGTCACGGATTTTTTTACCTTGAAGAAAAAAAACATGCGATTTTTTCGGTTCACTTTTGAATGCATTTTTTTCTGGACAAATTTTTGACTGAATTCAGCTTATTTACCTATAAAATACTCATGAAAAGTGATTTCATCTCGATTGATCAATAAATAAAAATGTACCTCGATTTTTAATGAAATTTTCAAAATCGACGTTTCTCGACCAGAAAAGCACATTTTGAGTTTTATTTTCGCTATTTACAAATATAATCACTGAAACCATTAATTTTGTACTTTTCGCTTTAATTCAAGCAAATATAACGATATTCATTCAAAAAACTGTTAAAATTCAATTTTCAATAAGAAATCGTTGTCACGGATTTTTTTACCTTGAAGAAAAAAAACATGCGATTTTTTCGGTTCACTTCTGAATGCATTTTTTTCTGGACAAATTTTTGACTGAATTCAGCTTATTTACCTATAAAAAACTCATTAAAAGTGATTTCATCTCGATTGATCAATAAATAAAAATGTACCTCGATTTTTAATAAAATTTTCAAAATCGACGTTTCTCGACCAGAGAAGCACTTTTTGAGAATTTTTTCACTATTTTCAAATATAACCGCTGAAACCATAGTTTTTGTACTTTTTGCTATAATTCAAGCAAATATAACGATATTCATTCAAAAAACTGTTAAAATTCAATTTTCAATAAGAAATCGTTGTCACGGATTTTTTTACCTTGACGAAAAAAAACATGCGATTTTTTCGGTTCACTTCTGAATGCATTTTTTTCTGGACAAATTTTTGACTGAATTCAGCTTATTTACCTATAAAATACTCATTAAAAGTGATTTCATCTCGATTGATCAATAAATAAAAATGTACCTCGATTTTTAATAAAATTTTCAAAATCGACGTTTCTCGACCAGAGAAGCACTTTTTGAGATTTTTTTCACTATTTTCAAATATAACCGCTGAAACCATAGTTTTTGTACTTTTTGCTTTAATTCAAGCAAATATAACGATATTCATTCAAAAAACTGTTCAAATTCAATTTTCAATAAGAAATCGTTGTCACGGATTATGTATCTTGAAGAAAAAAAGCATGCGATTATTTCGGTACAATTTTGAATGCATTTTTTTCTGGACAAATTTTTGACCGAATTTAGCTTAAATACATATAAAATACTCATTAAAAGCGATTTCATCTCGATTGATCAGTAAATAAAAATGTACCTCGATTTTTAATTACATTTTCAAAATCGACGTTTCTCGACCAGAGAAGCACTTTTTGAGAATTTTTTCACTATTTTCAAATATAACCGCTGAAACCATAGTTTTTGTACTTTTTGCTATAATTCAAGCAAATGTAACGATATTCATTCAAAAAACTGTTCAAATTCAATTTTCAATAAGAAATCGTTGTCACGGATTTTTTTACCTTGAAGAAAAAAAACATGCGATTTTTTCGGTTCACTTTTGAATGCATTTTTTTCTGGACAAATTTTTGACTGAATTCAGCTTATTTACCTATAAAATACTCATTAAAAGTGATTTCATCTCGATTGATCAATAAATAAAAATGTACCTCGATTTTTAATAAAATTTTCAAAATCGACGTTTCTCGACCAGAGAAGCACTTTTTGAGAATTTTTTCACTATTTTCAAATATAACCGCTGAAACCATAGTTTTTGTACTTTTTGCTATAATTCAAGCAAATATAACGATATTCATTCAAAAAACTGTTCAAATTCAATTTTCAATAAGAAATCGTTGTCACGGATTTTTTTACCTTGAAGAAAATAAACATGCGATTTTTTCGGTTCACTTTTGAATGCATTTTTTTCTGGACAAATTTTTGACTGAATTCAGCTTATTTACCTATAAAATACTCATTAAAAGTGATTTCATCTCGATTGATCAATAAATAAAAATGTACCTCGATTTTTAATAAAATTTTCAAAATCGACGTTTCTCGACCAGAGAAGCACTTTTTGAAAATATTTTCACTATTTTCAAATATAACCGCTGAAACCATAGTTTTTGTACTTTTTGCTATAATTCAAGCAAATATAACGATATTCATTCAAAAAACTGTTAAAATTCAATTTTCAATAAGAAATCGTTGTCACGGATTTTTTTACCTTGAAGAAAAAAAACATGCGATTTTTTCGGTTCACTTTTGAATGCATTTTTTTCTGGACAAATTTTTGACTGAATTCAGCTTATTTACCTATAAAATACTCATGAAAAGTGATTTCATCTCGATTGATCAATAAATAAAAATGTACCTCGATTTTTAATGAAATTTTCAAAATCGACGTTTCTCGACCAGAAAAGCACATTTTGAGTTTTATTTTCGCTATTTACAAATATAATCACTGAAACCATTAATTTTGTACTTTTCGCTTTAATTCAAGCAAATATAACGATATTCATTCAAAAAACTGTTAAAATTCAATTTTCAATAAGAAATCGTTGTCACGGATTTTTTTACCTTGAAGAAAAAAAACATGCGATTTTTTCGGTTCACTTCTGAATGCATTTTTTTCTGGACAAATTTTTGACTGAATTCAGCTTATTTACCTATAAAACACTCATTAAAAGTGATTTCATCTCGATTGATCAATAAATAAAAATGTACCTCGATTTTTAATAAAATTTTCAAAATCGACGTTTCTCGACCAGAGAAGCATTTTTTGAGAATTTTTTCAATATTTTCAAATATAACCGCTGAAACCATAGTTTTTGTACTTTTTGCTATAATTCAAGGAAATATAACGATATTCATTCAAAAAACTGCTAAAATTCAATTTTCAATAAGAAATCGTTGTCACGGATTTTTTTACCTTGAGAAAAAAAACATGCGATTTTTTCGGTTCACTTTTGAATGCATTTTTTTTCTGGACAAATTTTTGACTGAATTCAGCTTATTTACCTATAAAATACTCATTAAAAGTGGTTTCATCTCGATTGATCAATAAATAAAAATGTACCTCGATTTTTAATAAAATTTTCAAAATCGACGTTTCTCGACCAGAGAAGCACTTTTTGAGAATTTTTTCACTATTTTCAAATATAACCGCTGAAACCATAGTTTTTGTACTTTTTGCTATAATTCAAGCAAATATAACGATATTCATTCAAAAAACTGTTAAAATTCAATTTTCAATAAGAAATCGTTGTCACGGATTTTTTTACCTTGAAGAAAAAAAACATGCGATTTTTTCGGTTCACTTTTGAATGCATTTTTTTCTGGACAAATTTTTGACTGAATTCAGCTTATTTACCTATAAAATACTCATTAAAAGTGATTTCATCTCGATTGATCAATAAATAAAAATGTACCTCGATTTTTAATAAAATTTTCAAAATCGACGTTTCTCGACCAGAGAAGCACTTTTTGAGAATTTTTTCACTATTTTCAAATATAACCGCTGAAACCATAGTTTTTGTACTTTTTGCTATAATTCAAGCAAATATAACGATATTCATTCAAAAAACTGTTCAAATTCAATTTTCAATAAGAAATCGTTGTCACGGATTTTTTTACCTTGAAGAAAAAAAACATGCGATTTTTTCGGTTCACTTTTGAATGCATTTTTTTCTGGACAAATTTTTGACTGAATTCAGCTTATTTACCTATAAAATACTCATGAAAAGTGATTTCATCTCGATTGATCAATAAATAAAAATGTACCTCGATTTTTAATGAAATTTTCAAAATCGACGTTTCTCGACCAGAAAAGCACATTTTGAGTTTTATTTTCGCTATTTACAAATATAATCACTGAAACCATTAATTTTGTACTTTTCGCTTTAATTCAAGCAAATATAACGATATTCATTCAAAAAACTGTTAAAATTCAATTTTCAATAAGAAATCGTTGTCACGGATTTTTTTACCTTGAAGAAAAAAAACATGCGATTTTTTCGGTTCACTTCTGAATGCATTTTTTTCTGGACAAATTTTTGACTGAATTCAGCTTATTTACCTATAAAAAACTCATTAAAAGTGATTTCATCTCGATTGATCAATAAATAAAAATGTACCTCGATTTTTAATAAAATTTTCAAAATCGACGTTTCTCGACCAGAGAAGCACTTTTTGAGAATTTTTTCACTATTTTCAAATATAACCGCTGAAACCATAGTTTTTGTACTTTTTGCTATAATTCAAGCAAATATAACGATATTCATTCAAAAAACTGTTAAAATTCAATTTTCAATAAGAAATCGTTGTCACGGATTTTTTTACCTTGAAGAAAAAAAACATGCGATTTTTTCGGTTCACTTCTGAATGCATTTTTTTCTGGACAAATTTTTGACTGAATTCAGCTTATTTACCTATAAAATACTCATTAAAAGTGATTTCATCTCGATTGATCAATAAATAAAAATGTACCTCGATTTTTAATAAAATTTTCAAAATCGACGTTTCTCGACCAGAGAAGCACTTTTTGAGATTTTTTTCACTATTTTCAAATATAACCGCTGAAACCATAGTTTTTGTACTTTTTGCTTTAATTCAAGCAAATATAACGATATTCATTCAAAAAACTGTTCAAATTCAATTTTCAATAAGAAATCGTTGTCACGGATTATGTATCTTGAAGAAAAAAAGCATGCGATTATTTCGGTACAATTTTGAATGCATTTTTTTCTGGACAAATTTTTGACCGAATTTAGCTTAAATACATATAAAATACTCATTAAAAGCGATTTCATCTCGATTGATCAGTAAATAAAAATGTACCTCGATTTTTAATTACATTTTCAAAATCGACGTTTCTCGACCAGAGAAGCACTTTTTGAGAATTTTTTCACTATTTTCAAATATAACCGCTGAAACCATAGTTTTTGTACTTTTTGCTATAATTCAAGCAAATGTAACGATATTCATTCAAAAAACTGTTCAAATTCAATTTTCAATAAGAAATCGTTGTCACGGTTTTTTTTACCTTGAAGAAAAAAAACATGCGATTTTTTCGGTTCACTTTTGAATGCATTTTTTTCTGGACAAATTTTTGACTGAATTCAGCTTATTTACCTATAAAATACTCATTAAAAGTGATTTCATCTCGATTGATCAATAAATAAAAATGTACCTCGATTTTTAATAAAATTTTCAAAATCGACGTTTCTCGACCAGAGAAGCACTTTTTGAGAATTTTTTCACTATTTTCAAATATAACCGCTGAAACCATAGTTTTTGTACTTTTTGCTATAATTCAAGCAAATATAACGATATTCATTCAAAAAACTGTTCAAATTCAATTTTCAATAAGAAATCGTTGTCACGGATTTTTTTACCTTGAAGAAAATAAACATGCGATTTTTTCGGTTCACTTTTGAATGCATTTTTTTCTGGACAAATTTTTGACTGAATTCAGCTTATTTACCTATAAAATACTCATTAAAAGTGATTTCATCTCGATTGATCAATAAATAAAAATGTACCTCGATTTTTAATAAAATTTTCAAAATCGACGTTTCTCGACCAGAGAAGCACTTTTTGAAAATATTTTCACTATTTTCAAATATAACCGCTGAAACCATAGTTTTTGTACTTTTTGCTATAATTCAAGCAAATATAACGATATTCATTCAAAAAACTGTTAAAATTCAATTTTCAATAAGAAATCGTTGTCACGGATTTTTTTACCTTGAAGAAAAAAAACATGCGATTTTTTCGGTTCACTTTTGAATGCATTTTTTTCTGGACAAATTTTTGACTGAATTCAGCTTATTTACCTATAAAATACTCATGAAAAGTGATTTCATCTCGATTGATCAATAAATAAAAATGTACCTCGATTTTTAATGAAATTTTCAAAATCGACGTTTCTCGACCAGAAAAGCACATTTTGAGTTTTATTTTCGCTATTTACAAATATAATCACTGAAACCATTAATTTTGTACTTTTCGCTTTAATTCAAGCAAATATAACGATATTCATTCAAAAAACTGTTAAAATTCAATTTTCAATAAGAAATCGTTGTCACGGATTTTTTTACCTTGAAGAAAAAAAACATGCGATTTTTTCGGTTCACTTCTGAATGCATTTTTTTCTGGACAAATTTTTGACTGAATTCAGCTTATTTACCTATAAAATACTCATTAAAAGTGATTTTATCTCGATTGATCAATAAATAAAAATGTACCTCGATTTTTAATAAAATTTTCAAAATCGACGTTTCTCGACCAGAGAAGCACTTTTTGAGAATTTTTTCACTATTTTCAAATATAACCGCTGAAACCATAGTTTTTGTACTTTTTGCTATAATTCAAGCAAATATAACGATATTCATTCAAAAAACTGTTAAAATTCAATTTTCAATAAGAAATCGTTGTCACGGATTTTTTTACCTTGAAGAAAAAAAACATGCGATTTTTTCGGTTCACTTCTGAATGCATTTTTATCTGGACAAATTTTTGACTGAATTCAGCTTATTTACCTATAAAATACTCATTAAAAGTGATTTCATCTCGATTGATCAATAAATAAAAATGTACCTCGATTTTTAATAAAATTTTCAAAATCGACGTTTCTCGACCAGAGAAGCACTTTTTGAGAATTTTTTCACTATATTCAAATATAACCGCTGAAACCATAGTTTTTGTTCTTTTTGCTATAATTCAAGCAAATATAACGATATTCATTCAAAAAACTGTTAAAATTCAATTTTCAATAAGAAATCGTTGTCACGGATTTTTTTACCTTGAAGAAAAAAAAACATGCGATTTTTTCGGTTCACTTTTGAATGCATTTTTTTCTGGACAAATTTTTGACTGAATTCAGCTTATTTACCTATAAAATACTCATGAAAAGTGATTTCATCTCGATTGATCAATAAATAAAAATGTACCTCGATTTTTAATGAAATTTTCAAAATCGACGTTTCTCGACCAGAAAAGCACATTTTGAGTTTTATTTTCGCTATTTACAAATATAATCACTGAAACCATTAATTTTGTACTTTTCGCTTTAATTCAAGCAAATATAACGATATTCATTCAAAAAACTGTTAAAATTCAATTTTCAATAAGAAATCGTTGTCACGGATTTTTTTACCTTGAAGAAAAAAAACATGCGATTTTTTCGGTTCACTTCTGAATGCATTTTTTTCTGGACAAATTTTTGACTGAATTCAGCTTATTTACCTATAAAATACTCATTAAAAGTGATTTCATCTCGATTGATCAATAAATAAAAATGTACCTCGATTTTTAATAAAATTTTCAAAATCGACGTTTCTCGACCAGAGAAGCACTTTTTGAGAATTTTTTCACTATTTTCAAATATAACCGCTGAAACCATAGTTTTTGTACTTTTTGCTATAATTCAAGCAAATATAACGATATTCATTCAAAAAACTGTTAAAATTCAATTTTCAATAAGAAATCGTTGTCACGGATTTTTTTACCTTGAAGAAAAAAAACATGCGATTTTTTCGGTTCACTTTTGAATGCATTTTTTTCTGGACAAATTTTTGACTGAATTCAGCTTATTTACCTATAAAATACTCATGAAAAGTGATTTCATCTCGATTGATCAATAAATAAAAATGTACCTCGATTTTTAATAAAATTTTCAAAATCGACGTTTCTCGACCAGAGAAGCATTTTTTGAGAATTTTTTCAATATTTTCAAATATAACCGCTGAAACCATAGTTTTTGTACTTTTTGCTATAATTCAAGGAAATATAACGATATTCATTCAAAAAACTGCTAAAATTCAATTTTCAATAAGAAATCGTTGTCACGGATTTTTTTACCTTGAGAAAAAAAACATGCGATTTTTTCGGTTCACTTTTGAATGCATTTTTTTTCTGGACAAATTTTTGACTGAATTCAGCTTATTTACCTATAAAATACTCATTAAAAGTGGTTTCATCTCGATTGATCAATAAATAAAAATGTACCTCGATTTTTAATAAAATTTTCAAAATCGACGTTTCTCGACCAGAGAAGCACTTTTTGAGAATTTTTTCACTATTTTCAAATATAACCGCTGAAACCATAGTTTTTGTACTTTTTGCTATAATTCAAGCAAATATAACGATATTCATTCAAAAAACTGTTAAAATTCAATTTTCAATAAGAAATCGTTGTCACGGATTTTTTTACCTTGAAAAAAAAAACATGCGATTTTTTCGGTTCACTTTTGAATGCATTTTTTTTCTGGACAACTTTTTGACTGAATTCAGCTTATTTACCTATAAAATACTCATTAAAAGTGGTTTCATCTCGATTGATCAATAAATAAAAATGTACCTCGATTTTTAATAAAATTTTCAAAATCGACGTTTCTCGACCAGAGAAGCACTTTTTGAGAATTTTTTCACTATTTTCAAATATAAATGCTGAAACCAAATTTTTTGTACTTTTTGCTTTAATTCAAGCAAATATAACGATATTCATTCAAAAAACTGTTCAAATTCAATTTTCAATAAGAAATCGTTGTCACGGATTTTGTATCTTGAAGAAAAAAAGCATGCGATTATTTCGGTACAATTTTGAATGCATTTTTTTCTGGACAAAGTTTTGACCGAATTTAGCTTAAATACATATAAAATACTCATTAAAAGCGATTTCATCTCGATTGATCAGTAAATAAAAATGTACCTCGATTTTTAATTACATTTTCAAAATCGACGTTTCTCGACCAGAGAAGCACTTTTTGAGAATTTTTTCACTATTTTCAAATATAACCGCTGAAACCATAGTTTTTGTACTTTTTGCTTTAATTCAAGCAAATGTAACGATATTCATTCAAAAAACTGTTCAAATTCAATTTTCAATAAGAAATCGTTGTCACGGATTTTGTATCTTGAAGAAAAAAAGCATGCGATTTTTTCGGTACAATTTTGAATGCATTTTTTTCTGGACAAATTTTTGACCGAATATAGCTTATTTACCTATAAAATACTCATGAAAAGTGATTTCATCTCGATTGATCAATAAATAAAAATGTACCTCGATTTTTAATGAAATTTTCAAAATCGACGTTTCTCGACCAGAAAAGCACATTTTGAGTTTTATTTTCGCTATTTACAAATATAATCACTGAAACCATTAATTTTGTACTTTTCGCTTTAATTCAAGCAAATATAACGATATTCATTCAAAAAACTGTTAAAATTCAATTTTCAATAAGAAATCGTTGTCACGGATTTTTTTACCTTGAAGAAAAAAAACATGCGATTTTTTCGGTTCACTTCTGAATGCATTTTTTTCTGGACAAATTTTTGACTGAATTCAGCTTATTTACCTATAAAATACTCATTAAAAGTGATTTCATCTCGATTGATCAATAAATAAAAATGTACCTCGATTTTTAATAAAATTTTCAAAATCGACGTTTCTCGACCAGAGAAGCACTTTTTGAGAATTTTTTCACTATTTTCAAATATAACCGCTGAAACCATAGTTTTTGTACTTTTTGCTATAATTCAAGCAAATATAACGATATTCATTCAAAAAACTGTTAAAATTCAATTTTCAATAAGAAATCGTTGTCACGGATTTTTTTACCTTGAAGAAAAAAAACATGCGATTTTTTCGGTTCACTTTTGAATGCATTTTTTTCTGGACAAATTTTTGACTGAATTCAGCTTATTTACCTATAAAATACTCATGAAAAGTGATTTCATCTCGATTGATCAATAAATAAAAATGTACCTCGATTTTTAATAAAATTTTCAAAATCGACGTTTCTCGACCAGAGAAGCATTTTTTGAGAATTTTTTCAATATTTTCAAATATAACCGCTGAAACCATAGTTTTTGTACTTTTTGCTATAATTCAAGGAAATATAACGATATTCATTCAAAAAACTGCTAAAATTCAATTTTCAATAAGAAATCGTTGTCACGGATTTTTTTACCTTGAGAAAAAAAACATGCGATTTTTTCGGTTCACTTTTGAATGCATTTTTTTTCTGGACAAATTTTTGACTGAATTCAGCTTATTTACCTATAAAATACTCATTAAAAGTGGTTTCATCTCGATTGATCAATAAATAAAAATGTACCTCGATTTTTAATAAAATTTTCAAAATCGACGTTTCTCGACCAGAGAAGCACTTTTTGAGAATTTTTTCACTATTTTCAAATATAACCGCTGAAACCATAGTTTTTGTACTTTTTGCTATAATTCAAGCAAATATAACGATATTCATTCAAAAAACTGTTAAAATTCAATTTTCAATAAGAAATCGTTGTCACGGATTTTTTTACCTTGAAAAAAAAAACATGCGATTTTTTCGGTTCACTTTTGAATGCATTTTTTTTCTGGACAACTTTTTGACTGAATTCAGCTTATTTACCTATAAAATACTCATTAAAAGTGGTTTCATCTCGATTGATCAATAAATAAAAATGTACCTCGATTTTTAATAAAATTTTCAAAATCGACGTTTCTCGACCAGAGAAGCACTTTTTGAGAATTTTTTCACTATTTTCAAATATAAATGCTGAAACCAAATTTTTTGTACTTTTTGCTTTAATTCAAGCAAATATAACGATATTCATTCAAAAAACTGTTCAAATTCAATTTTCAATAAGAAATCGTTGTCACGGATTTTGTATCTTGAAGAAAAAAAGCATGCGATTATTTCGGTACAATTTTGAATGCATTTTTTTCTGGACAAAGTTTTGACCGAATTTAGCTTAAATACATATAAAATACTCATTAAAAGCGATTTCATCTCGATTGATCAGTAAATAAAAATGTACCTCGATTTTTAATTACATTTTCAAAATCGACGTTTCTCGACCAGAGAAGCACTTTTTGAGAATTTTTTCACTATTTTCAAATATAACCGCTGAAACCATAGTTTTTGTACTTTTTGCTTTAATTCAAGCAAATGTAACGATATTCATTCAAAAAACTGTTCAAATTCAATTTTCAATAAGAAATCGTTGTCACGGATTTTGTATCTTGAAGAAAAAAAGCATGCGATTTTTTCGGTACAATTTTGAATGCATTTTTTTCTGGACAAATTTTTGACCGAATATAGCTTATTTACCTATAAAATACTCATGAAAAGTGATTTCATCTCGATTGATCAATAAATAAAAATGTACCTCGATTTTTAATGAAATTTTCAAAATCGACGTTTCTCGACCAGAAAAGCACATTTTGAGTTTTATTTTCGCTATTTACAAATATAATCACTGAAACCATTAATTTTGTACTTTTCGCTTTAATTCAAGCAAATATAACGATATTCATTCAAAAAACTGTTAAAATTCAATTTTCAATAAGAAATCGTTGTCACGGATTTTTTTACCTTGAAGAAAAAAAACATGCGATTTTTTCGGTTCACTTTTGAATGCATTTTTTTCTGGACAAATTTTTGACTGAATTCAGCTTATTTACCTATAAAATACTCATTAAAAGTGATTTCATCTCGATTGATCAATAAATAAAAATGTACCTCGATTTTTAATAAAATTTTCAAAATCGACGTTTCTCGACCAGAGAAGCACTTTTTGAGAATTTTTTCACTATTTTCAAATATAACCGCTGAAACCATAGTTTTTGTACTTTTTGCTATAATTCAAGCAAATATAACGATATTCATTCAAAAAACTGTTAAAATTCAATTTTCAATAAGAAATCGTTGTCACGGATTTTTTTACCTTGAAGAAAAAAAAACATGCGATTTTTTCGGTTCACTTTTGAATGCATTTTTTTCTGGACAAATTTTTGACTGAATTCAGCTTATTTACCTATAAAATACTCATTAAAAGTGATTTCATCTCGATTGATCAATAAATAAAAATGTACCTCGATTTTTAATAAAATTTTCAAAATCGACGTTTCTCGACCAGAGAAGCACTTTTTGAGAATTTTTTCACTATTTTCAAATAGAACCGCTGAAACCATAGTTTTTGTACTTTTTGCTATAATTCAAGCAAATATAACGATATTCATTCAAAAAACTGTTCAAATTCAATTTTCAATAAGAAATCGTTGTCACGGATTTTTTTACCTTGAAGAAAAAAAACATGCGATTTTTTCGGTTCACTTTTGAATGCATTTTTTTCTGGACAAATTTTTGACTGAATTCAGCTTATTTACCTATAAAATACTCATTAAAAGTGATTTCATCTCGATTGATCAATAAATAAAAATGTACCTCGATTTTTAATAAAATTTTCAAAATCGACGTTTCTCGACCAGAGAAGCACTTTTTGAAAATATTTTCACTATTTTCAAATATAACCGCTGAAACCATAGTTTTTGTACTTTTTGCTATAATTCAAGCAAATATAACGATATTCATTCAAAAAACTGTTAAAATTCAATTTTCAATAAGAAATCGTTGTCACGGATTTTTTTACCTTGAAGAAAAAAAACATGCGATTTTTTCGGTTCACTTTTGAATGCATTTTTTTCTGGACAAATTTTTGACTGAATTCAGCTTATTTACCTATAAAATACTCATGAAAAGTGATTTCATCTCGATTGATCAATAAATAAAAATGTACCTCGATTTTTAATGAAATTTTCAAAATCGACGTTTCTCGACCAGAAAAGCACATTTTGAGTTTTATTTTCGCTATTTACAAATATAATCACTGAAACCATTAATTTTGTACTTTTCGCTTTAATTCAAGCAAATATAACGATATTCATTCAAAAAACTGTTAAAATTCAATTTTCAATAAGAAATCGTTGTCACGGATTTTTTTACCTTGAAGAAAAAAAACATGCGATTTTTTCGGTTCACTTCTGAATGCATTTTTTTCTGGACAAATTTTTGACTGAATTCAGCTTATTTACCTATAAAATACTCATTAAAAGTGATTTCATCTCGATTGATCAATAAATAAAAATGTACCTCGATTTTTAATAAAATTTTCAAAATCGACGTTTCTCGACCAGAGAAGCACTTTTTGAGAATTTTTTCACTATTTTCAAATATAACCGCTGAAACCATAGTTTTTGTACTTTTTGCTATAATTCAAGCAAATATAACGATATTCATTCAAAAAACTGTTAAAATTCAATTTTCAATAAGAAATCGTTGTCACGGATTTTTTTACCTTGAAGAAAAAAAACATGCGATTTTTTCGGTTCACTTTTGAATGCATTTTTTTCTGGACAAATTTTTGACTGAATTCAGCTTATTTACCTATAAAATACTCATGAAAAGTGATTTCATCTCGATTGATCAATAAATAAAAATGTACCTCGATTTTTAATGAAATTTTCAAAATCGACGTTTCTCGACCAGAAAAGCACATTTTGAGTTTTATTTTCGCTATTTACAAATATAATCACTGAAACCATTAATTTTGTACTTTTCGCTTTAATTCAAGCAAATATAACGATATTCATTCAAAAAACTGTTAAAATTCAATTTTCAATAAGAAATCGTTGTCACGGATTTTTTTACCTTGAAGAAAAAAAACATGCGATTTTTTCGGTTCACTTCTGAATGCATTTTTTTCTGGACAAATTTTTGACTGAATTCAGCTTATTTACCTATAAAATACTCATTAAAAGTGATTTCATCTCGATTGATCAATAAATAAAAATGTACCTCGATTTTTAATAAAATTTTCAAAATCGACGTTTCTCGACCAGAGAAGCACTTTTTGAGAATTTTTTCACAATTTTCAAATATAACCGCTGAAACCATAGTTTTTGTACTTTTTGCTATAATTCAAGCAAATATAACGATATTCATTCAAAAAACTATTAAAATTCAATTTTCAATAAGAAATCGTTGTCACGGATTTTTTTACCTTGAAGAAAAAAAACATGCGATTTTTTCGGTTCACTTTTGAATGCATTTTTTTCTGGACAAATTTTTGACTGAATTCAGCTTATTTACCTATAAAATACTCATGAAAAGTGATTTCATCTCGATTGATCAATAAATAAAAATGTACCTCGATTTTTAATAAAATTTTCAAAATCGACGTTTCTCGACCAGAGAAGCATTTTTTGAGAATTTTTTCAATATTTTCAAATATAACCGCTGAAACCATAGTTTTTGTACTTTTTGCTATAATTCAAGGAAATATAACGATATTCATTCAAAAAACTGCTAAAATTCAATTTTCAATAAGAAATCGTTGTCACGGATTTTTTTACCTTGAGAAAAAAAACATGCGATTTTTTCGGTTCACTTTTGAATGCATTTTTTTTCTGGACAAATTTTTGACTGAATTCAGCTTATTTACCTATAAAATACTCATTAAAAGTGGTTTCATCTCGATTGATCAATAAATAAAAATGTACCTCGATTTTTAATAAAATTTTCAAAATCGACGTTTCTCGACCAGAGAAGCACTTTTTGAGAATTTTTTCACTATTTTCAAATATAAATGCTGAAACCAAATTTTTTGTACTTTTTGCTTTAATTCAAGCAAATATAACGATATTCATTCAAAAAACTGTTCAAATTCAATTTTCAATAAGAAATCGTTGTCACGGATTTTGTATCTTGAAGAAAAAAAGCATGCGATTATTTCGGTACAATTTTGAATGCATTTTTTTCTGGACAAATTTTTGACCGAATTTAGCTTAAATACATATAAAATACTCATTAAAAGCGATTTCATCTCGATTGATCAGTAAATAAAAATGTACCTCGATTTTTAATTACATTTTAAAAATCGACGTTTCTCGACCAGAGAAGCACTTTTTGAGAATTTTTTCACTATTTTCAAATATAACCGCTGAAACCATAGTTTTTGTACTTTTTGCTTTAATTCAAGCAAATGTAACGATATTCATTCAAAAAACTGTTCAAATTCAATTTTCAATAAGAAATCGTTGTCACGGATTTTGTATCTTGAAGAAAAAAAGCATGCGATTTTTTCGGTACAATTTTGAATGCATTTTTTTCTGGACAAATTTTTGACTGAATTCAGCTTATTTACCTATAAAATACTCATGAAAAGTGATTTCATCTCGATTGATCAATAAATAAAAATGTTCCTCGATTTTTAATGAAATTTTCAAAATCGACCTTTCTCGACCAGAAAAGCACATTTTGAGTTTTATTTTCGCTATTTACAAATATAATCACTGAAACCATTAATTTTGTACTTTTCGCTTTAATTCAAGCAAATATAACGATATTCATTCAAAAAACTGTTAAAATTCAATTTTCAATAAGAAATCGTTGTCACGGATTTTTTTACCTTGAAGAAAAAAAACATGCGATTTTTTCGGTTCACTTTTGAATGCATTTTTTTCTGGACAAATTTTTGACTGAATTCAGCTTATTTACCTATAAAATACTCATGAAAAGTGATTTCATCTCGATTGATCAATAAATAAAAATGTACCTCGATTTTTAATGAAATTTTCAAAATCGACGTTTCTCGACCAGAAAAGCACATTTTGAGTTTTATTTTCGCTATTTACAAATATAATCACTGAAACCATTAATTTTGTACTTTTCGCTTTAATTCAAGCAAATATAACGATATTCATTCAAAAAACTGTTAAAATTCAATTTTCAATAAGAAATCGTTGTCACGGATTTTTTTACCTTGAAGAAAAAAAACATGCGATTTTTTCGGTTCACTTCTGAATGCATTTTTTTCTGGACAAATTTTTGACTGAATTCAGCTTATTTACCTATAAAATACTCATTAAAAGTGATTTCATCTCGATTGATCAATAAATAAAAATGTACCTCGATTTTTAATAAAATTTTCAAAATCGACGTTTCTCGACCAGAGAAGCACTTTTTGAGAATTTTTTCACAATTTTCAAATATAACCGCTGAAACCATAGTTTTTGTACTTTTTGCTATAATTCAAGCAAATATAACGATATTCATTCAAAAAACTATTAAAATTCAATTTTCAATAAGAAATCGTTGTCACGGATTTTTTTACCTTGAAGAAAAAAAACATGCGATTTTTTCGGTTCACTTTTGAATGCATTTTTTTCTGGACAAATTTTTGACTGAATTCAGCTTATTTACCTATAAAATACTCATGAAAAGTGATTTCATCTCGATTGATCAATAAATAAAAATGTACCTCGATTTTTAATAAAATTTTCAAAATCGACGTTTCTCGACCAGAGAAGCATTTTTTGAGAATTTTTTCAATATTTTCAAATATAACCGCTGAAACCATAGTTTTTGTACTTTTTGCTATAATTCAAGGAAATATAACGATATTCATTCAAAAAACTGCTAAAATTCAATTTTCAATAAGAAATCGTTGTCACGGATTTTTTTACCTTGAGAAAAAAAACATGCGATTTTTTCGGTTCACTTTTGAATGCATTTTTTTTCTGGACAAATTTTTGACTGAATTCAGCTTATTTACCTATAAAATACTCATTAAAAGTGGTTTCATCTCGATTGATCAATAAATAAAAATGTACCTCGATTTTTAATAAAATTTTCAAAATCGACGTTTCTCGACCAGAGAAGCACTTTTTGAGAATTTTTTCACTATTTTCAAATATAAATGCTGAAACCAAATTTTTTGTACTTTTTGCTTTAATTCAAGCAAATATAACGATATTCATTCAAAAAACTGTTCAAATTCAATTTTCAATAAGAAATCGTTGTCACGGATTTTGTATCTTGAAGAAAAAAAGCATGCGATTATTTCGGTACAATTTTGAATGCATTTTTTTCTGGACAAATTTTTGACCGAATTTAGCTTAAATACATATAAAATACTCATTAAAAGCGATTTCATCTCGATTGATCAGTAAATAAAAATGTACCTCGATTTTTAATTACATTTTAAAAATCGACGTTTCTCGACCAGAGAAGCACTTTTTGAGAATTTTTTCACTATTTTCAAATATAACCGCTGAAACCATAGTTTTTGTACTTTTTGCTTTAATTCAAGCAAATGTAACGATATTCATTCAAAAAACTGTTCAAATTCAATTTTCAATAAGAAATCGTTGTCACGGATTTTGTATCTTGAAGAAAAAAAGCATGCGATTTTTTCGGTACAATTTTGAATGCATTTTTTTCTGGACAAATTTTTGACTGAATTCAGCTTATTTACCTATAAAATACTCATGAAAAGTGATTTCATCTCGATTGATCAATAAATAAAAATGTTCCTCGATTTTTAATGAAATTTTCAAAATCGACCTTTCTCGACCAGAAAAGCACATTTTGAGTTTTATTTTCGCTATTTACAAATATAATCACTGAAACCATTAATTTTGTACTTTTCGCTTTAATTCAAGCAAATATAACGATATTCATTCAAAAAACTGTTAAAATTCAATTTTCAATAAGAAATCGTTGTCACGGATTTTTTTACCTTGAAGAAAAAAAACATGCGATTTTTTCGGTTCACTTTTGAATGCATTTTTTTCTGGACAAATTTTTGACTGAATTCAGCTTATTTACCTATAAAATACTCATTAAAAGTGATTTCATCTCGATTGATCAATAAATAAAAATGTACCTCGATTTTTAATAAAATTTTCAAAATCGACGTTTCTCGACCAGAGAAGCACTTTTTGAGAATTTTTTCACTATTTTCAAATATAACCGCTGAAACCATAGTTTTTGTACTTTTTGCTATAATTCAAGCAAATATAACGATATTCATTCAAAAAACTGTTCAAATTCAATTTTCAATAAGAAATCGTTGTCACGGATTTTTTTACCTTGAAGAAAAAAAACATGCGATTTTTTCGGTTCACTTTTGAATGCATTTTTTTCTGGACAAATTTTTGACTGAATTCAGCTTATTTACCTATAAAATACTCATGAAAAGTGATTTCATCTCGATTGATCAATAAATAAAAATGTACCTCGATTTTTAATGAAATTTTCAAAATCGACGTTTCTCGACCAGAAAAGCACATTTTGAGTTTTATTTTCGCTATTTACAAATATAATCACTGAAACCATTAATTTTGTACTTTTCGCTTTAATTCAAGCAAATATAACGATATTCATTCAAAAAACTGTTAAAATTCAATTTTCAATAAGAAATCGTTGTCACGGATTTTTTTACCTTGAAGAAAAAAAACATGCGATTTTTTCGGTTCACTTCTGAATGCATTTTTTTCTGGACAAATTTTTGACTGAATTCAGCTTATTTACCTATAAAATACTCATTAAAAGTGATTTCATCTCGATTGATCAATAAATAAAAATGTACCTCGATTTTTAATAAAATTTTCAAAATCGACGTTTCTCGACCAGAGAAGCACTTTTTGAGAATTTTTTCACTATTTTCAAATATAACCGCTGAAACCATAGTTTTTGTACTTTTTGCTATAATTCAAGCAAATATAACGATATTCATTCAAAAAACTGTTAAAATTCAATTTTCAATAAGAAATCGTTGTCACGGATTTTTTTACCTTGAAGAAAAAAAACATGCGATTTTTTCGGTTCACTTTTGAATGCATTTTTTTCTGGACAAATTTTTGACTGAATTCAGCTTATTTACCTATAAAATACTCATGAAAAGTGATTTCATCTCGATTGATCAATAAATAAAAATGTACCTCGATTTTTAATGAAATTTTCAAAATCGACGTTTCTCGACCAGAAAAGCACATTTTGAGTTTTATTTTCGCTATTTACAAATATAATCACTGAAACCATTAATTTTGTACTTTTCGCTTTAATTCAAGCAAATATAACGATATTCATTCAAAAAACTGTTAAAATTCAATTTTCAATAAGAAATCGTTGTCACGGATTTTTTTACCTTGAAGAAAAAAAACATGCGATTTTTTCGGTTCACTTCTGAATGCATTTTTTTCTGGACAAATTTTTGACTGAATTCAGCTTATTTACCTATAAAATACTCATTAAAAGTGATTTCATCTCGATTGATCAATAAATAAAAATGTACCTCGATTTTTAATAAAATTTTCAAAATCGACGTTTCTCGACCAGAGAAGCACTTTTTGAGAATTTTTTCACAATTTTCAAATATAACCGCTGAAACCATAGTTTTTGTACTTTTTGCTATAATTCAAGCAAATATAACGATATTCATTCAAAAAACTATTAAAATTCAATTTTCAATAAGAAATCGTTGTCACGGATTTTTTTACCTTGAAGAAAAAAAACATGCGATTTTTTCGGTTCACTTTTGAATGCATTTTTTTCTGGACAAATTTTTGACTGAATTCAGCTTATTTACCTATAAAATACTCATGAAAAGTGATTTCATCTCGATTGATCAATAAATAAAAATGTACCTCGATTTTTAATAAAATTTTCAAAATCGACGTTTCTCGACCAGAGAAGCATTTTTTGAGAATTTTTTCAATATTTTCAAATATAACCGCTGAAACCATAGTTTTTGTACTTTTTGCTATAATTCAAGGAAATATAACGATATTCATTCAAAAAACTGCTAAAATTCAATTTTCAATAAGAAATCGTTGTCACGGATTTTTTTACCTTGAGAAAAAAAACATGCGATTTTTTCGGTTCACTTTTGAATGCATTTTTTTTCTGGACAAATTTTTGACTGAATTCAGCTTATTTACCTATAAAATACTCATTAAAAGTGGTTTCATCTCGATTGATCAATAAATAAAAATGTACCTCGATTTTTAATAAAATTTTCAAAATCGACGTTTCTCGACCAGAGAAGCACTTTTTGAGAATTTTTTCACTATTTTCAAATATAAATGCTGAAACCAAATTTTTTGTACTTTTTGCTTTAATTCAAGCAAATATAACGATATTCATTCAAAAAACTGTTCAAATTCAATTTTCAATAAGAAATCGTTGTCACGGATTTTGTATCTTGAAGAAAAAAAGCATGCGATTATTTCGGTACAATTTTGAATGCATTTTTTTCTGGACAAATTTTTGACCGAATTTAGCTTAAATACATATAAAATACTCATTAAAAGCGATTTCATCTCGATTGATCAGTAAATAAAAATGTACCTCGATTTTTAATTACATTTTAAAAATCGACGTTTCTCGACCAGAGAAGCACTTTTTGAGAATTTTTTCACTATTTTCAAATATAACCGCTGAAACCATAGTTTTTGTACTTTTTGCTTTAATTCAAGCAAATGTAACGATATTCATTCAAAAAACTGTTCAAATTCAATTTTCAATAAGAAATCGTTGTCACGGATTTTGTATCTTGAAGAAAAAAAGCATGCGATTTTTTCGGTACAATTTTGAATGCATTTTTTTCTGGACAAATTTTTGACTGAATTCAGCTTATTTACCTATAAAATACTCATGAAAAGTGATTTCATCTCGATTGATCAATAAATAAAAATGTTCCTCGATTTTTAATGAAATTTTCAAAATCGACCTTTCTCGACCAGAAAAGCACATTTTGAGTTTTATTTTCGCTATTTACAAATATAATCACTGAAACCATTAATTTTGTACTTTTCGCTTTAATTCAAGCAAATATAACGATATTCATTCAAAAAACTGTTAAAATTCAATTTTCAATAAGAAATCGTTGTCACGGATTTTTTACCTTGAAGAAAAAAAACATGCGATTTTTTCGGTTCACTTTTGAATGCATTTTTTTCTGGACAAATTTTTGACTGAATTCAGCTTATTTACCTATAAAATACTCATTAAAAGTGATTTCATCTCGATTGATCAATAAATAAAAATGTACCTCGATTTTTAATAAAATTTTCAAAATCGACGTTTCTCGACCAGAGAAGCACTTTTTGAGAATTTTTTCACTATTTTCAAATATAACCGCTGAAACCATAGTTTTTGTACTTTTTGCTATAATTCAAGCAAATATAACGATATTCATTCAAAAAACTGTTCAAATTGAATTTTCAATAAGAAATCGTTGTCACGGATTTTTTTACCTTGAAGAAAAAAAACATGCGATTTTTTCGGTTCACTTTTGAATGCATTTTTTTCTGGACAAATTTTTGACTGAATTCAGCTTATTTACCTATAAAATACTCATGAAAAGTGATTTCATCTCGATTGATCAATAAATAAAAATGTACCTCGATTTTTAATGAAATTTTCAAAATCGACGTTTCTCGACCAGAAAAGCACATTTTGAGTTTTATTTTCGCTATTTACAAATATAATCACTGAAACCATTAATTTTGTACTTTTCGCTTTAATTCAAGCAAATATAACGATATTCATTCAAAAAACTGTTAAAATTCAATTTTCAATAAGAAATCGTTGTCACGGATTTTTTTACCTTGAAGAAAAAAAACATGCGATTTTTTCGGTTCACTTTTGAATGCATTTTTTTCTGGACAAATTTTTGACTGAATTCAGCTTATTTACCTATAAAATACTCATGAAAAGTGATTTCATCTCGATTGATCAATAAATAAAAATGTTCCTCGATTTTTAATGAAATTTTCAAAATCGACCTTTCTCGACCAGAAAAGCACATTTTGAGTTTTATTTTCGCTATTTACAAATATAATCACTGAAACCATTAATTTTGTACTTTTCGCTTTAATTCAAGCAAATATAACGATATTCATTCAAAAAACTGTTAAAATTCAATTTTCAATAAGAAATCGTTGTCACGGATTTTTTTACCTTGAAGAAAAAAAACATGCGATTTTTTCGGTTCACTTTTGAATGCATTTTTTTCTGGACAAATTTTTGACTGAATTCAGCTTATTTACCTATAAAATACTCATTAAAAGTGATTTCATCTCGATTGATCAATAAATAAAAATGTACCTCGATTTTTAATAAAATTTTCAAAATCGACGTTTCTCGACCAGAGAAGCACTTTTTGAGAATTTTTTCACTATTTTCAAATATAACCGCTGAAACCATAGTTTTTGTACTTTTTGCTATAATTCAAGCAAATATAACGATATTCATTCAAAAAACTGTTCAAATTCAATTTTCAATAAGAAATCGTTGTCACGGATTTTTTTACCTTGAAGAAAAAAAACATGCGATTTTTTCGGTTCACTTTTGAATGCATTTTTTTCTGGACAAATTTTTGACTGAATTCAGCTTATTTACCTATAAAATACTCATGAAAAGTGATTTCATCTCGATTGATCAATAAATAAAAATGTACCTCGATTTTTAATGAAATTTTCAAAATCGACGTTTCTCGACCAGAAAAGCACATTTTGAGTTTTATTTTCGCTATTTACAAATATAATCTCTGAAACCATTAATTTTGTACTTTTCGCTTTAATTCAAGCAAATATAACGATATTCATTCAAAAAACTGTTAAAATTCAATTTTCAATAAGAAATCGTTGTCACGGATTTTTTTACCTTGAAGAAAAAAAACATGCGATTTTTTCGGTTCACTTTTGAATGCATTTTTTTCTGGACAAATTTTTGACTGAATTCAGCTTATTTACCTATAAAATACTCATTAAAAGTGATTTCATCTCGATTGATCAATAAATAAAAATGTACCTCGATTTTTAATAAAATTTTCAAAATCGACGTTTCTCGACCAGAGAAGCACTTTTTGAGAATTTTTTCACTATTTTCAAATATAACCGCTGAAACCATAGTTTTTGTACTTTTTGCTATAATTCAAGCAAATATAACGATATTCATTCAAAAAACTGTTAAAATTCAATTTTCAATAAGAAATCGTTGTCACGGATTTTTTTACCTTGAAGAAAAAAAAACATGCGATTTTTTCGGTTCACTTTTGAATGCATTTTTTTCTGGACAAATTTTTGACTGAATTCAGCTTATTTACCTATAAAATACTCATTAAAAGTGATTTCATCTCGATTGATCAATAAATAAAAATGTACCTCGATTTTTAATAAAATTTTCAAAATCGACGTTTCTCGACCAGAGAAGCACTTTTTGAGAATTTTTTCACTATTTTCAAATAGAACCGCTGAAACCATAGTTTTTGTACTTTTTGCTATAATTCAAGCAAATATAACGATATTCATTCAAAAAACTGTTCAAATTCAATTTTCAATAAGAAATCGTTGTCACGGATTTTTTTACCTTGAAGAAAAAAAACATGCGATTTTTTCGGTTCACTTTTGAATGCATTTTTTTCTGGACAAATTTTTGACTGAATTCAGCTTATTTACCTATAAAATACTCATTAAAAGTGATTTCATCTCGATTGATCAATAAATAAAAATGTACCTCGATTTTTAATAAAATTTTCAAAATCGACGTTTCTCGACCAGAGAAGCACTTTTTGAAAATATTTTCACTATTTTCAAATATAACCGCTGAAACCATAGTTTTTGTACTTTTTGCTATAATTCAAGCAAATATAACGATATTCATTCAAAAAACTGTTAAAATTCAATTTTCAATAAGAAATCGTTGTCACGGATTTTTTTACCTTGAAGAAAAAAAACATGCGATTTTTTCGGTTCACTTTTGAATGCATTTTTTTCTGGACAAATTTTTGACTGAATTCAGCTTATTTACCTATAAAATACTCATGAAAAGTGATTTCATCTCGATTGATCAATAAATAAAAATGTACCTCGATTTTTAATGAAATTTTCAAAATCGACGTTTCTCGACCAGAAAAGCACATTTTGAGTTTTATTTTCGCTATTTACAAATATAATCACTGAAACCATTAATTTTGTACTTTTCGCTTTAATTCAAGCAAATATAACGATATTCATTCAAAAAACTGTTAAAATTCAATTTTCAATAAGAAATCGTTGTCACGGATTTTTTTACCTTGAAGAAAAAAAACATGCGATTTTTTCGGTTCACTTCTGAATGCATTTTTTTCTGGACAAATTTTTGACTGAATTCAGCTTATTTACCTATAAAATACTCATTAAAAGTGATTTCATCTCGATTGATCAATAAATAAAAATGTACCTCGATTTTTAATAAAATTTTCAAAATCGACGTTTCTCGACCAGAGAAGCACTTTTTGAGAATTTTTTCACTATTTTCAAATATAACCGCTGAAACCATAGTTTTTGTACTTTTTGCTATAATTCAAGCAAATATAACGATATTCATTCAAAAAACTGTTAAAATTCAATTTTCAATAAGAAATCGTTGTCACGGATTTTTTTACCTTGAAGAAAAAAAACATGCGATTTTTTCGGTTCACTTTTGAATGCATTTTTTTCTGGACAAATTTTTGACTGAATTCAGCTTATTTACCTATAAAATACTCATGAAAAGTGATTTCATCTCGATTGATCAATAAATAAAAATGTACCTCGATTTTTAATGAAATTTTCAAAATCGACGTTTCTCGACCAGAAAAGCACATTTTGAGTTTTATTTTCGCTATTTACAAATATAATCACTGAAACCATTAATTTTGTACTTTTCGCTTTAATTCAAGCAAATATAACGATATTCATTCAAAAAACTGTTAAAATTCAATTTTCAATAAGAAATCGTTGTCACGGATTTTTTTACCTTGAAGAAAAAAAACATGCGATTTTTTCGGTTCACTTCTGAATGCATTTTTTTCTGGACAAATTTTTGACTGAATTCAGCTTATTTACCTATAAAATACTCATTAAAAGTGATTTCATCTCGATTGATCAATAAATAAAAATGTACCTCGATTTTTAATAAAATTTTCAAAATCGACGTTTCTCGACCAGAGAAGCACTTTTTGAGAATTTTTTCACAATTTTCAAATATAACCGCTGAAACCATAGTTTTTGTACTTTTTGCTATAATTCAAGCAAATATAACGATATTCATTCAAAAAACTATTAAAATTCAATTTTCAATAAGAAATCGTTGTCACGGATTTTTTTACCTTGAAGAAAAAAAACATGCGATTTTTTCGGTTCACTTTTGAATGCATTTTTTTCTGGACAAATTTTTGACTGAATTCAGCTTATTTACCTATAAAATACTCATGAAAAGTGATTTCATCTCGATTGATCAATAAATAAAAATGTACCTCGATTTTTAATAAAATTTTCAAAATCGACGTTTCTCGACCAGAGAAGCATTTTTTGAGAATTTTTTCAATATTTTCAAATATAACCGCTGAAACCATAGTTTTTGTACTTTTTGCTATAATTCAAGGAAATATAACGATATTCATTCAAAAAACTGCTAAAATTCAATTTTCAATAAGAAATCGTTGTCACGGATTTTTTTACCTTGAGAAAAAAAACATGCGATTTTTTCGGTTCACTTTTGAATGCATTTTTTTTCTGGACAAATTTTTGACTGAATTCAGCTTATTTACCTATAAAATACTCATTAAAAGTGGTTTCATCTCGATTGATCAATAAATAAAAATGTACCTCGATTTTTAATAAAATTTTCAAAATCGACGTTTCTCGACCAGAGAAGCACTTTTTGAGAATTTTTTCACTATTTTCAAATATAAATGCTGAAACCAAATTTTTTGTACTTTTTGCTTTAATTCAAGCAAATATAACGATATTCATTCAAAAAACTGTTCAAATTCAATTTTCAATAAGAAATCGTTGTCACGGATTTTGTATCTTGAAGAAAAAAAGCATGCGATTATTTCGGTACAATTTTGAATGCATTTTTTTCTGGACAAATTTTTGACCGAATTTAGCTTAAATACATATAAAATACTCATTAAAAGCGATTTCATCTCGATTGATCAGTAAATAAAAATGTACCTCGATTTTTAATTACATTTTAAAAATCGACGTTTCTCGACCAGAGAAGCACTTTTTGAGAATTTTTTCACTATTTTCAAATATAACCGCTGAAACCATAGTTTTTGTACTTTTTGCTTTAATTCAAGCAAATGTAACGATATTCATTCAAAAAACTGTTCAAATTCAATTTTCAATAAGAAATCGTTGTCACGGATTTTGTATCTTGAAGAAAAAAAGCATGCGATTTTTTCGGTACAATTTTGAATGCATTTTTTTCTGGACAAATTTTTGACTGAATTCAGCTTATTTACCTATAAAATACTCATGAAAAGTGATTTCATCTCGATTGATCAATAAATAAAAATGTTCCTCGATTTTTAATGAAATTTTCAAAATCGACCTTTCTCGACCAGAAAAGCACATTTTGAGTTTTATTTTCGCTATTTACAAATATAATCACTGAAACCATTAATTTTGTACTTTTCGCTTTAATTCAAGCAAATATAACGATATTCATTCAAAAAACTGTTAAAATTCAATTTTCAATAAGAAATCGTTGTCACGGATTTTTTTACCTTGAAGAAAAAAAACATGCGATTTTTTCGGTTCACTTTTGAATGCATTTTTTTCTGGACAAATTTTTGACTGAATTCAGCTTATTTACCTATAAAATACTCATAAAAAGTGATTTCATCTCGATTGATCAATAAATAAAAATGTACCTCGATTTTTAATGAAATTTTCAAAATCGACGTTTCTCGACCAGAAAAGCACATTTTGAGTTTTATTTTCGCTATTTACAAATATAATCACTGAAACCATTAATTTTGTACTTTTCGCTTTAATTCAAGCAAATATAACGATATTCATTCAAAAAACTGTTAAAATTCAATTTTCAATAAGAAATCGTTGTCACGGATTTTTTTACCTTGAAGAAAAAAAACATGCGATTTTTTCGGTTCACTTTTGAATGCATTTTTTTCTGGACAAATTTTTGACTGAATTCAGCTTATTTACCTATAAAATACTCATTAAAAGTGATTTCATCTCGATTGATCAATAAATAAAAATGTACCTCGATTTTTAATAAAATTTTCAAAATCGACGTTTCTCGACCAGAGAAGCACTTTTTGAGAATTTTTTCACTATTTTCAAATATAACCGCTGAAACCATAGTTTTTGTACTTTTTGCTATAATTCAAGCAAATATAACGATATTCATTCAAAAAACTGTTCAAATTCAATTTTCAATAAGAAATCGTTGTCACGGATTTTTTTACCTTGAAGAAAAAAAACATGCGATTTTTTCGGTTCACTTTTGAATGCATTTTTTTCTGGACAAATTTTTGACTGAATTCAGCTTATTTACCTATAAAATACTCATTAAAAGTGATTTCATCTCGATTGATCAATAAATAAAAATGTACCTCGATTTTTGATAAAATTTTCAAAATCGACGTTTCTCGACCAGAGAAGCACTTTTTGAAAATATTTTCACTATTTTCAAATATAACCGCTGAAACCATAGTTTTTGTACTTTTTGCTATAATTCAAGCAAATATAACGATATTCATTCAAAAAACTGTTAAAATTCAATTTTCAATAAGAAATCGTTGTCACGGATTTTTTTACCTTGAAGAAAAAAAACATGCGATTTTTTCGGTTCACTTTTGAATGCATTTTTTTCTGGACAAATTTTTGACTGAATTCAGCTTATTTACCTATAAAATACTCATGAAAAGTGATTTCATCTCGATTGATCAATAAATAAAAATGTACCTCGATTTTTAATGAAATTTTCAAAATCGACGTTTCTCGACCAGAAAAGCACATTTTGAGTTTTATTTTCGCTATTTACAAATATAATCACTGAAACCATTAATTTTGTACTTTTCGCTTTAATTCAAGCAAATATAACGATATTCATTCAAAAAACTGTTAAAATTCAATTTTCAATAAGAAATCGTTGTCATGGATTTTTTTACCTTGAAGAAAAAAATTATGCGATTTTTTCGGTTCACTTCTGAATGCATTTTTTTCTGGACAAATTTTTGACTGAATTCAGCTTATTTACCTATAAAATACTCATGAAAAGTGATTTCATCTCGATTGATCAATAAATAAAAATGTACCTCGATTTTTAATGAAATTTTCAAAATCGACGTTTCTCGACCAGAAAAGCACATTTTGAGTTTTATTTTCGCTATTTACAAATATAATCACTGAAACCATTAATTTTGTACTTTTCGCTTTAATTCAAGCAAATATAACGATATTCATTCAAAAAACTGTTAAAATTCAATTTTCAATAAGAAATCGTTGTCACGGATTTTTTTACCTTGAAGAAAAAAAACATGCGATTTTTTCGGTTCACTTCTGAATGCATTTTTTTCTGGACAAATTTTTGACTGAATTCAGCTTATTTACCTATAAAATACTCATTAAAAGTGATTTCATCTCGATTGATCAATAAATAAAAATGTACCTCGATTTTTAATAAAATTTTCAAAATCGACGTTTCTCGACCAGAGAAGCACTTTTTGAGAATTTTTTCACTATTTTCAAATATAACCGCTGAAACCATAGTTTTTGTACTTTTTGCTATAATTCAAGCAAATATAACGATATTCATTCAAAAAACTGTTAAAATTCAATTTTCAATAAGAAATCGTTGTCACGGATTTTTTTACCTTGAAGAAAAAAAACATGCGATTTTTTCGGTTCACTTTTGAATGCATTTTTTTCTGGACAAATTTTTGACTGAATTCAGCTTATTTACCTATAAAATACTCATGAAAAGTGATTTCATCTCGATTGATCAATAAATAAAAATGTACCTCGATTTTTAATGAAATTTTCAAAATCGACGTTTCTCGACCAGAAAAGCACATTTTGAGTTTTATTTTCGCTATTTACAAATATAATCACTGAAACCATTAATTTTGTACTTTTCGCTTTAATTCAAGCAAATATAACGATATTCATTCAAAAAACTGTTAAAATTCAATTTTCAATAAGAAATCGTTGTCACGGATTTTTTTACCTTGAAGAAAAAAAACATGCGATTTTTTCGGTTCACTTTTGAATGCATTTTTTTCTGGACAAATTTTTGACTGAATTCAGCTTATTTACCTATAAAATACTCATTAAAAGTGATTTCATCTCGATTGATCAATAAATAAAAATGTACCTCGATTTTTAATAAAATTTTCAAAATCGACGTTTCTCGACCAGAGAAGCACTTTTTGAAAATATTTTCACTATTTTCAAATATAACCGCTGAAACCATAGTTTTTGTACTTTTTGCTATAATTCAAGCAAATATAACGATATTCATTCAAAAAACTGTTAAAATTCAATTTTCAATAAGAAATCGTTGTCACGGATTTTTTTACCTTGAAGAAAAAAAACATGCGATTTTTTCGGTTCACTTTTGAATGCATTTTTTTCTGGACAAATTTTTGACTGAATTCAGCTTATTTACCTATAAAATACTCATGAAAAGTGATTTCATCTCGATTGATCAATAAATAAAAATGTACCTCGATTTTTAATGAAATTTTCAAAATCGACGTTTCTCGACCAGAAAAGCACATTTTGAGTTTTATTTTCGCTATTTACAAATATAATCACTGAAACCATTAATTTTGTACTTTTCGCTTTAATTCAAGCAAATATAACGATATTCATTCAAAAAACTGTTAAAATTCAATTTTCAATAAGAAATCGTTGTCACGGATTTTTTTACCTTGAAGAAAAAAAACATGCGATTTTTTCGGTTCACTTCTGAATGCATTTTTTTCTGGACAAATTTTTGACTGAATTCAGCTTATTTACCTATAAAATACTCATTAAAAGTGATTTCATCTCGATTGATCAATAAATAAAAATGTACCTCGATTTTTAATAAAATTTTCAAAATCGACGTTTCTCGACCAGAGAAGCACTTTTTGAGAATTTTTTCACTATTTTCAAATATAACCGCTGAAACCATAGTTTTTGTACTTTTTGCTATAATTCAAGCAAATATAACGATATTCATTCAAAAAACTGTTAAAATTCAATTTTCAATAAGAAATCGTTGTCACGGATTTTTTTACCTTGAAGAAAAAAAACATGCGATTTTTTCGGTTCACTTTTGAATGCATTTTTTTCTGGACAAATTTTTGACTGAATTCAGCTTATTTACCTATAAAATACTCATGAAAAGTGATTTCATCTCGATTGATCAATAAATAAAAATGTACCTCGATTTTTAATGAAATTTTCAAAATCGACGTTTCTCGACCAGAAAAGCACATTTTGAGTTTTATTTTCGCTATTTACAAATATAATCACTGAAACCATTAATTTTGTACTTTTCGCTTTAATTCAAGCAAATATAACGATATTCATTCAAAAAACTGTTAAAATTCAATTTTCAATAAGAAATCGTTGTCACGGATTTTTTTACCTTGAAGAAAAAAAACATGCGATTTTTTCGGTTCACTTCTGAATGCATTTTTTTCTGGACAAATTTTTGACTGAATTCAGCTTATTTACCTATAAAATACTCATTAAAAGTGATTTCATCTCGATTGATCAATAAATAAAAATGTACCTCGATTTTTAATAAAATTTTCAAAATCGACGTTTCTCGACCAGAGAAGCACTTTTTGAGAATTTTTTCACAATTTTCAAATATAACCGCTGAAACCATAGTTTTTGTACTTTTTGCTATAATTCAAGCAAATATAACGATATTCATTCAAAAAACTATTAAAATTCAATTTTCAATAAGAAATCGTTGTCACGGATTTTTTTACCTTGAAGAAAAAAAACATGCGATTTTTTCGGTTCACTTTTGAATGCATTTTTTTCTGGACAAATTTTTGACTGAATTCAGCTTATTTACCTATAAAATACTCATGAAAAGTGATTTCATCTCGATTGATCAATAAATAAAAATGTACCTCGATTTTTAATAAAATTTTCAAAATCGACGTTTCTCGACCAGAGAAGCATTTTTTGAGAATTTTTTCAATATTTTCAAATATAACCGCTGAAACCATAGTTTTTGTACTTTTTGCTATAATTCAAGGAAATATAACGATATTCATTCAAAAAACTGCTAAAATTCAATTTTCAATAAGAAATCGTTGTCACGGATTTTTTTACCTTGAGAAAAAAAACATGCGATTTTTTCGGTTCACTTTTGAATGCATTTTTTTTCTGGACAAATTTTTGACTGAATTCAGCTTATTTACCTATAAAATACTCATTAAAAGTGGTTTCATCTCGATTGATCAATAAATAAAAATGTACCTCGATTTTTAATAAAATTTTCAAAATCGACGTTTCTCGACCAGAGAAGCACTTTTTGAGAATTTTTTCACTATTTTCAAATATAAATGCTGAAACCAAATTTTTTGTACTTTTTGCTTTAATTCAAGCAAATATAACGATATTCATTCAAAAAACTGTTCAAATTCAATTTTCAATAAGAAATCGTTGTCACGGATTTTGTATCTTGAAGAAAAAAAGCATGCGATTATTTCGGTACAATTTTGAATGCATTTTTTTCTGGACAAATTTTTGACCGAATTTAGCTTAAATACATATAAAATACTCATTAAAAGCGATTTCATCTCGATTGATCAGTAAATAAAAATGTACCTCGATTTTTAATTACATTTTAAAAATCGACGTTTCTCGACCAGAGAAGCACTTTTTGAGAATTTTTTCACTATTTTCAAATATAACCGCTGAAACCATAGTTTTTGTACTTTTTGCTTTAATTCAAGCAAATGTAACGATATTCATTCAAAAAACTGTTCAAATTCAATTTTCAATAAGAAATCGTTGTCACGGATTTTGTATCTTGAAGAAAAAAAGCATGCGATTTTTTCGGTACAATTTTGAATGCATTTTTTTCTGGACAAATTTTTGACTGAATTCAGCTTATTTACCTATAAAATACTCATGAAAAGTGATTTCATCTCGATTGATCAATAAATAAAAATGTTCCTCGATTTTTAATGAAATTTTCAAAATCGACCTTTCTCGACCAGAAAAGCACATTTTGAGTTTTATTTTCGCTATTTACAAATATAATCACTGAAACCATTAATTTTGTACTTTTCGCTTTAATTCAAGCAAATATAACGATATTCATTCAAAAAACTGTTAAAATTCAATTTTCAATAAGAAATCGTTGTCACGGATTTTTTTACCTTGAAGAAAAAAAACATGCGATTTTTTCGGTTCACTTTTGAATGCATTTTTTTCTGGACAAATTTTTGACTGAATTCAGCTTATTTACCTATAAAATACTCATAAAAAGTGATTTCATCTCGATTGATCAATAAATAAAAATGTACCTCGATTTTTAATGAAATTTTCAAAATCGACGTTTCTCGACCAGAAAAGCACATTTTGAGTTTTATTTTCGCTATTTACAAATATAATCACTGAAACCATTAATTTTGTACTTTTCGCTTTAATTCAAGCAAATATAACGATATTCATTCAAAAAACTGTTAAAATTCAATTTTCAATAAGAAATCGTTGTCACGGATTTTTTTACCTTGAAGAAAAAAAACATGCGATTTTTTCGGTTCACTTTTGAATGCATTTTTTTCTGGACAAATTTTTGACTGAATTCAGCTTATTTACCTATAAAATACTCATTAAAAGTGATTTCATCTCGATTGATCAATAAATAAAAATGTACCTCGATTTTTAATAAAATTTTCAAAATCGACGTTTCTCGACCAGAGAAGCACTTTTTGAGAATTTTTTCACTATTTTCAAATATAACCGCTGAAACCATAGTTTTTGTACTTTTTGCTATAATTCAAGCAAATATAACGATATTCATTCAAAAAACTGTTCAAATTCAATTTTCAATAAGAAATCGTTGTCACGGATTTTTTTACCTTGAAGAAAAAAAACATGCGATTTTTTCGGTTCACTTTTGAATGCATTTTTTTCTGGACAAATTTTTGACTGAATTCAGCTTATTTACCTATAAAATACTCATTAAAAGTGATTTCATCTCGATTGATCAATAAATAAAAATGTACCTCGATTTTTGATAAAATTTTCAAAATCGACGTTTCTCGACCAGAGAAGCACTTTTTGAAAATATTTTCACTATTTTCAAATATAACCGCTGAAACCATAGTTTTTGTACTTTTTGCTATAATTCAAGCAAATATAACGATATTCATTCAAAAAACTGTTAAAATTCAATTTTCAATAAGAAATCGTTGTCACGGATTTTTTTACCTTGAAGAAAAAAAACATGCGATTTTTTCGGTTCACTTTTGAATGCATTTTTTTCTGGACAAATTTTTGACTGAATTCAGCTTATTTACCTATAAAATACTCATGAAAAGTGATTTCATCTCGATTGATCAATAAATAAAAATGTACCTCGATTTTTAATGAAATTTTCAAAATCGACGTTTCTCGACCAGAAAAGCACATTTTGAGTTTTATTTTCGCTATTTACAAATATAATCACTGAAACCATTAATTTTGTACTTTTCGCTTTAATTCAAGCAAATATAACGATATTCATTCAAAAAACTGTTAAAATTCAATTTTCAATAAGAAATCGTTGTCATGGATTTTTTTACCTTGAAGAAAAAAATTATGCGATTTTTTCGGTTCACTTCTGAATGCATTTTTTTCTGGACAAATTTTTGACTGAATTCAGCTTATTTACCTATAAAATACTCATGAAAAGTGATTTCATCTCGATTGATCAATAAATAAAAATGTACCTCGATTTTTAATGAAATTTTCAAAATCGACGTTTCTCGACCAGAAAAGCACATTTTGAGTTTTATTTTCGCTATTTACAAATATAATCACTGAAACCATTAATTTTGTACTTTTCGCTTTAATTCAAGCAAATATAACGATATTCATTCAAAAAACTGTTAAAATTCAATTTTCAATAAGAAATCGTTGTCACGGATTTTTTTACCTTGAAGAAAAAAAACATGCGATTTTTTCGGTTCACTTCTGAATGCATTTTTTTCTGGACAAATTTTTGACTGAATTCAGCTTATTTACCTATAAAATACTCATTAAAAGTGATTTCATCTCGATTGATCAATAAATAAAAATGTACCTCGATTTTTAATAAAATTTTCAAAATCGACGTTTCTCGACCAGAGAAGCACTTTTTGAGAATTTTTTCACTATTTTCAAATATAACCGCTGAAACCATAGTTTTTGTACTTTTTGCTATAATTCAAGCAAATATAACGATATTCATTCAAAAAACTGTTAAAATTCAATTTTCAATAAGAAATCGTTGTCACGGATTTTTTTACCTTGAAGAAAAAAAACATGCGATTTTTTCGGTTCACTTTTGAATGCATTTTTTTCTGGACAAATTTTTGACTGAATTCAGCTTATTTACCTATAAAATACTCATGAAAAGTGATTTCATCTCGATTGATCAATAAATAAAAATGTACCTCGATTTTTAATGAAATTTTCAAAATCGACGTTTCTCGACCAGAAAAGCACATTTTGAGTTTTATTTTCGCTATTTACAAATATAATCACTGAAACCATTAATTTTGTACTTTTCGCTTTAATTCAAGCAAATATAACGATATTCATTCAAAAAACTGTTAAAATTCAATTTTCAATAAGAAATCGTTGTCACGGATTTTTTTACCTTGAAGAAAAAAAACATGCGATTTTTTCGGTTCACTTCTGAATGCATTTTTTTCTGGACAAATTTTTGACTGAATTCAGCTTATTTACCTATAAAATACTCATTAAAAGTGATTTCATCTCGATTGATCAATAAATAAAAATGTACCTCGATTTTTAATAAAATTTTCAAAATCGACGTTTCTCGACCAGAGAAGCGCTTTTTGAGAATTTTTTCACTATTTTCAAATATAACCGCTGAAACCATAGTTTTTGTACTTTTTGCTTTAATTCAAGCAAATAAAACGATATTCATTTAAAAAACTGTTAAAATTCAATTTTCAATAAGAAATCGTTGTCACGGATTTTTTTACCTTGAAGAAAAAAAACATGCGATTTTTTCGGTTCACTTCTGAATGCATTTTTTTCTGGACAAATTTTTGACTGAATTCAGCTTATTTACCTATAAAATACTCATTAAAAGTGATTTCATCTCGATTGATCAATAAATAAAAATGTACCTCGATTTTTAATAAAATTTTCAAAATCGACGTTTCTCGACCTGAGAAGCACTTTTTGAGAATTTTTTCACTATTTTCAAATATAAATGCTGAAACCAAATTTTTTGTACTTTTTGCTTTAATTCAAGCAAATATAACGATATTCATTCAAAAAACTGTTAAAATTCAATTTTCAATAAGAAATCGTCACGGATTTTGTGTCTCGAAGAAAAAAAGCATGCGATTTTTTCGGTACAATTTTGAATGCATTTTTTTCTGGACAAATTTTTGACCGAATTTAGCTTAAATACATAAAATACTCATTAAAAGTGATTTCATCTCGATTGATCAATAAATAAAAATGTACCTCGATTTTTAATAAAATTTTCAAAATCGACGTTTCTCGACCAGAGAAGCACTTTTTGAGAATTTTTTCACTATTTTCAAATATAACCGCTTAAACCATAGTTTTTGTACTTTTTGCTTTAATTCAAGCAAATGTAACCATATTCATTCAAAAAACTGTTCAAATTCAATTTTCAATAAGAAATCGTTGTCACGGATTTTTTTACCTTGAAGAAAAAAAACATGCGATTTTTTCGGTTCACTTTTGAATGCATTTTTTTCTGGACAAATTTTTGACTGAATTCAGCTTATTTACCTATAAAATACTCATTAAAAGTGATTTCATCTCGATTGATCAATAAATAAAAATGTACCTCGATTTTTTATAACATTTTCGAAATCGACGTTTCTCGACCAGAGAAGCACTTTTTGAGAATTTTTTCACTATTTTCAAATATAACCGCTGAAACCATAGTTTTTGTACTTTTTGCTTTAATTCAAGCAAATATAACGATATTCATTCAAAAAACTGTTAAAATTCAATTTTCAATAAGAAATCGTCACGGATTTTGTGTCTTGAAGAAAAAAAAGCATGCGATTTTTTCGGTACAAATTTTGAATGCATTTTTTTCTGGACAAATTTTTGACCGAATTTATTTTTTGGGCTTCCGTAGCGCAATGGTTAGCGCGTTCGGCTGTTAACCGAAAGGTTGGTGGTACGAACCCACCCGGGAGCGGTGTTGTGAAGTCTCAAATGTAACGTAAAAAGCCAAAAATTTTCCACAATACGTGACAACCATTTAATTTCTGAGCTCCCGTGGCTCAATGGTTATCGCGTTCGGCTCTTAACCAATAGGTTGGTGGTTCGAGCCCACCCGGGAGCGGTGTTGTGGGATCTCAAATGTAACGTAAAAAGCCAAAGTTTTTCCACAATACCTGACAACCATTTAATTTCTGAGATTCCGTGGCTCAATGGTTATCGCGTTCGGCTGTTAACCAATAGGTTGGTGGTTCGAGCCCACCCGGGAGTGGTGTTGTGAGATCTCAAATGTAACGTAAAAAGCCAAAGTTTTTCCACAATACCTGACGACCATTTAATTTTTGGGCTTCCGTGGCGCAATGGTTAGCGCGTTCGGATGTTAACCGAAAGGTTGGTGGTTCGAGCCCACCCGGGAGAGGTGTTGTGGAGTCTCAGATGTAGCGTAAAAAGCCAAAGTTTTTCCACAATACGTGACAACCATTTAATTTATGAGCTCCCTTGGCTCAATGGTTATCGCGTTCGGCTGTTAACCAATAGGTTGGTGGTTCGAGCCCACCCGGGAGTGGTGTTGTGGGATCTCAAATGTAACGTAAAAAGTCAGAGTTTTTCCACAATACCTGACAAGCATTTAATTTCTGAGATTCCGTGGCTCAATGGTTAGCGCGTTCGGCTGTTAAACGAAAGGTTGGTGGTTCAAGCCCACCCGGGAGCGGTGTTGTGAAGTCTCAAATGTAACGTAAAAAGCCAAAGCTTTTCCACAATACCTGACGACCACTTATTTTTTGGGCTTCCGTGGCGCAATGGTTAGCGCGTTCGGCTGTTAACCGAAAGGTTGGTGGTTCGAGACCACCCGGGAGAGGTGTTGTGGAGTCTCAGATGTAGCATAAAAAGTCAAAACTTTTCCACAATACGTGACAACCATTTAATTTCTGAGCTCCAGTGGCTCAATGGTTATCGCGTTCCGCTGTTAACCAATAGGTTGGTGGTTCGAGCCCACCCGGGAGCGGTGTTGTGGGATCTCAAATGTAACGTAAAAAGCCAAAGTTTTTCCACAATACCTGACAACCATTTAATTTCTGAGATTCCGTGGCTCAATGGTTAGCGCGTTCGGCTGTAAACCAAAAGGTTGGTGGTTCAAGCCCACCCGGAAGCGGTGTTATGGGATCTCAAATGTAAGGTAAAAAGTCAGAGTTTTTCCACAATAGCTGAAGACTATTTCATTTCTGAGCTTCTTTGGCTCCATGGTTAGCGCGTTCGGATGTTAACCGAAAGGTTGGTGGTTCGAGCCCACCCGGGAGAGGTGTTGTGGAGTCTCAGATGTAGCGTAAAAAGCCAAAGTTTTTCCACAATACGTGACAAACATTTAATTTATGAGCTACCTTGGCTCAATGGTTATCGCGTTCGGCTGTTAACCAATAGGTTGGTGGTTCGAGCCCACCCGGGAGTGGTGTTGTGGGATCTCAAATGTAACGTAAAATGTCAGAGTTTTTCCACAATACCTGACAACCATTTAATTTCTGAGATTCCGTGGCTCAATGGTTAGCGCGTTCGGCTGTTAAACGAAAGGTTGGTGGTTCAAGCCCACCCGGGAGCGGTGTTGTGAAGTCTCAAATGTAACGTAAAAAGCCAAAGCTTTTCCACAATACCTGACGACCACTTATTTTTTGGGCTTCCGTGGCGCAATGGTTAGCGCGTTCGGCTGTTAACCGAAAGGTTGGTGGTTCGAGACCACCCGGGAGAGGTGTTGTGGAGTCTCAGATGTAGCATAAAAAGTCAAAACTTTTCCACAATACGTGACAACCATTTAATTTCTGAGCTCCAGTGGCTCAATGGTTATCGCGTTCGGCTGTTAACCAATAGGTTGGTGGTTCGAGCCCACACGGGAGCGGTGTTATGGGATCTCAAATGAAACGTAAAAAGTCAGAGTTTTCCCACTATACCTGACGACCATTTATTTTTTGGGCTTCCGTAGCGCAATGGTTAGCGCGTTCGGCTGTTAACCGAAAGGTTGGTGGTTCGAGCCCACCCGGGAGCGGTGTTTTGAAGTCTCAAATGTAACGTAAAAAGCCAAACATTTTCCACAATACGTGACAACCATTTAATTTCTGAGCTCCCGTGGCTCAATGGTTATCGCGTTCGGCTGTTAACCAATAGGTTGGTGGTTCGAGCCCACATGGGAGCGGTGTTATGGGATCTCAAATGAAACGTAAAAAGTCAGAGTTTTTCCACAATAGCTGAAGACTATTTCATTTCTGAGCTTCTTTGGCTCCATGGTTAGCGCGTTCGGATGTTAACCGAAAGGTTGGTGGTTCGAGCCCACCCGGAAGAGGTGTTGTGGAGTCTCAGATGTAGCGTAAAAAGTCAATACTTTTCCACAATACGTGACAACCATTTAATTTCTGAGCTCCCGTGGCTCAATGGTTATCGCGTTCGGCTGTTAACCAATAGGTTGGTGGTTCGAGCCCACACGTAAGCGGTGTTATGGGATCTCAAATGAAACGTAAAAAGTCAGAGTTTTTCCACAATAGCTGAAGACTATTTCATTTCTGAGCTTCCGTGGCTCAATGGTTAGCGCGCTAGGCTGTTAACCAATAGATTGGTGGTTCGAGCCCACCCGGTAGCGGTGTTATGGGATCTCAAATGTAACGTAAAAGTCAGAGTTTTTCCACAATACCTGACGAACATTTAATTTTTGGGCTTCCGTGGCGCATTTTTTAGCGCGTTCAGCTGTTAACCGAAAGGTTGGTGGTTCGAGCCCACCCGCGAGAGGTGTTGTGGGGTCTCAGATGTAGCGTGAAAAGTCATAACTTTTCCACAATACCTGACAACCATTTAATTTCTGAGCTTCCGTGGCTCAATGGTTAGCGCGTTCGGCTGTTAACCAATAGGTTGGTGGTTCGAGCCCACCCGGTAGCGGTGTTATGGGATCTCAAATGTAACGTAAAAAGTCAGAGTTTTTCCACAATACCTGACGACCATTTATTGTTTGGGCTTCCGTGGCGCAATGGTTAGCGCGTGCGGCTGTTAACCGAAAGGTTGGTGGTTCGAGCCCACCCGGGAGCGGAGTTATGGGATCTAAAATGTAACGTAAAAAGTCAGAGTTTTTCCACAATACCTGACAACCATTCAATTTCTGAGCATCCGTGGCTCAATGGTTAGCGCGTTCGGCTGTTAACCAATAGGTTGGTGGTTCGAGCCCACCCGGGAGCGGTGTTGTGAAGTCTCAAATGTAACGTAAAAAGGCAAAGTTTTTCCACAATACCTGACGAACATTTATTTTTCGGGCTTCCGTGGCGCAATGGATTGCGCGTTCGGCTGTTATCCGAAAGGTTGGTGGTTCGAGCCCACACGGGAGCGGTGTTATGGGATCTCAAATGTAACGTAAAAAGTCAGAGTTTTTCCACAATACCTAACGAACATTCAATTTTTGGGCTTCCGTGGCGCAATGGTTAGCGCATTCAGCTGTTAACCGAAAGGTTGATTGTTCGAGCCCACCCGGAAGCGGTGTTATGGGATCTCAAGTGTAACGTAAAAAGACAGAGTTTTTCCACAATACCTGACAACCATTCAATTTCTGAGCTTCCGTGGCTCAATGGTTAGCGCGTTCGGCTGTTATCCAATAGGTTGGTGGTTCGAGCCCACCCGGGAGCGGTGTTATGGGATCTCAAATGTAACGTAAAAAGTCAGAGTTTTTCCACAATACCTGACGAACATTTAATTTTTGTGCTTCCGTGGCGCAATGGTTAGCGCGTTCAGCTGTTAACCGAAAGGTTGGTGGTTCGAGCCCACCCGGGAGAGGTGTTGTGGGGTCTCAAATGTAACGTGAAAAGTCAGAGTTTTTCCACAATACCTGACGAACATTTATTTTTTGGGCTTCCGTGGCGCAATGGATAGCGCGTTCGGCTGTTAAACGAAAGGTTGGTGGTTCGAGCCCACCCGGGAGCGGTGTTATGGGATCTCAAATATAACGTAAAAAGTCAGAGTTTTTCCACAATACCTAACGAACATTTATTTTTTGGGCTTCCGTGGCGCAATGGATTGCGCGTTCGGCTGTTAACCGAAAGGTTGGTGGTTCGAGCCCACACGGGAGCGGTGTTATGGGATCTCAAATGTAACGTAAAAAGTCAGAGTTTTTCCACAATACCTAACGAACATTTAATTTTTGGGCTTCCGTGGCGCAATGGTTAGCGCATTCAGCTGTTAACCGAAAGGTTGGTTGTTCGAGCCCACCCGGGAGAGGTGTTGTGGGGTCTCAGATGTAGCGTGAAAAGTAATAACTTTTCCACAATACCTGACAACCATTTAATTTCTGAGCTTCCGTGGCTCAATGGTTAGCGCACTAGGCTGTTAACCAATAGATTGGTGGTTCGAGCCCACCCGGAAGCGGTGTTATGGGATCTCAAGTGTAACGTAAAAAGTCAGAGTTTTTCCACAATACCTGACAAGCATTCAATTTCTGAGCTTCCGTGGCTCAATGGTTAGCGCGTTCGGCTGTTATCCAATAGGTTGGTGGTTCGAGCCCACCCGGGAGCGGTGTTATGGGATCTCAAATGTAACGTAAAAAGTCAGATCTTTTCCACAATACCTGACGAACATTTAATTTTTGGGCTTCCGTGGCGCATTTTTTAGCGCGTTCAGCTGTTAACCGAAAGGTTGGTGGTTCGAGCCCACCCGGGAGAGGTGTTGTGGGGTCTCAGATGTAGCGTGAAAAGTCATAACTTTTCCACAATACCTGACAACCATTTAATTTCTGAGCTTCCGTGGCTCAATGGTTAGCGCGCTAGGCTGTTAACCAATAGATTGGTGGTTCGAGCCCACCCGGTAGCGGTGTTATGGGATCTCAAATGTAACGTAAAAGTCAGAGTTTTTCCACAATACCTGACGAACATTTAATTTTTGGGCTTCCGTGGCGCAATGGTTAGTGCGTTCGGCTGTTAACCGAAAGGTTGGTGGTTCGAGCCACACGGGAGCGGTGTTATGGGATCTCAAATGTAACGTAAAAAGGCAAAGTTTTCCACAATACCTGACGAACATTTATTTTTCGGGCTTCCGTGGCGCAATGGATAGCGCGTTCGGCTGTTAATCGAAAGGTTGGTGGTTCGAGCCCACACGGGAGCGGTGTTATGGGATCTAAATGTAACGTAAAAAGTCAGAGTTTTTCCACAATATATAACGAACATTTATTTTTTGGGCTTCCGTGGCGCAATGGATTGCGCGTTCGGCTGTTAACCGAAAGGTTGGTGGTTCGAGCCCACACGGGAGCGGTGTTATGGGATCTCAAATGTAACGTAAAAAGTCAGAGTTTTTCCACAATACCTAACGAACATTCAATTTTTGGGCTTCCGTGGCGCAATGGTTAGCGCATTCAGCTGTTAACCGAAAGGTTGATTGTTCGAGCCCACCCGGAAGCGGTGTTATGGGATCTCAAGTGTAACGTAAAAAGTCAGATTTTTTCCACAATACCTGACAAGCATTCAATTTCTGAGCTTCCGTGGCTCAATGGTTAGCGCGTTCGGCTGTTATCCAATAGGTTGGTGGTTCGAGCCCACCCGGGAGCGGTGTTATGGGATCTCAAATGTAACGTAAAAAGTCAGATCTTTTCCACAATACCTGACGAACATTTAATTTTTGGGCTTCCGTGGCGCATTTTTTAGCGCGTTCAGCTGTTAACCGAAAGGTTGGTGGTTCGAGCCCACCCGGGAGAGGTGTTGTGGGGTCTCAGATGTAGCGTGAAAAGTCATAACTTTTCCACAATACCTGACAACCATTTAATTTCTGAGCTTCCGTGGCTCAATGGTTAGCGCGCTAGGCTGTTAACCAATAGATTGGTGGTTCGAGCCCACCCGGTAGCGGTGTTATGGGATCTCAAATGTAACGTAAAAGTCAGAGTTTTTCCACAATACCTGACGAACATTTAATTTTTGGGCTTCCGTGGCGCAATGGTTAGTGCGTTCGGCTGTTAACCGAAAGGTTGGTGGTTCGAGCCACACGGGAGCGGTGTTATGGGATCTCAAATGTAACGTAAAAAGGCAAAGTTTTCCACAATACCTGACGAACATTTATTTTTCGGGCTTCCGTGGCGCAATGGATAGCGCGTTCGGCTGTTAATCGAAAGGTTGGTGGTTCGAGCCCACACGGGAGCGGTGTTATGGGATCTAAATGTAACGTAAAAAGTCAGAGTTTTTCCACAATATATAACGAACATTTATTTTTTGGGCTTCCGTGGCGCAATGGATTGCGCGTTCGGCTGTTAACCGAAAGGTTGGTGGTTCGAGCCCACACGGGAGCGGTGTTATGGGATCTCAAATGTAACGTAAAAAGTCAGAGTTTTTCCACAATACCTAACGAACATTCAATTTTTGGGCTTCCGTGGCGCAATGGTTAGCGCATTCAACTGTTAACCGAAAGGTTGATTGTTCGAGCCCACCCGGAAGCGGTGTTATGGGATCTCAAGTGTAACGTAAAAAGTCAGAGTTTTTCCACAATACCTGACAACCATTCAATTTCTGAGCTTCCGTGGCTCAATGGTTAGCGCGTTCGGCTGTTATCCAATAGGTTGGTGGTTCGAGCCCACCCGGGAGCGGTGTTATGGGATCTCAAATGTAACGTAAAAAGTCAGAGTTTTTCCACAATACCTGACGAACATTTAATTTTTGGGCTTCCGTGGCGCAATGGTTAGTGCGTTCGGCTGTTAACCGAAAGGTCGGTGGTTCGAGCCCACCCGGGAGCGGTATTGTGAATTCTCAAATGTAACGTAAAAAGGCAAAGTTTTTCCACAATACCTGACGAACATTTATTTTTCGGGCTTCCGTGGCGCAATGGATTGCGCGTTCGGCTGTTATCCGAAAGGTTGGTGGTTCGAGCCCACACGGGAGCGGTGTTATGGGATCTCAAATGTAACGTAAAAAGTCAGAGTTTTTCCACAATACCTAACGAACATTCAATTTTTGGGCTTCCGTGGCGCAATGGATAGCGCGTTCGGCTGCTAACCGAAAGGTTGGTGGTTCGAGCCACACGGGAGCGGTGTTATGGGATCTCAAATGTAACGTAAAAAGTCAGAGTTTTTCCACAATACCTGACGAACATTTAATTTTTGGGCTTCCGTGGCGCAATGGTTAGTGCGTTCGGCTGTTAACCGAAAGGTCGGTGGTTCGAGCCCACCCGGGAGCGGTATTGTGAATTCTCAAATGTAACGTAAAAAGGCAAAGTTTTTCCACAATACCTGACGAACATTTATTTTTCGGGCTTCCGTGGCGCAATGGATTGCGCGTTCGGCTGTTATCCGAAAGGTTGGTGGTTCGAGCCCACACGGGAGCGGTGTTATGGGATCTCAAATGTAACGTAAAAAGTCAGAGTTTTTCCACAATACCTAACGAACATTCAATTTTTGGGCTTCCGTGGCGCAATGGTTAGCGCATTCAGCTGTTAACCGAAAGGTTGATTGTTCGAGCCCACCCGGAAGCGGTGTTATGGGATCTCAAGTGTAACGTAAAAAGACAGAGTTTTTCCACAATACCTGACAACCATTCAATTTCTGAGCTTCCGTGGCTCAATGGTTAGCGCGTTCGGCTGTTATCCAATAGGTTGGTGGTTCGAGCCCACCCGGGAGCGGTGTTATGGGATCTCAAATGTAACGTAAAAAGTCAGAGTTTTTCCACAATACCTGACGAACATTTAATTTTTGTGCTTCCGTGGCGCAATGGTTAGCGCGTTCAGCTGTTAACCGAAAGGTTGGTGGTTCGAGCCCACCCGGGAGAGGTGTTGTGGGGTCTCAAATGTAACGTGAAAAGTCAGAGTTTTTCCACAATACCTGACGAACATTTATTTTTTGGGCTTCCGTGGCGCAATGGATAGCGCGTTCGGCTGTTAAACGAAAGGTTGGTGGTTCGAGCCCACCCGGGAGCGGTGTTATGGGATCTCAAATATAACGTAAAAAGTCAGAGTTTTTCCACAATACCTAACGAACATTTATTTTTTGGGCTTCCGTGGCGCAATGGATTGCGCGTTCGGCTGTTAACCGAAAGGTTGGTGGTTCGAGCCCACACGGGAGCGGTGTTATGGGATCTCAAATGTAACGTAAAAAGTCAGAGTTTTTCCACAATACCTAACGAACATTTAATTTTTGGGCTTCCGTGGCGCAATGGTTAGCGCATTCAGCTGTTAACCGAAAGGTTGGTTGTTCGAGCCCACCCGGAAGCGGTGTTATGGGATCTCAAGTGTAACGTAAAAAGTCAGAGTTTTTCCACAATACCTGACAACCATTCAATTTCTGAGCTTCCGTGGCTCAATGGTTAGCGCGTTCGGCTGTTATCCAATAGGTTGGTGGTTCGAGCCCACCCGGGAGCGGTGTTATGGGATCTCAAATGTAACGTAAAAAGTCAGAGTTTTTCCACAATACCTGACGAACATTTAATGTATGGGCTTCCTTGGCGCAATGGTTAGCGCGTTCAGCTGTTAACCGAAAGGTTGGTGGTTCGAGCCCACCCGGGAGAGTTGTTGTGGGGTCTCAAATGTAACGTAAAAAGTCAGAGTTTTTCCACAATACCTGACGAACATTTAATTTTTGGGCTTCCGTGACGCATTTTTTAGCGCGTTTAGCTGTTAACCGAAAGGTTGGTGGTTCGAGCCCACCCGGGAGAGGTGTTGTGGGGTCTCAGATGTAGCGTGAAAAGTAATAACTTTTCCACAATACCTGACAACCATTTAATTTCTGAGCTTCCGTGGCTCAATGGTTAGCGCACTAGGCTGTTAACCAATAGATTGGTGGTTCGAGCCCACCCGGAAGCGGTGTTATGGGATCTCAAGTGTAACGTAAAAAGTCAGAGTTTTTCCACAATACCTGACAAGCATTCAATTTCTGAGCTTCCGTGGCTCAATGGTTAGCGCGTTCGGCTGTTATCCAATAGGTTGGTGGTTCGAGCCCACCCGGGAGCGGTGTTATGGGATCTCAAATGTAACGTAAAAAGTCAGATCTTTTCCACAATACCTGACGAACATTTAATTTTTGGGCTTCCGTGGCGCATTTTTTAGCGCGTTCAGCTGTTAACCGAAAGGTTGGTGGTTCGAGCCCACCCGGGAGAGGTGTTGATGGGTCTCAGATGTAGCGTGAAAAGTCATAACTTTTCCACAATACCTGACAACCATTTAATTTCTGAGCTTCCGTGGCTCAATGGTTAGCGCGCTAGGCTGTTAACCAATAGATTGGTGGTTCGAGCCCACCCGGTAGCGGTGTTATGGGATCTCAAATGTAACGTAAAAGTCAGAGTTTTTCCACAATACCTGACGAACATTTAATTTTTGGGCTTCCGTGGCGCAATGGTTAGTGCGTTCGGCTGTTAACCGAAAGGTTGGTGGTTCGAGCCACACGGGAGCGGTGTTATGGGATCTCAAATGTAACGTAAAAAGGCAAAGTTTTCCACAATACCTGACGAACATTTATTTTTCGGGCTTCCGTGGCGCAATGGATAGCGCGTTCGGCTGTTAATCGAAAGGTTGGTGGTTCGAGCCCACACGGGAGCGGTGTTATGGGATCTAAATGTAACGTAAAAAGTCAGAGTTTTTCCACAATATATAACGAACATTTGTTTTTTGGGCTTCCGTGGCGCAATGGATTGCGCGTTCGGCTGTTAACCGAAAGGTTGGTGGTTCGAGCCCACACGGGAGCGGTGTTATGGGATCTCAAATGTAACGTAAAAAGTCAGAGTTTTTCCACAATACCTAACGAACATTCAATTTTTGGGCTTCCGTGGCGCAATGGTTAGCGCATTCAGCTGTTAACCGAAAGGTTGATTGTTCGAGCCCACCCGGAAGCGGTGTTATAGGATCTCAAGTGTAACGTAAAAAGTCAGAGTTTTTCCACAATACCTGACAACCATTCAATTTCTGAGCTTCCGTGGCTCAATGGTTAGCGCGTTCGGCTGTTATCCAATAGGTTGGTGGTTCGAGCCCACCCGGGAGCGGTGTTATGGGATCTCAAATGTAACGTAAAAAGTCAGAGTTTTTCCACAATACGTGACGAACATTTAATTTTTGTGCTTCCGTGGCGCAATGGTTAGCGCGTTCAGCTGTTAACCGAAAGGTTGGTGGTTCGAGCCCACCCGGGAGAGGTGTTGTGGGGTCTCAAATGTAACGTGAAAAGTCAGAGTTTTTCCACAATACCTGACGAACATTTAATTTTTGGGCTTCCGTGGCGCATTTTTTAGCGCGTTCAGCTGTTAACCGAAAGGTTGGTGGTTCGAGCCCACCCGCGAGAGGTGTTGTGGGGTCTCAGATGTAGCGTGAAAAGTCATAACTTTTCCACAATACCTGACAACCATTTAATTTCTGAGCTTCCGTGGCTCAATGGTTAGCGCGTTCGGCTGTTAACCAATAGGTTGGTGGTTCAAGCCCACCCGGTAGCGGTGTTATGGGATCTCAAATGTAACGTAAAAAGTCAGAGTTTTTCCACAATACCTGACGACCATTTATTGTTTGGGCTTCCGTGGCGCAATGGTTAGCGCGTGCGGCTGTTAACCGAAAGGTTGGTGGTTCGAGCCCACCCGGGAGCGGAGTTATGGGATCTAAAATGTAACGTAAAAAGTCAGAGTTTTTCCACAATACCTGACAACCATTCAATTTCTGAGCATCCGTGGCTCAATGGTTAGCGCGTTCGGCTGTTAACCAATAGGTTGGTGGTTCGAGCCCACCCGGGAGCGGTGTTTTGAAGTCTCAAATGTAACGTAAAAAGGCAAAGTTTTTCCACAATACCTGACGAACATTTATTTTTTGGGCTTCCGTGGCGCAATGGATAGCGCGTTCGGCTGCTAACCGAAAGGTTGGTTGTTCGAGCCACACGGGAGCGGTGTTATGGGATCTCAAATGTAACGTAAAAAGTCAGAGTTTTTCCACAATACCTAACGAACATTTATTTTTTGGGCTTCCGTGGCGCAATGGATTGCGCGTTCGGCTGTTAACCGAAAGGCTGGTGGTTCGAGCCCACCCGGGAGCGGTGTTATGGGATCTCAAATGTAACGTAAAAAGTCAGAGTTTTTCCACAATACCTGACAACCATTCAATTTCTGAGCTTCCGTGGCTCAATGGTTAGCGCGTTCGGCTGTTATCCAATAGGTTGGTGGTTCGAGCCCACCCGGGAGCGGTGTTATGGGATCTCAAATGTAACGTAAAAAGTCAGAGTTTTTCCACAATACCTGACGAACATTTAATTTTTGGGCTTCCGTGGCGCATTTTTTAGAGCGTTCAGCTGTTAACCGAAAGGTTGGTGGTTCGAGCCCACCCGGGAGAGGTGTTGTGGGGTCTCAGATGTAGCGTGAAAAGTCATAACTTTTCCACAATACCTGACAACCATTTAATTTCTGAGCTTCCGTGGCTCAATGGTTAGCGCGCTAGGCTGTTAACCAATAGATTGGTGGTTCGAGCCCACCCGGTAGCGGTGTTATGGGATCTCAAATGTAACGTAAAAGTCAGAGTTTTTCCACAATACCTGACGAACATTTATTTTTTGGGCTTCCGTGGCGCAATGGATAGCGCGTTCGGCTGTTAACCGAAAGGTTGGTGGTTCGAGCCCACCCGGGAGCGGTGTTGTGAAGTCTCAAATGTAACGTAAAAAGGAAAAGTTTTTCCACAATACCTGACGAACATTTATTTTTTGGGCTTCCGTGGCGCAATGGTTAGCGCGTGTTCGGCTGTTAAACGAAAGGTTGGTGGTTCGAGCCCACCCGGGAGCGGTGTTATGGGATGTCAAATGTAACGTAAAAAGTCAGAGTTTTTACAATACCTGACGAACATTTAATTTTTGGGCTTCCGTGGCTCAATGGTTAGCGCGTTTAGCTGTTAACCGAAAGGTTGGTGGTTCGAGCCCACCCGGGAGCGGAGTTATGGGATCTAAAATGTAACGTAAAAAGTCAGAGTTTTTCCACAATACCTGACAACCATTCAATTTCTGAGCATCCGTGGCTCAATGGTTAGCGCGTTCGGCTGCTAACCGAAAGGTTGGTGGTTCGAGCCACACGGGAGCGATGTTATGGGATCTCAAATGTAACGTAAAAAGTCAGAGTTTTTCCACAATACCTAACGAACATTTATTTTTTGGGCTTCCGTGGCGCAATGGATTGCGCGTTCGGCTGTTAACCGAAAGGCTGGTGGTTCGAGCCCACCCGGGAGCGGTGTTATGGGATCTCAAATGTAACGTAAAAAGTCAGAGTTTTTCCACAATACCTGACAACCATTTAATTTCTGAGCTTCCGTGGCTCAATGGTTAGCGCGCTAGGCTGTTAACCAATAGATTGGTGGTTCGAGCCCACCCGGTAGCGGTGTTATGGGATCTCAAATGTAACGTAAAAGTCAGAGTTTTTCCACAATACCTGACGAACATTTAATTTTTGGGCTTCCGTGGCGCAATGGTTAGTGCGTTCGGCTGTTAACCGAAAGGTCGGTGGTTCGAGCCCACCCGGGAGCGGTATTGTGAATTCTCAAATGTAACGTAAAAAGGCAAAGTTTTTCCACAATACCTGACGAACATTTATTTTTCGGGCTTCCGTGGCGCAATGGATAGCGCGTTCGGCTGTTAATCGAAAGGTTGGTGGTTCGAGCCCACACGGGAGCGGTGCTATGGGATCTAAATGTAACGTAAAAAGTCAGAGTTTTTCCACAATACCTAACGAACCTTTATTTTTTGGGCTTCCGTGGCGCAATGGATTGCGCGTTCGGCTGTTATCCGAAAGGTTGGTGGTTCGAGCCCACACGGGAGCGGTGTTATGGGATCTCAAATGTAACGTAAAAAGTCAGAGTTTTTCCACAATACCTAACGAACATTCAATTTTTGGGCTTCCGTGGCGCAATGGTTAGCGCATTCAGCTGTTAACCGAAAGGTTGATTGTTCGAGCCCACCCGGAAGCGGTGTTATGGGATCTCAAGTGTAACGTAAAAAGTCAGAGTTTTTCCACAATACCTGACAACCATTCAATTTCTGAGCTTCCGTGGCTCAATGGTTAGCGCGTTCGGCTGTTATCCAATAGGTTGGTGGTTCGAGCCCACCCGGGAGCGGTGTTATGGGATCTCAAATGTAACGTAAAAAGTCAGAGTTTTTCCACAATACCTGACGAACATTTAATTTTTGTGCTTCCGTGGCGCAATGGTTAGCGCGTTCAGCTGTTAACCGAAAGGTTGGTGGTTCGAGCCCACCCGGGAGAGGTGTTGTGGGGTCTCAAATGTAACGTGAAAAGTCAGAGTTTTTCCACAATACCTGACGAACATTTATTTTTTGGGCTTCCGTGGCGCAATGGATAGCGCGTTCGGCTGCTAACCGAAAGGTTGGTGGTTCGAGCCACACGGGAGCGGTGTTATGGGATCTCAAATGTAACGTAAAAAGTCAGAGTTTTTCCACAATACCTAACGAACATTTATTTTTTGGGCTTCCGTGGCGCAATGGATTGCGCGTTCGGCTGTTAACCGAAAGGCTGGTGGTTCGAGCCCACCCGGGAGCGGTGTTATGGGATCTCAAATGTAACGTAAAAAGTCAGAGTTTTTCCACAATACCTGACAACCATTCAATTTCTGAGCTTCCGTGGCTCAATGGTTAGCGCGTTCGGCTGTTATCCAATAGGTTGGTGGTTCGAGCCCACCCGGGAGCGGTGTTATGGGATCTCAAATGTAACGTAAAAAGTCAGAGTTTTTCCACAATACCTGACGAACATTTAATTTTTGGGCTTCCGTGGCGCATTTTTTAGAGCGTTCAGCTGTTAACCGAAAGGTTGGTGGTTCGAGCCCACCCGGGAGAGGTGTTGTGGGGTCTCAGATGTAGCGTGAAAAGTCATAACTTTTCCACAATACCTGACAACCATTTAATTTCTGAGCTTCCGTGGCTCAATGGTTAGCGCGCTAGGCTGTTAACCAATAGATTGGTGGTTCGAGCCCACCCGGTAGCGGTGTTATGGGATCTCAAATGTAACGTAAAAGTCAGAGTTTTTCCACAATACCTGACGAACATTTAATTTTTGGGCTTCCGTGGCGCAATGGTTAGTGCGTTTGGCTGTTAACCGAAAGGTTGGTGGTTCGAGCCACACGGGAGCGGTGTTATGGGATCTCAAATGTAACGTAAAAAGGCAAAGTTTTCCACAATACCTGACGAACATTTATTTTTCGGGCTTCCGTGGCGCAATGGATAGCGCGTTCGGCTGTTAATCGAAAGGTTGGTGGTTCGAGCCCACACGGGAGCGGTGTTATGGGATCTAAATGTAACGTAAAAAGTCAGAGTTTTTCCACAATACCTAACGAACATTTATTTTTTGGGCTTCCGTGGCGCAATGGATTGCGCGTTCGGCTGTTAACCGAAAGGTTGGTGGTTCGAGCCCACACGGGAGCGGTGTTATGGGATCTCAAATGTAACGTAAAAAGTCAGAGTTTTTCCACAATACCTAACGAACATTCAATTTTTGGGCTACCGTGGCGCAATGGTTAGCGCATTCAGCTGTTAACCGAAAGGTTGATTGTTCGAGCCCACCCGGAAGCGGTGTTATGGGATCTCAAGTGTAACGTAAAAAGTCAGAGTTTTTCCACAATACCTGACAACCATTCAATTTCTGAGCTTCCGTGGCTCAATGGTTAGCGCGTTCGGCTGTTATCCAATAGGTTGGTGGTTCGAGCCCACCCGGGAGCGGTGTTATGGGATCTCAAATGTAACGTAAAAAGTCAGAGTTTTTCCACAATACCTGACGAACATTTAATTTTTGTGCTTCCGTGGCGCAATGGTTAGCGCGTTCAGCTGTTAACCGAAAGGTTGGTGGTTCGAGCCCACCCGGGAGAGGTGTTGTGGGGTCTCAAATGTAACGTGAAAAGTCAGAGTTTTTCCACAATACCTGACGAACATTTAATTTTTGGGCTTCCGTGGCGCATTTTTTAGCGCGTTCAGCTGTTAACCGAAAGGTTGGTGGTTCGAGCCCACCCGGGAGCGGTGTTGTGAAGTCTCAAATGTAACGTAAAAAGGCAAAGTTTTTCCACAATACCTGACGAACATTTATTTTTTGGGCTTCCGTGGCGCAATGGATAGCGCGTTCGGCTGCTAACCGAAAGGTTGGTGGTTCGAGCCACACGGGAGCGGTGTTATGGGATCTCAAATGTAACGTAAAAAGTCAGAGTTTTTCCACAATACCTAACGAACATTTATTTTTTGGGCTTCCGTGGCGCAATGGATTGCGCGTTCGGCTGTTAACCGAAAGGCTGGTGGTTCGAGCCCACCCGGGAGCGGTGTTATGGGATCTCAAATGTAACGTAAAAAGTCAGAGTTTTTCCACAATACCTGACAACCATTCAATTTCTGAGCTTCCGTGGCTCAATGGTTAGCGCGTTCGGCTGTTATCCAATAGGTTGGTGGTTCGAGCCCACCCGGGAGCGGTGTTATGGGATCTCAAATGTAACGTAAAAAGTCAGAGTTTTTCCACAATACCTGACGAACATTTAATTTTTGGGCTTCCGTGGCGCAATTTTTAGAGCGTTCAGCTGTTAACCGAAAGGTTGGTGGTTCGAGCCCACCCGGGAGAGGTGTTGTGGGGTCTCAGATGTAGCGTGAAAAGTCATAACTTTTCCACAATACCTGACAACCATTTAATTTCTGAGCTTCCGTGGCTCAATGGTTAGCGCGCTAGGCTGTTAACCAATAGATTGGTGGTTCGAGCCCACCCGGTAGCGGTGTTATGGGATCTCAAATGTAACGTAAAAGTCAGAGTTTTTCCACAATACCTGACGAACATTTAATTTTTGGGCTTCCTTGGCGCAATGGTTAGCGCGTTCGTCTGTTAACCGAAAGGTTGGTGGTTCGAGCCCACCCGGGAGCGGTGTTGTGAAGTCTCAAATGTAACGTAAAAAGGCAAAGTTTTTCCACAATACCTGACGAACATTTATTTTTTGGGCTTCCGTGGCGCAATGGTTAGTGCGTTCGGCTGTTAACCGAAAGGTCGGTGGTTCGAGCCCACCCGGGAGCGGTATTGTGAATTCTCAAATGTAACGTAAAAAGGCAAAGTTTTTCCACAATACCTGACGAACATTTATTTTTCGGGCTTCCGTGGCGCAATGGATAGCGCGTTCGGCTGTTAATCGAAAGGTTGGTGGTTCGAGCCCACACGGGAGCGGTGCTATGGGATCTAAATGTAACGTAAAAAGTCAGAGTTTTTCCACAATACCTAACGAACCTTTATTTTTTGGGCTTCCGTGGCGCAATGGATTGCGCGTTCGGCTGTTATCCGAAAGGTTGGTGGTTCGAGCCCACACGGGAGCGGTGTTATGGGATCTCAAATGTAACGTAAAAAGTCAGAGTTTTTCCACAATACCTAACGAACATTCAATTTTTGGGCTTCCGTGGCGCAATGGTTAGCGCATTCAGCTGTTAACCGAAAGGTTGATTGTTCGAGCCCACCCGGAAGCGGTGTTATGGGATCTCAAGTGTAACGTAAAAAGTCAGAGTTTTTCCACAATACCTGACAACCATTCAATTTCTGAGCTTCCGTGGCTCAATGGTTAGCGCGTTCGGCTGTTATCCAATAGGTTGGTGGTTCGAGCCCTCCCGGGAGCGGTGTTATGGGATCTCAAATGTAACGTAAAAAGTCAGAGTTTTTCCACAATACCTGACGAACATTTAATTTTTGTGCTTCCGTGGCGCAATGGTTAGCGCGTTCAGCTGTTAACCGAAAGGTTGGTGGTTCGAGCCCACCCGGGAGAGGTGTTGTGGGGTCTCAAATGTAACGTGAAAAGTCAGAGTTTTTCCACAATACCTGACGAACATTTATTTTTTGGGCTTCCGTGGCGCAATGGATAGCGCGTTCGGCTGCTAACCGAAAGGTTGGTGGTTCGAGCCACACGGGAGCGGTGTTATGGGATCTCAAATGTAACGTAAAAAGTCAGAGTTTTTCCACAATACCTGACAACCATTCAATTTCTGAGCTTCCGTGGCTCAATGGTTAGCGCGTTCGGCTGTTATCCAATAGGTTGGTGGTTCGAGCCCACCCGGGAGCGGTGTTATGGGATCTCAAATGTAACGTAAAAAGTCAGAGTTTTTCCACAATACCTGACGAACATTTAATATATGGGCTTCCTTGGCCCAATGGTTAGCGCGTTCAGCTGTTAACCGAAAGGTTGGTGGTTCGAGCCCACCCGGGAGAGGTGTTGTGGGGTCTCAAATGTAACGTAAAAAGTCAGAGTTTTTCCACAATACCTGACGAACATTTAATTTTTGGGCTTCCGTGACGCATTTTTTAGCGCGTTTAGCTGTTAACCGAAAGGTTGGTGGTTCGAGCTCACCCGGGAGAGGTGTTGTGGGGTCTCAGATGTAGCGTGAAAAGTCATAACTTTTCCACAATACCTGACAACCATTTAATTTCTGAGCTTCCGTGGCTCAATGGTTAGCGCGCTCGGCTGTTAACCAATAGATTGGTGGTTCGAGCCCACCCGGAAGCGGTGTTATGGGGTCTCAGATGTAGCGTGAAAAGTCATAACTTTTCCACAATACCTGACAACCATTTAATTTCTGAGCTTCCGTGGCTCAATGGTTAGCGCGTTCGGCTGTTAACCAATAGGTTGGTGGTTCGAGCCCACCCGGTAGCGGTGTTATGGGATCTCAAATGTAACGTAAAAAGTCAGAGTTTTTCCACAATACCTGACGAACATTTAATTTTTGGGCTTCCGTGGCGTAATGGTTAGCGCGTTCAGCTGTTAACCGAAAGGTTGGTGGTTCGAGCCCACCCGGGAGAGGTGTTGTGGGGTCTTAAATGTAACGTAAAAAGTCAGAGTTTTTCCACAATACCTGACGAACATTTATTTTTTGGGCTTCCGTGGCGCAATGATAAGCGCGTTCAGCTGTTAACCGAAAGGTTGGTGGTTCGAGCCCACCTGGAAGCGGTGTTGTGGAGTCTCAGATGTAGCGTGAAAAGTCATAACTTTTCCACAATACCTGACAACCATTCAATTTCTGAGTTTCCGTGGCTCAATGGTTAGCGCGTTAGGCTGTTAACAAATAGGTTGGTGGTTCGAGCCCACCCGGGAGCGGTGTTATGGGATCTCAAATGTAACGTAAAAAGTCAGAGTTTTTTCCACAATACCTGACGAACACTTAATTTTTGGGCTTCCGTGGCGCAATGGTTAGCGCGTTCAGCTGTTAACCGAAAGGTTGGTGGTTCGAGCCCACCCGTTAGCGGTGTTATGGGATCTCAAATGTAACGTAAAAAGTCAGAGTTTTTCCACAATACCTGACGAACATTTAATTTTCAGGCTTCCGTGGCGCAATGGTTAGCGCGTTCAGCTGTTAACCGAAAGGTTGGTGGTTCGAGCCCACACGGAAGCGGTGTTATGGGATGTCAAATGTAACGTAAAAAGTCAGAGTTTTTCCACAATACCTGACGAACATTTAATTTTCAGGCTTCCGTGGCGCAATGGTTAGCGCGTTCAGCTGTTAATCGAAATGTTGGTGGTTCGAGCCCACCCGGAATCGGTGTTGTGGGGTCTCAAATGTAACGTAAAAAGGCAAAGTTTTTCCACAATACCTGACGAACATTTATTTTTTGGGCTTCCGTGGCTCAATGGTTAGCGCGTTAGGCTGTTAACAAATAGGTTGGTGGTTCGAGCCCACCCGGGAGCGGTGTTATGGGATCTCAAATGTAACGTAAAAAGTCAGAGTTTTTTCCACAATACCTGATGAACACTTAATTTTTGGGCTTCCGTGGCGCAATGGTTAGCGCGTTCAGCTGTTAACCGAAAGGTTGGTGGTTCGAGCCCACCCGGGAGCGGTGTTATGGGATCTCAAATGTAACGTAAAAAGTCAGAGTTTTTCCACAATACCTGACGAACATTAAATTTTTGGGCTTCCGTGGCGCAATGGTTAGCGCGCAGCGCGATCAGCTGTTAACCGAAAGGTTGGTGGTTCGAGCCCACCCGCGAGAGGTGTTGTGGGGTCTCTGATGTAGCGTGAAAAGTCATAACTTTTCCACAATACCTGACAACATTTAATTTCTGAGCTACCGTGGCTCAATGGTTAGCGCGTTCGGCTGTTAACCAATAGGTTGATGGTTCGAGTCCACCCGGGAGCGGTGTTATGGGATCTCAAATGTAACGTAAAAAGTCAGAGTTTTTCCACAATACCTGACGAACATTAAATTTTTGGGCTTCCGTGGCGCAATGGTTAGCGCGTTCGGCTGTTAACCGAAAGGTTGGTGGTTCGAGCCCACCCGGGAGCGGTGTTGTGGGGTCTCAAATGTAACGTAAAAAGTCAGAGTTTTTCCACAATACCTGACGAACATTTAATTTTTAGGCTTCCATGGCGCAATTTTTAGTGCGTTCAGCTGTTAACCGAAAGGTTGGTGGTTCGAGCCCACCCGGAAGCGGTGTTGTGGGGTCTCAAATGTAACGTAAAAAGTCAGAGTTTTTCCACAATACCTGACGAACATTAAATTTTTGGGCTTCCGTCGCGCAATGGTTAGCGCGCAGCGCGTTCAGCTGTTAACCGAAAGGTTGGTGGTTCGAGCCCACCCGCGAGAGGTGTTGTGGGGTCTCTGATGTAGCGTGAAAAGTCATAACTTTTCCACAATACCTGACAACCATTTAATTTCTGAGCATCCGTGGCTCAATGGTTAGCGCGTTCGGCTGTTAACCAATAGGTTGGTGGTTCGAGCCCACCCGGGAGCGGTGTTGTACGGTCTCAAATGTAACGTGAAAAGTCAGAGTTTTTCCACAATACCTGACGAACATTTAATTTTTGGGCTTCCGTGGCGCATTTTTTAGCGCGTTCAGCTGTTAACCGAAAGGTTGGTGGTTCGAGCCCACCCGGGAGCGGTGTTGTGAAGTCTCAAATGTAACGTAAAAAGGCAAAGTTTTTCCACAATACCTGACGAACATTTATTTTTTGGGCTTCCGTGGCGCAATGGATAGCGCGTTCGGCTGCTAACCGAAAGGTTGGTGGTTCGAGCCACACGGGAGCGGTGTTATGGGATCTCAAATGTAACGTAAAAAGTCAGAGTTTTTCCACAATACCTAACGAACATTTATTTTTTGGGCTTCCGTGGCGCAATGGATTGCGCGTTCGGCTGTTAACCGAAAGGCTGGTGGTTCGAGCCCACCCGGGAGCGGTGTTATGGGATCTCAAATGTAACGTAAAAAGTCAGAGTTTTTCCACAATACCTGACAACCATTCAATTTCTGAGCTTCCGTGGCTCAATGGTTAGCGCGTTCGGCTGTTATCCAATAGGTTGGTGGTTCGAGCCCACCCGGGAGCGGTGTTATGGGATCTCAAATGTAACGTAAAAAGTCAGAGTTTTTCCACAATACCTGACGAACATTTAATTTTTGGGCTTCCGTGGCGCAATTTTTAGAGCGTTCAGCTGTTAACCGAAAGGTTGGTGGTTCGAGCCCACCCGGGAGAGGTGTTGTGGGGTCTCAGATGTAGCGTGAAAAGTCATAACTTTTCCACAATACCTGACAACCATTTAATTTCTGAGCTTCCGTGGCTCAATGGTTAGCGCGCTAGGCTGTTAACCAATAGATTGGTGGTTCGAGCCCACCCGGTAGCGGTGTTATGGGATCTCAAATGTAACGTAAAAGTCAGAGTTTTTCCACAATACCTGACGAACATTTAATTTTTGGGCTTCCGTGGCGCAATGGTTAGTGCGTTCGGCTGTTAACCGAAAGGTCGGTGGTTCGAGCCCACCCGGGAGCGGTATTGTGAATTCTCAAATGTAACGTAAAAAGGCAAAGTTTTTCCACAATACCTGACGAACATTTATTTTTCGGGCTTCCGTGGCGCAATGGATAGCGCGTTCGGCTGTTAATCGAAAGGTTGGTGGTTCGAGCCCACACGGGAGCGGTGCTATGGGATCTAAATGTAACGTAAAAAGTCAGAGTTTTTCCACAATACCTAACGAACCTTTATTTTTTGGGCTTCCGTGGCGCAATGGATTGCGCGTTCGGCTGTTATCCGAAAGGTTGGTGGTTCGAGCCCACACGGGAGCGGTGTTATGGGATCTCAAATGTAACGTAAAAAGTCAGAGTTTTTCCACAATACCTAACGAACATTCAATTTTTGGGCTTCCGTGGCGCAATGGTTAGCGCATTCAGCTGTTAACCGAAAGGTTGATTGTTCGAGCCCACCCGGAAGCGAAGTTATGGGATCTCAAGTGTAACGTAAAAAGTCAGAGTTTTTCCACAATACCTGACAACCATTCAATTTCTGAGCTTCCGTGGCTCAATGGTTAGCGCGTTCGGCTGTTATCCAATAAGTTGGTGGTTCGAGCCCACCCGGGAGCGGTGTTATGGGATCTCAAATGTAACGTAAAAATTCAGAGTTTTTCCACAATACCTGACGAACATTTAATTTTTGTGCTTCCGTGGCGCAATGGTTAGCGCGTTCAGCTGTTAACCGAAAGGTTGGTGGTTCGAGCCCACCCGGGAGAGGTGTTGTGGGGTCTCAAATGTAACGTGAAAAGTCAGAGTTTTTCCACAATACCTGACGAACATTTATTTTTTGGGCTTCCGTGGCGCAATGGATAGCGCGTTCGGCTGCTAACCGAAAGGTTGGTGGTTCGAGCCACACGGGAGCGGTGTTATGGGATCTCAAATGTAACGTAAAAAGTCAGAGTTTTTCCACAATACCTAACGAACATTTATTTTTTGGGCTTCCGTGGCGCAATGGATTGCGCGTTCGGCTGTTAACCGAAAGGTTGGTGGTTCGAGCCCACCCGGGAGCGGTGTTATGGGATCTCAAATGTAACGTAAAAAGTCAGAGTTTTTCCACAATACCTGACAACCATTCAATTTCTGAGCTTCCGTGGCTCAATGGTTAGCGCGTTCGGCTGTTATCCAATAGGTTGGTGGTTCGAGCCCACCCGGGAGCGGTGTTATGGGATCTCAAATGTAACGTGAAAAGTCAGAGTTTTTCCACAATACCTGACGAACATTTAATATATGGGCTTCCTTGGCCCAATGGTTAGCGCGTTCAGCTGTTAACCGAAAGGTTGGTGGTTCGAGCCCACCCGGGAGAGGTGTTGTGGGGTCTCAAATGTAACGTAAAAAGTCAGAGTTTTTCCACAATACCTGACGAACATTTAATTTTTGGGCTTCCGTGACGCATTTTTTAGCGCGTTTAGCTGTTAACCGAAAGGTTGGTGGTTCGAGCTCACCCGGGAGAGGTGTTGTGGGGTCTCAGATGTAGCGTGAAAAGTCATAACTTTTCCACAATACCTGACAACCATTTAATTTCTGAGCTTCCGTGGCTCAATGGTTAGCGCGCTCGGCTGTTAACCAATAGATTGATGGTTCGAGCCCACCCGGAAGCGGTGTTATGGGGTCTCAGATGTAGCGTGAAAAGTCATAACTTTTCCACAATACCTGACAACCATTTAATTTCTGAGCTTCCGTGGCTCAATGGTTAGCGCGTTCGGCTGTTAACCAATAGGTTGGTGGTTCGAGCCCACCCGGTAGCGGTGTTATGGGATCTCAAATGTAACGTAAAAAGTCAGAGTTTTTCCACAATACCTGACGAACATTTAATTTTTGGGCTTCCGTGGCGCAATGGTTAGCGCGTTCAGCTGTTAACCGAAAGGTTGGTGGTTCGAGCCCACCCGGGAGAGGTGTTGTGGGGTCTTAAATGTAACGTAAAAAGTCAGAGTTTTTCCACAATACCTGACGAACATTTATTTTTTGGGCTTCCGTGGCGCAATGATAAGCGCGTTCAGCTGTTAACCGAAAGGTTGGTGGTTCGAGCCCACCTGGAAGCGGTGTTGTGGAGTCTCAGATGTAGCGTGAAAAGTCATAACTTTTCCACAATACCTGACAACCATTCAATTTCTGAGTTTCCGTGGCTCAATGGTTAGCGCGTTAGGCTGTTAACAAATAGGTTGGTGGTTCGAGCCCACCCGGGAGCGGTGTTATGGGATCTCAAATGTAACGTAAAAAGTCAGAGTTTTTTCCACAATACCTGACGAACACTTAATTTTTGGGCTTCCGTGGCGCAATGGTTAGCGCGTTCAGCTGTTAACCGAAAGGTTGGTGGTTCGAGCCCACCCGTTAGCGGTGTTATGGGATCTCAAATGTAACGTAAAAAGTCAGAGTTTTTCCACAATACCTGACGAACATTTAATTTTCAGGCTTCCGTGGCGCAATGGTTAGCGCGTTCAGCTGTTAATCGAAATGTTGGTGGTTCGAGCCCACCCGGAAGCGGTGTTGTGGGGTCTCAAATGTAACGTAAAAAGGCAAAGTTTTTCCACAATACCTGACGAACATTTATTTTTTGGGCTTCCGTGGCTCAATGGTTAGCGCGTTAGGCTGTTAACAAATAGGTTGGTGGTTCGAGCCCACCCGGGAGCGGTGTTATGGGATCTCAAATGTAACGTAAAAAGTCAGAGTTTTTTCCACAATACCTGATGAACACTTAATTTTTGGGCGTCCGTGGCGCAATGGTTAGCGCGTTCAGCTGTTAACCGAAAGGTTGGTGGTTCGAGCCCACCCGGGAGCGGTGTTATGGGATCTCAAATGTAACGTAAAAAGTCAGAGTTTTTCCACAATACCTGACGAACATTAAATTTTTGGGCTTCCGTGGCGCAATGGTTAGCGCGCAGCGCGATCAGCTGTTAACCGAAAGGTTGGTGGTTCGAGCCCACCCGCGAGAGGTGTTGTGGGGTCTCTGATGTAGCGTGAAAAGTCATAACTTTTCCACAATACCTGACAACCATTTAATTTCTGAGCATCCGTGGCTCAATGGTTAGCGCGTTCGGCTGTTAACCAATAGGTTGGTGGTTCGAGCCCACCCGGGAGCGGTGTTGTACGGTCTCAAATGTATCGTAAAAAGTCAGAGTTTTTCCACAATACCTGACGAACATTTAATTTTTGGGCTTCCGTGGCGCAATGGTTAGCGCGTTCGGCTGTTAACCGAAAGGTTGGTGGTTCGAGCCCACCCGGAAGCGGTGTTGTGGGGTCTCAAATGTAACGTAAAAAGTCAGAGTTTTTCCACAATACCTGACGAACATTTAATTTTCAGGCTTCCGTGGCGCAATGGTTAGCGCGTTCAGCTGTTAACCGAAAGGTTGGTGGTTCGAGCCCACACGGAAGCGGTGTTATGGGATGTCAAATGTAACGTAAAAAGTCAGAGTTTTTCCACAATACCTGACGAACATTTAATTTTCAGGCTTCCGTGGCGCAATGGTTAGCGCGTTCAGCTGTTAACCGAAAGGTTGGTGGTTCGAGCCCACCCGGAAGCGGTGTTGTGGGGTCTCAAATGTAACGTAAAAAGGCAAAGTTTTTCCACAATACCTGACGAACATTTATTTTTTGGGCTTCCGTGGCGCAATGGATAGCGCGTTCGGCTGTTAACCGAAAGGTTGGTGGTTCGAGCCCACACGGGAGCGGTGTTATGGGATCTCAAATGTAACGTAAAAAGTCAGAGTTTTTCCACAATACCTGACGAACATTTAATTTTCAGGCTTCCGTGGCGCAATGGTTAGCGCGTTCAGCTGTTAACCGAAAGGTTGGTGGTTCGAGCCCACCCGGAAGCGGTGTTGTGGAGTCTCAGATGTAGCGTGAAAAGTCATAACTTTTCCACAATACCTGACAACCATTCAATTTCTGAGTTTCCGTGGCTCAATGGTTAGCGCGTTAGGCTGTTAACAAATAGGTTGGTGGTTCGAGCCCACCCGGGAGCGGTGTTATGGGATCTCAAATGTAACGTAAAAAGTCAGAGTTTTTCCACAATACCTGACGAACATTAAATTGTTGGGCTTCCGTGGCGCAATGGTTAGCGCGTTCGGCTGTTAACCGAAAGGTTGGTGGTTCGAGCCCACCCGGGAGCGGTGTTGTTGGGTCTCAAATGTAACGTAAAAAGTCAGAGTTTTTCCACAATACCTGACGAACATTTAATTTTTAGGCTTCCGTGGCGCAATGGTTAGCGCGTTCAGCTGTTAACCGAAGGGTTGGTGGTTCGAGCCCACCCGGAAGCGGTGTTGTGGGGTCTCAAATGTAACGTAAAAAGTCAGAGTTTTTCCACAATACCTGACGAACATTTAATTTTTGGGCTTCCGTGGCATATTTTTTAGCGCGTTCAGCTGTTAACCGAAAGGTTGGTGGTTCGTGCCCACCCGGGAGAGGTGTTGTGGGGTCTCTGATGTAGCGTGAAAAGTCATAACTTTTCCACAATACCTGACAACCATTTACTTTCTGAGCTTCCGTGGCTCAATGGTTAGCGCGTTCGGCTGTTAACCAATAGGTTGGTGGTTCGAGCCCACCCGGGAGCGGTGTTATGGGATCTCAAATGTAACGTAAAAAGTCAGAGTTTTTCCACAATACCTGACAAACATTAAATTGTTGGGCTTCCGTGGCGCAATGGTTAGCGCGTTCGGCTGTTAACCGAAAGGTTGGTGGTTCGAGCCCACCCGGGAGCGGTGTTGTGAAGTCTCGAATGTAACGTAAAAAGGCAAAGTTTTTCCACAATACCTGACGAACATTTACTTTTTGGGCTTCCGTGGCGCAATGGTTAGCGCGTTCGGCTGTTAACCGAAAGGTTGGTGGTTCGAGCCCACCCGGGAGCGGTGTTGTGGGGTCTCAAATGTAACGTAAAAAGTCAGAGTTTTTCCACAATACCTGACGAACATTTAATTTATAGGCTTCCAAGGCGCAATGGTTAGCGCGTTCAGCTGTTAACCGAAAGGTTGGTGGTTCGAGCCCACCCGGGAGCGGTGTTGTGGGGTCTCAAATGTAACGTAAAAAACAGAGTTTTTCCACAATACCTGACGAACATTTAATTTTTAGGCTTCCATGGCGCAGTTTTTAGCGCGTTCAGCTGTTAACCGAAAGGTTGGTGGTTCGAGCCCACCCGGAAGCGGTGTTGTGGAGTCTCAGATGTAGCGTGAAAAGTCATAACTTTTCCACAATACCTGACAACCATTCAATTTCTGAGTTTCCGTGGCTCAATGGTTAGCGCGTTAGGCTGTTAACCAATAGGTTGGTGGTTCGAGCCCACCCGGGAGCGGTGTTATGGGATCTCAAATGTAACGTAAAAAGTCAGAGTTTTTCCACAATACCTGACAAACATTAAATTGTTGGGCTTCCGTGGCGCAATGGTTAGCGCGTTCGGCTGTTAACCGAAAGGTTGGTGGTTCGAGCCCACCCGGGAGCGGTGTTGTGAAGTCTCGAATGTAACGTAAAAAGGCAAAGTTTTTCCACAATACCTGACGAACATTTACTTTTTGGGCTTCCGTGGCGCAATGGTTAGCGCGTTCGGCTGTTAACCGAAAGGTTGGTGGTTCGAGCCCACCCGGGAGTGGTGTTGTGGGGTCTCAAATGTAACGTAAAAAGTCAGAGTTTTTCCACAATACCTGACGAACATTTAATTTATAGGCTTCCAAGGCGCAATGGTTAGCGCGTTCAGCTGTTAACCGAAAGGTTGGTGGTTCGAGCCCACCCGGGAGCGGTGTTGTGGGGTCTCAAATGTAACGTAAAAAGTCAGAGTTTTTCCACAATACCTGACGAACATTTAATTTTTAGGCTTCCGTGGCGCAATGGTTAGCGCGTTCAGCTGTTAACCGAAAGGTTGGTTTTTCGAGCCCACCCGGAAGCGGTGTTGTGGGGTCTCAAATGTAACGTAAAAAGGCAAAGTTTTTCCACAATACCTGACGAACATTTATTTTTTGGGCTTCCGTGGCGCAATGGTTAGCGCGTTCAGCTGTTAACCGAAAGGTTGGTGGTTCGAGCCCACCTGGAAGCGGTGTTGTGGAGTCTCATATGTAGCGTGAAAAGTCATAACTTTTCCACAATACCTGACAACCATTCAATTTCTGAGTTTCCGTGGCTCAATGGTTAGCGCGTTAGGCTGTTAACAAATAGGTTGGTGGTTCTAGCCCACCCGGGAGCGGTGTTATGGGATCTCAAATGTAACGTAAAAAGTCAGAGTTTTTTCCACAATACCTGACGAACACTTAATTTTTGGGCTTCCGTGGCGCAATGGTTAGCGCGTTCAGCTGTTAACCGAAAGGTTGGTGGTTCGAGCCCACCCGGGAGCGGTGTTATGGGATCTCAAATGTAACGTAAAAAGTCAGAGTTTTTCCACAATACCTGACGAACATTTAATTTTCAGGCTTCCGTGGCGCAATGGTTAGCGCGTTCAGCTGTTAACCGAAAGGTTGGTGGTTCGAGCCCACACGGAAGCGGTGTTATGGGATGTCAAATGTAACATAAAAAGTCAGAGTTTTTCCACAATACCTGACGAACATTTAATTTTCAGGCTTCCGTGGCGCAATGGTTAGCGCGTTCAGCTGTTAACCGAAGGGTTGGTGGTTCGAGCCCACCCGGAAGCGGTGTTGTGGGGTCTCAAATGTAACGTAAAAAGTCAGAGTTTTTCCACAATACCTGACGAACATTTAATTTTTGGGCTTCCGTGGCATATTTTTTAGCGCGTTCAGCTGTTAACCGAAAGGTTGGTGGTTCGTGCCCACCCGGGAGAGGTGTTGTGGGGTCTCTGATGTAGCGTGAAAAGTCATAACTTTTCCACAATACCTGACAACCATTTACTTTCTGAGCTTCCGTGGCTCAATGGTTAGCGCGTTCGGCTGTTAACCAATAGGTTGGTGGTTCGAGCCCACCCGGGAGCGGTGTTATGGGATCTCAAATGTAACGTAAAAAGTCAGAGTTTTTCCACAATACCTGACAAACATTAAATTGTTGGGCTTCCGTGGCGCAATGGTTAGCGCGTTCGGCTGTTAACCGAAAGGTTGGTGGTTCGAGCCCACCCGGGAGCGGTGTTGTGAAGTCTCGAATGTAACGTAAAAAGGCAAAGTTTTTCCACAATACCTGACGAACATTTACTTTTTGGGCTTCCGTGGCGCAATGGTTAGCGCGTTCGGCTCTTAACCGAAAGGTTGGTGGTTCGAGCCCACCCGGGAGCGGTGTTGTGGGGTCTCAAATGTAACGTAAAAAGTCAGAGTTTTTCCACAATACCTGACGAACATTTAATTTATAGGCTTCCAAGGCGCAATGGTTAGCGCGTTCAGCTGTTAACCGAAAGGTTGGTGGTTCGAGCCCACCCGGGAGCGGTGTTGTGGGGTCTCAAATGTAACGTAAAAAACAGAGTTTTTCCACAATACCTGACGAACATTTAATTTTTAGGCTTCCATGGCGCAGTTTTTAGCGCGTTCAGCTGTTAACCGAAAGGTTGGTGGTTCGAGCCCACCCGGAAGCGGTGTTGTGGAGTCTCAGATGTAGCGTGAAAAGTCATAACTTTTCCACAATACCTGACAACCATTCAATTTCTGAGTTTCCGTGGCTCAATGGTTAGCGCGTTAGGCTGTTAACCAATAGGTTGGTGGTTCGAGCCCACCCGGGAGCGGTGTTATGGGATCTCAAATGTAACGTAAAAAGTCAGAGTTTTTCCACAATACCTGACAAACATTAAATTGTTGGGCTTCCGTGGCGCAATGGTTAGCGCGTTCGGCTGTTAACCGAAAGGTTGGTGGTTCGAGCCCACCCGGGAGTGGTGTTGTGGGGTCTCAAATGTAACGTAAAAAGTCAGAGTTTTTCCACAATACCTGACGAACATTTAATTTATAGGCTTCCAAGGCGCAATGGTTAGCGCGTTCAGCTGTTAACCGAAAGGTTGGTGGTTCGAGCCCACCCGGGAGCGGTGTTGTGGGGTCTCAAATGTAACGTAAAAAGTCAGAGTTTTTCCACAATACCTGACGAACATTTAATTTTTAGGCTTCCGTGGCGCAATGGTTAGCGCGTTCAGCTGTTAACCGAAAGGTTGGTTTTTCGAGCCCACCCGGAAGCGGTGTTGTGGGGTCTCAAATGTAACGTAAAAAGGCAAAGTTTTTCCACAATACCTGACGAACATTTATTTTTTGGGCTTCCGTGGCGCAATGGTTAGCGCGTTCAGCTGTTAACCGAAAGGTTGGTGGTTCGAGCCCACCTGGAAGCGGTGTTGTGGAGTCTCATATGTAGCGTGAAAAGTCATAACTTTTCCACAATACCTGACAACCATTCAATTTCTGAGTTTCCGTGGCTCAATGGTTAGCGCGTTAGGCTGTTAACAAATAGGTTGGTGGTTCTAGCCCACCCGGGAGCGGTGTTATGGGATCTCAAATGTAACGTAAAAAGTCAGAGTTTTTTCCACAATACCTGACGAACACTTAATTTTTGGGCTTCCGTGGCGCAATGGTTAGCGCGTTCAGCTGTTAACCGAAAGGTTGGTGGTTCGAGCCCACCCGGGAGCGGTGTTATGGGATCTCAAATGTAACGTAAAAAGTCAGAGTTTTTCCACAATACCTGACGAACATTTAATTTTCAGGCTTCCGTGGCGCAATGGTTAGCGCGTTCAGCTGTTAACCGAAAGGTTGGTGGTTCGAGCCCACACGGAAGCGGTGTTATGGGATGTCAAATGTAACATAAAAAGTCAGAGTTTTTCCACAATACCTGACGAACATTTAATTTTCAGGCTTCCGTGGCGCAATGGTTAGCGCGTTCAGCTGTTAACCGAAGGGTTGGTGGTTCGAGCCCACCCGGAAGCGGTGTTGTGGGGTCTCAAATGTAACGTAAAAAGTCAGAGTTTTTCCACAATACCTGACGAACATTTAATTTTTGGGCTTCCGTGGCATATTTTTTAGCGCGTTCAGCTGTTAACCGAAAGGTTGGTGGTTCGTGCCCACCCGGGAGAGGTGTTGTGGGGTCTCTGATGTAGCGTGAAAAGTCATAACTTTTCCACAATACCTGACAACCATTTACTTTCTGAGCTTCCGTGGCTCAATGGTTAGCGCGTTCGGCTGTTAACCAATAGGTTGGTGGTTCGAGCCCACCCGGGAGCGGTGTTATGGGATCTCAAATGTAACGTAAAAAGTCAGAGTTTTTCCACAATACCTGACAAACATTAAATTGTTGGGCTTCCGTGGCGCAATGGTTAGCGCGTTCGGCTGTTAACCGAAAGGTTGGTGGTTCGAGCCCACCCGGGAGCGGTGTTGTGAAGTCTCGAATGTAACGTAAAAAGGCAAAGTTTTTCCACAATACCTGACGAACATTTACTTTTTGGGCTTCCGTGGCGCAATGGTTAGCGCGTTCGGCTGTTAACCGAAAGGTTGGTGGTTCGAGCCCACCCGGGAGCGGTGTTGTGGGGTCTCAAATGTAACGTAAAAAGTCAGAGTTTTTCCACAATACCTGACGAACATTTAATTTATAGGCTTCCAAGGCGCAATGGTTAGCGCGTTCAGCTGTTAACCGAAAGGTTGGTGGTTCGAGCCCACCCGGGAGCGGTGTTGTGGGGTCTCAAATGTAACGTAAAAAACAGAGTTTTTCCACAATACCTGACGAACATTTAATTTTTAGGCTTCCATGGCGCAGTTTTTAGCGCGTTCAGCTGTTAACCGAAAGGTTGGTGGTTCGAGCCCACCCGGAAGCGGTGTTGTGGAGTCTCAGATGTAGCGTGAAAAGTCATAACTTTTCCACAATACCTGACAACCATTCAATTTCTGAGTTTCCGTGGCTCAATGGTTAGCGCGTTAGGCTGTTAACCAATAGGTTGGTGGTTCGAGCCCACCCGGGAGCGGTGTTATGGGATCTCAAATGTAACGTAAAAAGTCAGAGTTTTTCCACAATACCTGACAAACATTAAATTGTTGGGCTTCCGTGGCGCAATGGTTAGCGCGTTCGGCTGTTAACCGAAAGGTTGGTGGTTCGAGCCCACCCGGGAGCGGTGTTGTGAAGTCTCGAATGTAACGTAAAAAGGCAAAGTTTTTCCACAATACCTGACGAACATTTACTTTTTGGGCTTCCGTGGCGCAATGGTTAGCGCGTTCGGCTGTTAACCGAAAGGTTGGTGGTTCGAGCCCACCCGGGAGTGGTGTTGTGGGGTCTCAAATGTAACGTAAAAAGTCAGAGTTTTTCCACAATACCTGACGAACATTTAATTTATAGGCTTCCAAGGCGCAATGGTTAGCGCGTTCAGCTGTTAACCGAAAGGTTGGTGGTTCGAGCCCACCCGGGAGCGGTGTTGTGGGGTCTCAAATGTAACGTAAAAAGTCAGAGTTTTTCCACAATACCTGACGAACATTTAATTTTTAGGCTTCCGTGGCGCAATGGTTAGCGCGTTCAGCTGTTAACCGAAAGGTTGGTTTTTCGAGCCCACCCGGAAGCGGTGTTGTTGGGTCTCAAATGTAACGTAAAAAGGCAAAGTTTTTCCACAATACCTGACGAACATTTATTTTTTGGGCTTCCGTGGCGCAATGGTTAGCGCGTTCAGCTGTTAACCGAAAGGTTGGTGGTTCGAGCCCACCTGGAAGCGGTGTTGTGGAGTCTCAGATGTAGCGTGAAAAGTCATAACTTTTCCACAATACCTGACAACCATTCAATTTCTGAGTTTCCGTGGCTCAATGGTTAGCGCGTTAGGCTGTTAACAAATAGGTTGGTGGTTCGAGCCCACCCGGGAGCGGTGTTATGGGATCTCAAATGTAACGTAAAAAGTCAGAGTTTTTTCCACAATACCTGACGAACACTTAATTTTTGGGCTTCCGTGGCGCAATGGTTAGCGCGTTCAGCTGTTAACCGAAAGGTTGGTGGTTCGAGCCCACCCGGGAGCGGTGTTATGGGATCTCAAATGTAACGTAAAAAGTCAGAGTTTTTCCACAATACCTGACGAACATTTAATTTTCAGGCTTCCGTGGCGCAATGGTTAGCGCGTTCAGCTGTTAACCGAAAGGTTGGTGGTTCGAGCCCACACGGAAGCGGTGTTATGGGATGTCAAATGTAACATAAAAAGTCAGAGTTTTTCCACAATACCTGACGAACATTTAATTTTCAGGCTTCCGTGGCGCAATGGTTAGCGCGTTCAGCTGTTAACCGAAATGTTGGTGGTTCGAGCCCACCCGGGAGCGGTGTTATGGGATCTCAAATGTAACGTAAAAAGTCAGAGTTTTTTCCACAATACCTGATGAACACTTAATTTTTGGGCTTCCGTGGCGCAATGGTTAGCGCGTTCAGCTGTTAACCGAAAGGTTGGTGGTTCGAGCCCACCCGGGAGCGGTGTTATGGGATCTCATATGTAACGTAAAAAGTCAGAGTTTTTCCACAATACCTGACGAACATTAAATTTTTGGGCTTCCGTGGCGCAATGGTTAGCGCGCAGCTCGATCAGCTGTTAACCGAAAGGTTGGTGGTTCGAGCCCACCCGCGAGAGGTGTTGTGGGGTCTCTGATGTAGCGTGAAAAGTCATAACTTTTCCACAATACCTGACAACCATTTAATTTCTGAGCTACCTTGGCTCAATGGTTAGCGCGTTCGGCTGTTAACCAATAGGTTGGTGGTTCGAGTCCACCCGGGAGCGGTGTTATGGGATCTCAAATGTAACGTAAAAAGTCAGAGTTTTTCCACAATACCTGACGAACATTAAATTTTTGGGCTTCCGTGGCGCAATGGTTAGCGCGTTCGGCTGTTAACCGAAAGGTTGGTGGTTCGAGCCCACCCGGGAGCGGTGTTGTGGGGTCTCAAATGTAACGTAAAAAGTCAGAGTTTTTCCACAATACCTGACGAACATTTAATTTTTAGGCTTCCATGGCGCAATTTTTAGTGCGTTCAGCTGTTAACCGAAAGGTTGGTGGTTCGAGCCCACCCGGAAGCGGTGTTGTGGGGTCTCAAATGTAACGTAAAAAGTCAGAGTTTTTCCACAATACCTGACGAACATTAAATTTTTGGGCTTCCGTCTTGCAATGTTTAGCGCGCAGCGCGTTCAGCTGTTAACCGAAAGGTTGGTGGTTCGAGCCCACCCGCGAGAGGTGTTGTGGGGTCTCTGATGTAGCGTGAAAAGTCATAACTTTTCCACAATACCTGACGAACATTAAATTTTTGGGCTTCCGTGGCGCAATGGTTAGCGCGCAGCGCGTTCAGCTGTTAACCGAAAGGTTGGTGGTTCGAGCCCACCCGCGAGAGGTGTTGTGGGGTCTCTGATGTAGCGTGAAAAGTCATAAATTTTACACAATAATTGACAACCATTTAATTTCTGAGCATCCGTGGCTCAATGGTTAGCGCGTTCGGCTGTTAACCAATAGGTTGGTGGTTCGAGCCCACCCGGGAGCGGTGTTGTGGGGTCTCAAATGTAACGTAAAAAGTCAGAGTTTTTCCACAATACCTGACGAACATTTAATTTTCAGGCTTCCGTGGCGCAATGGTTAGCGCGTTCAGCTGTTAACCGAAAGGTTGGTGGTTCGAGCCCACCCGGAAGCGGTGTTGTGGGGTCTCAAATGTAACGTAAAAAGGCAAAGTTTTTCCACAATACCTGACGAACATTTATTTTTTGGGCTTCCGTGGCGCAATGGATAGCGCGTTCGGCTGTTAACCGAAAGGTTGGTGGTTCGAGCCCACACGGGAGCGGTGTTATGGGATCTCAAATGTAACGTAAAAAGTCAGAGTTTTTCCACAATACCTGACGAACATTTAATTTTCAGGCTTCCGTGGCGCAATGGTTAGCGCGTTCAGCTGTTAACCGAAAGGTTGGTGGTTCGAGCCCACCCGGAAGCGGTGTTGTGGAGTCTCAGATGTAGCGTGAAAAGTCATAACTTTTCCACAATACCTGACAACCATTCAATTTCTGAGTTTCCGTGGCTCAATGGTTAGCGCGTTAGGCTGTTAACAAATAGGTTGGTGGTTCGAGCCCACCCGGGAGCGGTGTTATGGGATCTCAAATGTAACGTAAAAAGTCAGAGTTTTTCCACAATACCTGACGAACATTAAATTGTTGGGCTTCCGTGGCGCAATGGTTAGCGCGTTCGGCTGTTAACCGAAAGGTTGGTGGTTCGAGCCCACCCGGGAGCGGTGTTGTTGGGTCTCAAATGTAACGTAAAAAGTCAGAGTTTTTCCACAATACCTGACGAACATTTAATTTTTATATTAAAAATCGAGGTACATTTTTATTTATTGATCAATCGAGATGAAATCACTTTTAATGAGTATTTGATGTATTTAAGCTAAATTCGGTCAAAAATTTGTCCAGAAAAAAATGCATTCAAAATTGTACCGAAAAAATCGCATGCTTTTTTTCTTCGAGACACAAAATCCGTGACGATTTCTTATTGAAAATTGAATTTTAACAGTTTTTTGAATGAATATCGTTATATTTGCTTGAATTAAAGCAAAAAGTACAAAAAATTTGGTTTCAGCATTTATATTTGAAAATAGTGAAAAAATTCTCAAAAAGTGCTTCTCTGGTCGAGAAACGTCGATTTTGAAAATTTTATTAAAAATCGAGGTACATTTTTATTTATTGATCAATCGAGATGAAACCACTTTTAATGAGTATTTTATAGGTAAATAAGCTGAATTCAGTCAAAAATTTGTACAGAAAAAAAATGCTTTCAAAAGTGAACCGAAAAAATCGCATGTTTTTTTTTTCAAGGTAAAAAAATCCGTGACAACGATTTCTTATTGAAAATTGAATTTTAACAGTTTTTTGAATGAATATCGTTATATTTGCTTGAATTATAGCAAAAAGTACAAAAACTATGGTTTCAGCGGTTATATTTGAAAATAGTGAAAAAATTCTCAAAAAGTGCTTCTCTGGTCGAGAAACGTCGATTTTGAAAATTTTATTAAAAATCGAGGTACATTTTTATTTATTGATCAATCGAGATGAAATCACTTTTAATGAGTATTTGATGTATTTAAGCTAAATTCGGTCAAAAATTTGTCCAGAAAAAAATGCATTCAAAATTGTACCGAAAAAATCGCATGTTTTTTTTTCAAGGTAAAAAAATCCGTGACAACGATTTCTTATTGAAAATTGAATTTTAACAGTTTTTTGAATGAATATCGTTATATTTGCTTGAATTATAGCAAAAAGTACAAAAACTATGGTTTCAGCGGTTATATTTGAAAATAGTGAAAAAATTCTCAAAAAGTGCTTCTCTGGTCGAGAACCGTCGATTTTGAAAATTTTATTAAAAATCGAGGTACATTTTTATTTATTGATCAATCGAGATGAAACCACTTTTAATGAGTATTTTATAGTTAAATAAGCTGAATTCAGTCAAAAATTTGTACAGAAAAAAAATGCATTCAAAAGTGAACCGAAAAAATCGCATGTTTTTTTTTCAAGGTAAAAAAATCCGTGACAACGATTTCTTATTGAAAATTGAATTTTAACAGTTTTTTGAATGAATATCGTTATATTTGCTTGAATTATAGCAAAAAGTACAAAAACTATGGTTTCAGCGGTTATATTTGAAAATAGTGAAAAAATTCTCAAAAAGTGCTTCTCTGGTCGAGAAACGTCGATTTTGAAAATTTTATTAAAAATCGAGGTACATTTTTATTTATTGATCAATCGAGATGAAATCACTTTTAATGAGTATTTGATGTATTTAAGCTAAATTCGGTCAAAAATTTGTCCAGAAAAAAATGCATTCAAAATTGTACCGAAAAAATCGCATGTTTTTTTTTCAAGGTAAAAAAATCCGTGACAACGATTTCTTATTGAAAATTGAATTTTAACAGTTTTTTGAATGAATATCGTTATATTTGCTTGAATTATAGCAAAAAGTACAAAAACTATGGTTTCAGCGGTTATATTTGAAAATAGTGAAAAAATTCTCAAAAAGTGCTTCTCTGGTCGAGAACCGTCGATTTTGAAAATTTTATTAAAAATCGAGGTACATTTTTATTTATTGATCAATCGAGATGAAATCACTTTTAATGAGTATTTGATGTATTTAAGCTAAATTCGGTCAAAAATTTGTCCAGAAAAAAATGCATTCAAAATTGTACCGAAAAAATCGCATGCTTTTTTTCTTCGAGACACAAAATCCGTGACGATTTCTTATTGAAAATTGAACTTTAACAGTTTTTTGAATGAATATCGTTATATTTGCTTGAATTAAAGCAAAAAGTACAAAAAATTTGGTTTCAGCATTTATATTTGAAAATAGTGAAAAAATTCTCAAAAAGTGCTTCTCTGGTCGAGAAACGTCGATTTTGAAAATTTTATTAAAAATCGAGGTACATTTTTATTTATTGATCAATCGAGATGAAACCACTTTTAATGAGTATTTTATAGGTAAATAAGCTGAATTCAGTCAAAAATTTGTACAGAAAAAAAATGCATTCAAAAGTGAACCGAAAAAATCGCATGTTTTTTTTTTCAAGGTAAAAAAATCCGTGACAACGATTTCTTATTGAAAATTGAATTTTAACAGTTTTTTGAATGAATATCGTTATATTTGCTTGAATTATAGCAAAAAGTACAAAAACTATGGTTTCAGCGGTTATATTTGAAAATAGTGAAAAAATTCTCAAAAAGTGCTTCTCTGGTCGAGAAACGTCGATTTTGAAAATTTTATTAAAAATCGAGGTACATTTTTATTTATTGATCAATCGAGATGAAACCACTTTTAATGAGTATTTGATGTATTTAAGCTAAATTCGGTCAAAAATTTGTCCAGAAAAAAATGCATTCAAAATTGTACCGAAAAAATCGCATGTTTTTTTTTCAAGGTAAAAAAATCCGTGACAACGATTTCTTATTGAAAATTGAATTTTAACAGTTTTTTGAATGAATATCGTTATATTTGCTTGAATTATAGCAAAAAGTACAAAAACTATGGTTTCAGCGGTTATATTCGAAAATAGTGAAAAAATTCTCAAAAAGTGCTTCTCTGGTCGAGAACCGTCGATTTTGAAAATTTTATTAAAAATCGAGGTACATTTTTATTTATTGATCAATCGAGATGAAATCACTTTTAATGAGTATTTGATGTATTTAAGCTAAATTCGGTCAAAAATTTGTCCAGAAAAAAATGCATTCAAAATTGTACCGAAAAAATCGCATGCTTTTTTTCTTCGAGACACAAAATCCGTGACGATTTCTTATTGAAAATTGAATTTTAACAGTTTTTTGAATGAATATCGTTATATTTGCTTGTATTAAAGCAAAAAGTACAAAAAATTTGGTTTCAGCATTTATATTTGAAAATAGTGAAAAAATTCTCAAAAAGTGCTTCTCTGGTCGAGAAACGTCGATTTTGAAAATTTTATTAAAAATCGAGGTACATTTTTATTTATTGATCAATCGAGATGAAACCACTTTTAATGAGTATTTTATAGGTAAATAAGCTGAATTCAGTCAAAAATTTGTACAGAAAAAAAATGCATTCAAAAGTGAACCGAAAAAATCGCATGTTTTTTTTTTCAAGGTAAAAAAATCCGTGACAACGATTTCTTATTGAAAATTGAATTTTAACAGTTTTTTGAATGAATATCGTTATATTTGCTTGAATTATAGCAAAAAGTACAAAAACTATGGTTTCAGCGGTTATATTTGAAAATAGTGAAAAAATTCTCAAAAAGTGCTTCTCTGGTCGAGAAACGTCGATTTTGAAAATTTTATTAAAAATCGAGGTACATTTTTATTTATTGATCAATCGAGATGAAACCACTTTTAATGAGTATTTTATAGGTAAATAAGCTGAATTCAGTCAAAAATTTGTTAGAAAAAAAATGCATTCAAAAGTGAACCGAAAAAATCGCATGTTTTTTTTTTCAAGGTAAAAAAATCCGTGACAACGATTTCTTATTGAAAATTGAATTTTAACAGTTTTTTGAATGAATATCGTTATATTTGCTTGAATTATAGCAAAAAGTACAAAAACTATGGTTTCAGCGGTTATATTTGAAAATAGTGAAAAAATTCTCAAAAAGTGCTTCTCTGGTCGAGAAACGTCGATTTTGAAAATTTTATTAAAAATCGAGGTACATTTTTATTTATTGATCAATCGAGATGAAATCACTTTTAATGAGTATTTGATGTATTTAAGCTAAATTCGGTCAAAAATTTGTCCAGAAAAAAATGCATTCAAAATTGTACCGAAAAAATCGCATGCTTTTTTTCTTCGAGACACAAAATCCGTGACGATTTCTTATTGAAAATTGAATTTTAACAGTTTTTTGAATGAATATCGTTATATTTGCTTGAATTAAAGCAAAAAGTACAAAAAATTTGGTTTCAGCATTTATATTTGAAAATAGTGAAAAAATTCTCAAAAAGTGCTTCTCTGGTCGAGAAACGTCGATTTTGAAAATTTTATTAAAAATCGAGGTACATTTTTATTTATTGATCAATCGAGATGAAACCACTTTTAATGAGTATTTTATAGGTAAATAAGCTGAATTCAGTCAAAAATTTGTCCAGAAAAAAAATGCATTCAAAAGTGAACCGAAAAAATCGCATGTTTTTTTTTTCAAGGTAAAAAAATCCGTGACAACGATTTCTTATTGAAAATTGAATTTTAACAGTTTTTTGAATGAATATCGTTATATTTGCTTGAATTATAGCAAAAAGTACAAAAACTATGGTTTCAGCGGTTATATTTGAAAATAGTGAAAAAATTCTCAAAAAGTGCTTCTCTGGTCGAGAAACGTCGATTTTGAAAATTTTATTAAAAATCGAGGTACATTTTTATTTATTGATCAATCGAGATGAAATCACTTTTAATGAGTATTTGATGTATTTAAGCTAAATTCGGTCAAAAATTTGTCCAGAAAAAAATGCATTCAAAATTGTACCGAAAAAATCGCATGTTTTTTTTTCAAGGTAAAAAAATCCGTGACAACGATTTCTTATTGAAAATTGAATTTTAACAGTTTTTTGAATGAATATCGTTATATTTGCTTGAATTATAGCAAAAAGTACAAAAACTATGGTTTCAGCGGTTATATTTGAAAATAGTGAAAAAATTCTCAAAAAGTGCTTCTCTGGTCGAGAACCGTCGATTTTGAAAATTTTATTAAAAATCGAGGTACATTTTTATTTATTGATCAATCGAGATGAAACCACTTTTAATGAGTATTTTATAGTTAAATAAGCTGAATTCAGTCAAAAATTTGTACAGAAAAAAAATGCATTCAAAAGTGAACCGAAAAAATCGCATGTTTTTTTTTCAAGGTAAAAAAATCCGTGACAACGATTTCTTATTGAAAATTGAATTTTAACAGTTTTTTGAATGAATATCGTTATATTTGCTTGAATTATAGCAAAAAGTACAAAAACTATGGTTTCAGCGGTTATATTTGAAAATAGTGAAAAAATTCTCAAAAAGTGCTTCTCTGGTCGAGAAACGTCGATTTTGAAAATTTTATTAAAAATCGAGGTACATTTTTATTTATTGATCAATCGAGATGAAATCACTTTTAATGAGTATTTGATGTATTTAAGCTAAATTCGGTCAAAAATTTGTCCAGAAAAAAATGCATTCAAAATTGTACCGAAAAAATCGCATGTTTTTTTTTCAAGGTAAAAAAATCCGTGACAACGATTTCTTATTGAAAATTGAATTTTAACAGTTTTTTGAATGAATATCGTTATATTTGCTTGAATTATAGCAAAAAGTACAAAAACTATGGTTTCAGCGGTTATATTTGAAAATAGTGAAAAAATTCTCAAAAAGTGCTTCTCTGGTCGAGAACCGTCGATTTTGAAAATTTTATTAAAAATCGAGGTACATTTTTATTTATTGATCAATCGAGATGAAATCACTTTTAATGAGTATTTGATGTATTTAAGCTAAATTCGGTCAAAAATTTGTCCAGAAAAAAATGCATTCAAAATTGTACCGAAAAAATCGCATGCTTTTTTTCTTCGAGACACAAAATCCGTGACGATTTCTTATTGAAAATTGAACTTTAACAGTTTTTTGAATGAATATCGTTATATTTGCTTGAATTAAAGCAAAAAGTACAAAAAATTTGGTTTCAGCATTTATATTTGAAAATAGTGAAAAAATTCTCAAAAAGTGCTTCTCTGGTCGAGAAACGTCGATTTTGAAAATTTTATTAAAAATCGAGGTACATTTTTATTTATTGATCAATCGAGATGAAACCACTTTTAATGAGTATTTTATAGGTAAATAAGCTGAATTCAGTCAAAAATTTGTACAGAAAAAAAATGCATTCAAAAGTGAACCGAAAAAATCGCATGTTTTTTTTTTCAAGGTAAAAAAATCCGTGACAACGATTTCTTATTGAAAATTGAATTTTAACAGTTTTTTGAATGAATATCGTTATATTTGCTTGAATTATAGCAAAAAGTACAAAAACTATGGTTTCAGCGGTTATATTTGAAAATAGTGAAAAAATTCTCAAAAAGTGCTTCTCTGGTCGAGAAACGTCGATTTTGAAAATTTTATTAAAAATCGAGGTACATTTTTATTTATTGATCAATCGAGATGAAACCACTTTTAATGAGTATTTTATAGGTAAATAAGCTGAATTCAGTCAAAAATTTGTCCAGAAAAAAAATGCATTCAAAAGTGAACCGAAAAAATCGCATGTTTTTTTTTTTCAAGGTAAAAAAATCCGTGACAACGATTTCTTATTGAAAATTGAATTTTAACAGTTTTTTGAATGAATATCGTTATATTTGCTTGAATTATAGCAAAAAGTACAAAAACTATGGTTTCAGCGGTTATATTTGAAAATAGTGAAAAAATTCTCAAAAAGTGCTTCTCTGGTCGAGAAACGTCGATTTTGAAAATTTTATTAAAAATCGAGGTACATTTTTATTTATTGATCAATCGAGATGAAATCACTTTTAATGAGTATTTGATGTATTTAAGCTAAATTCGGTCAAAAATTTGTCCAGAAAAAAATGCATTCAAAATTGTACCGAAAAAATCGCATGTTTTTTTTTCAAGGTAAAAAAATCCGTGACAACGATTTCTTATTGAAAATTGAATTTTAACAGTTTTTTGAATGAATATCGTTATATTTGCTTGAATTATAGCAAAAAGTACAAAAACTATGGTTTCAGCGGTTATATTCGAAAATAGTGAAAAAATTCTCAAAAAGTGCTTCTCTGGTCGAGAACCGTCGATTTTGAAAATTTTATTAAAAATCGAGGTACATTTTTATTTATTGATCAATCGAGATGAAATCACTTTTAATGAGTATTTGATGTATTTAAGCTAAATTCGGTCAAAAATTTGTCCAGAAAAAAATGCATTCAAAATTGTACCGAAAAAATCGCATGCTTTTTTTCTTCGAGACACAAAATCCGTGACGATTTCTTATTGAAAATTGAATTTTAACAGTTTTTTGAATGAATATCGTTATATTTGCTTGAATTAAAGCAAAAAGTACAAAAAATTTGGTTTCAGCATTTATATTTGAAAATAGTGAAAAAATTCTCAAAAAGTGCTTCTCTGGTCGAGAAACGTCGATTTTGAAAATTTTATTAAAAATCGAGGTACATTTTTATTTATTGATCAATCGAGATGAAACCACTTTTAATGAGTATTTTATAGGTAAATAAGCTGAATTCAGTCAAAAATTTGTACAGAAAAAAAATGCATTCAAAAGTGAACCGAAAAAATCGCATGTTTTTTTTTTCAAGGTAAAAAAATCCGTGACAACGATTTCTTATTGAAAATTGAATTTTAACAGTTTTTTGAATGAATATCGTTATATTTGCTTGAATTATAGCAAAAAGTACAAAAACTATGGTTTCAGCGGTTATATTTGAAAATAGTGAAAAAATTCTCAAAAAGTGCTTCTCTGGTCGAGAAACGTCGATTTTGAAAATTTTATTAAAAATCGAGGTACATTTTTATTTATTGATCAATCGAGATGAAACCACTTTTAATGAGTATTTTATAGGTAAATAAGCTGAATTCAGTCAAAAATTTGTTAGAAAAAAAATGCATTCAAAAGTGAACCGAAAAAATCGCATGTTTTTTTTTTCAAGGTAAAAAAATCCGTGACAACGATTTCTTATTGAAAATTGAATTTTAACAGTTTTTTGAATGAATATCGTTATATTTGCTTGAATTATAGCAAAAAGTACAAAAACTATGGTTTCAGCGGTTATATTTGAAAATAGTGAAAAAATTCTCAAAAAGTGCTTCTCTGGTCGAGAAACGTCGATTTTGAAAATTTTATTAAAAATCGAGGTACATTTTTATTTATTGATCAATCGAGATGAAATCACTTTTAATGAGTATTTGATGTATTTAAGCTAAATTCGGTCAAAAATTTGTCCAGAAAAAAATGCATTCAAAATTGTACCGAAAAAATCGCATGCTTTTTTTCTTCGAGACACAAAATCCGTGACGATTTCTTATTGAAAATTGAATTTTAACAGTTTTTTGAATGAATATCGTTATATTTGCTTGAATTAAAGCAAAAAGTACAAAAAATTTGGTTTCAGCATTTATATTTGAAAATAGTGAAAAAATTCTCAAAAAGTGCTTCTCTGGTCGAGAAACGTCGATTTTGAAAATTTTATTAAAAATCGAGGTACATTTTTATTTATTGATCAATCGAGATGAAACCACTTTTAATGAGTATTTTATAGGTAAATAAGCTGAATTCAGTCAAAAATTTGTCCAGAAAAAAAATGCATTCAAAAGTGAACCGAAAAAATCGCATGTTTTTTTTTTCAAGGTAAAAAAATCCGTGACAACGATTTCTTATTGAAAATTGAATTTTAACAGTTTTTTGAATGAATATCGTTATATTTGCTTGAATTATAGCAAAAAGTACAAAAACTATGGTTTCAGCGGTTATATTTGAAAATAGTGAAAAAATTCTCAAAAAGTGCTTCTCTGGTCGAGAAACGTCGATTTTGAAAATTTTATTAAAAATCGAGGTACATTTTTATTTATTGATCAATCGAGATGAAATCACTTTTAATGAGTATTTGATGTATTTAAGCTAAATTCGGTCAAAAATTTGTCCAGAAAAAAATGCATTCAAAATTGTACCGAAAAAATCGCATGTTTTTTTTTCAAGGTAAAAAAATCCGTGACAACGATTTCTTATTGAAAATTGAATTTTAACAGTTTTTTGAATGAATATCGTTATATTTGCTTGAATTATAGCAAAAAGTACAAAAACTATGGTTTCAGCGGTTATATTTGAAAATAGTGAAAAAATTCTCAAAAAGTGCTTCTCTGGTCGAGAACCGTCGATTTTGAAAATTTTATTAAAAATCGAGGTACATTTTTATTTATTGATCAATCGAGATGAAATCACTTTTAATGAGTATTTGATGTATTTAAGCTAAATTCGGTCAAAAATTTGTCCAGAAAAAAATGCATTCAAAATTGTACCGAAAAAATCGCATGCTTTTTTTCTTCGAGACACAAAATCCGTGACGATTTCTTATTGAAAATTGAATTTTAACAGTTTTTTGAATGAATATCGTTATATTTGCTTGAATTAAAGCAAAAAGTACAAAAAATTTGGTTTCAGCATTTATATTTGAAAATAGTGAAAAAATTCTCAAAAAGTGCTTCTCTGGTCGAGAAACGTCGATTTTGAAAATTTTATTAAAAATCGAGGTACATTTTTATTTATTGATCAATCGAGATGAAATCACTTTTAATGAGTATTTTATAGGTAAATAAGCTGAATTCAGTCAAAAATTTGTCCAGAAAAAAAATGCATTCAAAAGTGAACCGATAAAATCGCATGTTTTTTTTTCAAGGTAAAAAAATCCGTGACAACGATTTCTTATTGAAAATTGAATTTTAACAGTTTTTTGAATGAATATCGTTATATTTGCTTGAATTATAGCAAAAAGTACAAAAACTATGGTTTCAGCGGTTATATTTGAAAATAGTGAAAAAATTCTCAAAAAGTGCTTCTCTGGTCGAGAAACGTCGATTTTGAAAATTTTATTAAAAATCGAGGTACATTTTTATTTATTGATCAATCGAGATGAAACCACTTTTAATGAGTATTTTATAGGTAAATAAGCTGAATTCAGTCAAAAATTTGTCCAGAAAAAAAATGCATTCAAAAGTGAACCGAAAAAATCGCATGTTTTTTTTTTTCAAGGTAAAAAAATCCGTGACAACGATTTCTTATTGAAAATTGAATTTTAACAGTTTTTTGAATGAATATCGTTATATTTGCTTGAATTATAGCAAAAAGTACAAAAACTATGGTTTCAGCGGTTATATTTGAAAATAGTGAAAAAATTCTCAAAAAGTGCTTCTCTGGTCGAGAAACGTCGATTTTGAAAATTTTATTAAAAATCGAGGTACATTTTTATTTATTGATCAATCGAGATGAAATCACTTTTAATGAGTATTTGATGTATTTAAGCTAAATTCGGTCAAAAATTTGTCCAGAAAAAAATGCATTCAAAATTGTACCGAAAAAATCGCATGCTTTTTTTCTTCGAGACACAAAATCCGTGACGATTTCTTATTGAAAATTGAATTTTAACAGTTTTTTGAATGAATATCGTTATATTTGCTTGAATTAAAGCAAAAAGTACAAAAAATTTGGTTTCAGCATTTATATTTGAAAATAGTGAAAAAATTCTCAAAAAGTGCTTCTCTGGTCGAGAAACGTCGATTTTGAAAATTTTATTAAAAATCGAGGTACATTTTTATTTATTGATCAATCGAGATGAAACCACTTTTAATGAGTATTTTATAGGTAAATAAGCTGAATTCAGTCAAAAATTTGTCCAGAAAAAAAATGCATTCAAAAGTGAACCGAAAAAATCGCATGTTTTTTTTTTCAAGGTAAAAAAATCCGTGACAACGATTTCTTATTGAAAATTGAATTTTAACAGTTTTTTGAATGAATATCGTTATATTTGCTTGAATTATAGCAAAAAGTACAAAAACTATGGTTTCAGCGGTTATATTTGAAAATAGTGAAAAAATTCTCAAAAAGTGCTTCTCTGGTCGAGAAACGTCGATTTTGAAAATTTTATTAAAAATCGAGGTACATTTTTATTTATTGATCAATCGAGATGAAATCACTTTTAATGAGTATTTTATAGGTAAATAAGCTGAATTCAGTCAAAAATTTGTCCAGAAAAAAAATGCATTCAAAAGTGAACCGAAAAAATCGCATGTTTTTTTTTCAAGGTAAAATATCCGTGACAACGATTTCTTATTGAAAATTGAATTTTAACAGTTTTTTGAATGAATATCGTTATATTTGCTTGAATTATAGCAAAAAGTACAAAAACTATGGTTTCAGCGGTTATATTTGAAAATAGTGAAAAAATTCTCAAAAAGTGCTTCTCTGGTCGAGAAACGTCGATTTTGAAAATTTTATTAAAAATCGAGGTACATTTTTATTTATTGATCAATCGAGATGAAATCACTTTTAATGAGTATTTGATGTATTTAAGCTAAATTCGGTCAAAAATTTGTCCAGAAAAAAATGCATTCAAAATTGTACCGAAAAAATCGCATGCTTTTTTTCTTCGAGACACAAAATCCGTTATGATTTCTTATTGAAAATTGAATTTTAACAGTTTTTTGAATGAATATCGTTATATTTGCTTGAATTAAAGCAAAAAGTACAAAAAATTTGGTTTCAGCATTTATATTTGAAAATAGTGAAAAAATTCTCAAAAAGTGCTTCTCTGGTCGAGAAACGTCGATTTTGAAAATTTTATTAAAAATCGAGGTACATTTTTATTTATTGATCAATCGAGGAGAAATCACTTTTAATGAGTATTTTATAGGTAAATAAGCTGAATTCAGTCAAAAATTTGTCCAGAAAAAAAATGCATTCAAAAGTGAACCGATAAAATCGCATGTTTTTTTTTCAAGGTAAAAAAATCCGTGACAACGATTTCTTATTGAAAGTTGAATTTTAACAGTTTTTTGAATGAATATCGTTATATTTGCTTGAATTATAGCAAAAAGTACAAAAACTATGGTTTCAGCGGTTATATTTGAAAATAGTGAAAAAATTCTCAAAAAGTGCTTCTCTGGTCGAGAAACGTCGATTTTGAAAATTTTATTAAAAATCGAGGTACATTTTTATTTATTGATCAATCGAGATGAAATCACTTTTAATGAGTATTTGATGTATTTAAGCTAAATTCGGTCAAAAATTTGTCCAGAAAAAAATGCATTCAAAATTGTACCGAAAAAATCGCATGTTTTTTTTTCAAGGTAAAAAAATCCGTGACAACGATTTCTTATTGAAAATTGAATTTTAACAGTTTTTTGAATGAATATCGTTATATTTGCTTGAATTATAGCAAAAAGTACAAAAACTATGGTTTCAGCGGTTATATTTGAAAATAGTGAAAAAATTCTCAAAAAGTGCTTCTCTGGTCGAGAACCGTCGATTTTGAAAATTTTATTAAAAAATCGAGGTACATTTTTATTTATTGATCAATCGAGATGAAATCACTTTTAATGAGTATTTGATGTATTTAAGCTAAATTCGGTCAAAAATTTGTCCAGAAAAAAATGCATTCAAAATTGTACCGAAAAAATCGCATGCTTTTTTTCTTCGAGACACAAAATCCGTGACGATTTCTTATTGAAAATTGAATTTTAACAGTTTTTTGAATGAATATCGTTATATTTGCTTGAATTAAAGCAAAAAGTACAAAAAATTTGGTTTCAGCATTTATATTTGAAAATAGTGAAAAAATTCTCAAAAAGTGCTTCTCTGGTCGAGAAACGTCGATTTTGAAAATTTTATTAAAAATCGAGGTACATTTTTATTTATTGATCAATCGAGATGAAACCACTTTTAATGAGTATTTTATAGGTAAATAAGCTGAATTCAGTCAAAAATTTGTCCAGAAAAAAAATGCATTCAAAAGTGAACCGAAAAAATCGCATGTTTTTTTTTTTCAAGGTAAAAAAATCCGTGACAACGATTTCTTATTGAAAATTGAATTTTAACAGTTTTTTGAATGAATATCGTTATATTTGCTTGAATTATAGCAAAAAGTACAAAAACTATGGTTTCAGCGGTTATATTTGAAAATAGTGAAAAAATTCTCAAAAAGTGCTTCTCTGGTCGAGAAACGTCGATTTTGAAAATTTTATTAAAAATCGAGGTACATTTTTATTTATTGATCAATCGAGATGAAATCACTTTTAATGAGTATTTGATGTATTTAAGCTAAATTCGGTCAAAAATTTGTCCAGAAAAAAATGCATTCAAAATTGTACCGAAAAAATCGCATGCTTTTTTTCTTCGAGACACAAAATCCGTGACGATTTCTTATTGAAAATTGAATTTTAACAGTTTTTTGAATGAATATCGTTATATTTGCTTGAATTAAAGCAAAAAGTACAAAAAATTTGGTTTCAGCATTTATATTTGAAAATAGTGAAAAAATTCTCAAAAAGTGCTTCTCTGGTCGAGAAACGTCGATTTTGAAAATTTTATTAAAAATCGAGGTACATTTTTATTTATTGATCAATCGAGATGAAACCACTTTTAATGAGTATTTTATAGGTAAATAAGCTGAATTCAGTCAAAAATTTGTCCAGAAAAAAAATGCATTCAAAAGTGAACCGAAAAAATCGCATGTTTTTTTTTTCAAGGTAAAAAAATCCGTGACAACGATTTCTTATTGAAAATTGAATTTTAACAGTTTTTTGAATGAATATCGTTATATTTGCTTGAATTATAGCAAAAAGTACAAAAACTATGGTTTCAGCGGTTATATTTGAAAATAGTGAAAAAATTCTCAAAAAGTGCTTCTCTGGTCGAGAAACGTCGATTTTGAAAATTTTATTAAAAATCGAGGTACATTTTTATTTATTGATCAATCGAGATGAAATCACTTTTAATGAGTATTTTATAGGTAAATAAGCTGAATTCAGTCAAAAATTTGTCCAGAAAAAAAATGCATTCAAAAGTGAACCGAAAAAATCGCATGTTTTTTTTTCAAGGTAAAAAAATCCGTGACAACGATTTCTTATTGAAAATTGAATTTTAACAGTTTTTTGAATGAATATCGTTATATTTGCTTGAATTATAGCAAAAAGTACAAAAACTATGGTTTCAGCGGTTATATTTGAAAATAGTGAAAAAATTCTCAAAAAGTGCTTCTCTGGTCGAGAAACGTCGATTTTGAAAATTTTATTAAAAATCGAGGTACATTTTTATTTATTGATCAATCGAGATGAAATCACTTTTAATGAGTATTTGATGTATTTAAGCTAAATTCGGTCAAAAATTTGTCCAGAAAAAAATGCATTCAAAATTGTACCGAAAAAATCGCATGCTTTTTTTCTTCGAGACACAAAATCCGTTATGATTTCTTATTGAAAATTGAATTTTAACAGTTTTTTGAATGAATATCGTTATATTTGCTTGAATTAAAGCAAAAAGTACAAAAAATTTGGTTTCAGCATTTATATTTGAAAATAGTGAAAAAATTCTCAAAAAGTGCTTCTCTGGTCGAGAAACGTCGATTTTGAAAATTTTATTAAAAATCGAGGTACATTTTTATTTATTGATCAATCGAGGAGAAATCACTTTTAATGAGTATTTTATAGGTAAATAAGCTGAATTCAGTCAAAAATTTGTCCAGAAAAAAAATGCATTCAAAAGTGAACCGATAAAATCGCATGTTTTTTTTTCAAGGTAAAAAAATCCGTGACAACGATTTCTTATTGAAAGTTGAATTTTAACAGTTTTTTGAATGAATATCGTTATATTTGCTTGAATTATAGCAAAAAGTACAAAAACTATGGTTTCAGCGGTTATATTTGAAAATAGTGAAAAAATTCTCAAAAAGTGCTTCTCTGGTCGAGAAACGTCGATTTTGAAAATTTTATTAAAAATCGAGGTACATTTTTATTTATTGATCAATCGAGATGAAATCACTTTTAATGAGTATTTGATGTATTTAAGCTAAATTCGGTCAAAAATTTGTCCAGAAAAAAATGCATTCAAAATTGTACCGAAAAAATCGCATGTTTTTTTTTCAAGGTAAAAAAATCCGTGACAACGATTTCTTATTGAAAATTGAATTTTAACAGTTTTTTGAATGAATATCGTTATATTTGCTTGAATTATAGCAAAAAGTACAAAAACTATGGTTTCAGCGGTTATATTTGAAAATAGTGAAAAAATTCTCAAAAAGTGCTTCTCTGGTCGAGAACCGTCGATTTTGAAAATTTTATTAAAAATCGAGGTACATTTTTATTTATTGATCAATCGAGATGAAATCACTTTTAATGAGTATTTGATGTATTTAAGCTAAATTCGGTCAAAAATTTGTCCAGAAAAAAATGCATTCAAAATTGTACCGAAAAAATCGCATGCTTTTTTTCTTCGAGACACAAAATCCGTGACGATTTCTTATTGAAAATTGAATTTTAACAGTTTTTTGAATGAATATCGTTATATTTGCTTGAATTAAAGCAAAAAGTACAAAAAATTTGGTTTCAGCATTTATATTTGAAAATAGTGAAAAAATTCTCAAAAAGTGCTTCTCTGGTCGAGAAACGTCGATTTTGAAAATTTTATTAAAAATCGAGGTACATTTTTATTTATTGATCAATCGAGATGAAACCACTTTTAATGAGTATTTTATAGGTAAATAAGCTGAATTCAGTCAAAAATTTGTACAGAAAAAAAATGCATTCAAAAGTGAACCGAAAAAATCGCATGTTTTTTTTTCAAGGTAAAAAAATCCGTGACAACGATTTCTTATTGAAAATTGAATTTTAACAGTTTTTTGAATGAATATCGTTATATTTGCTTGAATTATAGCAAAAAGTACAAAAACTATGGTTTCAGCGGTTATATTTGAAAATAGTGAAAAAATTCTCAAAAAGTGCTTCTCTGGTCGAGAAACGTCGATTTTGAAAATTTTATTAAAAATCGAGGTACATTTTTATTTATTGATCAATCGAGATGAAACCACTTTTAATGAGTATTTTATAGGTAAATAAGCTGAATTCAGTCAAAAATTTGTCCAGAAAAAAAATGCATTCAAAAGTGAACCGAAAAAATTGCATGTTTTTTTTTTCAAGGTAAAAAAATCCGTGACAACGATTTCTTATTGAAAATTGAATTTTAACAGTTTTTTGAATGAATATCGTTATATTTGCTTGAATTAAAGCAAAAAGTACAAAAAATTTGGTTTCAGCGGTTATATTTGAAAATAGTGAAAAAATTCTCAAAAAGTGCTTCTCTGGTCGAGAAACGTCGATTTTGAAAATTTTATTAAAAATCGAGGTACATTTTTATTTATTGATCAATCGAGATGAAACCACTTTTAATGAGTATTTTATAGGTAAATAAGCTGAATTCAGTCAAAAATTTGTACAGAAAAAAAATGCATTCAAAAGTGAACCGAAAAAATCGCATGTTTTTTTTTCAAGGTAAAAAAATCCGTGACAACGATTTCTTATTGAAAATTGAATTTTAACAGTTTTTTGAATGAATATCGTTATATTTGCTTGAATTATAGCAAAAAGTACAAAAACTATGGTTTCAGCGGTTATATTTGAAAATAGTGAAAAAATTCTCAAAAAGTGCTTCTCTGGTCGAGAAACGTCGATTTTGAAAATTTTATTAAAAATCGAGGTACATTTTTATTTATTGATCAATCGAGATGAAATCACTTTTAATGAGTATTTGATGTATTTAAGCTAAATTCGGTCAAAAATTTGTCCAGAAAAAAATGCATTCAAAATTGTACCGAAAAAATCGCATGTTTTTTTTTCAAGGTAAAAAAATCCGTGACAACGATTTCTTATTGAAAATTGAATTTTAACAGTTTTTTGAATGAATATCGTTATATTTGCTTGAATTATAGCAAAAAGTACAAAAACTATGGTTTCAGCGGTTATATTTGAAAATAGTGAAAAAATTCTCAAAAAGTGCTTCTCTGGTCGAGAACCGTCGATTTTGAAAATTTTATTAAAAATCGAGGTACATTTTTTTTATTGATCAATCGAGATGAAATCACTTTTAATGAGTATTTGATGTATTTAAGCTAAATTCGGTCAAAAATTTGTCCAGAAAAAAATGCATTCAAAATTGTACCGAAAAAATCGCATGCTTTTTTTCTTCGAGACACAAAATCCGTGACGATTTCTTATTGAAAATTGAATTTTAACAGTTTTTTGAATGAATATCGTTATATTTGCTTGAATTAAAGCAAAAAGTACAAAAAATTTGGTTTCAGCATTTATATTTGAAAATAGTGAAAAAATTCTCAAAAAGTGCTTCTCTGGTCGAGAAACGTCGATTTTGAAAATTTTATTAAAAATCGAGGTACATTTTTATTTATTGATCAATCGAGATGAAACCACTTTTAATGAGTATTTTATAGGTAAATAAGCTGAATTCAGTCAAAAATTTGTACAGAAAAAAAATGCATTCAAAAGTGAACCGAAAAAATCGCATGTTTTTTTTTCAAGGTAAAAAAATCCGTCACAACGATTTCTTATTGAAAATTGAATTTTAACAGTTTTTTGAATGAATATCGTTATATTTGCTTGAATTATAGCAAAAAGTACAAAAACTATGGTTTCAGCGGTTATATTTGAAAATAGTGAAAAAATTCTCAAAAAGTGCTTCTCTGGTCGAGAAACGTCGATTTTGAAAATTTTATTAAAAATCGAGGTACATTTTTATTTATTGATCAATCGAGATGAAACCACTTTTAATGAGTATTTTATAGGTAAATAAGCTGAATTCAGTCAAAAATTTGTCCAGAAAAAAAATGCATTCAAAAGTGAACCGAAAAAATCGCATGTTTTTTTTTTCAAGGTAAAAAAATCCGTGACAACGATTTCTTATTGAAAATTGAATTTTAACAGTTTTTTGAATGAATATCGTTATATTTGCTTGAATTATAGCAAAAAGTACAAAAACTATGGTTTCAGCGGTTATATTTGAAAATAGTGAAAAAATTCTCAAAAAGTGCTTCTCTGGTCGAGAAACGTCGATTTTGAAAATTTTATTAAAAATCGAGGTACATTTTTATTTATTGATCAATCGAGATGAAATCACTTTTAATGAGTATTTGATGTATTTAAGCTAAATTCGGTCAAAAATTTGTCCAGAAAAAAATGCATTCAAAATTGTACCGAAAAAATCGCATGCTTTTTTTCTTCGAGACACAAAATCCGTTATGATTTCTTATGGAAAATTGAATTTTAACAGTTTTTTGAATGAATATCGTTATATTTGCTTGAATTAAAGCAAAAAGTACAAAAAATTTGGTTTCAGCATTTATATTTGAAAATAGTGAAAAAATTCTCAAAAAGTGCTTCTCTGGTCGAGAAACGTCGATTTTGAAAATTTTATTAAAAATCGAGGTACATTTTTATTTATTGATCAATCGAGGAGAAATCACTTTTAATGAGTATTTTATAGGTAAATAAGCTGAATTCAGTCAAAAATTTGTCCAGAAAAAAAATGCATTCAAAAGTGAACCGATAAAATCGCATGTTTTTTTTTCAAGGTAAAAAAATCCGTGACAACGATTTCTTATTGAAAGTTGAATTTTAACAGTTTTTTGAATGAATATCGTTATATTTGCTTGAATTATAGCAAAAAGTACAAAAACTATGGTTTCAGCGGTTATATTTGAAAATAGTGAAAAAATTCTCAAAAAGTGCTTCTCTGGTCGAGAAACGTCGATTTTGAAAATTTTATTAAAAATCGAGGTACATTTTTATTTATTGATCAATCGAGATGAAATCACTTTTAATGAGTATTTGATGTATTTAAGCTAAATTCGGTCAAAAATTTGTCCAGAAAAAAATGCATTCAAAATTGTACCGAAAAAATCGCATGTTTTTTTTTCAAGGTAAAAAAATCCGTGACAACGATTTCTTATTGAAAATTGAATTTTAACAGTTTTTTGAATGAATATCGTTATATTTGCTTGAATTATAGCAAAAAGTACAAAAACTATGGTTTCAGCGGTTATATTTGAAAATAGTGAAAAAATTCTCAAAAAGTGCTTCTCTGGTCGAGAACCGTCGATTTTGAAAATTTTATTAAAAATCGAGGTACATTTTTATTTATTGATCAATCGAGATGAAATCACTTTTAATGAGTATTTGATGTATTTAAGCTAAATTCGGTCAAAAATTTGTCCAGAAAAAAATGCATTCAAAATTGTACCGAAAAAATCGCATGCTTTTTTTCTTCGAGACACAAAATCCGTGACGATTTCTTATTGAAAATTGAATTTTAACAGTTTTTTGAATGAATATCGTTATATTTGCTTGAATTAAAGCAAAAAGTACAAAAAATTTGGTTTCAGCATTTATATTTGAAAATAGTGAAAAAATTCTCAAAAAGTGCTTCTCTGGTCGAGAAACGTCGATTTTGAAAATTTTATTAAAAATCGAGGTACATTTTTATTTATTGATCAATCGAGATGAAACCACTTTTAATGAGTATTTTATAGGTAAATAAGCTGAATTCAGTCAAAAATTTGTACAGAAAAAAAATGCATTCAAAAGTGAACCGAAAAAATCGCATGTTTTTTTTTCAAGGTAAAAAAATCCGTGACAACGATTTCTTATTGAAAATTGAATTTTAACAGTTTTTTGAATGAATATCGTTATATTTGCTTGAATTATAGCAAAAAGTACAAAAACTATGGTTTCAGCGGTTATATTTGAAAATAGTGAAAAAATTCTCAAAAAGTGCTTCTCTGGTCGAGAAACGTCGATTTTGAAAATTTTATTAAAAATCGAGGTACATTTTTATTTATTGATCAATCGAGATGAAACCACTTTTAATGAGTATTTTATAGGTAAATAAGCTGAATTCAGTCAAAAATTTGTCCAGAAAAAAAATGCATTCAAAAGTGAACCGAAAAAATTGCATGTTTTTTTTTTCAAGGTAAAAAAATCCGTGACAACGATTTCTTATTGAAAATTGAATTTTAACAGTTTTTTGAATGAATATCGTTATATTTGCTTGAATTAAAGCAAAAAGTACAAAAAATTTGGTTTCAGCGGTTATATTTGAAAATAGTGAAAAAATTCTCAAAAAGTGCTTCTCTGGTCGAGAAACGTCGATTTTGAAAATTTTATTAAAAATCGAGGTACATTTTTATTTATTGATCAATCGAGATGAAACCACTTTTAATGAGTATTTTATAGGTAAATAAGCTGAATTCAGTCAAAAATTTGTACAGAAAAAAAATGCATTCAAAAGTGAACCGAAAAAATCGCATGTTTTTTTTTCAAGGTAAAAAAATCCGTGACAACGATTTCTTATTGAAAATTGAATTTTAACAGTTTTTTGAATGAATATCGTTATATTTGCTTGAATTATAGCAAAAAGTACAAAAACTATGGTTTCAGCGGTTATATTTGAAAATAGTGAAAAAATTCTCAAAAAGTGCTTCTCTGGTCGAGAAACGTCGATTTTGAAAATTTTATTAAAAATCGAGGTACATTTTTATTTATTGATCAATCGAGATGAAATCACTTTTAATGAGTATTTGATGTATTTAAGCTAAATTCGGTCAAAAATTTGTCCAGAAAAAAATGCATTCAAAATTGTACCGAAAAAATCGCATGTTTTTTTTTCAAGGTAAAAAAATCCGTGACAACGATTTCTTATTGAAAATTGAATTTTAACAGTTTTTTGAATGAATATCGTTATATTTGCTTGAATTATAGCAAAAAGTACAAAAACTATGGTTTCAGCGGTTATATTTGAAAATAGTGAAAAAATTCTCAAAAAGTGCTTCTCTGGTCGAGAACCGTCGATTTTGAAAATTTTATTAAAAATCGAGGTACATTTTTTTTATTGATCAATCGAGATGAAATCACTTTTAATGAGTATTTGATGTATTTAAGCTAAATTCGGTCAAAAATTTGTCCAGAAAAAAATGCATTCAAAATTGTACCGAAAAAATCGCATGCTTTTTTTCTTCGAGACACAAAATCCGTGACGATTTCTTATTGAAAATTGAATTTTAACAGTTTTTTGAATGAATATCGTTATATTTGCTTGAATTAAAGCAAAAAGTACAAAAAATTTGGTTTCAGCATTTATATTTGAAAATAGTGAAAAAATTCTCAAAAAGTGCTTCTCTGGTCGAGAAACGTCGATTTTGAAAATTTTATTAAAAATCGAGGTACATTTTTATTTATTGATCAATCGAGATGAAACCACTTTTAATGAGTATTTTATAGGTAAATAAGCTGAATTCAGTCAAAAATTTGTACAGAAAAAAAATGCATTCAAAAGTGAACCGAAAAAATCGCATGTTTTTTTTTCAAGGTAAAAAAATCCGTCACAACGATTTCTTATTGAAAATTGAATTTTAACAGTTTTTTGAATGAATATCGTTATATTTGCTTGAATTATAGCAAAAAGTACAAAAACTATGGTTTCAGCGGTTATATTTGAAAATAGTGAAAAAATTCTCAAAAAGTGCTTCTCTGGTCGAGAAACGTCGATTTTGAAAATTTTATTAAAAATCGAGGTACATTTTTATTTATTGATCAATCGAGATGAAACCACTTTTAATGAGTATTTTATAGGTAAATAAGCTGAATTCAGTCAAAAATTTGTCCAGAAAAAAAATGCATTCAAAAGTGAACCGAAAAAATCGCATGTTTTTTTTTTCAAGGTAAAAAAATCCGTGACAACGATTTCTTATTGAAAATTGAATTTTAACAGTTTTTTGAATGAATATCGTTATATTTGCTTGAATTATAGCAAAAAGTACAAAAACTATGGTTTCAGCGGTTATATTTGAAAATAGTGAAAAAATTCTCAAAAAGTGCTTCTCTGGTCGAGAAACGTCGATTTTGAAAATTTTATTAAAAATCGAGGTACATTTTTATTTATTGATCAATCGAGATGAAATCACTTTTAATGAGTATTTGATGTATTTAAGCTAAATTCGGTCAAAAATTTGTCCAGAAAAAAATGCATTCAAAATTGTACCGAAAAAATCGCATGCTTTTTTTCTTCGAGACACAAAATCCGTTATGATTTCTTATGGAAAATTGAATTTTAACAGTTTTTTGAATGAATATCGTTATATTTGCTTGAATTAAAGCAAAAAGTACAAAAAATTTGGTTTCAGCGGTTATATTTGAAAATAGTGAAAAAATTCTCAAAAAGTGCTTCTCTGGTCGAGAAACGTCGATTTTGAAAATTTTATTAAAAATCGAGGTACATTTTTATTTATTGATCAATCGAGATGAAATCACTTTTAATGAGTATTTGATGTATTTAAGCTAAATTCGGTCAAAAATTTGTCCAGAAAAAAATGCATTCAAAATTGTACCGAAAAAATCGCATGCTTTTTTTCTTCGAGACACAAAATCCGTGACGATTTCTTATTGAAAATTGAATTTTAACAGTTTTTTGAATGAATATCGTTATATTTGCTTGAATTAAAGCAAAAAGTACAAAAAATTTGGTTTCAGCATTTATATTTGAAAATAGTGAAAAAATTCTCAAAAAGTGCTTCTCTGGTCGAGAAACGTCGATTTTGAAAATTTTATTAAAAATCGAGGTACATTTTTATTTATTGATCAATCGAGATGAAACCACTTTTAATGAGTATTTTATGGGTAAATAAGCTGAATTCAGTCAAAAATTTGTCCAGAAAAAAAATGCATTCAAAAGTGAACCGAAAAAATCGCATGTTTTTTTTTTCAAGGTAAAAAAATCCGTGACAACGATTTCTTATTGAAAATTGAATTTTAACAGTTTTTTGAATGAATATCGTTATATTTGCTTGAATTATAGCAAAAAGTACAAAAACTATGGTTTCAGCGGTTATATTTGAAAATAGTGAAAAAATTCTCAAAAAGTGCTTCTCTGTTCGAGAAACGTCGATTTTGAAAATTTTATTAAAAATCGAGGTACATTTTTATTTATTGATCAATCGAGATGAAATCACTTTTAATGAGTATTTTATAGGTAAATAAGCTGAATTCAGTCAAAAATTTGTCCAGAAAAAAAATGCATTCAAAAGTGAACCGAAAAAATCGCATGTTTTTTTTTTCAAGGTAAAAAAATCCGTGACAACGATTTCTTATTGAAAATTGAATTTTAACAGTTTTTTGAATGAATATCGTTATATTTGCTTGAATTATAGCAAAAAGTACAAAAACTATGGTTTCAGCGGTTATATTTGAAAATAGTGAAAAAATTCTCAAAAAGTGCTTCTCTGGTCGAGAAACGTCGATTTTGAAAATTTTATTAAAAATCGAGGTACATTTTTATTTATTGATCAATCGAGATGAAATCACTTTTAATGAGTATTTGATGTATTTAAGCTAAATTCGGTCAAAAATTTGTCCAGAAAAAAATGCATTCAAAATTGTACCGAAAAAATCGCATGCTTTTTTTCTTCGAGACACAAAATCCGTTATGATTTCTTATTGAAAATTGAATTTTAACAGTTTTTTGAATGAATATCGTTATATTTGCTTGAATTAAAGCAAAAAGTACAAAAAATTTGGTTTCAGCATTTATATTTGAAAATAGTGAAAACATTCTCAAAAAGTGCTTCTCTGGTCGAGAAACGTCGATTTTGAAAATTTCATTAAAAATCGAGGTACATTTTTATTTATTGATCAATCGAGATGAAATCACTTTTCATGAGTATTTTATAGGTAAATAAGCTGAATTCAGTCAAAAATTTGTCCAGAAAAAAATGCATTCAAAAGTGAACCGAAAAAATCGCATGTTTTTTTTCTTCAAGGTAAAAAAATCCGTGACAACGATTTCTTATTGAAAATTGAATTTGAACAGTTTTTTGAATGAATATCGTTATATTTGCTTGAATTATAGCAAAAAGTACAAAAACTATGGTTTCAGCGGTTATATTTGAAAATAGTGAAAAAATTCTCAAAAAGTGCTTCTCTGGTCGAGAAACGTCGATTTTGAAAATTTTATTAAAAATCGAGGTACATTTTTATTTATTGATCAATCGAGATGAAATCACTTTTAATGAGTATTTGATGTATTTAAGCTAAATTCGGTCAAAAATTTGTCCAGAAAAAAATGCATTCAAAATTGTACCGAAAAAATCGCATGCTTTTTTTCTTCGAGACACAAAATCCGTTATGATTTCTTATTGAAAATTGAATTTTAACAGTTTTTTGAATGAATATCGTTATATTTGCTTGAATTAAAGCAAAAAGTACAAAAAATTTGGTTTCAGCATTTATATTTGAAAATAGTGAAAAAATTCTCAAAAAGTGCTTCTCTGGTCGAGAAACGTCGATTTTGAAAATTTCATTAAAAATCGAGGTACATTTTTATTTATTGATCAATCGAGATGAAATCACTTTTCATGAGTATTTTATAGGTAAATAAGCTGAATTCAGTCAAAAATTTGTCCAGAAAAAAATGCATTCAAAAGTGAACCGAAAAAATCGCATGTTTTTTTTCTTCAAGGTAAAAAAATCCGTGACAACGATTTCTTATTGAAAATTGAATTTGAACAGTTTTTTGAATGAATATCGTTATATTTGCTTGAATTATAGCAAAAAGTACAAAAACTATGGTTTCAGCGGTTATATTTGAAAATAGTGAAAAAATTCTCAAAAAGTGCTTCTCTGGTCGAGAAACGTCGATTTTGAAAATTTTATTAAAAATCGAGGTACATTTTTATTTATTGATCAATCGAGATGAAATCACTTTTAATGAGTATTTTATAGGTAAATAAGCTGAATTCAGTCAAAAATTTGTCCAGAAAAAAATGCATTCAAAAGGTAACCGAAAAAATCGCATGTTTTTTTTCTTCAAGGTAAAAAAATCCGTGACAACGATTTCTTATTGAAAATTGAATTTTAACAGTTTTTTGAATGAATATCGTTATATTTGCTTGAATTAAAGCGAAAAGTACAAAATTAATGGTTTCAGTGATTATATTTGTAAATAGCGAAAATAAAACTCAAAATGTGCTTTTCTGGTCGAGAAACGTCGATTTTGAAAATTTCATTAAAAATCGAGGTACATTTTTATTTATTGATCAATCGAGATGAAATCACTTTTCATGAGTATTTTATAGGTAAATAAGCTGAATTCAGTCAAAAATTTGTCCAGAAAAAAATGCATTCAAAAGTGAACCGAAAAAATCGCATGTTTTTTTTCTTCAAGGTAAAAAAATCCGTGACAACGATTTCTTATTGAAAATTGAATTTTAACAGTTTTTTGAATGAATATCGTTATATTTGCTTGAATTATAGCAAAAAGTACAAAAACTATTGTTTCAGCGGTTATATTTGAAAATAGTGAAAATATTTTCAAAAAGTGCTTCTCTGGTCGAGAAACGTCGATTTTGAAAATTTTATTAAAAATCGAGGTACATTTTTATTTATTGATCAATCGAGATGAAATCACTTTTAATGAGTATTTTATAGGTAAATAAGCTGAATTCAGTCAAAAATTTGTCCAGAAAAAAATGCATTCAAAAGTGAACCGAAAAAATCGCATGTTTTTTTTCTTCAAGGTAAAAAAATCCGTGACAACGATTTCTTATTGAAAATTGAATTTGAACAGTTTTTTGAATGAATATCGTTATATTTGCGTAAAAAGTCAGAGTTTTTCCACAATACCTGACGAACATTAAATTTTTGGGCTTCCGTGGCGCAATGGTTAGCGCGCAGCGCGATCAGCTGTTAACCGAAAGGTTGGTGGTTCGAGCCCACCCGCGAGAGGTGTTGTGGGGTCTCTCATGTAGCGTGAAAAGTCATAACTTTTCCACAATACCTGACAACCATTTAATTTCTGAGCTACCGTGGCTCAATGGTTAGCGCGTTCGGCTGTTAACCAATAGGTTGATGGTTCGAGTCCACCCGGGAGCGGTGTTATGGGATCTCAAATGTAACGTAAAAAGTCAGAGTTTTTCCACAATACCTGACGAACATTAAATTTTTATGCTTCCGTGGCGCAATGGTTAGCGCGTTCGGCTGTTAACCGAAAGGTTGGTGGTTCGAGCCCACCTGGGAGCGGTGTTGTGGGGTCTCAAATGTAACGTAAAAAGTCAGAGTTTTTCCACAATACCTGACGAACATTTAATTTTTAGGCTTCCATGGCGCAATTTTTAGTGCGTTCAGCTGTTAACCGAAAGGTTGGTGGTTCGAGCCCACCCGGAAGCGGTGTTGTGGGGTCTCAAATGTAACGTAAAAAGTCAGAGTTTTTCCACAATACCTGACGAACATTAAATTTTTGGGCTTCCGTCGCGCAATGGTTAGCGCGCAGCGCGTTCAGCTGTTAACCGAAAGGTTGGTGGTTCGAGCCCACCCGCGAGAGGTGTTGTGGGGTCTCTGATGTAGCGTGAAAAGTCATAACTTTTCCACAATACCTGACAACCATTTAATTTCTGAGCATCCGTGGCTCAATGGTTAGCGCGTTCGGCTGTTAACCAATAGGTTGGTGGTTCGAGCCCACCCGGGAGCGGTGTTGTACGGTCTCAAATGTAACGTAAAAAGTCAGAGTTTTTCCACAATACCTGACGAACATTTAATTTTTAGGCTTCCGTGGCGCAATGGTTAGCGCGTTCAGCTGTTAACCGAAGGGTTGGTGGTTCGAGCCCACCCGGAAGCGGTGTTGTGGGGTCTCAAATGTAACGTAAAAAGTCAGAGTTTTTCCACAATACCTGACGAACATTTAATTTTCAGGCTTCCGTGGCGCAATGGTTAGCGCGTTCAGCTGTTAACCGAAAGGTTGGTGGTTCGAGCCCACACGGAAGCGGTGTTATGGGATGTCAAATGTAACGTAAAAAGTCAGAGTTTTTCCACAATACCTGACGAACATTTAATTTTCAGGCTTCCGTGGCGCAATGGTTAGCGCGTTCAGCTGTTAACCGAAAGGTTGGTGGTTCGAGCCCACCCGGAAGCGGTGTTGTGGGGTCTCAAATGTAACGTAAAAAGGCAAAGTTTTTCCACAATACCTGACGAACATTTATTTTTTGGGCTTCCGTGGCGCAATGGATAGCGCGTTCGGCTGTTAACCGAAAGGTTGGTGGTTCGAGCCCACACGGGAGCGGTGTTATGGGATCTCAAATGTAACGTAAAAAGTCAGAGTTTTTCCACAATACCTGACGAACATTTAATTTTCAGGCTTCCGTGGCGCAATGGTTAGCGCGTTCAGCTGTTAACCGAAAGGTTGGTGGTTCGAGCCCACCCGGAAGCGGTGTTGTGGAGTCTCAGATGTAGCGTGAAAAGTCATAACTTTTCCACAATACCTGACAACCATTCAATTTCTGAGTTTCCGTGGCTCAATGGTTAGCGCGTTAGGCTGTTAACAAATAGGTTGGTGGTTCGAGCCCACCCGGGAGCGGTGTTATGGGATCTCAAATGTAACGTAAAAAGTCAGAGTTTTTCCACAATACCTGACGAACATTAAATTTTTGGGCTTCCGTGGCGCAATGGTTAGCGCGTTCGGCTGTTAACCGAAAGGTTGGTGGTTCGAGCCCACCTGGGAGCGGTGTTGTGGGGTCTCAAATGTAACGTAAAAAGTCAGAGTTTTTCCACAATACCTGACGAACATTTAATTTTTAGGCTTCCATGGCGCAATTTTTAGTGCGTTCAGCTGTTAACCGAAAGGTTGGTGGTTCGAGCCCACCCGGAAGCGGTGTTGTGGGGTCTCAAATGTAACGTAAAAAGTCAGAGTTTTTCCACAATACCTGACGAACATTAAATTTTTGGGCTTCCGTCGCGCAATGGTTAGCGCGCAGCGCGTTCAGCTGTTAACCGAAAGGTTGGTGGTTCGAGCGCACCCGCGAGAGGTGTTGTGGGGTCTCTGATGTAGCGTGAAAAGTCATAACTTTTCCACAATACCTGACAACCATTTAATTTCTTTAGCATCCGTGGCTCAATGGTTAGCGCGTTCGGCTGTTAACCAATAGGTTGGTGGTTCGAGCCCACCCGGGAGCGGTGTTGTACGGTCTCAAATGTAACGTAAAAAGTCAGAGTTTTTCCACAATACCTGACGAACATTTAATTTTTAGGCTTCCGTGGCGCAATGGTTAGCGCGTTCAGCTGTTAACCGAAGGGTTGGTGGTTCGAGCCCACCCGGAAGCGGTGTTGTGGGGTCTCAAATGTAACGTAAAAAGTCAGAGTTTTTCCACAATACCTGACGAACATTTAATTTTCAGGCTTCCGTGGCGCAATGGTTAGCGCGTTCAGCTGTTAACCGAAAGGTTGGTGGTTCGAGCCCACACGGAAGCGGTGTTATGGGATGTCAAATGTAACGTAAAAAGTCAGAGTTTTTCCACAATACCTGACGAACATTTAATTTTCAGGCTTCCGTGGCGCAATGGTTAGCGCGTTCAGCTGTTAACCGAAAGGTTGGTGGTTCGAGCCCACCCGGAAGCGGTGTTGTGGGGTCTCAAATGTAACGTAAAAAGGCAAAGTTTTTCCACAATACCTGACGAACATTTATTTTTTGGGCTTCCGTGGCGCAATGGATAGCGCGTTCGGCTGTTAACCGAAAGGTTGGTGGTTCGAGCCCACACGGGAGCGGTGTTATGGGATCTCAAATGTAACGTAAAAAGTCAGAGTTTTTCCACAATACCTGACGAACATTTAATTTTCAGGCTTCCGTGGCGCAATGGTTAGCGCGTTCAGCTGTTAACCGAAAGGTTGGTGGTTCGAGCCCACCCGGAAGCGGTGTTGTGGAGTCTCAGATGTAGCGTGAAAAGTCATAACTTTTCCACAATACCTGACAACCATTCAATTTCTGAGTTTCCGTGGCTCAATGGTTAGCGCGTTAGGCTGTTAACAAATAGGTTGGTGGTTCGAGCCCACCCGGGAGCGGTGTTATGGGATCTCAAATGTAACGTAAAAAGTCAGAGTTTTTCCACAATACCTGACGAACATTAAATTGTTGGGCTTCCGTGGCGCAATGGTTAGCGCGTTCGGCTGTTAACCGAAAGGTTGGTGGTTCGAGCCCACCCGGGAGCGGTGTTGTTGGGTCTCAAATGTAACGTAAAAAGTCAGAGTTTTTCCACAATACCTGACGAACATTTAATTTTTAGGCTTCCGTGGCGCAATGGTTAGCGCGTTCAGCTGTTAACCGAAGGGTTGGTGGTTCGAGCCCACCCGGAAGCGGTGTTGTGGGGTCTCAAATGTAACGTAAAAAGTCAGAGTTTTTCCACAATACCTGACGAACATTTAATTTTTGGGCTTCCGTGGCATATTTTTTAGCGCGTTCAGCTGTTAACCGAAAGGTTGGTGGTTCGTGCCCACCCGGGAGAGGTGTTGTGGGGTCTCTGATGTAGCGTGAAAAGTCATAACTTTTCCACAATACCTGACAACCATTTACTTTCTGAGCTTCCGTGGCTCAATGGTTAGCGCGTTCGGCTGTTAACCAATAGGTTGGTGGTTCGAGCCCACCCGGGAGCGGTGTTATGGGATCTCAAATGTAACGTAAAAAGTCAGAGTTTTTCCACAATACCTGACAAACATTAAATTGTTGGGCTTCCGTGGCGCAATGGTTAGCGCGTTCGGCTGTTAACCGAAAGGTTGGTGGTTCGAGCCCACCCGGGAGCGGTGTTGTGAAGTCTCGAATGTAACGTAAAAAGGCAAAGTTTTTCCACAATACCTGACGAACATTTACTTTTTGGGCTTCCGTGGCGCAATGGTTAGCGCGTTCGGCTGTTAACCGAAAGGTTGGTGGTTCGAGCCCACCCGGGAGCGGTGTTGTGGGGTCTCAAATGTAACGTAAAAAGTCAGAGTTTTTCCACAATACCTGACGAACATTTAATTTATAGGCTTCCAAGGCGCAATGGTTAGCGCGTTCAGCTGTTAACCGAAAGGTTGGTGGTTCGAGCCCACCCGGGAGCGGTGTTGTGGGGTCTCAAATGTAACGTAAAAAACAGAGTTTTTCCACAATACCTGACGAACATTTAATTTTTAGGCTTCCATGGCGCAGTTTTTAGCGCGTTCAGCTGTTAACCGAAAGGTTGGTGGTTCGAGCCCACCCGGAAGCGGTGTTGTGGAGTCTCAGATGTAGCGTGAAAAGTCATAACTTTTCCACAATACCTGACAACCATTCAATTTCTGAGTTTCCGTGGCTCAATGGTTAGCGCGTTAGGCTGTTAACCAATAGGTTGGTGGTTCGAGCCCACCCGGGAGCGGTGTTATGGGATCTCAAATGTAACGTAAAAAGTCAGAGTTTTTCCACAATACCTGACAAACATTAAATTGTTGGGCTTCCGTGGCGCAATGGTTAGCGCGTTCGGCTGTTAACCGAAAGGTTGGTGGTTCGAGCCCACCCGGGAGCGGTGTTGTGAAGTCTCGAATGTAACGTAAAAAGGCAAAGTTTTTCCACAATACCTGACGAACATTTACTTTTTGGGCTTCCGTGGCGCAATGGTTAGCGCGTTCGGCTGTTAACCGAAAGGTTGGTGGTTCGAGCCCACCCGGGAGTGGTGTTGTGGGGTCTCAAATGTAACGTAAAAAGTCAGAGTTTTTCCACAATACCTGACGAACATTTAATTTATAGGCTTCCAAGGCGCAATGGTTAGCGCGTTCAGCTGTTAACCGAAAGGTTGGTGGTTCGAGCCCACCCGGGAGCGGTGTTGTGGGGTCTCAAATGTAACGTAAAAAGTCAGAGTTTTTCCACAATACCTAACGAACATTTAATTTTTAGGCTTCCGTGGCGCAATGGTTAGCGCGTTCAGCTGTTAACCGAAAGGTTGGTTTTTCGAGCCCACCCGGAAGCGGTGTTGTGGGGTCTCAAATGTAACGTAAAAAGGCAAAGTTTTTCCACAATACCTGACGAACATTTATTTTTTGGGCTTCCGTGGCGCAATGGTTAGCGCGTTCAGCTGTTAACCGAAAGGTTGGTGGTTCGAGCCCACCTGGAAGCGGTGTTGTGGAGTCTCAGATGTAGCGTGAAAAGTCATAACTTTTCCACAATACCTGACAACCATTCAATTTCTGAGTCTCCGTGGCTCAATGGTTAGCGCGTTAGGCTGTTAACAAATAGGTTGGTGGTTCGAGCCCACCCGGGAGCGGTGTTATGGGATCTCAAATGTAACGTAAAAAGTCAGAGTTTTTTCCACAATACCTGACGAACACTTAATTTTTGGGCTTCCGTGGCGCAATGGTTAGCGCGTTCAGCTGTTAACCGAAAGGTTGGTGGTTCGAGCCCACCCGGGAGCGGTGTTATGGGATCTCAAATGTAACGTAAAAAGTCAGAGTTTTTCCACAATACCTGACGAACATTTAATTTTCAGGCTTCCGTGGCGCAATGGTTAGCGCGTTCAGCTGTTAACCGAAAGGTTGGTGGTTCGAGCCCACACGGAAGCGGTGTTATGGGATGTCAAATGTAACATAAAAAGTCAGAGTTTTTCCACAATACCTGACGAACATTTAATTTTCAGGCTTCCGTGGCGCAATGGTTAGCGCGTTCAGCTGTTAACCGAAGGGTTGGTGGTTCGAGCCCACCCGGAAGCGGTGTTGTGGGGTCTCAAATGTAACGTAAAAAGTCAGAGTTTTTCCACAATACCTGACGAACATTTAATTTTTGGGCTTCCGTGGCATATTTTTTAGCGCGTTCAGCTGTTAACCGAAAGGTTGGTGGTTCGTGCCCACCCGGGAGAGGTGTTGTGGGGTCTCTGATGTAGCGTGAAAAGTCATAACTTTTCCACAATACCTGACAACCATTTACTTTCTGAGCTTCCGTGGCTCAATGGTTAGCGCGTTCGGCTGTTAACCAATAGGTTGGTGGTTCGAGCCCACCCGGGAGCGGTGTTATGGGATCTCAAATGTAACGTAAAAAGTCAGAGTTTTTCCACAATACCTGACAAACATTAAATTGTTGGGCTTCCGTGGCGCAATGGTAAGCGCGTTCGGCTGTTAACCGAAAGGTTGGTGGTTCGAGCCCACCCGGGAGCGGTGTTGTGAAGTCTCGAATGTAACGTAAAAAGGCAAAGTTTTTCCACAATACCTGACGAACATTTACTTTTTGGGCTTCCGTGGCGCAATGGTTAGCGCGTTCGGCTGTTAACCGAAAGGTTGGTGGTTCGAGCCCACCCGGGAGCGGTGTTGTGGGGTCTCAAATGTAACGTAAAAAGTCAGAGTTTTTCCACAATACCTGACGAACATTTAATTTATAGGCTTCCAAGGCGCAATGGTTAGCGCGTTCAGCTGTTAACCGAAAGGTTGGTGGTTCGAGCCCACCCGGGAGCGGTGTTGTGGGGTCTCAAATGTAACGTAAAAAACAGAGTTTTTCCACAATACCTGACGAACATTTAATTTTTAGGCTTCCATGGCGCAGTTTTTAGCGCGTTCAGCTGTTAACCGAAAGGTTGGTGGTTCGAGCCCACCCGGAAGCGGTGTTGTGCAGTCTCAGATGTAGCGTGAAAAGTCATAACTTTTCCACAATACCTGACAACCATTCAATTTCTGAGTTTCCGTGGCTCAATGGTTAGCGCGTTAGGCTGTTAACCAATAGGTTGGTGGTTCGAGCCCACCCGGGAGCGGTGTTATGGGATCTCAAATGTAACGTAAAAAGTCAGAGTTTTTCCACAATACCTGACAAACATTAAATTGTTGGGCTTCCGTGGCGCAATGGTTAGCGCGTTCGGCTGTTAACCGAAAGGTTGGTGGTTCGAGCCCACCCGGGAGCGGTGTTGTGAAGTCTCGAATGTAACGTAAAAAGGCAAAGTTTTTCCACAATACCTGACGAACATTTACTTTTTGGGCTTCCGTGGCGCAATGGTTAGCGCGTTCGGCTGTTAACCGAAAGGTTGGTGGTTCGAGCCCACCCGGGAGTGGTGTTGTGGGGTCTCAAATGTAACGTAAAAAGTCAGAGTTTTTCCACAATACCTGACGAACATTTAATTTATAGGCTTCCAAAGCGCAATGGTTAGCGCGTTCAGCTGTTAACCGAAAGGTTGGTGGTTCGAGCCCACCCGGGAGCGGTGTTGTGGGGTCTCAAATGTAACGTAAAAAGTCAGAGTTTTTCCACAATACCTGACGAACATTTAATTTTTAGGCTTCCGTGGCGCAATGGTTAGCGCGTTCAGCTGTTAACCGAAAGGTTGGTTTTTCGAGCCCACCCGGAAGCGGTGTTGTGGGGTCTCAAATGTAACGTAAAAAGGCAAAGTTTTTCCACAATACCTGACGAACATTTATTTTTTGGGCTTCCGTGGCGCAATGGTTAGCGCGTTCAGCTGTTAACCGAAAGGTTGGTGGTTCGAGCCCACCTGGAAGCGGTGTTGTGGAGTCTCAGATGTAGCGTGAAAAGTCATAACTTTTCCACAATACCTGACAACCATTCAATTTCTGAGTTTCCGTGGCTCAATGGTTAGCGCGTTAGGCTGTTAACAAATAGGTTGGTGGTTCGAGCCCACCCGGGAGCGGTGTTATGGGATCTCAAATGTAACGTAAAAAGTCAGAGTTTTTTCCACAATACCTGACGAACACTTAATTTTTGGGCTTCCGTGGCGCAATGGTTAGCGCGTTCAGCTGTTAACCGAAAGGTTGGTGGTTCGAGCCCACACGGAAGCGGTGTTATGGGATGTCAAATGTAACATAAAAAGTCAGAGTTTTTCCACAATACCTGACGAACATTTAATTTTCAGGCTTCCGTGGCGCAATGGTTAGCGCGTTCAGCTGTTAACCGAAATGTTGGTGGTTCGAGCCCACCCGGAAGCGGTGTTGTGGGGTCTCAAATGTAACGTAAAAAGGCAAAGTTTTTCCACAATACCTGACGAACATTTATTTTTTGGGCTTCCGTGGCGCAATGGTTAGCGCGTTCAGCTGTTAACCGAAAGGTTGGTGGTTCGAGCCCACCCGGAAGCGGTGTTGTGGAGTCTCAGATGTAGCGTGAAAAGTCATAACTTTTCCACAATACCTGACAACCATTCAATTTCTGAGTTTCCGTGGCTCAATGGTTAGCGCGTTAGGCTGTTAACAAATAGGTTGGTGGTTCGAGCCCACCCGGGAGCGGTGTTATGGGATCTCAAATGTAACGTAAAAAGTCAGAGTTTTTTCCACAATACCTGATGAACACTTAATTTTTGGGCTTCCGTGGCGCAATGGTTAGCGCGTTCAGCTGTTAACCGAAAGGTTGGTGGTTCGAGCCCACCCGCGAGAGGTGTTGTGGGGTCTCTGATGTAGCGTGAAAAGTCATAACTTTTCCACAATACCTGACAACCATTTAATTTCTGAGCTACCGTGGCTCAATGGTTAGCGCGTTCGGCTGTTAACCAATAGGTTGGTGGTTCGAGTCCACCCGGGAGCGGTGTTATGGGATCTCAAATGTAACGTAAAAAGTCAGAGTTTTTCCACAATACCTGACGAACATTAAATTTTTGGGCTTCCGTGGCGCAATGGTTAGCGCGTTCGGCTGTTAACCGAAAGGTTGGTGGTTCGAGCCCACCCGGGAGCGGTGTTGTGGGGTCTCAAATGTAACGTAAAAAGTCAGAGTTTTTCCACAATACCTGACGAACATTTAATTTTTAGGCTTCCATGGCGCAATTTTTAGTGCGTTCAGCTGTTAACCGAAAGGTTGGTGGTTCGAGCCCACCCGGAAGCGGTGTTGTGGGGTCTCAAATGTAACGTAAAAAGTCAGAGTTTTTCCACAATACCTGACGAACATTAAATTTTTGGGCTTCCGTCTTGCAATGTTTAGCGCGCAGCGCGTTCAGCTGTTAACCGAAAGGTTGGTGGTTCGAGCCCACCCGCGAGAGGTGTTGTGGGGTCTCTGATGTAGCGTGAAAAGTCATAACTTTTCCACAATACCTGACGAACATTAAATTTTTGGGCTTCCGTGGCGCAATGGTTAGCGCGCAGCGCGTTCAGCTGTTAACCGAAAGGTTGGTGGTTCGAGCCCACCCGCGAGAGGTGTTGTGGGGTCTCTGATGTAGCGTGAAAAGTCATAACTTTTACACAATAATTGACAACCATTTAATTTCTGAGCATCCGTGGCTCAATGGTTAGCGCGTTCGGCTGTTAACCAATAGGTTGGTGGTTCGAGCCCACCCGGGAGCGGTGTTGTGGGGTCTCAAATGTAACGTAAAAAGTCAGAGTTTTTCCACAATACCTGACGAACATTTAATTTTCAGGCTTCCGTGGCGCAATGGTTAGCGCGTTCAGCTGTTAACCGAAAGGTTGGTGGTTCGAGCCCACCCGGAAGCGGTGTTGTGGGGTCTCAAATGTAACGTAAAAAGGCAAAGTTTTTCCACAATACCTGACGAACATTTATTTTTTGGGCTTCCGTGGCGCAATGGATAGCGCGTTCGGCTGTTAACCGAAAGGTTGGTGGTTCGAGCCCACACGGGAGCGGTGTTATGGGATCTCAAATGTAACGTAAAAAGTCAGAGTTTTTCCACAATACCTGACGAACATTTAATTTTCAGGCTTCCGTGGCGCAATGGTTAGCGCGTTCAGCTGTTAACCGAAAGGTTGGTGGTTCGAGCCCACCCGGAAGCGGTGTTGTGGAGTCTCAGATGTAGCGTGAAAAGTCATAACTTTTCCACAATACCTGACAACCATTCAATTTCTGAGTTTCCGTGGCTCAATGGTTAGCGCGTTAGGCTGTTAACAAATAGGTTGGTGGTTCGAGCCCACCCGGGAGCGGTGTTATGGGATCTCAAATGTAACGTAAAAAGTCAGAGTTTTTCCACAATACCTGACGAAAATTAAATTGTTGGGCTTCCGTGGCGCAATGGTTAGCGCGTTCGGCTGGTAACCGAAAGGTTGGTGGTTCGAGCCCACCCGGGAGCGGTGTTGTTGGGTCTCAAATGTAACGTAAAAAGTCAGAGTTTTTCCACAATACCTGACGAACATTTAATTTTTAGGCTTCCGTGGCGCAATGGTTAGCGCGTTCAGCTGTTAACCGAAGGGTTGGTGGTTCGAGCCCACCCGGAAGCGGTGTTGTGGGGTCTCAAATGTAACGTAAAAAGTCAGAGTTTTTCCACAATACCTGACGAACATTTAATTTTTGGGCTTCCGTGGCATATTTTTTAGCGCGTTCAGCTGTTAACCGAAAGGTTGGTGGTTCGAGCCCACCCGCGAGAGGTGTTGTGGGGTCTCTGATGTAGCGTGAAAAGTCATAACTTTTACACAATAATTGACAACCATTTAATTTCTGAGCATCCGTGGCTCAATGGTTAGCGCGTTCGGCTGTTAACCAATAGGTTGGTGGTTCGAGCCCACCCGGGAGCGGTGTTATGGGATCTCATATGTAACGTAAAAAGTCAGAGTTTTTCCACAATACTTGACGAACATTAAATTTTTGGGCTTCCGTGGCGCAATGGTTAGCGCGCAGCGCGATCAGCTGTTAACCGAAAGGTTGGTGGTTCGAGCCCACCCGCGAGAGGTGTTGTGGGGTCTCTGATGTAGCGTGAAAAGTCATAACTTTTCCACAATACCTGACAACCATTTAATTTCTGAGCTACCGTGGCTCAATGGTTAGCGCGTTCGGCTGTTAACCAATAGGTTGGTGGTTCGAGTCCACCCGGGAGCGGTGTTATGGGATCTCAAATGTAACGTAAAAAGTCAGAGTTTTTCCACAATACCTGACGAACATTAAATTTTTGGGCTTCCGTGGCGCAATGGTTAGCGCGTTCGGCTGTTAACCGAAAGGTTGGTGGTTCGAGCCCACCCGGGAGCGGTGTTGTGGGGTCTCAAATGTAACGTAAAAAGTCAGAGTTTTTCCACAATACCTGACGAACATTTAATTTTTAGGCTTCCATGGCGCAATTTTTAGTGCGTTCAGCTGTTAACCGAAAGGTTGGTGGTTCGAGCCCACCCGGAAGCGGTGTTGTGGGGTCTCAAATGTAACGTAAAAAGTCAGAGTTTTTCCACAATACCTGACGAACATTAAATTTTTGGGCTTCCGTCTTGCAATGTTTAGCGCGCAGCGCGTTCAGCTGTTAACCGAAAGGTTGGTGGTTCGAGCCCACCCGCGAGAGGTGTTGTGGGGTCTCTGATGTAGCGTGAAAAGTCATAACTTTTCCACAATACCTGACGAACATTAAATTTTTGGGCTTCCGTGGCGCAATGGTTAGCGCGCAGCGCGTTCAGCTGTTAACCGAAAGGTTGGTGGTTCGAGCCCACCCGCGAGAGGTGTTGTGGGGTCTCTGATGTAGCGTGAAAAGTCATAACTTTTACACAATAATTGACAACCATTTAATTTCTGAGCATCCGTGGCTCAATGGTTAGCGCGTTCGGCTGTTAACCAATAGGTTGGTGGTTCGAGCCCACCCGGGAGCGGTGTTGTGGGGTCTCAAATGTAACGTAAAAAGTCAGAGTTTTTCCACAATACCTGACGAACATTTAATTTTCAGGCTTCCGTGGCGCAATGGTTAGCGCGTTCAGCTGTTAACCGAAAGGTTGGTGGTTCGAGCCCACCCGGAAGCGGTGTTATGGGATCTCAAATGTAACGTAAAAAGTCAGAGTTTTTCCACAATACCTGACGAACATTTATTTTTTGGGCTTCCGTGGCGCAATGGATAGCGCGTTCGGCTGTTAACCGAAAGGTTGGTGGTTCGAGCCCACACGGGAGCGGTGTTATGGGATCTCAAATGTAACGTAAAAAGTCAGAGTTTTTCCACAATACCTGACGAACATTTAATTTTCAGGCTTCCGTGGCGCAATGGTTAGCGCGTTCAGCTGTTAACCGAAAGGTTGGTGGTTCGAGCCCACCCGGAAGCGGTGTTGTGGAGTCTCAGATGTAGCGTGAAAAGTCATAACTTTTCCACAATACCTGACAACCATTCAATTTCTGAGTTTCCGTGGCTCAATGGTTAGCGCGTTAGGCTGTTAACAAATAGGTTGGTGGTTCGAGCCCACCCGGGAGCGGTGTTATGGGATCTCAAATGTAACGTAAAAAGTCAGAGTTTTTCCACAATACCTGACGAAAATTAAATTGTTGGGCTTCCGTGGCGCAATGGTTAGCGCGTTCGGCTGGTAACCGAAAGGTTGGTGGTTCGAGCCCACCCGGGAGCGGTGTTGTTGGGTCTCAAATGTAACGTAAAAAGTCAGAGTTTTTCCACAATACCTGACGAACATTTAATTTTTAGGCTTCCGTGGCGCAATGGTTAGCGCGTTCAGCTGTTAACCGAAGGGTTGGTGGTTCGAGCCCACCCGGAAGCGGTGTTGTGGGGTCTCAAATGTAACGTAAAAAGTCAGAGTTTTTCCACAATACCTGACGAACATTTAATTTTTGGGCTTCCGTGGCATATTTTTTAGCGCGTTCAGCTGTTAACCGAAAGGTTGGTGGTTCGAGCCCACCCGCGAGAGGTGTTGTGGGGTCTCTGATGTAGCGTGAAAAGTCATAACTTTTACACAATAATTGACAACCATTTAATTTCTGAGCATCCGTGGCTCAATGGTTAGCGCGTTCGGCTGTTAACCAATAGGTTGGTGGTTCGAGCCCACCCGGGAGCGGTGTTGTGGGGTCTCAAATGTAACGTAAAAAGTCAGAGTTTTTCCACAATACCTGACGAACATTTAATTTTCAGGCTTCCGTGGCGCAATGGTTAGCGCGTTCAGCTGTTAACCGAAAGGTTGGTGGTTCGAGCCCACCCGGAAGCGGTGTTGTGGGGTCTCAAATGTAACGTAAAAAGGCAAAGTTTTTCCACAATACCTGACGAACATTTATTTTTTGGGCTTCCGTGGCGCAATGGATAGCGCGTTCGGCTGTTAACCGAAAGGTTGGTGGTTCGAGCCCACACGGGAGCGGTGTTATGGGATCTCAAATGTAACGTAAAAAGTCAGAGTTTTTCCACAATACCTGACGAACATTTAATTTTCAGGCTTCCGTGGCGCAATGGTTAGCGCGTTCAGCTGTTAACCGAAAGGTTGGTGGTTCGAGCCCACCCGGAAGCGGTGTTGTGGAGTCTCAGATGTAGCGTGAAAAGTCATAACTTTTCCACAATACCTGACAACCATTCAATTTCTGAGTTTCCGTGGCTCAATGGTTAGCGCGTTAGGCTGTTAACAAATAGGTTGGTGGTTCGAGCCCACCCGGGAGCGGTGTTATGGGATCTCAAATGTAACGTAAAAAGTCAGAGTTTTTCCACAATACCTGACGAACATTAAATTGTTGGGCTTCCGTGGCGCAATGGTTAGCGCGTTCGGCTGTTAACCGAAAGGTTGGTGGTTCGAGCCCACCCGGGAGCGGTGTTGTTGGGTCTCAAATGTAACGTAAAAAGTCAGAGTTTTTCCACAATACCTGACGAACATTTAATTTTTAGGCTTCCGTGGCGCAATGGTTAGCGCGTTCAGCTGTTAACCGAAGGGTTGGTGGTTCGAGCCCACCCGGAAGCGGTGTTGTGGGGTCTCAAATGTAACGTAAAAAGTCAGAGTTTTTCCACAATACCTGACGAACATTTAATTTTTGGGCTTCCGTGGCATATTTTTTAGCGCGTTCAGCTGTTAACCGAAAGGTTGGTGGTTCGAGCCCACCCGCGAGAGGTGTTGTGGGGTCTCTGATGTAGCGTGAAAAGTCATAACTTTTACACAATAATTGACAACCATTTAATTTCTGAGCATCCGTGGCTCAATGGTTAGCGCGTTCGGCTGTTAACCAATAGGTTGGTGGTTCGAGCCCACCCGGGAGCGGTGTTGTGGGGTCTCAAATGTAACGTAAAAAGTCAGAGTTTTTCCACAATACCTGACGAACATTTAATTTTCAGGCTTCCGTGGCGCAATGGTTAGCGCGTTCAGCTGTTAACCGAAAGGTTGGTGGTTCGAGCCCACCCGGAAGCGGTGTTGTGGGGTCTCAAATGTAACGTAAAAAGGCAAAGTTTTTCCACAATACCTGACGAACATTTATTTTTTGGGCTTCCTTGGCGCAATGGATAGCGCGTTCGGCTGTTAACCAATAGGTTGGTGGTTCGAGTCCACCCGGGAGCGGTGTTATGGGATCTCAAATGTAACGTAAAAAGTCAGAGTTTTTCGACAATACCTGACGAACATTAAATTTTTGGGCTTCCGTGGCGCAATGGTTAGCGCGTTCGGCTGTTAACCGAAAGGTTGGTGGTTCGAGCCCACCCGGGAGCGGTGTTGTGGGGTCTCAAATGTAACGTAAAAAGTCAGAGTTTTTCCACAATACCTGACGAACATTTAATTTTTAGGCTTCCATGGCGCAATTTTTAGTGCGTTCAGCTGTTAACCGAAAGGTTGGTGGTTCGAGCCCACCCGGAAGCGGTGTTGTGGGGTCTCAAATGTAACGTAAAAAGTCAGAGTTTTTCCACAATACCTGACGAACATTAAATTTTTGGGCTTCCGTCGCGCAATGTTTAGCGCGCAGCGCGTTCAGCTGTTAACCGAAAGGTTGGTGGTTCGAGCCCACCCGCGAGAGGTGTTGTGGGGTCTCTGATGTAGCGTGAAAAGTCATAACTTTTCCACAATACCTGACGAACATTAAATTTTTGGGCTTCCGTGGCGCAATGGTTAGCGCGCAGCGCGTTCAGCTGTTAACCGAAAGGTTGGTGGTTCGAGCCCACCCGCGAGAGGTGTTGTGGGGTCTCTGATGTAGCGTGAAAAGTCATAACTTTTACACAATAATTGACAACCATTTAATTTCTGAGCATCCGTGGCTCAATGGTTAGCGCGTTCGGCTGTTAACCAATAGGTTGGTGGTTCGAGCCCACCCGGGAGCGGTGTTGTGGGGTCTCAAATGTAACGTAAAAAGTCAGAGTTTTTCCACAATACCTGACGAACATTTAATTTTCTGGCTTCCGTGGCGCAATGGTTAGCGCGTTCAGCTGTTAACCGAAAGGTTGGTGGTTCGAGCCCACCCGGAAGCGGTGTTGTGGGGTCTCAAATGTAACGTAAAAAGGCAAAGTTTTTCCACAATACCTGACGAACATTTATTTTTTGGGCTTCCGTGGCGCAATGGATAGCGCGTTCGGCTGTTAACAGAAAGGTTGGTGGTTCGAGCCCAAACGGGAGCGGTGTTATGGGATCTCAAATGTAACGTAAAAAGTCAGAGTTTTTCCACAATACCTGACGAACATTTAATTTTCAGGCTTCCGTGGCGCAATGGTTAGCGCGTTCAGCTGTTAACCGAAAGGTTGGTGGTTCGAGCCCACCCGGAAGCGGTGTTGTGGAGTCTCAGATGTAGCGTGAAAAGTCATAACTTTTCCACAATACCTGACAACCATTCAATTTCTGAGTTTCCGTGGCTCAATGGTTAGCGCGTTAGGCTGTTATCAAATAGGTTGGTGGTTCGAGCCCACCCGGGAGCGGTGTTATGGGATCTCAAATGTAACGTAAAAAGTCAGAGTTTTTCCACAATACCTGACGAACATTAAATTGTTGGGCTTCCGTGGCGCAATGGTTAGCGCGTTCGGCTGTTAACCGAAAGGTTGGTGGTTCGAGCCCACCCGGGAGCGGTGTTGTTGGGTCTCAAATGTAACGTAAAAAGTCAGAGTTTTTCCACAATACCTGACGAACATTTAATTTTTAGGCTTCCGTGGCGCAATGGTTAGCGCGTTCAGCTGTTAACCGAAGGGTTGGTGGTTCGAGCCCACCCGGAAGCGGTGTTGTGGGGTCTCAAATGTAACGTAAAAAGTCAGAGTTTTTCCACAATACCTGACGAACATTTAATTTTTGGGCTTCCGTGGCATATTTTTTAGCGCGTTCAGCTGTTAACCGAAAGGTTGGTGGTTCGAGCCCACCCGGGAGAGGTGTTGTGGGGTCTCTGATGTAGCGTGAAAAGTCATAACTTTTCCACAATACCTGACAACCATTTACTTTCTGAGCTTCCGTGGCTCAATGGTTAGCGCGTTCGGCTGTTAACCAATAGGTTGGTGGTTCGAGCCCACCCGGGAGCGGTGTTATGGGATCTCAAATGTAACGTAAAAAGTCAGAGTTTTTCCACAATACCTGACAAACATTAAATTGTTGGGCTTCCGTGGCGCAATGGTTAGCGCGTTCGGCTGTTAACCGAAAGGTTGTTGGTTCGAGCCCACCCGGGAGCGGTGTTATGGGATCTCAAATGTAACGTAAAAAGTCAGAGTTTTTCCACAATACCTGACAAACATTAAATTGTTGGGCTTCCGTGGCGCAATGGTTAGCGCGTTCAGCTGTTAACCGAAGGGTTGGTGGTTCGAGCCCACCCGGAAGCGGTGTTGTGGGGTCTCAAATGTAACGTAAAAAGTCAGAGTTTTTCCACAATACCTGACGAACATTAAATTTTTGGGCTTCCTAGGCGCAATTGTTAGCGCGCAGCGCGTTCAGCTGTTAACCGAAAGGTTGGTGGTTCGAGCCCACCCGCGAGAGGTGTTGTGGGGTCTCTGATGTAGCGTGAAAAGTCATAACTTTTCCACAATACCTGACAACCATTTAATTTCTGAGCATCCGTGGCTCAATGGTTAGCGCGTTCGGCTGTTAACCAATAGGTTGGTGGTTCGAGCCCACCCGGGAGCGGTGTTATGGGATCTCAAATGTAACCACCAACCCTTCGGTTAACAGCTGAACGCGCTAACCATTGCGCCACGGAAGCCTAAAAATTAAATGTTCGTCAGGTATTGTGGAAAAACTCTGACTTTTTACGTTACATTTGAGACCCCACAACACCGCTCCCGGGTGGGCTCGAACCACCAACCTTTCGGTTAACAGCCGAACGCGCTAACCATTGCGCCACGGAAGCCCAACAATTTAATGTTCGTCAGGTATTGTGGAAAAACTCTGACTTTTTACGTTACATTTGAGATCCCATAACACCGCTCCCGGGTGGGCTCGAACCACCAACCTATTGGTTAACAGCCGAACGCGCTAACCATTGAGCCACGGATGCTCAGAAATTAAATGGTTGTCAGGTATTGTGGAAAAGTTATGACTTTTCACGCTACATCAGAGACCCCACAACACCTCTCGCGGGTGGGCTCGAACCACCAACCTTTCGGTTAACAGCTGAACGCGCTGCGCGCTAACCATTGCGCCACGGAAGCCCAAAAATTTAATGTTCGTCAGGAATTGTGGAAAAACTCTGACTTTTTACGTTACATTTGAGACCCCACAACACCGCTTCCGGGTGGGCACGAACCACCAACCTTTCGGTTAACAGCTGAACGCGCTAAAAATTGCGCCATGGAAGCCTAAAAATTAAATGTTCGTCAGGTATTGTGGAAAAACTCTGACTTTTTACGTTACATTTGAGACCCCACAACACCGCTCCCGGGTGGGCTCGAACCACCAACCTTTCGGTTAACAGCTGAACGCGCTAACCATTGCGCCACGGATGCTCAGAAATTAAATGGTTGTCAGTAATTGTGGAAAAGTTATGACTTTTCACGCTACATCAGAGACCCCACAACACCTCTCGCGGGTGGGCTCGAACCACCAACCTTTCGGTTAACAGCTGAACGCGCTGCGCGCTAACCATTGCGCCACGGAAGCCCAAAAATTTAATGTTCGTCAGGTATTGTGGAAAAACTCTGACTTTTTACGTTACATTTGAGACCCCACAACACCGCTTCCGGGTGGGCTCGAACCACCAACCTTTCGGTTAAAAGCTGAACGCGCTAACCATTGCGCCACGGAAGCCCAGAAATTAAATGTTCGTTAGGTATTGTGGAAAAACTCTGACATTTTACGTTACATTTGAGATCCCATAACACCGCTCCCGGGTGGGCTCGAACCACCAACCTTTCAGTTAACAGCCGAACGCGCTAACCATTGCGCCACGGAAGCCCAAAAAGTAAATGTTCGTCAGGTATTGTGGAAAAACTTTGCCTTTTTACGTTACATTCGGGACTTCACAACACCGCTCCCGGGTGGGCTCGAACCACCAACCTTTCGGTTAACAGCCGAACGCGCTAACCATTGCGCCACGGAAGCCCAAACAATTTAATGTTTGTCAGGTATTGTGGAAAAACTCTGACTTTTTACGTTACATTTGAGATCCCATAACACCGCTCCCGGGTGGGCTCGAACCACCAACCTACTGGTTAACAGCCGAACGCGCTAACCATTGAGCCACGGAAGCTCAGAAATTAAATGGTTGTCAGGTATTGTGGAAAAGTTATGACTTTTCACGCTACATCAGAGACCCCACAACACCTCTCCCGGGTGGGCTCGAACCACCAACCTTTCGGTTAACAGCTGAACGCGCTGCGCGCTAACCATTGCGCCACGGAAGCCCAAAAATTTAATGTTCGTCAGGAATTGTGGAAAAACTCTGACTTTTTACGTTACATTTGAGACCCCACAACACCGCTTCCGGGTGGGCACGAACCACCGACCTTTCGGTTAACAGCTGAACGCGCTAAAAATTGCGCCATGGAAGCCTAAAAATTAAATGTTCGTCAGGTATTGTGGAAAAACTCTGACTTTTTACGTTACATTTGAGACCCCACAACACCGCTCCCGGGTGGGCTCGAACCACCAACCTTTCGGTTAACAGCTGAACGCGCTAACCATTGCGCCACGGATGCTCAGAAATTAAATGGTTGTCAGGTATTGTGGAAAAGTTATGAATTTTCACGCTACATCAGAGACCCCACAACACCTCTCGCGGGTGGGCTCGAACCACCAACCTTTCGGTTAACAGCTGAACGCGCTGCGCGCTAAGCATTGCGCCACGGAAGCCCAAAAATTTAATGTTCCTCAGGTATTGTGGAAAAACTCTGACTTTTTACGTTACATTTGAGACCCCACAACACCGCTTCCGGGTGGGCTCGAACCACCAACCTTTCGGTTAACAGCTGAACGCGCTAACCATTGCGCCACGGAAGCCCAGAAATTAAATGTTCGTTAGGTATTGTGGAAAAACTCTGACATTTTACGTTACATTTGAGATCCCATAACACCGCTCCCGGGTGGGCTCGAACCACCAACCTTTCAGTTAACAGCCGAACGCGCTAACCATTGCGCCACGGAAGCCCAAAAAGTAAATGTTCGTCAGGTATTGTGGAAAAACTTTGCCTTTTTACGTTACATTCGGGACTTCACAACACCGCTCCCGGGTGGGCTCGAACCACCAACCTTTCGGTTAACAGCCGAACGCGCTAACCATTGTGCCACGGAAGCCCAAAAATTTAATGTTCGTCAGGAATTGTGGAAAAACTCTGACTTTTTACGTTACATTTGAGACCCCACAACACCGCTTCCGGGTGGGCACGAACCACCGACCTTTCGGTTAACAGCTGAACGCGCTAAAAATTGCGCCATGGAAGCCTAAAAATTAAATGTTCGTCAGGTATTGTGGAAAAACTCTGACTTTTTACGTTACATTTGAGACCCCACAACACCGCTCCCGGGTGGGCTCGAACCACCAACCTTTCGGTTAACAGCTGAACGCGCTAACCATTGCGCCACGGATGCTCAGAAATTAAATGGTTGTCAGGTATTGTGGAAAAGTTATGAATTTTCACGCTACATCAGAGACCCCACAACACCTCTCGCGGGTGGGCTCGAACCACCAACCTTTCGGTTAACAGCTGAACGCGCTGCGCGCTAAGCATTGCGCCACGGAAGCCCAAAAATTTAATGTTCCTCAGGTATTGTGGAAAAACTCTGATTTTTTACGTTACATTTGAGACCCCACAACACCGCTTCCGGGTGGGCTCGAACCACCAACCTTTCGGTTAACAGCTGAACGCGCTAACCATTGCGCCACGGAAGCCCAGAAATTAAATGTTCGTTAGGTATTGTGGAAAAACTCTGACATTTTACGTTACATTTGAGATCCCATAACACCGCTCCCGGGTGGGCTCGAACCACCAACCTTTCAGTTAACAGCCGAACGCGCTAACCATTGCGCCACGGAAGCCCAAAAAGTAAATGTTCGTCAGGTATTGTGGAAAAACTTTGCCTTTTTACGTTACATTCGGGACTTCACAACACCGCTCCCGGGTGGGCTCGAACCACCAACCTTTCGGTTAACAGCCGAACGCGCTAACCATTGTGCCACGGAAGCCCAAAAATTTAATGTTCGTCAGGAATTGTGGAAAAACTCTGACTTTTTACGTTACATTTGAGACCCCACAACACCGCTTCCGGGTGGGCACGAACCACCGACCTTTCGGTTAACAGCTGAACGCGCTAAAAATTGCGCCATGGAAGCCTAAAAATTAAATGTTCGTCAGGTATTGTGGAAAAACTCTGACTTTTTACGTTACATTTGAGACCCCACAACACCGCTCCCGGGTGGGCTCGAACCACCAACCTTTCGGTTAACAGCTGAACGTGCTAACCATTGCGCCACGGATGCTCAGAAATTAAATGGTTGTCAGGTATTGTGGAAAAGTTATGACTTTTCACGCTACATCAGAGACCCCACAACACCTCTCGCGGGTGGGCTCGAACCACCAACCTTTCGGTTAACAGCTGAACGCGCTGCGCGCTAAGCATTGCGCCACGGAAGCCCAAAAATTTAATGTTCGTCAGGTATTGTGGAAAAACTCTGACTTTTTACGTTACATTTGAGACCCCACAACACCGCTTCCGGGTGGGCTCGAACCACCAACCTTTCGGTTAACAGCTGAACGCGCTAACCATTGCGCCACGGAAGCCCAGAAATTAAATGTTCGTTAGGTATTGTGGAAAAACTCTGACATTTTACGTTACATTTGAGATCCCATAACACCGCTCCCGGGTGGGCTCGAACCACCAACCTTTCAGTTAACAGCCGAACGCGCTAACCATTGCGCCACGGAAGCCCAAAAAGTAAATGTTCGTCAGGTATTGTGGAAAAACTTTGCCTTTTTACGTTACATTCGGGACTTCACAACACCGCTCCCGGGTGGGCTCGAACCACCAACCTTTCGGTTAACAGCCGAACGCGCTAACCATTGCGCCACGGAAGCCCAAACAATTGAATGTTTGTCAGGTATTGTGGAAAAACTCTGACTTTTTACGTTACATTTGAGATCCCATAACACCGCTCCCGGGTGGGCTCGAACCACCAACCTACTGGTTAACAGCCGAACGCGCTAACCATTGAGAAACGGAAGCTCAGAAATTAAATGGTTGTCAGGTATTGTGGAAAAGTTATGACTTTTCACGCTACATCAGAGACCCCACAACACCTCTCCCGGGTGGGCTCGAACCACCAACCTTTCGGTTAACAGCTGAACGCGCTAAAAAATATGCCACGGAAGCCCAAAAATTAAATGTTCGTCAGGTATTGTGGAAAAACTCTGACTTTTTACGTTACATTTGAGACTCCACAACACCGCTTCCGGGTGGGCTCGAACCACCAACCTTTCGGTTAACAGATGAACGCGCTAACCATTGCGCCACGGATGCTCAGAAATTAAATGGTTGTCAGGTATTGTGGAAAAGTTATGACTTTTCACGCTACATCAGAGACCCCACAACACCTCTCGCGGGTGGGCTCGAACCACCAACCTTCCGGTTAACAGCTGAACGCGCTGCGCGCTAACCATTGCGCCACGGAAGCCCAAAAATTTAATGTTCGTCAGGTATTGTGGAAAAACTCTGACTTTTTACGTTACATTTGAGACCCCACAACACCGCTTCCGGGTGGGCTCGAACCACCAACCCTTCGGTTAACAGCTGAACGCGCTAACCATTGCGCCACGGAAGCCTAAAAATTAAATGTTCGTCAGGTATTGTGGAAAAACTCTGAGTTTTTACGTTACATTTGAGACCCAACAACACCGCTCCCGGGTGGGCTCGAACCACCAACCTTTCGGTTAACAGCCGAACGCGCTAACCATTGCGCCACGGAAGCCCAACAATTTAATGTTCGTCAGGTATTGTGGAAAAACTCTGACTTTTTACGTTACATTTGAGATCCCATAACACCGCTCCCGGGTGGGCTCGAACCACCAACCTATTTGTTAACAGCCTAACGCGCTAACCATTGAGCCACGGAAACTCAGAAATTGAATGGTTGTCAGGTATTGTGGAAAAGTTATGACTTTTCACGCTACATCTGAGACTCCACAACACCACTTTCGGGTGGGCTCGAACCACCAACCTTTCGGTTAACAGCTGAACGCGCTAACCATTGCGCCACGGAAGCCTGAAAATTAAATGTTCGTCAGGTATTGTGGAAAAACTCTGACTTTTTACGTTACATTTGAGATCCCATAACACCGCTCCCGTGTGGGCTCGAACCACCAACCTTTCGGTTAACAGCCGAACGCGCTATCCATTGCGCCACGGAAGCCCAAAAAATAAATGTTCGTCAGGTATTGTGGAAAAACTTTGCCCTTTTACGTTACATTTGAGACCCCACAACACCGCTTCCGGGTGGGCTCGAACCACCAACCTTTCGATTAACAGCTGAACGCGCTAACCATTGCGCCACGGAAGCCTGAAAATTAAATGTTCGTCAGGTATTGTGGAAAAACTCTGACTTTTTACGTTACATTTGACATCCCATAACACCGCTTCCGTGTGGGCTCGAACCACCAACCTTTCGGTTAACAGCTGAACGCGCTAACCATTGCGCCACGGAAGCCTGAAAATTAAATGTTCGTCAGGTATTGTGGAAAAACTCTGAGTTTTTACGTTACATTTGAGACCCAACAACACCGCTCCCGGGTGGGCTCGAACCACCAACCTTTCGGTTAACAGCCGAACGCGCTAACCATTGCGCCACGGAAGCCCAACAATTTAATGTTCGTCAGGTATTGTGGAAAAACTCTGACTTTTTACGTTACATTTGAGATCCCATAACACCGCTCCCGGGTGGGCTCGAACCACCAACCTATTTGTTAACAGCCTAACGCGCTAACCATTGAGCCACGGAAACTCAGAAATTGAATGGTTGTCAGGTATTGTGGAAAAGTTATGACTTTTCACGCTACATCTGAGACTCCACAACACCACTTTCGGGTGGGCTCGAACCACCAACCTTTCGGTTAACAGCTGAACGCGCTAACCATTGCGCCACGGAAGCCTGAAAATTAAATGTTCGTCAGGTATTGTGGAAAAACTCTGACTTTTTACGTTACATTTGAGATCCCATAACACCGCTCCCGTGTGGGCTCGAACCACCAACCTTTCGGTTAACAGCCGAACGCGCTATCCATTGCGCCACGGAAGCCCAAAAAATAAATGTTCGTCAGGTATTGTGGAAAAACTTTGCCCTTTTACGTTACATTTGAGACCCCACAACACCGCTTCCGGGTGGGCTCGAACCACCAACCTTTCGATTAACAGCTGAACGCGCTAACCATTGCGCCACGGAAGCCTGAAAATTAAATGTTCGTCAGGTATTGTGGAAAAACTCTGACTTTTTACGTTACATTTGACATCCCATAACACCGCTTCCGTGTGGGCTCGAACCACCAACCTTTCGGTTAACAGCTGAACGCGCTAACCATTGCGCCACGGAAGCCTGAAAATTAAATGTTCGTCAGGTATTGTGGAAAAACTCTGACTTTTTACGTTACATTTGAGACCCCACAACACCGCTTCCGGGTGGGCTCGAACCACCAACCCTTCGGTTAACAGCTGAACGCGCTAACCATTGCGCCACGGAAGCCTAAAAATTAAATGTTCGTCAGGTATTGTGGAAAAACTCTGACTTTTTACGTTACATTTGAGACCCCACAACACCGCTCCCGGATGGGCTCGAACCACCAACCTATTGGTTAACAGCCGAACGCGCTAACCATTGAGCCACGGATGCTCAGAAATTAAATGGTTGTCAGGTATTGTGGAAAAGTTATGACTTTTCACGCTACATCAGAGACCCCACAACACCTCTCGCGGGTGGGCTCGAACCACCAACCTTTCGGTTAACAGCTGAACGCGCTGCGCGCTAACCATTGCGCCACGGAAGCCCAAAAATTTAATGTTCGTCAGGTATTGTGGAAAAACTCTGACTTTTTACGTTACATTTGAGACCCCACAACACCGCTTCCGGGTGGGCTCGAACCACCAACCTTTCGATTAACAGCTGAACGCGCTAACCATTGCGCCACGGAAGCCTGAAAATTAAATGTTCGTCAGGTATTGTGGAAAAACTCTGACTTTTTACGTTACATTTGACATCCCATAACACCGCTTCCGTGTGGGCTCGAACCACCAACCTTTCGGTTAACAGCTGAACGCGCTAACCATTGCGCCACGGAAGCCTGAAAATTAAATGTTCGTCAGGTATTGTGGAAAAACTCTGACTTTTTACGTTACATTTGAGACCCCACAACACCGCTTCCGGGTGGGCTCGAACCACCAACCCTTCGGTTAACAGCTGAACGCGCTAACCATTGCGCCACGGAAGCCTAAAAATTAAATGTTCGTCAGGTATTGTGGAAAAACTCTGACTTTTTACGTTACATTTGAGACCCCACAACACCGCTCCCGGGTGGGCTCGAACCACCAACCTATTGGTTAACAGCCGAACGCGCTAACCATTGAGCCACGGATGCTCAGAAATTAAATGGTTGTCAGGTATTGTGGAAAAGTTATGACTTTTCACGCTACATCAGAGACCCCACAACACCTCTCGCGGGTGGGCTCGAACCACCAACCTTTCGGTTAACAGCTGAACGCGCTAACCATTGCGCCACGGAAGCCTGAAAATTAAATGTTCGTCAGGTATTGTGGAAAAACTCTGACTTTTTACGTTACATTTGAGACCCCACAACACCGCTTCCGGGTGGGCTCGAACCACCAACCCTTCGGTTAACAGCTGAACGCGCTAACCATTGCGCCACGGAAGCCTAAAAATTAAATGTTCGTCAGGTATTGTGGAAAAACTCTGACTTTTTACGTTACATTTGAGACCCCACAACACCGCTCCCGGGTGGGCTCGAACCACCAACCTATTGGTTAACAGCCGAACGCGCTAACCATTGAGCCACGGATGCTCAGAAATTAAATGGTTGTCAGGTATTGTGGAAAAGTTATGACTTTTCACGCTACATCAGAGACCCCACAACACCTCTCGCGGGTGGGCTCGAACCACCAACCTTTCGGTTAACAGCTGAACGCGCTGCGCGCTAACCATTGCGCCACGGAAGCCCAAAAATTTAATGTTCGTCAGGTATTGTGGAAAAACTCTGACTTTTTACGTTACATTTGAGACCCCACAACACCGCTTCCGGGTGGGCTCGAACCACCAACCTTTCGGTTAACAGCTGAACGCACTAAAAATTGCGCCATGGAAGCCTAAAAATTAAATGTTCGTCAGGTATTGTGGAAAAACTCTGACTTTTTACGTTACATTTGAGACCCCACAACACCGCTTCCGGGTGGGCTCGAACCACCAACCTTTCGGTTAACAGCTGAACGCGCTAAAAAATATGCCACGGAAGCCCAAAAATTAAATGTTCGTCAGGTATTGTGGAAAAACTCTGACTTTTTACGTTACATTTGAGACCCCACAACACCGCTTCCGGGTGGGCTCGAACCACCAACCCTTCGGTTAACAGCTGAACGCGCTAACCATTGCGCCACGGAAGCCTAAAAATTAAATGTTCGTCAGGTATTGTGGAAAAACTCTGAGTTTTTACGTTACATTTGAGACCCAACAACACCGCTCCCGGGTGGGCTCGAACCACCAACCTTTCGGTTAACAGCCGAACGCGCTAACCATTGCGCCACGGAAGCCCAACAATTTAATGTTCGTCAGGTATTGTGGAAAAACTCTGACTTTTTACGTTACATTTGAGATCCCATAACACCGCTCCCGGGTGGGCTCGAACCACCAACCTATTTGTTAACAGCCTAACGCGCTAACCATTGAGCCACGGAAACTCAGAAATTGAATGGTTGTCAGGTATTGTGGAAAAGTTATGACTTTTCACGCTACATCTGAGACTCCACAACACCACTTTCGGGTGGGCTCGAACCACCAACCTTTCGGTTAACAGCTGAACGCGCTAACCATTGCGCCACGGAAGCCTGAAAATTAAATGTTCGTCAGGTATTGTGGAAAAACTCTGACTTTTTACGTTACATTTGAGATCCCATAACACCGCTCCCGTGTGGGCTCGAACCACCAACCTTTCGGTTAACAGCCGAACGCGCTATCCATTGCGCCACGGAAGCCCAAAAAATAAATGTTCGTCAGGTATTGTGGAAAAACTTTGCCTTTTTACGTTACATTCGAGACTTCACAACACCGCTCCCGGGTGGGCTCGAACCACCAACCTTTCGGTTAACAGCCGAACGCGCTAACCATTGCGCCACGGAAGCCCAACAATTTAATGTTTGTCAGGTATTGTGGAAAAACTCTGACTTTTTACGTTACATTTGACATCCCATAACACCGCTTCCGTGTGGGCTCGAACCACCAACCTTTCGGTTAACAGCTGAACGCGCTAACCATTGCGCCACGGAAGCCTGAAAATTAAATGTTCGTCAGGTATTGTGGAAAAACTCTGACTTTTTACGTTACATTTGAGACCCCACAACACCGCTTCCGGGTGGGCTCGAACCACCAACCCTTCGGTTAACAGCTGAACGCGCTAACCATTGCGCCACGGAAGCCTAAAAATTAAATGTTCGTCAGGTATTGTGGAAAAACTCTGACTTTTTACGTTACATTTGAGACCCCACAACACCGCTTCCGGGTGGGCTCGAACCACCAACCCTTCGGTTAACAGCTGAACGCGCTAACCATTGCGCCACGGAAGCCTAAAAATTATATGTTCGTCAGGTATTGTGGAAAAACTCTGACTTTTTACGTTACATTTGAGACCCAACAACACCGCTCCCGGGTGGGCTCGAACCACCAACCTTTCGGTTAACAGCCGAACGCGCTAACCATTGCGCCACGGAAGCCCAACAATTTAATGTTCGTCAGGTATTGTGGAAAAACTCTGACTTTTTACGTTACATTTGAGATCCCATAACACCGCTCCCGGGTGGGCTCGAACCACCAACCTATTTGTTAACAGCCTAACGCGCTAACCATTGAGCCACGGAAACTCAGAAATTGAATGGTTGTCAGGTATTGTGGAAAAGTTATGACTTTTCACGCTACATCTGAGACTCCACAACACCGCTTCCGGGTGGGCTCGAACCACCAACCTTTCGGTTAACAGCTGAACGCGCTAACCATTGCGCCACGGAAGCCTGAAAATTAAATGTTCGTCAGGTATTGTGGAAAAACTCTGACTTTTTACGTTACATTTGAGATCCCATAACACCGCTCCCGTGTGGGCTCGAACCACCAACCTTTCGGTTAACAGCCGAACGCGCTATCCATTGCGCCACGGAAGCCCAAAAATTTAATGTTCGTCAGGTATTGTGGAAAAACTCTGACTTTTTACGTTACATTTGAGACCCCACAACACCGCTTCCGGGTGGGCTCGAACCACCAACCTTTCGGTTAACAGCTGAACGCGCTAACCATTGCGCCTTGGAAGCCTATAAATTAAATGTTCGTCAGGTATTGTGGAAAAACTCTGACTTTTTACGTTACATTTGACATCCCATAACACCGCTTCCGTGTGGGCTCGAACCACCAACCTTTCGGTTAACAGCTGAACGCGCTAACCATTGCGCCACGGAAGCCTGAAAATTAAATGTTCGTCAGGTATTGTGGAAAAACTCTGACTTTTTACGTTACATTTGAGACCCCACAACACCGCTTCCGGGTGGGCTCGAACCACCAACCCTTCGGTTAACAGCTGAACGCGCTAACCATTGCGCCACGGAAGCCTAAAAATTAAATGTTCGTCAGGTATTGTGGAAAAACTCTGACTTTTTACGTTACATTTGAGACCCCACAACACCGCTTCCGGGTGGGCTCGAACCACCAACCCTTCGGTTAACAGCTGAACGCGCTAACCATTGCGCCACGGAAGCCTAAAAATTATATGTTCGTCAGGTATTGTGGAAAAACTCTGACTTTTTACGTTACATTTGAGACCCAACAACACCGCTCCCGGGTGGGCTCGAACCACCAACCTTTCGGTTAACAGCCGAACGCGCTAACCATTGCGCCACGGAAGCCCAACAATTTAATGTTCGTCAGGTATTGTGGAAAAACTCTGACTTTTTACGTTACATTTGAGATCCCATAACACCGCTCCCGGGTGGGCTCGAACCACCAACCTATTTGTTAACAGCCTAACGCGCTAACCATTGAGCCACGGAAACTCAGAAATTGAATGGTTGTCAGGTATTGTGGAAAAGTTATGACTTTTCACGCTACATCTGAGACTCCACAACACCGCTTCCGGGTGGGCTCGAACCACCAACCTTTCGGTTAACAGCTGAACGCGCTAACCATTGCGCCACGGAAGCCTGAAAATTAAATGTTCGTCAGGTATTGTGGAAAAACTCTGACTTTTTACGTTACATTTGAGATCCCATAACACCGCTCCCGTGTGGGCTCGAACCACCAACCTTTCGGTTAACAGCCGAACGCGCTATCCATTGCGCCACGGAAGCCCAAAAATTTAATGTTCGTCAGGTATTGTGGAAAAACTCTGACTTTTTACGTTACATTTGAGACCCCACAACACCGCTTCCGGGTGGGCTCGAACCACCAACCTTTCGGTTAACAGCTGAACGCGCTAACCATTGCGCCTTGGAAGCCTATAAATTAAATGTTCGTCAGGTATTGTGGAAAAACTCTAACTTTTTACGTTACATTTGAGACCCCACAACACCGCTCCCGGGTGGGCTCGAACCACCAACCTTTCGGTTAACAGCCGAACGCGCTAACCATTGCGCCACGGAAGCCCAAAAAGTAAATGTTCGTCAGGTATTGTGGAAAAACTTTGCCTTTATACGTTACATTCGAGACTTCACAACACCGCTCCCGGGTGGGCTCGAACCACCAACCTTTCGGTTAACAGCCGAACGCGCTAACCATTGAGCCACGGATGCTCAGAAATTAAATGGTTGTCAGGTATTGTGGAAAAACTCTGACTTTTTACGTTACATTTGAGATCCCATAACACCGCTCCCGGGTGGGCACGAACCACCAACCTATTGGTTAACAGCCGAACGCGCTAACAATTGAGCCACGGAAGCTCAGAAAGTAAATGGTTGTCAGGTATTGTGGAAAAGTTATGACTTTTCACGCTACATCAGAGACCCCACAACACCTCTCCCGGGTGGGCTCGAACCACCAACCTTTCGGTTAACAGCTGAACGCGCTAAAAAATATGCCACGGAAGCCCAAAAATTAAATGTTCGTCAGGTATTGTGGAAAAACTCTGACTTTTTACGTTACATTTGAGACCCCACAACACCGCTTCCGGGTGGGCTCGAACCACCAACCCTTAGGTTAACAGCTGAACGCGCTAACCATTGCGCCACGGAAGCCTAAAAATTAAATGTTCGTCAGGTATTCTGGAAAAACTCTGACTTTTTACGTTACATTTGAGACCCCACAACACCGCTTCCGGGTGGGCTCGAACCACCAACCCTTCGGTTAACAGCTGAACGCGCTAACCATTGCGCCACGGAAGCCTAAAAATTAAATGTTCGTCAGGTATTGTGGAAAAACTCTGACTTTTTACGTTACATTTGAGACCCCACAACACCGCTCCCGGGTGGGCTCGAACCACCAACCTATTGGTTAACAGCCGAACGCGCTAACCATTGAGCCACGGATGCTCAGAAATTAAATGGTTGTCAGGTATTGTGGAAAAGTTATTACTTTTCACGCTACATCAGAGACCCCACAACACCTCTCGCGGGTGGGCTCGAACCACCAACCTTTCGGTTAACAGCTGAACGCGCTGCGCGCTAACCATTGCGCCACGGAAGCCCAAAAATTTAATGTTCGTCAGGTATTGTGGAAAAACTCTGACTTTTTACGTTACATTTGAGACCCCACAACACCGCTTCCGGGTGGGCTCGAACCACCAACCTTTCGGTTAACAGCTGAACGCACTAAAAATTGCGCCATGGAAGCCTAAAAATTAAATGTTCGTCAGGTATTGTGGAAAAACTCTGACTTTTTACGTTACATTTGAGACCCCACAACACCGCTCCCGGGTGGGCTCGAACCACCAACCTTTCCGTTAACAGCCGAACGCGCTAACCATTGCGCCACGGAAGCCCAACAATTTAATGTTCGTCAGGTATTGTGGAAAAACTCTGACTTTTTACGTTACATTTGAGATCCCATAACACCGCTCCCGGGTGGACTCGAACCACCAGCCTATTGGTTAACAGCCGAACGCGCTAACCATTGAGCCACGGTAGCTCAGAAATTAAATGGTTGTCAGGTATTGTGGAAAAGTTATGACTTTTCACGCTACATCAGAGACCCCACAACACCTCTCGCGGGTGGGCTCGAACCACCAACCTTTCGGTTAACAGCTGATCGCGCTGCGCGCTAACCATTGCGCCACGGAAGCCCAAAAATTTAATGTTCGTCAGGTATTGTGGAAAAACTCTGACTTTTTACGTTACATTTGAGACCCCACAACACCGCTTCCGGGTGGGCTCGAACCACCAACCTTTCGGTTAACAGCTGAACGCGCTAAACATTGCGCCATGGAAGCCTAAAAATTAAATGTTCGTCAGGTATTGTGGAAAAACTCTGACTTTTTACGTTACATTTGAGACCCCACAACACCGCTTCCGGGTGGGCTCGAACCACCAACCTTTCGGTTAACAGCTGAACGCGCTAACCATTGCGCCTTGGAAGCCTATAAATTAAATGTTCGTCAGGTTTTGTGGAAAAACTCTAACTTTTTACGTTACATTTGAGACCCCACAACACCGCTCCCGGGTGGGCTCGAACCACCAACCTTTCGGTTAACAGCTGAACGCGCTAACCATTGCGCCACGGAAGCCCAAAAAGTAAATGTTCGTCAGGTATTGTGGAAAAACTTTGCCTTTTTACGTTACATTCGAGACTTCACAACACCGCTCCCGGGTGGGCTCGAACCACCAACCTTTCGGTTAACAGCCGAACGCGCTAACCATTGCGCCACGGAAGCCCAACAATTTAATGTTTGTCAGGTATTGTGGAAAAACTCTGACTTTTTACGTTACATTTGAGATCCCATAACACCGCTCCCGGGTGGGCACGAACCACCAACCTATTGGTTAACAGCCGAACGCGCTAACCATTGAGCCACGGAAGCTCAGAAAGTAAATGGTTGTCAGGTATTGTGGAAAAGTTATGACTTTTCACGCTACATCAGAGACCCCACAACACCTCTCCCGGGTGGGCTCGAACCACCAACCTTTCGGTTAACAGCTGAACGCGCTAAAAAATATGCCACGGAAGCCCAAAAATTAAATGTTCGTCAGGTATTGTGGAAAAACTCTGACTTTTTACGTTACATTTGAGACCCCACAACACCGCTTCCGGGTGGGCTCGAACCACCAACCTTTCGGTTAACAGCTGAACGCGCTAAAAAATATGCCACGGAAGCCCAAAAATTAAATGTTCGTCAGGTATTGTGGAAAAACTCTGACTTTTTACGTTACATTTGAGACCCCACAACACCGCTTCCGGGTGGGCTCGAACCACCAACCCTTCGGTTAACAGCTGAACGCGCTAACCATTGCGCCACGGAAGCCTAAAAATTAAATGTTCGTCAGGTATTGTGGAAAAACTCTGACTTTTTACGTTACATTTGAGACCCAACAACACCGCTCCCGGGTGGGCTCGAACCACCAACCTTTCGGTTAACAGCCGAACGCGCTAACCATTGCGCCACGGAAGCCCAACAATTTAATGTTCGTCAGGTATTGTGGAAAAACTCTGACTTTTTACGTTACATTTGAGATCCCATAACACCGCTCCCGGGTGGGCTCGAACCACCAACCTATTTGTTAACAGCCTAACGCGCTAACCATTGAGCCACGGAAACTCAGAAATTGAATGGTTGTCAGGTATTGTGGAAAAGTTATGACTTTTCACGCTACATCTGAGACTCCACAACACCGCTTCCGGGTGGGCTCGAACCACCAACCTTTCGGTTAACAGCTGAACGCGCTAACCATTGCGCCACGGAAGCCTGAAAATTAAATGTTCGTCAGGTATTGTGGAAAAACTCTGACTTTTTACGTTACATTTGAGATCCCATAACACCGCTCCCGTGTGGGCTCGAACCACCAACCTTTCGGTTAACAGCCGAACGCGCTATCCATTGCGCCACGGAAGCCCAAAAATTTAATGTTCGTCAGGTATTGTGGAAAAACTCTGACTTTTTACGTTACATTTGAGACCCCACAACACCGCTTCCGGGTGGGCTCGAACCACCAACCTTTCGGTTAACAGCTGAACGCGCTAACCATTGCGCCTTGGAAGCCTATAAATTAAATGTTCGTCAGGTATTGTGGAAAAACTCTAACTTTTTACGTTACATTTGAGACCCCACAACACCGCTCCCGGGTGGGCTCGAACCACCAACCTTTCGGTTAACAGCCGAACGCGCTAACCATTGCGCCACGGAAGCCCAAAAAGTAAATGTTCGTCAGGTATTGTGGAAAAACTTTGCCTTTATACGTTACATTCGAGACTTCACAACACCGCTCCCGGGTGGGCTCGAACCACCAACCTTTCGGTTAACAGCCGAACGCGCTAACCATTGCGCCACGGAAGCCCAACAATTTAATGTTTGTCAGGTATTGTGGAAAAACTCTGACTTTTTACGTTACATTTGAGATCCCATAACACCGCTCCCGGGTGGGCACGAACCACCAACCTATTGGTTAACAGCCGAACGCGCTAACAATTGAGCCACGGAAGCTCAGAAAGTAAATGGTTGTCAGGTATTGTGGAAAAGTTATGACTTTGCACGCTACATCAGAGACCCCACAACACCTCTCCCGGGTGGGCTCGAACCACCAACCTTTCGGTTAACAGCTGAACGCGCTAAAAAATATGCCACGGAAGCCCAAAAATTAAATGTTCGTCAGGTATTGTGGAAAAACTCTGACTTTTTACGTTACATTTGAGACCCCACAACACCGCTTCCGGGTGGGCTCGAACCACCAACCCTTAGGTTAACAGCTGAACGCGCTAACCATTGCGCCACGGAAGCCTAAAAATTAAATGTTCGTCAGGTATTCTGGAAAAACTCTGACTTTTTACGTTACATTTGAGACCCAACAACACCGCTCCCGGGTGGGCTCGAACCACCAACCTTTCGGTTAACAGCCGAACGCGCTAACCATTGCGCCACGGAAGCCCAACAATTTAATGTTCGTCAGTTATTGTGGAAAAACTCTGACTTTTTACGTTACATTTGAGATCCCATAACACCGCTCCCGGGTGGGCTCGAACCACCAACCTATTTGTTAACAGCCTAACGCGCTAACCATTGAGCCACGGAAACTCAGAAATTGAATGGTTGTCAGGTATTGTGGAAAAGTTATGACTTTTCACGCTACATCTGAGACTCCACAACACCGCTTCCGGGTGGGCTCGAACCACCAACCTTTCGGTTAACAGCTGAACGCGCTAACCATTGCGCCACGGAAGCCTGAAAATTAAATGTTCGTCAGGTATTGTGGAAAAACTCTGACTTTTTACGTTACATTTGAGATCCCATAACACCGCTCCCGTGTGGGCTCGAACCACCAACCTTTCGGTTAACAGCCGAACGCGCTATCCATTGCGCCACGGAAGCCCAAAAAATAAATGTTCGTCAGGTATTGTGGAAAAACTTTGCCTTTTTACGTTACATTTGAGACCCCACAACACCGCTTCCGGGTGGGCTCGAACCACCAACCTTTCGGTTAACAGCTGAACGCGCTAACCATTGCGCCACGGAAGCCTGAAAATTAAATGTTCGTCAGGTATTGTGGAAAAACTCTGACTTTTTACGTTACATTTGACATCCCATAACACCGCTTCCGTGTGGGCTCGAACCACCAACCCTTCGGTTAACAGCTGAACGCGCTAACCATTGCGCCACGGAAGCCTGAAAATTAAATGTTCGTCAGGTATTGTGGAAAAACTCTGACTTTTTACGTTACATTTGAGACCCCACAACACCGCTCCCGGGTGGGCTCGAACCACCAACCTTTCGGTTAACAGCCGAACGCGCTAACCATTGCGCCACGGAAGCCCAAAAAGTAAATGTTCGTCAGGTATTGTGGAAAAACTTTGCCTTTATACGTTACATTCGAGACTTCACAACACCGCTCCCGGGTGGGCTCGAACCACCAACCTTTCGGTTAACAGCCGAACGCGCTAACCATTGCGCCACGGAAGCCCAACAATTTAATGTTTGTCAGGTATTGTGGAAAAACTCTGACTTTTTACGTTACATTTGAGATCCCATAACACCGCTCCCGGGTGGGCACGAACCACCAACCTATTGGTTAACAGCCGAACGCGCTAACCATTGCGCCACGGAAGCCTAAAAATTAAATGTTCGTCAGGCATTGTGGAAAAACTCTGACTTTTTACGTTACATTTGAGACCCAACAACACCGCTCCCGGGTGGGCTTGAACCACCAACCTTTCGGTTAACAGCCGAACGCGCTAACCATTGCGCCACGGAAGCCCAACAATTTAATGTTCGTCAGTTATTGTGGAAAAACTCTGACTTTTTACGTTACATTTGAGATCCCATAACACCGCTCCCGGGTGGGCTCGAACCACCAACCTATTTGTTAACAGCCTAACGCGCTAACCATTGAGCCACGGAAACTCAGAAATTGAATGGTTGTCAGTTATTGTGGAAAAGTTATGACTTTTCACGCTACATCTGAGACTCCACAACACCGCTTCCGGATGGGCTCGAACCACCAACCTTTCGGTTAACAGCTGAACGCGCTAACCATTGCGCCACGGAAGCCTGAAAATTAAATGTTCGTCAGGTATTGTGGAAAAACTCTGACTTTTTACGTTACATTTGAGATCCCATAACACCGCTCCCGTGTGGGCTCGAACCACCAACCTTTCGGTTAACAGCCGAACGCGCTATCCATTGCGCCACGGAAGCCCAAAAAATAAATGTTCGTCAGGTATTGTGGAAAAACTTTGCCTTTTTACGTTACATTTGAGACCCCACAACACCGCTTCCGGGTGGGCTCGAACCACCAACCTTTCGGTTAACAGCTGATCGCGCTAACCATTGCGCCACGGAAGCCTGAAAATTAAATGTTCGTCAGGTATTGTGGAAAAACTCTGACTTTTTACGTTACATTTGACATCCCATAACACCGCTTCCGTGTGGGCTCGAACCACCAACCCTTCGGTTAACAGCTGAACGCGCTAACCATTGCGCCACGGAAGCCTGAAAATTAAATGTTCGTCAGGTATTGTGGAAAAACTCTGACTTTTTACGTTACATTTGAGACCCCACAACACCGCTTCCGGGTGCGCTCGAACCACCAACCTTTCGGTTAACAGCTGAACGCACTAAAAATTGCGCCATGGAAGCCTAAAAAGTAAATGTTCGTCAGGTATTGTGGAAAAACTTTGCCTTTTTACGTTACATTCGAGACTTCACAACACCGCTCCCGGGTGGGCTCGAACCACCAACCTTTCGGTTAACAGCCGAACGCGCTAACCATTGCGCCACGGAAGCCCAACAATTTAATGTTTGTCAGGTATTGTGGAAAAACTCTGACTTTTTACGTTACATTTGAGATCCCATAACACCGCTCCCGGGTGGGCTCGAACCACCAACCTATTGGTTAACAGCCGAACGCGCTAACCATTGAGCCACGGAAGCTCAGAAAGTAAATGGTTGTCAGGTATTGTGGAAAAGTTATGACTTTTCACGCTACATCAGAGACCCCACAACACCTCTCCCGGGTGGGCTCGAACCACCAACCTTTCGGTTAACAGCTGAACGCGCTAAAAAATATGCCACGGAAGCCCAAAAATTAAATGTTCGTCAGGTATTGTGGAAAAACTCTGACTTTTTACGTTACATTTGAGACCCCACAACACCGCTTCCGGGTGGGCTCGAACCACCAACCCTTCGGTTAACAGCTGAACGCGCTAACCATTGCGCCACGGAAGCCTAAAAATTAAATGTTCGTCAGGTATTGTGGAAAAACTCTGACTTTTTACGTTACATTTGAGACCCAACAACACCGCTCCCGGGTGGGCTCGAACCACCAACCTTTCGGTTAACAGCCGAACGCGCTAACCATTGCGCCACGGAAGCCCAACAATTTAATGTTCGTCAGGTATTGTGGAAAAACTCTGACTTTTTACGTTACATTTGAGATCCCATAACACCGCTCCCGGGTGGGCTCGAACCACCAACCTATTTGTTAACAGCCTAACGCGCTAACCATTGAGCCACGGAAACTCAGAAATTGAAAGGTTGTCAGGTATTGTGGAAAAGTTATGACTTTTCACGCTACATCTGAGACTCCACAACACCGCTTCCGGGTGGGCTCGAACCACCAACCTTTCGGTTAACAGCTGAACGCGCTAACCATTGCGCCACGGAAGCCTGAAAATTAAATGTTCGTCAGGTATTGTGGAAAAACTCTGACTTTTTACGTTACATTTGAGATCCCATAACACCGCTCCCGTGTGGGCTCGAACCACCAACCTTTCGGTTAACAGCCGAACGCGCTATCCATTGCGCCACGGAAGCCCAAAAAATAAATGTTCGTCAGGTATTGTGGAAAAACTTTGCCTTTTTACGTTACATTTGAGACCCCACAACACCGCTTCCGGGTGGGCTCGAACCACCAACCTTTCGGTTAACAGCTGAACGCGCTAACCATTGCGCCACGGAAGCCTGAAAATTAAATGTTCGTCAGGTATTGTGGAAAAACTCTGACTTTTTACGTTACATTTGACATCCCATAACACCGCTTCCGTGTGGGCTCGAACCACCAACCTTTCGGTTAACAGCTGAACGCGCTAACCATTGCGCCACGGAAGCCTGAAAATTAAATGTTCGTCAGGTATTGTGGAAAAACTCTGACTTTTTACGTTACATTTGAGACCCCACAACACCGCTTCCGGGTGGGCTCGAACCACCAACCTTTCGGTTAACAGCTGAACGCACTAAAAATTGCGCCATGGAAGCCTAAAAAGTAAATTTTCGTCAGGTATTGTGGAAAAACTTTGCCTTTTTACGTTACATTTGAGACTTCACAACACCGCTCCCGGGTGGGCTCGAACCACCAACCTTTCGGTTAACAGCCGAACGCGCTAACCATTGCGCCACGGAAGCCCAACAATTTAATGTTTGTCAGGTATTGTGGAAAAACTCTGACTTTTTACGTTACATTTGAGATCCCATAACACCGCTCCCGGGTGGGCTCGAACCACCAACCTATTGGTTAACAGCCGAACGCGCTAACCATTGAGCCACGGAAGCTCAGAAAGTAAATGGTTGTCAGGTATTGTGGAAAAGTTATGACTTTTCACGCTACATCAGAGACCCCACAACACCTCTCCCGGGTGGGCTCGAACCACCAACCTTTCGGTTAACAGCTAAACGCGCTAAAAAATGCGTCACGGAAGCCCAAAAATTAAATTTTCGTCAGGTATTGTGGAAAAACTCTGACTTTTTACGTTACATTTGAGACCCCACAACACCTCTCCCGGGTGGGCTCGAACCACCAACCTTTCGGTTAACAGCTGAACGCTCTAACCATTGCGCCAAGGAAGCCCATATATTAAATGTTCGTCAGGTATTGTGGAAAAACTCTGACTTTTTACGTTACATTTGAGATCCCATAACACCGCTCCCGGGTGGGCTCGAACCACCAACCTATTGGATAACAGCCGAACGCGCTAACCATTGAGCCACGGAAGCTCAGAAATTGAATGGTTGTCAGGTATTGTGGAAAAACTCTGACTTTTTACGTTACATTTGAGATCCCATAACACCGCTCCCGGGTGGGCTCGAACCACCAACCTTTCGGTTAACAGCCGAACGCGCAATCCATTGCGCCACGGAAGCCCAAAAAATAAATGTTCGTTAGGTATTGTGGAAAAACTCTGACTTTTTACGTTACATTTGAGATCCCATAACACCGCTCCCGTGTGGCTCGAACCACCAACCTTTCGGTTAGCAGCCGAACGCGCTATCCATTGCGCCACGGAAGCCCAAAAAATAAATGTTCGTCAGGTATTGTGGAAAAACTCTGACTTTTCACGTTACATTTGAGACCCCACAACACCTCTCCCGGGTGGGCTCGAACCACCAACCTTTCGGTTAACAGCTGAACGCGCTAACCATTGCGCCACGGAAGCACAAAAATTAAATGTTCGTCAGGTATTGTGGAAAAACTCTGACTTTTTACGTTACATTTGAGATCCCATAACACCGCTCCCGGGTGGGCTCGAACCACCAACCTATTGGATAACAGCCGAACGCGCTAACCATTGAGCCACGGAAGCTCAGAAATTGAATGGTTGTCAGGTATTGTGGAAAAACTCTGACTTTTTACGTTACACTTGAGATCCCATAACACCGCTTCCGGGTGGGCTCGAACAATCAACCTTTCGGTTAACAGCTGAATGCGCTAACCATTGCGCCACGGAAGCCCAAAAATTGAATGTTCGTTAGGTATTGTGGAAAAACTCTGACTTTTTACGTTACATTTGAGATCCCATAACACCGCTCCCGTGTGGGCTCGAACCACCAACCTTTCGGTTAACAGCCGAACGCGCAATCCATTGCGCCACGGAAGCCCAAAAAATAAAGGTTCGTTAGGTATTGTGGAAAAACTCTGACTTTTTACGTTACATTTAGATCCCATAACACCGCTCCCGTGTGGGCTCGAACCACCAACCTTTCGATTAACAGCCGAACGCGCTATCCATTGCGCCACGGAAGCCCGAAAAATAAATGTTCGTCAGGTATTGTGGAAAAACTTTGCCTTTTTACGTTACATTTGAGAATTCACAATACCGCTCCCGGGTGGACTCGAACCACCGACCTTTCGGTTAACAGCCGAACGCACTAACCATTGCGCCACGGAAGCCCAAAAATTAAATGTTCGTCAGGTATTGTGGAAAAACTCTGACTTTTACGTTACATTTGAGATCCCATAACACCGCTACCGGGTGGGCTCGAACCACCAATCTATTGGTTAACAGCCTAGCGCGCTAACCATTGAGCCACGGAAGCTCAGAAATTAAATGGTTGTCAGGTATTGTGGAAAAGTTATGACTTTTCACGCTACATCTGAGACCCCACAACACCTCTCCCGGGTGGGCTCGAACCACCAACCTTTCGGTTAACAGCTGAACGCGCTAAAAAATGCGCCACGGAAGCCCAAAAATTAAATGTTCGTCAGGTATTGTGGAAAAACTCTGACTTTTTACGTTACATTTGAGACCCCACAACACCTCTCTCGGGTGGGCTCGAACCACCAACCTTTCGGTTAACAGCTGAACGCGCTAACCATTGCGCCACGGAAGCCCAAAAATTAAATGTTCGTCAGGTATTGTGGAAAAGATCTGACTTTTTACGTTACACTTGAGATCCCATAACACCGCTTCCGGGTGGGCTCGAACCACCAATCTATTGGTTAACAGCCGAGCGCGCTAACCATTGAGCCACGGAAGCTCAGAAATTAAATGGTTGTCAGGTATTGTGGAAAAGTTATGACTTTTCACGCTACATCTGAGACCCCACAACACCTCTCCCGGGTGGGCTCGAACCACCAACCTTTCGGTTAACAGCTAAACGCGCTAAAAAATGCGTCACGGAAGCCCAAAAATTAAATTTTCGTCAGGTATTGTGGAAAAACTCTGACTTTTTACGTTACATTTGAGACCCCACAACACCTCTCCCGGGTGGGCTCGAACCACCAACCTTTCGGTTAACAGCTGAACGCTCTAACCATTGCGCCAAGGAAGCCCATATATTAAATGTTCGTCAGGTATTGTGGAAAAACTCTGACTTTTTACGTTACATTTGAGATCCCATAACACCGCTCCCGGGTGGGCTCGAACCACCAACCTTTCGGTTAACAGCCGAACGCGCAATCCATTGCGCCACGGAAGCCCAAAAAATAAATGTTCGTTAGGTATTGTGGAAAAACTCTGACTTTTTACGTTACATTTGAGATCCTATAACACCGCTCCCGTGTGGCTCGAACCACCAACCTTTCGGTTAGCAGCCGAACGCGCTATCCATTGCGCCACGGAAGCCCAAAAAATAAATGTTCGTCAGGTATTGTGGAAAAACTCTGACTTTTCACGTTACATTTGAGACCCCACAACACCTCTCCCGGGTGGGCTCGAACCACCAACCTTTCGGTTAACAGCTGAACGCGCTAACCATTGCGCCACGGAAGCACAAAAATTAAATGTTCGTCAGGTATTGTGGAAAAACTCTGACTTTTTACGTTACATTTGAGATCCCATAACACCGCTCCCGGGTGGGCTCGAACCACCAACCTATTGGATAACAGCCGAACGCGCTAACCATTGAGCCACGGAAGCTCAGAAATTGAATGGTTGTCAGGTATTGTGGAAAAACTCTGACTTTTTACGTTACACTTGAGATCCCATAACACCGCTTCCGGGTGGGCTCGAACAATCAACCTTTCGGTTAACAGCTGAATGCGCTAACCATTGCGCCACGGAAGCCCAAAAATTGAATGTTCGTTAGGTATTGTGGAAAAACTCTGACTTTTTACGTTACATTTGAGATCCCATAACACCGCTCCCGTGTGGGCTCGAACCACCAACCTTTCGGTTAACAGCCGAACGCGCAATCCATTGCGCCACGGAAGCAAAAAAAATAAAGGTTCGTTAGGTATTGTGGAAAAACTCTGACTTTTTACGTTACATTTAGATCCCATAACACCGCTCCCGTGTGGGCTCGAACCACCAACCTTTCGATTAACAGCCGAACGCGCTATCCATTGCGCCACGGAAGCCCGAAAAATAAATGTTCGTCAGGTATTGTGGAAAAACTTTGCCTTTTTACGTTACATTTGAGAATTCACAATACCGCTCCCGGGTGGGCTCGAACCACCGACCTTTCGGTTAACAGCCGAACGCACTAACCATTGCGCCACGGAAGCCCAAAAATTAAATGTTCGTCAGGTATTGTGGAAAAACTCTGACTTTTTACGTTACATTTGAGACCCCACAACACCTCTCTCGGGTGGGCTCGAACCACCAACCTTTCGGTTAACAGCTGAACGCGCTAACCATTGCGCCACGGAAGCCCAAAAATTAAATGTTCGTCAGGTATTGTGGAAAAGATCTGACTTTTTACGTTACACTTGAGATCCCATAACACCGCTTCCGGGTCGGCTCGAACCACCAATCTATTGGTTAACAGCCGAGCGCGCTAACCATTGAGCCACGGAAGCTCAGAAATTAAATGGTTGTCAGGTATTGTGGAAAAGTTATGACTTTTCACGCTACATCTGAGACCCCACAACACCTCTCCCGGGTGGGCTCGAACCACCAACCTTTCGGTTAACAGCTAAACGCGCTAAAAAATGCGTCACGGAAGCCCAAAAATTAAATTTTCGTCAGGTATTGTGGAAAAACTCTGACTTTTTACGTTACATTTGAGACCCCACAACACCTCTCCCGGGTGGGCTCGAACCACCAACCTTTCGGTTAACAGCTGAACGCTCTAACCATTGCGCCAAGGAAGCCCATATATTAAATGTTCGTCAGGTATTGTGGAAAAACTCTGACTTTTTACGTTACATTTGAGATCCCATAACACCGCTCCCGGGTGGGCTCGAACCACCAACCTATTGGATAACAGCCGAACGCGCTAACCATTGAGCCACGGAAGCTCAGAAATTGAATGGTTGTCAGGTATTGTGGAAAAACTCTGACTTTTTACGTTACATTTGAGATCCCATAACACCGCTCCCGGGTGGGCTCGAACCACCAACCTTTCGGTTAACAGCCGAACGCGCAATCCATTGCGCCACGGAAGCCCAAAAAATAAATGTTCGTTAGGTATTGTGGAAAAACTCTGACTTTTTACGTTACATTTGAGATCCCATAACACCGCTCCCGTGTGGCTCGAACCACCAACCTTTCGGATAGCAGCCGAACGCGCTATCCATTGCGCCAAGGAAGCCCAAAAAATAAATGTTCGTCAGGTATTGTGGAAAAACTTTGCCTTTTTACGTTACATTTGAGACTTCACAACACCGCTCCCGGGTGGGCTCGAACCACCAACCTATTGGTTAACAGCCGAACGCGCTAACCATTGAGCCACGGATGCTCAGAAATTGAATGGTTGTCAGGTATTGTGGAAAAACTCTGACTTTTTACGTTACATTTGAGATCCCATAACTCCGCTCCCGGGTGGGCTCGAACCACCAACCTTTCGGTTAACAGCCGCACGCGCTAACCATTGCGCCACGGAAGCCCAAACAATAAATGGTCGTCAGGTATTGTGGAAAAACTCTGACTTTTTACGTTACATTTGAGATCCCATAACACCGCTACCGGGTGGGCTCGAACCACCAACCTATTGGTTAACAGCCGAACGCGCTAACCATTGAGCCACGGAAGCTCAGAAATTAAATGGTTGTCAGGTATTGTGGAAAAGTTATGACTTTTCACGCTACATCTGAGACCCCACAACACCTCTCGCGGGTGGGCTCGAACCACCAACCTTTCGGTTAACAGCTGAACGCGCTAAAAAATGCGCCACGGAAGCCCAGAAATTAAATGGTTGTCAGGTATTGTGGAAAAGTTATGACTTTTCACGCTACATCTGAGACCCCACAACACCTCTCGCGGGTGGGCTCGAACCACCAACCTTTCGGTTAACAGCTGAACGCGCTAAAAAATGCGCCACGGAAGCCCAAACAATAAATGGTCGTCAGGTATTGTGGAAAAACTCTGACTTTTTACGTTACATTTGAGATCCCATAACACCGCTCCCGGGTGGGCTCGAACCACCAACCTTTCGGTTAACAGCCGAACGCGCAATCCATTGCGCCACGGAAGCCCAAAAAATAAAGGTTCGTTAGGTATTGTGGAAAAACTCTGACTTTTTACGTTACATTTAGATCCCATAACACCGCTCCCGTGTGGGCTCGAACCACCAACCTTTCGATTAACAGCCGAACGCGCTATCCATTGCGCCACGGAAGCCCGAAAAATAAATGTTCGTCAGGTATTGTGGAAAAACTTTGCCTTTTTACGTTACATTTGAGAATTCACAATACCGCTCCCGGGTGGGCTCGAACCACCGACCTTTCGGTTAACAGCCGAACGCACTAACCATTGCGCCACGGAAGCCCAAAAATTAAATGTTCGTCAGGTATTGTGGAAAAACTCTGACTTTTACGTTACATTTGAGATCCCATAACACCGCTACCGGGTGGGCTCGAACCACCAATCTATTGGTTAACAGCCTAGCGCGCTAACCATTGAGCCACGGAAGCTCAGAAATTAAATGGTTGTCAAGTATTGTGGAAAAGTTATGACTTTTCACGCTACATCTGAGACCCCACAACACCTCTCCCGGGTGGGCTCGAACCACCAACCTTTCGGTTAACAGCTGAACGCGCTAAAAAATGCGCCACGGAAGCCCAAAAATTAAATGTTCGTCAGGTATTGTGGAAAAACTCTGACTTTTTACGTTACATTTGAGACCCCACAACACCTCTCTCGGGTGGGCTCGAACCACCAACCTTTCGGTTAACAGCCGAACGCGCAATCCATTGCGCCACGGAAGCCCAAAAAATAAAGGTTCGTTAGGTATTGTGGAAAAACTCTGACTTTTTACGTTACATTTAGATCCCATAACACCGCTCCCGTGTGGGCTCGAACCACCAACCTTTCGATTAACAGCCGAACGCGCTATCCATTGCGCCACGGAAGCCCGAAAAATAAATGTTCGTCAGGTATTGTGGAAAAACTTTGCCTTTTTACGTTACATTTGAGAATTCACAATACCGCTCCCGGGTGGGCTCGAACCACCGACCTTTCGGTTAACAGCCGAACGCACTAACCATTGCGCCACGGAAGCCCAAAAATTAAATGTTCGTCAGGTATTGTGGAAAAACTCTGACTTTTACGTTACATTTGAGATCCCATAACACCGCTACCGGGTGGGCTCGAACCACCAATCTATTGGTTAACAGCCTAGCGCGCTAACCATTGAGCCACGGAAGCTCAGAAATTAAATGGTTGTCAGGTATTGTGGAAAAGTTATGACTTTTCACGCTACATCTGAGACCCCACAACACCTCTCCCGGGTGGGCTCGAACCACCAACCTTTCGGTTAACAGCTGAACGCGCTAAAAAATGCGCCACGGAAGCCCAAAAATTAAATGTTCGTCAGGTATTGTGGAAAAACTCTGACTTTTTACGTTACATTTGAGACCCCACAACACCTCTCTCGGGTGGGCTCGAACCACCAACCTTTCGGTTAACAGCTGAACGCGCTAACCATTGCGCCACGGAAGCCCAAAAATTAAATGTTCGTCAGGTATTGTGGAAAAGATCTGACTTTTTACGTTACACTTGAGATCCCATAACACCGCTTCCGGGTGGGCTCGAACCACCAATCTATTGGTTAACAGCCGAGCGCGCTAACCATTGAGCCACGGAAGCTCAGAAATTAAATGGTTGTCAGGTATTGTGGAAAAGTTATGACTTTTCACGCTACATCTGAGACCCCACAACACCTCTCCCGGGTGGGCTCGAACCACCAACCTTTCGGTTAACAGCTAAGCGCGCTAAAAAATGCGTCACGGAAGCCCAAAAATTAAATTTTCGTCAGGTATTGTGGAAAAACTCTGACTTTTTACGTTACATTTGAGACCCCACAACACCTCTCCCGGGTGGGCTCGAACCACCAACCTTTCGGTTAACAGCTGAACGCTCTAACCATTGCGCCAAGGAAGCCCATATATTAAATGTTCGTCAGGTATTGTGGAAAAACTCTGACTTTTTACGTTACATTTGAGATCCCATAACACCGCTCCCGGGTGGGCTCGAACCACCAACCTATTGGATAACAGCCGAACGCGCTAACCATTGAGCCACGGAAGCTCAGAAATTGAATGTTTGTCAGGTATTGTGGAAAAGCTCTGACTTTTTACGTTACATTTGAGATCCCATAACACCGCTCCCGGGTGGGCTCGAACCACCAACCTTTCGGTTAACAGCCGAACGCGCAATCCATTGCGCCACGGAAGCCCAAAAAATAAATGTTCGTTAGGTATTGTGGAAAAACTCTGACTTTTTACGTTACATTTGAGATCCCATAACACCGCTCCCGTGTGGCTCGAACCACCAACCTTTCGGTTAGCAGCCGAACGCGCTATGCATTGCGCCACGGAAGCCCAAAAAATAAATGTTCGTCAGGTATTGTGGAAAAACTTTGCCTTTTTACGTTACATTTGAGACTTCACAACACCGCTCCCGGGTGGGCTCGAACCACCAACCTATTGGTTAACAGCCGAACGCGCTAACCATTGAGCCACGGATGCTCAGAAATTGAATGGTTGTCAGGTATTGTGGAAAAACTCTGACTTTTTACGTTACATTTGAGATCCCATAACTCCGCTCCCGGGTGGGCTCGAACCACCAACCTTTCGGTTAACAGCCGCACGCGCTAACCATTGCGCCACGGAAGCCCAAACAATAAATGGTCGTCAGGTATTGTGGAAAAACTCTGACTTTTTACTTTACATTTGAGATCCCATAACACCGCTACCGGGTGGGCTCGAACCACCAACCTATTGGTTAACAGCCGAACGCGCTAACCATTGAGCCACGGAAGCTCAGAAATTAAATGGTTGTCAGGTATTGTGGAAAAGTTATGACTTTTCACGCTACATCTGAGACCCCACAACACCTCTCGCGGGTGGGCTCGAACCACCAACCTTTCGGTTAACAGCTGAACGCGCTAAAAAATGCGCCACGGAAGCCCAGAAATTAAATGGTTGTCAGGTATTGTGGAAAAGTTATGACTTTTCACGCTACATCTGAGACCCCACAACACCTCTCGCGGGTGGGCTCGAACCACCAACCTTTCGGTTAACAGCTGAACGCGCTAAAAAATGCGCCACGGAAGCCCAAAAATTAAATGTTCGTCAGGTATTGTGGAAAAACTCTGACTTTTCACGTTACATTTGAGACCCCACAACACCTCTCCCGGGTGGGCTCGAACCACCAACCTTTCGGTTAACAGCTGAACGCGCTAACCATTGCGCCACGGAAGCACAAAAATTAAATGTTCGTCAGGTATTGTGGAAAAACTCTGACTTTTTACGTTACATTTGAGATCCCATAACACCGCTCCCGGGTGGGCTCGAACCACCAACCTATTGGATAACAGCCGAACGCGCTAACCATTGAGCCACGGAAGCTCAGAAATTGAATGGTTGTCAGGTATTGTGGAAAAACTCTGACTTTTTACGTTACACTTGAGATCCCATAACACCGCTTCCGGGTGGGCTCGAACAATCAACCTTTCGGTTAACAGCTGAATGCGCTAACCATTGCGCCACGGAAGCCCAAAAATTGAATGTTCGTTAGGTATTGTGGAAAAACTCTGACTTTTTAAGTTACATTTGAGATCCCATAACACCGCTCCCGTGTGGGCTCGAACCACCAACCTTTCGGTTAACAGCCGAACGCGCAATCCATTGCGTCACGGAAGCCCAAAAAATAAATGTTCGTTAGGTATTGTGGAAAAACTCTGACTTTTTACGTTACATTTAGATCCCATAACACCGCTCCCGTGTGGGCTCGAACCACCAACCTTTCGATTAACAGCCGAACGCGCTATCCATTGCGCCACGGAAGCCCGAAAAATAAATGTTCGTCAGGTATTGTGGAAAAACTTTGCCTTTTTACGTTACATTTGAGACTTCACAATACCGCTCCCGGGTGGGCTCGAACCACCGACCTTTCGGTTAACAGCCGAACGCACTAACCATTGCGCCACGGAAGCCCAAAAATTAAATGTTCGTCAGGTATTGTGGAAAAGATCTGACTTTTTACGTTACACTTGAGATCCCATAACACCGCTTCCGGGTGGGCTCGAACCACCAATCTATTGGTTAACAGCCGAGCGCGCTAACCATTGAGCCACGGAAGCTCAGAAAGTAAATGGTTGTCAGGTATTGTGGAAACGTTATGACTTTTCACGCTACATCTGAGACCCCACAACACCTCTCCCGGGTGGGCTCGAACCACCAACCTTTCGGTTAACAGCTAAGCGCGCTAAAAAATGCGTCATGGAAGCCCAAAAATTAAATTTTCGTCAGGTATTGTGGAAAAACTCTGACTTTTTACGTTACATTTGAGACCCCACAACACCTCTCCCGGGTGGGCTCGAACCACCAACCTTTCGGTTAACAGCTGAACGCTCTAACCATTGCGCCAAGGAAGCCCATATATTAAATGTTCGTCAGGTATTGTGGAAAAACTCTGACTTTTTACGTTACATTTGAGATCCCATAACACCGCTCCCGGGTGGGCTCGAACCACCAACCTATTGGATAACAGCCGAACGCGCTAACCATTGAGCCACGGAAGCTCAGAAATTGAATGGTTGTCAGGTATTGTGGAAAAACTCTGACTTTTTACGTTACATTTGAGATCCCATAACACCGCTCCCGGGTGGGCTCGAACCACCAACCTTTCGGTTAACAGCCGAACGCGCAATCCATTGCGCCACGGAAGCCCAAAAAATAAATGTTCGTTAGGTATTGTGGAAAAACTCTGACTTTTTACGTTACATTTGAGATCCCATAACACCGCTCCCGTGTGGCTCGAACCACCAACCTTTCGGTTAGCAGCCGAACGCGCTATCCATTGCGCCACGGAAGCCCAAAAAATAAATGTTCGTCAGGTATTGTGGAAAAACTTTGCCTTTTTACGTTACATTTGAGACTTCACAACACCGCTCCCGGGTGGGCTCGAACCACCAACCTATTGGTTAACAGCCGAACGCGCTAACCATTGAGCCACGGATGCTCAGAAATTGAATGGTTGTCAGGTATTGTGGAAAAACTCTGACTTTTTACGTTACATTTGAGATCCCATAACTCCGCTCCCGGGTGGGCTCGAACCACCAACCTTTCGGTTAACAGCCGCACGCGCTAACCATTGCGCCACGGAAGCCCAAACAATAAATGGTCGTCAGGTATTGTGGAAAAACTCTGACTTTTTACGTTACATTTGAGATCCCATAACACCGCTACCGGGTGGGCTCGAACCACCAACCTATTGGTTAACAGCCGAACGCGCTAACCATTGAGCCACGGAAGCTCAGAAATTAAATGGTTGTCAGGTATTGTGGAAAAGTTATGACTTTTCACGCTACATCTGAGACCCCACAACACCTCTCGCGGGTGGGCTCGAACCACCAACCTTTCGGTTAACAGCTGAACGCGCTAAAAAATGCGCCACGGAAGCCCAGAAATTAAATGGTTGTCAGGTATTGTGGAAAAGTTATGACTTTTCACGCTACATCTGAGACCCCACAACACCTCTCGCGGGTGGGCTCGAACCACCAACCTTTCGGTTAACAGCTGAACGCGCTAAAAAATGCGCCACGGAAGCCCAAAAATTAAATGTTCGTCAGGTATTGTGGAAAAACTCTGACTTTTCACGTTACATTTGAGACCCCACAACACCTCTCCCGGGTGGGCTCGAACCACCAACCTTTCGGTTAACAGCTGAACGCGGTAACCATTGCGCCACGGAAGCACAAAAATTAAATGTTCGTCAGGTATTGTGGAAAAACTCTGACTTTTTACGTTACATTTGAGATCCCATAACACCGCTCCCGGGTGGGCTCGAACCACCAACCTATTGGATAACAGCCGAACGCGCTAACCATTGAGCCACGGAAGCTCAGAAATTGAATGGTTGTCAGGTATTGTGGAAAAACTCTGACTTTTTACGTTACACTTGAGATCCCATAACACCGCTTCCGGGTGGGCTCGAACAATCAACCTTTCGGTTAACAGCTGAATGCGCTAACCATTGCGCCACGGAAGCCCAAAAATTGAATGTTCGTTAGGTATTGTGGAAAAACTCTGACTTTTTAAGTTACATTTGAGATCCCATAACACCGCTCCCGTGTGGGCTCGAACCACCAACCTTTCGGTTAACAGCCGAACGCGCAATCCATTGCGTCACGGAAGCCCAAAAAATAAATGTTCGTTAGGTATTGTGGAAAAACTCTGACTTTTTACGTTACATTTAGATCCCATAACACCGCTCCCGTGTGGGCTCGAACCACCAACCTTTCGATTAACAGCCGAACGCGCTATCCATTGCGCCACGGAAGCCCAAAAATTGAATGTTCGTTAGGTATTGTGGAAAAACTCTGACTTTTTACGTTACATTTGAGATCCCATAACACCGCTCCCGTGTGGGCTCGAACCACCAACCTTTCGGTTAACAGCCGAACGCGCAATCCATTGCGCCACGGAAGCCCAAAAAATAAATGTTCGTCAGGTATTGTGGAAAAGATCTGACTTTTTACGTTACATTTGAGATCCCATAACACCGCTCCCGGGTGGGCTCGAACCACCAACCTATTGGATAACAGCCGAACGCGCTAACCATTGAGCCACGGAAGCTCAGAAATTGAATGGTTGTCAGGTATTGTGGAAAAACTCTGACTTTTTACGTTACACTTGAGATCCCATAACACCGCTTCCGGGTGGGCTCGAACCACCAATCTATTGGTTAACAGCCGAGCGCGCTAACCATTGAGCCACGGAAGCTCAGAAATTAAATGGTTGTCAGGTATTGTGGAAAAGTTATGACTTTTCACGCTACATCTGAGACCCCACAACACCTCTCCCGGGTGGGCTCGAACCACCAACCTTTCGGTTAACAGCTAAACGCGCTAAAAAATGCGTCACGGAAGCCCAAAAATTAAATGTTCGTCAGGTATTGTGGAAAAACTCTGACTTTTTACGTTACATTTGAGACCCCACAACACCTCTCCCGGGTGGGCTCGAACCACCAACCTTTCGGTTAACAGCTGAACGCGCTAACCATTGCGCCAAGGAAGCCCATATATTAAATGTTCGTCAGGTATTGTGGAAAAACTCTGACTTTTTACGTTACATTTGAGATCCCATAACACCGCTCCCGGGTGGGCTCGAACCACCAACCTATTGGATAACAGCCGAACGCGCTAACCATTGAGCCACGGAAGCTCAGAAATTGAATGGTTGTCAGGTATTGTGGAAAAACTCTGACTTTTTACGTTACACTTGAGATCCCATAACACCGCTTCCGGGTGGGCTCGAACAACCAACCTTTCGGTTAACAGCTGAATGCGCTAACCATTGCGCCACGGAAGCCCAAAAATTAAATGTTCGTTAGGTATTGTGGAAAAGTTATGACTTTTCACGCTACATCTGAGACCCCACAACACCTCTCCCGGGTGGGCTCGAACCACCAACCTTTCGGTTAACAGCTAAACGCGCAATCCATTGCGCCACGGAAGCCCAAAAATTAAATGTTCGTCAGGTATTGTGGAAAAACTCTGACTTTTTACGTTACATTTGAGACCCCACAACACCTCTCCCGGGTGGGCTCGAACCACCAACCTTTCGGTTAACAGCTGAACGCGCTAACCATTGCGCCAAGGAAGCCCATATATTAAATGTTCGTCAGGTATTGTGGAAAAACTCTGACTTTTTACGTTACATTTGAGATCCCATAACACCGCTCCCGTGTGGGCTCGAACCACCAACCTTTCGGTTAACAGCCGAACGCGCAATCCATTGCGCCACGGAAGCCCAAAAAATAAATGTTCGTTAGGTATTGTGGAAAAACTCTGACTTTTTACGTTACATTTAGATCCCATAACACCGCTCCCGTGTGGGCTCGAACCACCAACCTTTCGATTAACAGCCGAACGCGCTATCCATTGCGCCACGGAAGCCCGAAAAATAAATGTTCGTCAGGTATTGTGGAAAAACTTTGCCTTTTTACGTTACATTTGAGACTTCACAATACCGCTCCCGGGTGGGCTCGAACCACCGACCTTTCGGTTAACAGCCGAACGCACTAACCATTGCGCCACGGAAGCCCAAAAATTAAATGTTCGTCAGGTATTGTGGAAAAACTCTGACTTTTACGTTACATTTGAGATCCCATAACACCGCTACCGGGTGGGCTCGAACCACCAATCTATTGGTTAACAGCCTAGCGCGCTAACCATTGAGCCACGGAAGCTCAGAAATTAAATGGTTGTCAGGTATTGTGGAAAAGTTATGACTTTTCACGCTACATCTGAGACCCCACAACACCTCTCCCGGGTGGGCTCGAACCACCAACCTTTCGGTTAACAGCTGAACGCGCTAAAAAATGCGCCACGGAAGCCCAAAAATTAAATTTTCGTCAGGTATTGTGGAAAAACTCTGACTTTTCACGTTACATTTGAGACCCCACAACACCTCTCCCGGGTGGGCTCGAACCACCAACCTTTCGGTTAACAGCTGAACGCGGTAACCATTGCGCCACGGAAGCACAAAAATTAAATGTTCGTCAGGTATTGTGGAAAAACTCTGACTTTTTACGTTACACTTGAGATCCCATAACACCGCTTCCGGGTGGGCTCGAACCACCAATCTATTGGTTAACAGCCGAGCGCGCTAACCATTGAGCCACGGAAGCTCAGAAATTAAATGGTTGTCAGGTATTGTGGAAAAGTTATGACTTTTCACGCTACATCTGAGACCCCACAACACCTCTCCCGGGTGGGCTCGAACCACCAACCTTTCGGTTAACAGCTAAACGCGCTAAAATTGCGTCACGGAAGCCCAAAAATTAAATGTTCGTCAGGTATTGTGGAAAAACTCTGACTTTTTACGTTACATTTGAGACCCCACAACACCTCTCCCGGGTGGGCTCGAACCACCAACCTTTCGGTTAACAGCTGAACGCGCTAACCATTGCGCCAAGGAAGCCCATATATTAAATGTTCGTCAGGTATTGTGGAAAAACTCTGACTTTTTACGTTACATTTGAGATCCCATAACACCGCTCCCGGGTGGGCTCGAACCACCAACCTATTGGATAACAGCCGAACGCGCTAACCATTGAGCCACGGAAGCTCAGAGATTGAATGGTTGTCAGGTATTGTGGAAAAACTCTGACTTTTTACGTTACACTTGAGATCCCATAACACCGCTTCCGGGTGGGCTCGAACAACCAACCTTTCGGTTAACAGCTGAATGCGCTAACCATTGCGCCACGGAAGCCCAAAAATTAAATGTTCGTTAGGTATTGTGGAAAAACTCTGACTTTTCACGTTACATTTGAGACCCCACAACACCTCTCCCGGGTGGGCTCGAACCACCAACCTTTCGGTTAACAGCCGAACGCGCAATCCATTGCGCCACGGAAGCCCAAAAATTGAATGTTCGTTAGGTATTGTGGAAAAACTCTGACTTTTTACGTTACATTTGAGATCCCATAACACCGCTCCCGTGTGGGCTCGAACCACCAACCTTTCGGTTAACAGCCGAACGCGCAATCCATTGCGCCACGGAAGCCCAAAAAATAAATGTTCGTTAGGTATTGTGGAAAAACTCTGACTTTTTACGTTACATTTAGATCCCATAACACCGCTCCCGTGTGGGCTCGAACCACCAACCTTTCGATTAACAGCCGAACGCGCTATCCATTGCGCCACGGAAGCCCGAAAAATAAATGTTCGTCAGGTATTGTGGAAAAACTTTGCCTTTTTACGTTACATTTGAGACTTCACAATACCGCTCCCGGGTGGGCTCGAACCACCGACCTTTCGGTTAACAGCCGAACGCACTAACCATTGCGCCACGGAAGCCCAAAAATTAAATGTTCGTCAGGTATTGTGGAAAAACTCTGACTTTTACGTTACATTTGAGATCCCATAACACCGCTACCGGGTGGGCTCGAACCACCAATCTATTGGTTAACAGCCTAGCGCGCTAACCATTGAGCCACGGAAGCTCAGAAATTAAATGGTTGTCAGGTATTGTGGAAAAGTTATGACTTTTCACGCTACATCTGAGACCCCACAACACCTCTCCCGGGTGGGCTCGAACCACCAACCTTTCGGTTAACAGCTGAACGCGCTAAAAAATGCGCCACGGAAGCCCAAAAATTAAATGTTCGTCAGGTATTGTGGAAAAACTCTGACTTTTTACGTTACATTTGAGACCCCACAACACCTCTCTCGGGTGGGCTCGAACCACCAACCTTTCGGTTAACAGCTGAACGCGCTAACCATTGCGCCACGGAAGCCCAAAAATTAAATGTTCGTCAGGTATTGTGGAAAAGATCTGACTTTTTACGTTACATTTGAGATCCCATAACACCGCTCCCGGGTGGGCTCGAACCACCAACCTATTGGATAACAGCCGAACGCGCTAACCATTGAGCCACGGAAGCTCAGAAATTGAATGGTTGTCAGGTATTGTGGAAAAACTCTGACTTTTTACGTTACACTTGAGATCCCATAACACCGCTTCCGGGTGGGCTCGAACCACCAATCTATTGGTTAACAGCCGAGCGCGCTAACCATTGAGCCACGGAAGCTCAGAAATTAAATGGTTGTCAGGTATTGTGGAAAAGTTATGACTTTTCACGCTACATCTGAGACCCCACAACACCTCTCCCGGGTGGGCTCGAACCACCAACCTTTCGGTTAACAGCTAAACGCGCTAAAATTGCGTCACGGAAGCCCAAAAATTAAATGTTCGTCAGGTATTGTGGAAAAACTCTGACTTTTTACGTTACATTTGAGACCCCACAACACCTCTCCCGGGTGGGCTCGAACCACCAACCTTTCGGTTAACAGCTGAACGCGCTAACCATTGCGCCAAGGAAGCCCATATATTAAATGTTCGTCAGGTATTGTGGAAAAACTCTGACTTTTTACGTTACATTTGAGATCCCATAACACCGCTCCCGGGTGGGCTCGAACCACCAACCTATTGGATAACAGCCGAACGCGCTAACCATTGAGCCACGGAAGCTCAGAGATTGAATGGTTGTCAGGTATTGTGGAAAAACTCTGACTTTTTACGTTACACTTGAGATCCCATAACACCGCTTCCGGGTGGGCTCGAACAACCAACCTTTCGGTTAACAGCTGAATGCGCTAACCATTGCGCCACGGAAGCCCAAAAATTAAATGTTCGTTAGGTATTGTGGAAAAACTCTGACTTTTTACGTTACATTTGAGATCCCATAACACCGCTCCCGTGTGGGCTCGAACCACCAACCTTTCGGTTAACAGCCGAACGCGCAATCCATTGCGCCACGGAAGCCCAAAAAAAAAATTTTCGTGAGGTATTGTGGAAAAACTCTGACTTTTTACGTTATATTTGAGATCCCATAACACCGCTCCCGTGTGGGCTCGAACCACCAACCTTTCGGTTAACAGCCGAACGCGCTATCCATTGCGCCACGGAAGCCCAAAAAATAAATGTTCGTCAGGTATTGTGGAAAAACTTTGCCTTTTTACGTTACATTTGAGACTTCACAACACCGCTCCCGGGTGGGCTCGAACCACCAACCTATTGGTTAACAGCCGAAAGCGCTAACCATTGAGCCACGGAAGCTCAGAAATTGAATGGTTGTCAGGTATTGTGGAAAAACTCTGAGTTTTTACGTTACATTTGAGATCCCATAACTCCGCTCCCGTGTGGGCTCGAACCACCAACCTTTCGGTTAACAGCCGCACGCGCTAACCATTGCGCCACGGAAGCCCAAACAATGAATGGTCGTCAGGTATTTTGGAAAAACTTTGGCTTTTTACGTTACATTTGAGAACCCATAACACCGCTACCGGGTGGGCTCGAACCACCAACCTATTGGTTAACAGCCGAACGCGCTAACCATTGAGCCACGGAAGCTCAGAAATTAAATGGTTGTCAGGTATTGTGGAAAAGTTATGACTTTTCACACTACATCTGAGACCCCACAACACCTCTCGCGGGTGGGCTCGAACCACCAACCTTTCGGTTAACAGCTGAACGCGCTAAAAAATGCGCCACGGAAGCCCAAAAATTAAATGTTCGTCAGGTATTGTGGAAAAACTCTGACTTTTTACGTTACATTTGAGACCCCACAACACCTCTCCCGGGTGGGCTCGAACCACCAACCTTTCGGTTAACAGCTGAACGCGCAAACCATTGCGCCACGGAAGCCCAAAAATTAAATGTTCGTCAGGTATTGTGGAAAAACTCTGACTTTTTACGTTACATTTGAGATCCCATAACACCGCTCCCGGGTGGGCTCGAACCACCAACCTATTGGATAACAGCCGAACGCGCTGACCATTGAGCCACGGAAGCTCAGAAATTGAATGGTTGTCAGGTATTGTGGAAAAACTCTGACTTTTTACGTTACACTTGAGACCCCACAACACCTCTCGCTGGTGGGCTCGAACCACCAACCTTTCGGTTAACAGCTGAACGCGCTAAAAAATGCGCCACGGAAGCCCAAAAATTAAATGTTCGTCAGGTATTGTGGAAAAACTCTGACTTTTCACGTTACATTTGAGACCCCACAACACCTCTCCCGGGTGGGCTCGAACCACCAACCTTTCGGTTAACAGCTGAACGCGCTAACCATTGCGCCACGGAAGCCCAAAAATTAAACGTTCGTCAGGTATTGTGGAAAAACTCTGACTTTTTACGTTACATTTGAGATCCCATAACACCGCTACCGGGTGGGCTCGAACCACCAACCTATTGGTTAACAGCCGAACGCGCTAACCATTGAGCCACGGAAGCTCAGAAATTAAATGGTTGTCAGGTATTGTGGAAAAGTTATGACTTTTCACGCTACATCTGAGACCCCACAACCCCTCTTGCGGGTGGGCTCGAACCACCAACCTTTCGGTTAACAGCTGAACGCGCAAAAAATGCGCCACGGAAGCCCAAAAATTAAATGTTCGTCAGGTATTGTGGAAAAACTCTGACTTTTCACGTTACATTTGAGACCCCACAACACCTCTCCCGGGTGGGCTCGAACCACCAACCTTTCGGTTAACAGCTGAACGCGCTAACCATTGCGCCACGGAAGCCCAAAAATTAAACGTTCGTCAGGTATTGTGGAAAAACTCTGACTTTTTACGTTACATTTGAGATCCCATAACACCGCACCCGGGTGGGCTCGAACCACCAACCTATTGGATAACCGCCGAACGCGCTAACCATTGAGCCACGGAAGCTCAGAAATTGAATGGTTGTCAGGTATTGTGGAAAAACTCTGACTTTTTACGTTACACTTGAGACCCCACAACACCTCTCGCGGGTGGGCTCGAACCACCAACCTTTCGGTTAACAGCTGAACGCGCTAAAAAATGCGCCACGGAAGCCCAAAAATTAAATGTTCGTCAGGTATTGTGGAAAAACTCTGACTTTTCACGTTACATTTGAGACCCCACAACACCTCTCCCGGGTGGGCTCGAACCACCAACCTTTCGGTTAACAGCTGAACGCGCTAACCATTGCGCCACGGAAGCCCAAAAATTAAACGTTCGTCAGGTATTGTGGAAAAACTCTGACTTTTTACGTTACATTTGAGATCCCATAACACCGCTCCCGGGTGGGCTCGAACCAAAAACCTATTGGATAACAGCCGAACGCGCTAACCATTGAGCCACGGAAGCTCAGAAATTGAATGGTTGTCAGGTATTGTGGAAAAACTCTGACTTTTTACGTTACACTTGAGATCCCATAACACCGCTTCCGGGTGGGCTCGAACAACCAACCTTTCGGTTAACAGCTGAACGCGCTAACCATTGCGCCACGGAAGCCCAAAAATTAAATGTTCGTCAGGTATTGTGGAAAAGATCTGACTTTTTACGTTACATTTGAGATCCCATAACACCGCTCCCGGGTGGGCTCGAACCACCAACCTATTGGATAACAGCCGAACGCGCTAACCATTGAGCCACGGAAGCTCAGAAATTGAATGGTTGTCAGGTATTGTGGAAAAACTCTGACTTTTTACGTTACACTTGAGATCCCATAACACCGCTTCCGGGTGGGCTCGAACCACCAATCTATTGGTTAACAGCCGAGCGCGCTAACCATTGAGCCACGGAAGCTCAGAAATTAAATGGTTGTCAGGTATTGTGGAAAAGGTATGACTTTTCACGCTACATCTGAGACCCCACAACACCTCTCCAGGGTGGGCTCGAACCACCAACCTTTCGGTTAACAGCTAAACGCGCTAAAAAATGCGCCACGGAAGCCCAAAAATTAAATGTTCGTCAGGTATTGTGGAAAAACTCTGACTTTTTACGTTACATTTGAGACCCCACAACACCTCTCCCGGGTGGGCTCGAACCACCAACCTTTCGGTTAACAGCTGAACGCGCTAACCATTGCGCCAAGGAAGCCCATATATTAAATGTTCGTCAGGTATTGTGGAAAAACTCTGACTTTTTACGTTACATTTGAGATCCCATAACACCGCTCCCGGGTGGGCTCGAACCACCAACCTATTGGATAACAGCCGAACGCGCTAACCATTGAGCCACGGAAGCTCAGAGATTGAATGGTTGTCAGGTATTGTGGAAAAACTCTGACTTTTTACGTTACACTTGAGATCCCATAACACCGCTTCCGGGTGGGCTCGAACAACCAACCTTTCGGTTAACAGCTGAATGCGCTAACCATTGCGCCACGGAAGCCCAAAAATTAAATGTTCGTTAGGTATTGTGGAAAAACTCTGACTTTTTACGTTACATTTGAGATCCCATAACACCGCTCCCGTGTGGGCTCGAACCACCAACCTTTCGGTTAACAGCCGAACGCGCAATCCATTGCGCCACGGAAGCCCAAAAAAAAAATTTTCGTGAGGTATTGTGGAAAAACTCTGACTTTTTACGTTATATTTGAGATCCCATAACACCGCTCCCGTGTGGGCTCGAACCACCAACCTTTCGGTTAACAGCCGAACGCGCTATCCATTGCGCCACGGAAGCCCAAAAAATAAATGTTCGTCAGGTATTGTGGAAAAACTTTGCCTTTTTACGTTACATTTGAGACTTCACAACACCGCTCCCGGGTGGGCTCGAACCACCAACCTATTGGTTAACAGCCGAAAGCGCTAACCATTGAGCCACGGAAGCTCAGAAATTGAATGGTTGTCAGGTATTGTGGAAAAACTCTGAGTTTTTACGTTACATTTGAGATCCCACAACTCCGCTCCCGTGTGGGCTCGAACCACCAACCTTTCGGTTAACAGCCGCACGCGCTAACCATTGCGCCACGGAAGCCCAAAGAATGAATGGTCGTCAGGTATTTTGGAAAAACTTTGGCTTTTTACGTTACATTTGAGAACCCATAACACCGCTACCGGGTGGGCTCGAACCACCAACCTATTGGTTAACAGCCGAACGCGCTAACCATTGAGCCACGGAAGCTCAGAAATTAAATGGTTGTCAGGTATTGTGGAAAAGTTATGACTTTTCACACTACATCTGAGACCCCACAACACCTCTCGCGGGTGGGCTCGAACCACCAACCTTTCGGTTAACAGCTGAACGCGCTAAAAAATGCGCCACGGAAGCCCAAAAATTAAATGTTCGTCAGGTATTGTGGAAAAACTCTGACTTTTTACGTTACATTTGAGACCCCACAACACCTCTCCCGGGTGGGCTCGAACCACCAACCTTTCGGTTAACAGCTGAACGCGCAAACCATTGCGCCACGGAAGCCCAAAAATTAAATGTTCGTCAGGTATTGTGGAAAAACTCTGACTTTTTACGTTACATTTGAGATCCCATAACACCGCTCCCGGGTGGGCTCGAACCACCAACCTATTGGATAACAGCCGAACGCGCTGACCATTGAGCCACGGAAGCTCAGAAATTGAATGGTTGTCAGGTATTGTGGAAAAACTCTGACTTTTTACGTTACACTTGAGACCCCACAACACCTCTCGCTGGTGGGCTCGAACCACCAACCTTTCGGTTAACAGCTGAACGCGCTAAAAAATGCGCCACGGAAGCCCAAAAATTAAATGTTCGTCAGGTATTGTGGAAAAACTCTGACTTTTCACGTTACATTTGAGACCCCACAACACCTCTCCCGGGTGGGCTCGAACCACCAACCTTTCGGTTAACAGCTGAACGCGCTAACCATTGCGCCACGGAAGCCCAAAAATTAAACGTTCGTCAGGTATTGTGGAAAAACTCTGACTTTTTACGTTACATTTGAGATCCCATAACACCGCTACCGGGTGGGCTCGAACCACCAACCTATTGGTTAACAGCCGAACGCGCTAACCATTGAGCCACGGAAGCTCAGAAATTAAATGGTTGTCAGGTATTGTGGAAAAGTTATGACTTTTCACGCTACATCTGAGACCCCACAACCCCTCTTGCGGGTGGGCTCGAACCACCAACCTTTCGGTTAACAGCTGAACGCGCTAAAAAATGCGCCACGGAAGCCCAAAAATTAAATGTTCGTCAGGTATTGTGGAAAAACTCTGACTTTTCACGTTACATTTGAGACCCCACAACACCTCTCCCGGGTGGGCTCGAACCACCAACCTTTCGGTTAACAGCTGAACGCGCTAACCATTGCGCCACGGAAGCCCAAAAATTAAACGTTCGTCAGGTATTGTGGAAAAACTCTGACTTTTTACGTTACATTTGAGATCCCATAACACCGCTCCCGGGTGGGCTCGAACCACCAACCTATTGGATAACAGCCGAACGCGCTGACCATTGAGCCACGGAAGCTCAGAAATTGAATGGTTGTCAGGTATTGTGGAAAAACTCTGACTTTTTACGTTACACTTGAGACCCCACAACACCTCTCGCTGGTGGGCTCGAACCACCAACCTTTCGGTTAACAGCTGAACGCGCTAAAAAATGCGCCACGGAAGCCCAAAAATTAAATGTTCGTCAGGTATTGTGGAAAAACTCTGACTTTTCACGTTACATTTGAGACCCCACAACACCTCTCCCGGGTGGGCTCGAACCACCAACCTTTCGGTTAACAGCTGAACGCGCTAACCATTGCGCCACGGAAGCCCAAAAATTAAACGTTCGTCAGGTATTGTGGAAAAACTCTGACTTTTTACGTTACATTTGAGATCCCATAACACCGCTACCGGGTGGGCTCGAACCACCAACCTATTGGTTAACAGCCGAACGCGCTAACCATTGAGCCACGGAAGCTCAGAAATTAAATGGTTGTCAGGTATTGTGGAAAAGTTATGACTTTTCACGCTACATCTGAGACCCCACAACCCCTCTTGCGGGTGGGCTCGAACCACCAACCTTTCGGTTAACAGCTGAACGCGCTAAAAAATGCGCCACGGAAGCCCAAAAATTAAATGTTCGTCAGGTATTGTGGAAAAACTCTGACTTTTCACGTTACATTTGAGACCCCACAACACCTCTCCCGGGTGGGCTCGAACCACCAACCTTTCGGTTAACAGCTGAACGCGCTAACCATTGCGCCACGGAAGCCCAAAAATTAAACGTTCGTCAGGTATTGTGGAAAAACTCTGACTTTTTACGTTACATTTGAGATCCCATAACACCGCACCCGGGTGGGCTCGAACCACCAACCTATTGGATAACCGCCGAACGCGCTAACCATTGAGCCACGGAAGCTCAGAAATTGAATGGTTGTCAGGTATTGTGGAAAAACTCTGACTTTTTACGTTACACTTGAGACCCCACAACACCTCTCGCGGGTGGGCTCGAACCACCAACCTTTCGGTTAACAGCTGAACGCGCTAAAAAATGCGCCACGGAAGCCCAAAAAATAAATGTTCGTCAGGTATTGTGGAAAAACTCTGACTTTTCACGTTACATTTGAGACCCCACAACACCTCTCCCGGGTGGGCTCGAACCACCAACCTTTCGGTTAACAGCTGAACGCGCTAACCATTGCGCCACGGAAGCCCAAAAATTAAACGTTCGTCAGGTATTGTGGAAAAACTCTGACTTTTTACGTTACATTTGAGATCCCATAACACCGCTCCCGGGTGGGCTCGAACCAAAAACCTATTGGATAACAGCCGAACGCGCTAACCATTGAGCCACGGAAGCTCAGAAATTGAATGGTTGTCAGGTATTGTGGAAAAACTCTGACTTTTTACGTTACACTTGAGATCCCATAACACCGCTTCCGGGTGGGCTCGAACAACCAACCTTTCGGTTAACAGCTGAACGCGCTAACCATTGCGCCACGGAAGCCCAAAAATTAAATGTTCGTCAGGTATTGTGGAAAAGATCTGACTTTTTACGTTACATTTGAGATCCCATAACACCGCTCCCGGGTGGGCTCGAACCACCAATCTATTGGTTAACAGCCGAGCGCGCTAACCATTGAGCCACGGAAGCTCAGAAATTAAATGGTTGTCAGGTATTGTGGAAAAGGTATGACTTTTCACGCTACATCTGAGACCCCACAACACCTCTCCAGGGTGGGCTCGAACCACCAACCTTTCGGTTAACAGCTAATCGCGCTAAAAAATGCGCCACGGAAGCCCAAAAATTAAATGTTCGTCAGGTATTGTGGAAAAACTCTGACTTTTTACGTTACATTTGAGACCCCACAACACCTCTCCCGGGTGGGCTCGAACCACCAACCTTTCGGTTAACAGCTGAACGCGCTAACCATTGCGCCACGGAAGCCCAAAAATTAAACGTTCGTCAGGTATTGTGGAAAAACTCTGACTTTTTACGTTACATTTGAGATCCCATAACACCGCTCCCGGGTGGGCTCGAACCACCAACCTATTGGTTAACAGCCGAACGCGCTAACCATTGAGCCACGGAAGCTCAGAAATTAAATGGTTGTCAGGTATTGTGGAAAAGTTATGACTTTTCACGCTACATCTGAGACCCCACAACACCTCTCGCGGGTGGGCTCGAACCACCAACCTTTCGGTTAACAGCTGAACGCGCTAAAAAATGCGCCACGGAAGCCCAAAAATTAAATGTTCGTCAGGTATTGTGGAAAAACTCTGACTTTTTACGTTACATTTGAGATCCCATAACACCGCTCCCGGGTGGGCTCGAACCACCAACCTATTGGATAACAGCCGAACGCGCTAACCATTGAGCCACGGAAGCTCAGAAATTGAATGGTTGTCAGGTATTGTGGAAAAACTCTGACTTTTTACGTTACACTTGAGATCCCATAACACCGCTTCCGGGTGGGCTCGAACAATCAACCTTTCGGTTAACAGCTGAATGCGCTAACCATTGCGCCACGGAAGCCCAAAAAGTAAATGTTCGTTAGGTATTGTGGAAAAACTCTGACTTTTTACGTTACATTTGAGATCCCATAACACCCTTCCCGTGTGGGCTCGAACCACCAACCTTTCGTTTAACAGCCGAACGCGCTATCCATTGCGCCACGGAAGCCCAAAAAATAAATGTTCGTCAGGTATTGTGGAAAAACTTTGCCTTTTTACGTTACATTTGAGACTTCACAATACCGCTCCCGGGTGGGCTCGAACCACCGACCTTTCGGTTAACAGCCGAACGCACTAACCATTGCGCCACGGAAGCCCAAAAATTAAATGTTCGTCAGGTATTGTGGAAAAGAATTGACTTTTTACGTTACATTTGAGATCCCATAACACCGCTCCCGGGTGGGCTCGAACCACCAACCTATTGGATAACAGCCGAACGCGCTAACCATTGTTAGCGCGTTCGGCTGTTAACCAATAGGTTGGTGGTTCGAGCCCACTCGGGAGCGGTGTTGTGAAGTGTCAAATGTAACGTAAAAAGTCAGAGTTTTTCCACAATACCTGACGAACATTTAATTTTTGGGCTTCCGTGGCGCATTTTTTAGCGCGTTCAGCTGTTAACCGAAAGTCTGGTGGTTCGAGCCCACCCGGGAGAGGTGTTGTGGGGTCTCTGATGTAGCGTGAAAAGTCCTAATTTTTCCACAATACCTGACAACCATTTAATTTCAGAGCTTCCGTGGCTCAATGCTTAGAGCGTTCGGCTGTTATCTAATAGGTTGGTGGTTCGAGCCCACCCGGGAACGGTGTTATGGGTTCTCAAATGTAACGTAAAAAGCCAAAGTTTTTCCAAAATACCTGACGACCATTTATTGTTTGGGCTTCCGTGGCGCAATGGTTAGCGCGTTCGGCTGTTAACCGAAAGGTTGGTGGTTCGAGCCCACCCGGGAGCGGTGTTATGGGATCTCAATATAACGTAAAAAGTCAGAGTTTTTCCACAATACCTGACAACCATTCAATTTCTGAGCTTCCGTGGCTCAATGGTTAACGCGTTCGGCTGTTAACCAATAGGTTGGTGGTTCGAGCCCACCCGGGAGCGGTGTTATGGGATCTCAAATGTAACGTAAAAAGTCAGAGTTTTTCCACAATACCTGACGAACATTTAAATTTTAGACTTCCGTGGCGCAATGGTTAGCGCGTTCAGCTGTTAACCGAAAGGTTGGTGGCTCGAGCCCACCCGGGAGAGGTGTTGTGGGATCTCAGATGTAGCGTGAAAAGTCATAACTTTTCCACAATACCTGACAACCATTTAATTTCTGATCTTCCGTGGCTCAATGGTTAGCGCGTTCGGCTGTTAACCAATAGGTTGGTGGTTCGAGCCCACCCGGGAGCGGTGTTGTGAAGTGTCAAATGTAACGTAAAAAGGCAAAGTTTTTCCACTATACCTGACGAACATCTATTTTTTGGGCTTCCGTGGCGCAATGGTTAGCGCGTTCGGCTGTTAAACGAAAGGTTGGTGGTTCGAGCCCACCCGGGAGCGGTGTTATGGGATCTCAAATGTAACGTAAAAAGTCAGAGTTTTTCCACAATACCTGACGAACATTTAGTTTTTGGGCTTCCGTGGCGCAATGGTTAGCGCGTTCAGCTGTTAACCGAAAGGTTGGTGGTTCGAGCCCACCCGGAAGAGGTGTTGTGGGGTCTCAAATGTAACGTAAAAAGTCAGAGTTTTTCCACAATACCTGACGAACATTTAATTTTTGGGCTTCCGCGGCGCATTTTTTAGCGCGTTCAGCTGTTAACCGAAAGTCTGGTGGTTCGAGCCCACCCGGGAGAGGTGTTGTGGGGTCTCTGATGTAGCGTGAAAAGTCATAATTTTTCCACAATACCTGACAACCATTTAATTTCAGAGCTTCCGTGGCTCAATGCTTAGAGCGTTCGGCTGTTATCTAATAGGTTGGTGGTTCGAGCCCACCCGGGAGCGGTGTTATGTGTTCTCAAATGTAACGTAAAAAGCCAAAGTTTTTCCAAAATACCTGACGACCATTTATTGTTTGGGCTTCCGTGGCGCAATGGTTAGCGCGTTCGGCTGTTAACCGAAAGGTTGGTGGTTCGAGCCCACCCGGGAGCGGTGTTATGGGATCTCAAATGTAACGTAAAAAGTCAGAGTTTTTCCACAATAGCTAACGAACATTTAAATTTTGGGCTTCCGTCGCGCAATGGTTAGCGCGTTCAGCTGTTAACCGAAAGGTTGGTGGTTCGAGCCCACCTGGAAGCGGTGTTATGGGATCTCAATGTAACGTAAAAAGTCAGAGTTTTTCCACAATACCTGACAACCATTCAATTTCTGAGCTTCCGTGGCTCAATGGTTAACGCGTTCGGCTGTTAACCAATAGGTTGGTGGTTCGAGCCCACCCGGGAGCGGTGTTATGGGATCTCAAATGTAACGTAAAAAGTCAGAGTTTTTCCACAATACCTGACGAACATTTAAATTTTAGACTTCCGTGGCGCAATGGTTAGCGCGTTCAGCTGTTAACCGAAAGGTTGGTGGCTCGAGCCCACCCGGGAGAGGTGTTGTGGGATCTCAGATGTAGCGTGAAAAGTCATAACTTTTCCACAATACCTGACAACCATTTAATTTCTGATCTTCCGTGGCTCAATGGTTAGCGCGTTCGGCTGTTAACCAATAGGTTGGTGGTTCGAGCCCACCCGGGAGCGGTGTTGTGAAGTGTCAAATGTAACGTAAAAAGGCAAAGTTTTTCCACTATACCTGACGAACATCTATTTTTTGGGCTTCCGTGGCGCAATGGTTAGCGCGTTCGGCTGTTAAACGAAAGGTTGGTGGTTCGAGCCCACCCGGGAGCGGTGTTATGGGATCTCAAATGTAACGTAAAAAGTCAGAGTTTTTCCACAATACCTGACGAACATTTAGTTTTTGGGCTTCCGTGGCGCAATGGTTAGCGCGTTCAGCTGTTAACCGAAAGGTTGGTGGTTCGAGCCCACCCGGAAGAGGTGTTGTGGGGTCTCAAATGTAACGTAAAAAGTCAGAGTTTTTCCACAATACCTGACGAACATTTAATTTTTGGGCTTCCGCGGCGCATTTTTTAGCGCGTTCAGCTGTTAACCGAAAGTCTGGTGGTTCGAGCCCACCCGGGAGAGGTGTTGTGGGGTCTCTGATGTAGCGTGAAAAGTCATAATTTTTCCACAATACCTGACAACCATTTAATTTCAGAGCTTCCGTGGCTCAATGCTTAGAGCGTTCGGCTGTTATCTAATAGGTTGGTGGTTCGAGCCCACCCGGGAGCGGTGTTATGGGTTCTCAAATGTAACGTAAAAAGCCAAAGTTTTTCCAAAATACCTGACGACCATTTATTGTTTGGGCTTCCGTGGCGCAATGGTTAGCGCGTTCGGCTGTTAACCGAAAGGTTGGTGGTTCGAGCCCACCCGGGAGCGGTGTTATGGGATCTCAAATGTAACGTAAAAAGTCAGAGTTTTTCCACAATAGCTAACGAACATTTAAATTTTGGGCTTCCGTCGCGCAATGGTTAGCGCGTTCAGCTGTTAACCGAAAGGTTGGTGGTTCGAGCCCACCCGGAAGCGGTGTTATGGGATCTCAATGTAACGTAAAAAGTCAGAGTTTTTCCACAATACCTGACAACCATTCAATTTCTGAGCTTCCGTGGCTCAATGGTTAACGCGTTCGGCTGTTAACCAATAGGTTGGTGGTTCGAGCCCACACGGGAGCGGTGTTATGGGATCTCAAATGTAACGTAAAAAGTCAGAGTTTTTCCACAATACCTGACGAACATTTAAATTTTAGACTTCCGTGGCGCAATGGTTAGCGCGTTCAGCTGTTAACCGAAAGGTTGGTGGCTCGAGCCCACCCGGGAGAGGTGTTGTGGGATCTCAGATGTAGCGTGAAAAGTCATAACTTTTCCACAATACCTGACAACCATTTAATTTCTGATCTTCCGTGGCTCAATGGTTAGCGCGTTCGGCTGTTAACCAATAGGTTGGTGGTTCGAGCCCACCCGGGAGCGGTGTTGTGAAGTGTCAAATGTAACGTAAAAAGGCAAAGTTTTTCCACTATACCTGACGAACATCTATTTTTTGGGCTTCCGTGGCGCAATGGTTAGCGCGTTCGGCTGTTAACCGAAAGGTTGGTGGTTCGAGCCCACCCGGGAGCGGTGTTATGGGATCTCAAATGTAACGTAAAAAGTCAGAGTTTTTCCACAATACCTGACGAACATTTAGTTTTTGGGCTTCCGTGGCGCAATGGTTAGCGCGTTCAGCTGTTAACCGAAAGGTTGGTGGTTCGAGCCCACCCGGAAGAGGTGTTGTGGGGTCTCAAATGTAACGTAAAAAGTCAGAGTTTTTCCACAATACCTGACGAACATTTAATTTTTGGGCTTCCGTGGCGCATTTTTTAGCGCGTTCAGCTGTTAACCGAAAGTCTGGTGGTTCGAGCCCACCCGGGAGAGGTGTTGTGGGGTCTCTAATGTAGCGTGAAAAGTCATAATTTTTCCACAATACCTGACAACCATTTAATTTCAGAGCTTCCGTGGCTCAATGCTTAGAGCGTTCGGCTGTTATCTAATAGGTTGGTGGTTCGAGCCCACCCGGGAGCGGTGTTATGGGTTCTCAAATGTAACGTAAAAAGCCAAAGTTTTTCCAAAATACCTGACGACCATTTATTGTTTGGGCTTCCGTGGCGCAATGGTTAGCGCGTTCGGCTGTTAACCGAAAGGTTGGTGGCTCGAGCCCACCCGGGAGAGGTGTTGTGGGATCTCAGATGTAGCGTGAAAAGTCATAACTTTTCCACAATATCTGACAACCATTTAATTTCTGATCTTCCGTGGCTCAATGGTTAGCGCGTTCGCCTGTTAACCAATAGGTTGGTGGTTCGAGCCCACCCGGGAGCGGTGTTGCGAAGTGTCAAATGTAACGTAAAAAGGCAAAGTTTTTCCACAATACCTGACGAACATTTAATTTTCAGGCTTCCGTGGCGCAATGGTTAGCGCGTTCGGCTGTTAAACGAAAGGTTGGTGGTTCGAGCCCACCCGGGAGCGGTGTTATGGGATCTCAAATGTAACGTAAAAAGTCAGAGTTTTTCCACAATACCTGACGAACATTTAGTTTTTGGGCTTCCGTGGCGCAATGGTTAGCGCGTTCAGCTGTTAACCGAAAGGTTGGTGGTTCGAGCCCACCCGGAAGAGGTGTTGTGGGGTCTCAAATGTAACGTAAAAAGTCAGAGTTTTTCCACAATACCTGACGAACATTTAATTTTTGGGCTTCCGTGGCGCATTTTTAGCGCGTTCAGCTGTTAACCGAAAGTCTGGTGGTTCGAGCCCACCCGGGAGAGGTGTTGTGGGGTCTCTGATGTAGCGTGAAAAGTCATAATTTTTCCACAATACCTGACAACCATTTAATTTCAGAGCTTCCGTGGCTCAATGCTTAGAGCGTTCGGCTGTTATCTAATAGGTTGGTGGTTCAAGCCCACCCGGGAGCGGTGTTATGGGTTCTCAAATGTAACGTAAAAAGCCAAAGTTTTTCCAAAATACCTGACGACCATTTATTGTTTGGGCTTCCGTGGCGCAATGTTTAGCGCGTTCGGCTGTTAACCGAAAGGTTGGTGGCTCGAGCCCACCCGGGAGAGGTGTTGTGGGATCTCAGATGTAGCGTGAAAAGGCAAAGTTTTTCCACAATACCTGACGAACATTTATTTTTTGGGCTTCCGTGGCGCAATGGTTAGCGCGTTCAGCTGTTAACCGAAAGGTTGGTGGTTCGAGCCCACACGGGAGCGGTGTTATGGGATGTCAAATTTAACGTAAAAAAACAGAGTTTTTCCACAATACCTGACGAACATTTAATTTTCAGGCTTCCGTGGCGCAATGGTTAGCGCGTTCAGCTGTTAACCGAAAGGTTGGTGGTTCGAGCCCACCCGGAAGCGGTGTTGTGGGGTCTCAAATGTAACGTAAAAAGGCAAAGTTTTTCCACAATACCTGACGAACATTTATTTTTTGGGCTTCCGTGGCGCAATGGTTAGCGCGTTCAGCTGTTAACCGAAAGGTTGGTGGTTCGAGCCCACCCGGAAGAGGTGTTGTGGGGTCTCAAATGTAACGTAAAAAGTCAGAGTTTTTCCACAATACCTGACGAACATTTAATTTTTGGGCTTCCGTGGCGCATTTTTTAGCGCGTTCAGCTGTTAACCGAAAGTCTGGTGGTTCGAGCCCACCCGGGAGAGGTGTTGTGGGGTCTCTGATGTAGCGTGAAAAGTCATAATTTTTCCACAATACCTGACAACCATTTAATTTCAGAGCTTCCGTGGCTCAATGCTTAGAGCGTTCGGCTGTTATCTAATAGGTTGGTGGTTCAAGCCCACCCGGGAGCGGTGTTATGGGTTCTCAAATGTAACGTAAAAAGCCAAAGTTTTTCCAAAATACCTGACGACCATTTATTGTTTGGGCTTCCGTGGCGCAATGGTTAGCGCGTTCGGCTGTTAACCGAAAGGTTGGTGGCTCGAGCCCACCCGGGAGAGGTGTTGTGGGATCTCAGATGTAGCGTGAAAAGGCAAAGTTTTTCCACAATACCTGACGAACATTTATTTTTTGGGCTTCCGTGGCGCAATGGATAGCGCGTTCGGCTGTTAACCGAAAGGTTGGTGGTTCGAGCCCACACGGGAGCGGTGTTGCGAAGTGTCAAATGTAACGTAAAAAGGCAAAGTTTTTCCACAATACCTGACGAACATTTAATTTTCAGGCTTCCGTGGCGCAATGGTTAGCGCGTTCAGCTGTTAACCGAAAGGTTGGTGGTTCGAGCCCACACGGGAGCGGTGTTATGGGATGTCAAATTTAACGTAAAAAAACAGAGTTTTTCCACAATACCTGACGAACATTTAATTTTCAGGCTTCCGTGGCGCAATGGTTAGCGCGTTCAGCTGTTAACCGAAAGGTTGGTGGTTCGAGCCCACCCGGAAGCGGTGTTGTAGGGTCTCAAATGTAACGTAAAAAGGCAAAGTTTTTCCACAATACCTGACGAACATTTATTTTTTGGGCTTCCGTGGCGCAATGGATAGCGCGTTCGGCTGTTAACCGAAAGGTTGGTGGTTCGAGCCCACACGGGAGCGGTGTTATGGGATCTCAAATGTAACGTAAAAAGTCAGAGTTTTTCCACAATACCTGACGAACATTTAATTTTTAGGCTTCCGTGGCGCAATGGTTAGCGCGTTCAGCTGTTAACCGAAAGGTTGGTGGTTCGAGCCCACCCGGAAGAGGTGTTGTGGGGTCTCAAATGTAACGTAAAAAGTCAGAGTTTTTCCACAATACCTGACGAACATTTAATTTTTGGGCTTCCGTGGCGCATTTTTTAGCGCGTTCAGCTGTTAACCGAAAGTCTGGTGGTTCGAGCCCACCCGGGAGAGGTGTTGTGGGGTCTCTGATGTAGCGTGAAAAGTCATAATTTTTCCACAATACCTGACAACCATTTAATTTCAGAGCTTCCGTGGCTCAATGCTTAGAGCGTTCGGCTCTTATCTAATAGGTTGGTGGTTCGAGCCCACCCGGGAGCGGTGTTATGGGATCTCAAATGTAACGTAAAAAGTCAGAGTTTTTCCACAATACCTGACGAACATTAATTTGTTGGGCTTCCGTGGCGCAATGGTTAGCGCGTTCGGCTGTTAACCGAAAGGTTGGTGGTTCGAGCCCACCCGGGAGCGGTGTTGTGGGGTCTCAAATGTAACGTAAAAAGTCAGAGTTTTTCCACAATACCTGACGAACATTTAATTTTTAGGCTTCCGTGGCGCAATGGTTAGCGCGTTCAGCTGTTAACCGAAAGGTTGGTGGTTCGAGCCCACCCGGGAGCGGTGTTATGGGATCTCAAATGTAACGTAAAAAGTCAGAGTTTTTCCACAATACCTGACAACCATTCAATTTCTGCGCTTCCGTGGCTCAATGGTTAGCGCGTTCGGCTGTTAACCAATAGGTTGGTGGTTCGAGCCCACCCGGGAGCGGTGTTGTGGGGTCTCAAATGTAACGTAAAAAGTCAGAGTTTTTCCACAATACCTGACGAACATTAAATTTTTGGGCTTCCGTGGCGCAATGGTTAGCGCGCAGCGCGTTCAGCTGTTAAACGAAAAGTTGGTGGTTCGAGCCCACCCGCGAGAGGTGTTGTGGGGTCTCTGATGTAGCGTGAAAAGTCATAACTTTTCCACAATACCTGACAACCATTTAATTTCTGAGCTACCGTGGCTCAATGGTTAGCGCGTTCGGCTGTTAACCAATAGGTTGGTGGTTCGAGTCCACCCGGGAGCGGTGTTATGGGATCTCAAATGTAACGTAAAAAGTCAGAGTTTTTCCACAATACCTGACGAACATTAAATTTTTGGGCTTCCGTGGCGCAATGGTTAGCGCGCAGCGCGTTCAGCTGTTAACCGAAAGGTTGGTGGTTCGAGCCCACCCGCGAGAGGTGTTGTGGGGTCTCTGATGTAGCGTGAAAAGTCATAACTTTTCCACAATACCTGACAACCATTTAATTTCTGAGCTACCGTGGCTCAATGGTTAGCGCGTTCGGCTGTTAACCAATAGGTTGGTGGTTCGAGTCCACCCGGGAGCGGTGTTATGGGATCTCAAATGTAACGTAAAAAGTCAGAGTTTTTCCACAATACCTGACGAACATTAAATTTTTGGGCTTCCGTGGCGCAATGGTTAGCGCGTTCGGCTGTTAACCGAAAGGTTGGTGGTTCGAGTCCACCCGGGAGCGGTGTTGTGGGGTCTCAAATGTAACGTAAAAAGTCAGAGTTTTTCCACAATACCTGACGAACATTTAATTTTTAGGCTTCCATGGCGCAATGTTTAGCGCGTTCAGCTGTTAACCGAAAGGTTGGTGGTTCGAGCCCACCCGGAAGCGGTGTTGCGGGGTCTCAAATGTAACGTAAAAAGTCAGAGTTTTTCCACAATACCTGACGAACATTAAATTTTTGGGCTTCCGTGGCGCAATGGTTAGCGCGCAGCGCGTTCAGCTGTTAACCGAAAGGTTGGTGGTTCGAGCCCACCCGCGAGAGGTGTTGTGGGGTCTCTGATGTAGCGTGAAAAGTCATAACTTTTACACAATAATTGACAACCATTTAATTTCTGAGCATCCGTGGCTCAATGGTTAGCGCGTTCGGCTGTTAACCAATAGGTTGGTGGTTCGAGCCAACCCGGGAGCGGTGTTATGGGATCTAAATGTAACGTAAAAAGTCAGAGTTTTTCCACAATACCTGACGAACATTAAATTGTTGGGCTTCCGTGGCGCAATGGTTAGCGCGTTCGGCTGTTAACCGAAAGGTTGGTGGTTCGAGCCCACCCGGGAGCGGTGTTGTGGGGTCTCAAATGTAACGTAAAAAGTCAGAGTTTTTCCACAATACCTGACGAACATTTAACTTTTAGGCTTCCGTGGCGCAATGGTTAGCGCGTTCAGCTGTTAACCGAAAGGTTGGTGGTTCGAGCCCACCCGGGAGCGGTGTTATGGGATCTCAAATGTAACGTAAAAAGTCAGAGTTTTTCCACAATACCTGACAACCATTCAATTTCTGAGCTTCCGTGGCTCAATGGTTAGCGCGTTCGGCTGTTAACCAATAGGTTGGTGGTTCGAGCCCACCCGGGAGCGGTGTTGTGAAGTCTCAAATGTAACGTAAAAAGGCAAAGTTTTTCCACAATACCTGACGAACATTTAATTTTTAGGCTTCCGTGGCGCAATGGTTAGCGCGTTCAGCTGTTAACCGAAAGGTTGGTGGTTCGAGCCCACCCGGGAGCGGTGTTATGGGATCTCAAATGTAACGTAAAAAGTCAGAGTTTTTCCACAATACCTGACAACCATTCAATTTCTGAGCGTCCGTGGCTCAATGGTTAGCAGGTTCGGCTGTTAACCAATAGATTGGTGGTTCGAGCCCACCCGGGAGCGGTGTTGTGAAGTGTCAAATGTAACGTAAAAAGGCAAAGTTTTTCCACAATACCTGACGAACATTTAATTTTCAGGCTTCCGTGGCGCAATGGTTAGCGCGTTCAGCTGTTAACCGAAAGGTTGGTGGTTCGAGCCCACCCGGGAGCGGTGTTATGGGATCTCAAATGTAACGTAAAAAGTCAGAGTTTTTCCACAATACCTGACAACCATTCAATTTCTGAGCTTCCGTGGCTCAATGGTTAGCGCGTTCGGCTGTTAACCAATAGGTTGGTGGTTCGAGCCCACCCGGGAGCGGTGTTGTGAAGTCTCAAATGTAACGGAAAAAGGCAAAGTTTTTCCACAATACCTGACGAACATTTAATTTTCAGGCTTCCGTGGCGCAATGGTTAGCGCGTTCAGCTGTTAACCGAAAGGTTGGTGGTTCGAGCCCACACGGAAGCGGTGTTATGGGATGTCAAATGTAACGTAAAAAGTCAGAGTTTTTCCACAATACCTGACGAACATTTAATTTTCAGGCTTCCGTGGCGCAATGGTTAGCGCGTTCAGCTGTTAACCGAAAGGTTGGTGGTTCGAGCCCACCCGGAAGCGGTGTTGCGGGGTCTCAAATGTAACGTAAAAAGTCAGAGTTTTTCCACAATACCTGACGAACATTAAATTTTTGGGCTTCCGTGGCGCAATGGTTAGCGCGCAGCGCGTTCAGCTGTTAACCGAAAGGTTGGTGGTTCGAGCCCACCCGCGAGAGGTGTTGTGGGGTCTCTGATGTAGCGTGAAAAGTCATAACTTTTACACAATAATTGACAACCATTTAATTTCTGAGCATCCGTGGCTCAATGGTTAGCGCGTTCGGCTGTTAACCAATAGGTTGGTGGTTCGAGCCAACCCGGGAGCGGTGTTATGGGATCTAAATGTAACGTAAAAAGTCAGAGTTTTTCCACAATACCTGACGAACATTAAATTGTTGGGCTTCCGTGGCGCAATGGTTAGCGCGTTCGGCTGTTAACCGAAAGGTTGGTGGTTCGAGCCCACCCGGGAGCGGTGTTGTGGGGTCTCAAATGTAACGTAAAAAGTCAGAGTTTTTCCACAATACCTGACGAACATTTAACTTTTAGGCTTCCGTGGCGCAATGGTTAGCGCGTTCAGCTGTTAACCGAAAGGTTGGTGGTTCGAGCCCACCCGGGAGCGGTGTTATGGGATCTCAAATGTAACGTAAAAAGTCAGAGTTTTTCCACAATACCTGACAACCATTCAATTTCTGAGCTTCCGTGGCTCAATGGTTAGCGCGTTCGGCTGTTAACCAATAGGTTGGTGGTTCGAGCCCACCCGGGAGCGGTGTTGTGAAGTCTCAAATGTAACGTAAAAAGGCAAAGTTTTTCCACAATACCTGACGAACATTTAATTTTTAGGCTTCCGTGGCGCAATGGTTAGCGCGTTCAGCTGTTAACCGAAAGGTTGGTGGTTCGAGCCCACCCGGGAGCGGTGTTATGGGATCTCAAATGTAACGTAAAAAGTCAGAGTTTTTCCACAATACCTGACAACCATTCAATTTCTGAGCTTCCGTGGCTCAATGGTTAGCGCGTTCGGCTGTTAACCAATAGGTTGGTGGTTCGAGCCCACAAGGGAGCGGTGTTGTGAAGTCTCAAATGTAACGTAAAAAGGCAAAGTTTTTCCACAATACCTGACGAACATTTAATTTTCAGGCTTCCGTGGCGCAATGGTTAGCGCGTTCAGCTGTTAACCGAAAGGTTGGTGGTTCGAGCCCACACGGAAGCGGTGTTATGGGATGTCAAATGTAACGTAAAAAGTCAGAGTTTTTCCACAATACCTGACGAACATTTAATTTTCAGGCTTCCGTGGCGCAATGGTTAGCGCGTTCAGCTGTTAACCGAAAGGTTGGTGGTTCGAGCCCACCCGGAAGCGGTGTTGTGGGGTCTCAAATGTAACGTAAAAAGGCAAAGTTTTTCCACAATACCTGACGAACATTTATTTTTTGGGCTTCCGTGGCGCAATGGTTAGCGCGTTCAGCTGTTAACCGAAAGGTTGGTGGTTCGAGCCCACCTGGAAGCGGTGTTGTGGAGTCTCAGATGTAGCGTGAAAAGTCATAACTTTTCCACAATACCTGACAACCATTCAATTTCTGAGTTTCCGTGGCTCAATGGTTAGCGCGTTAGGCTGTTAACAAATAGGTTGGTGGTTCGAGCCCACCCGGGAGCGGTGTTATGGGATCTCAAATGTAACGTAAAAAGTCAGAGTTTTTTCCACAATACCTGACGAACACTTAATTTTTGGGCTTCCGTGGCGCAATGGTTAGCGCGTTCAGCTGTTAACCGAAAGGTTGGTGGTTCGAGCCCACCCGGGAGCGGTGTTATGGGATCTCAAATGTAACGTAAAAAGTCAGAGTTTTTCCACAATACCTGACGAACATTTAATTTTTAGGCTTCCATGGCGCAATTTTTAGTGCGTTCAGCTGTTAACCGAAAGGTTGGTGGTTCGAGCCCACCCGGAAGCGGTGTTGTGGGGTCTCAAATGTAACGTAAAAAGGCAAAGTTTTTCCACAATACCTGACGAACATTTATTTTTTGGGCTTCCGTGGCGCAATGGTTAGCGCGTTCAGCTGTTAACTGTTTACGCGAAAATTCGGTTACTCGTATTGGGAGAGCTTAAATCGCTTTCGAACCCGACTGAAAAAAGTCCGAAAGTTTTTAGATGGAACTTTGAAGATGTTCGTTCGACACGCGTGGATTTAAAATGAGGATAGTACAACCAAGAAAACGACTTTAGTAAAATTAACAAAAACAGTGTCTTTAATAGTAGCTTAAAGTATCCAGTTCTGAGTTTACAATTCGATGTCATTCATAAGGCGGACTCACAGACTAATCCCTAAGGCGGACTTAAAGAAGAATCCCTAACCTATTAGGCTGAATAACAACATCGCAACTAAAGTTTTAAAATCTCAATATTTCCTTATATAGTAATATAGTTGCATGGGCAAGAATATTTTTTAGAGTTACAATATTTTTTAAACAGAGTCGCTTACAGGAAACATTAAGCTATCACAAGTTAATTTAAAAAATATAAAATACTAAAAATAAGATTTGTTCGGTAACCTAATAAAGAACTAGATTTTTGATTTAACACAAGCTCCCCCCTTGAACATTAAGTGTTCAAGAAAGATCTTAAACCGATCAGTTCAGATATGGACGCAGTTCCAAAATTTTGTCCAGAGGTTAAGCCAGTTAGATATATCCCTTTGAAACGTTGCATTTCCCACTTTGGAAGTCTCACATGAAGTTCCCGCGAGGCCGACACACCTCCGTACTTCCAGACAGCTTGCAAACAATTTTCATCTTGTGGATTAGGTTGAGACGAGAGTCCATCCATCGGTGGGAGTCCTGGGTTGATTAGTGTTGACCCCGTGGATCCAGCTGGATTTGCTCGTAGATTTTGAACTAAGGAAGTTCCTCGTTGTTTAGGACGATCGTGTAGACGCTGGACAGCACCACGAACCTCAATGATTTCGTCATTGTCCTTAATACAGGTCTCGAACTCCCTTTTCTCTTCTTCAGGGTTATCGATAAGACGCTCCACGGTAGCGTTTAGTAAGATCAGTTTCTCCTCCATATTGTTGAGAAGTAGAATGCCATTTTGAAGGTGATCGAGACAAGGATTTCCATCACCCTTTTCTTTCTGAAGCACAGAGGTAGTCTTCGTACTGGAAGCTCGGAATGGTTTATGTTTTCTTGTTGTTTTTGCAAATTCTCTGGCGGCAAAGTCCGGATCTTCTGGCTGTTGTTGACCCTCCATGGTATTAATGCTAAATCGGCGTATCCTCCCGGGTTTCGGCACCAAAATGTTCACGCGAAAATTCGGTTACTCGTATTGGGAGAGCTTAAATCGCTTTCGAACCCGACTGAAAAAAGTCCGAAAATTTTTAGATGGAACTTTGAAGATGTTCGTTCGACACGCGTGGATTTAAAATGAGGATAGTACAACCAAGAAAACGACTTTAGTAAAATTAACAAAAACAGTGTCTTTAATAGTAGCTTAAAGTATCCAGTTCTGAGTTTACAATTCGATGTCATTCATAAGGCGGACTCACAGACTAATCCCTAAGGCGGACTTAAAGAAGAATCCCTAACCTATTAGGCTGAATAACAACATCGCAACTAAAGTTTTAAAATCTCAATATTTCCTTATATAGTAATATAGTTGCATGGGCAAGAATATTTTTTAGAGTTACAATATTTTTTAAACAGAGTCGCTTACAGGAAACATTAAGCTATCACAAGTTAATTTAAAAAATATAAAATACTAAAAATAAGATTTGTTCGGTAACCTAATAAAGAACTAGATTTTTGATTTAACATTAACCGAAAGGTTGGTGGTTCGAGCCCACCCGGAAGCGGTGTTGTGGAGTCTCAGATGTAGCGTGAAAAGTCATAACTTTTCCACAATACCTGACAACCATTCAGTTTCTGAGTTTCCGTGGCTCAATGGTTAGCGCGTTAGGCTGTTAACAAATAGGTTGGTGGTTCGAGCCCACCCGGAAGCGGTGTTGTGGGGTCTCAAATGTAACGTAAAAAGGCAAAGTTTTTCCACAATACCTGACGAACATTAAATTTTTGGGCTTCCGTGGCGCAATGGTTAGCGCGCAGCGCGATCAGCTGTTAACCGAAAGGTTGGTGGTTCGAGCCCACCCGCGAGAGGTGTTGTGGGGTCTCTGATGTATCGTGAAAAGTCATAACTTTTCCACAATACCTGACAACCACTTAATTTCTGAGCTACCGTGGCTCAATGGTTAGCGCGTTCGGCTGTTAACCAATAGGTTGGTGGTTCGAGTCCACCCGGGAGCGGTGTTATGGGATCTCAAATGTAACGTAAAAAGTCAGAGTTTTTCCACAATACCTGACGAACATTAAATTTTTGGGCTTCCGTGGCGCAATGGTTAGCGCGTTCGGCTGTTAACCGAAAGGTTGGTGGTTCGAGCCCACCCGGGAGCGGTGTTGTGGGGTCTCAAATGTAACGTAAAAAGTCAGAGTTTTTCCACAATACCTGACGAACATTTAATTTTTAGGCTTCCATGGCGCAATTTTTAGTGCGTTCAGCTGTTAACCGAAAGGTTGGTGGTTCGAGCCCACCCGGAAGCGGTGTTGTGGGGTCTCAAATGTAACGTAAAAAGTCAGAGTTTTTCCACAATACCTGACGAACATTAAATTTTTGGGCTTCCGTGGCGCAATGGTTAGCGCGCAGCGCGTTCAGCTGTTAACCGAAAGGTTGGTGATTCGAGCCCACCCGCGAGAGGTGTTGTGGGGTCTCTGATGTAGCGTGAAAAGTCATAACTTTTCCACAATACCTGACAACCATTTAATTTCTGAGCATCCGTGGCTCAATGGTTAGCGCGTTCTGCTGTTAACCAATAGGTTGGTGGTTCGAGCCCACCCGGGAGCGGTGTTGTGGGGTCTCAAATGTAACGTAAAAAGTCAGAGTTTTTCCACAATACCTGACGAACATTTAATTTTTAGGCTTCCGTGGCGCAATGGTTAGCGCGTTCAGCTGTTAACCGAAGGGTTGGTGGTTCGAGCCCACCCGGAAGCGGTGTTGTGGGGTCTCAAATGTAACGTAAAAAGTCAGAGTTTTTCCACAATACCTGACGAACATTTAATTTTTGGGCTTCCGTGGCATATTTTTTAGCGCGTTCAGCTGTTAACCGAAAGGTTGGTGGTTCGAGCCCACCCGGGAGAGGTGTTGTGGGGTCTCTGATGTAGCGTGAAAAGTCATAACTTTTCCACAATACCTGACAACCATTTACTTTCTGAGCTTCCGTGGCTCAATGGTTAGCGCGTTCGGCTGTTAACCAATAGGTTGGTGGTTCGAGCCCACCCGGGAGCGGTGTTATGGGATCTCAAATGTAACGTAAAAAGTCAGAGTTTTTCCACAATACCTGACAAACATTAAATTGTTGGGCTTCCGTGGCGCAATGGTTAGCGCGTTCGGCTGTTAACCGAAAGGTTGGTGGTTCGAGCCCACCCGGGAGCGGTGTTGTGAAGTCTCGAATGTAACGTAAAAAGGCAAAGTTTTTCCACAATACCTGACGAACATTTACTTTTTAGGCTTCCATGGCGCAATTTTTAGTGCGTTCAGCTGTTAACCGAAAGGTTGGTGGTTCGAGCCCACCCGGAAGCGGTGTTGTGGGGTCTCAAATGTAACGTAAAAAGTCAGAGTTTTTCCACAATACCTGACGAACATTTAATTTTCAGGCTTCCGTGGCGCAATGGTTAGCGCGTTCAGCTGTTAACCGAAAGGTTGGTGGTTCGAGCCCACACGGAAGCGGTGTTATGGGATGTCAAATGTAACGTAAAAAGTCAGAGTTTTTCCACAATACCTGACGAACATTTAATTTTCAGGCTTCCGTGGCGCAATGGTTAGCGCGTTCAGCTGTTAACCGAAAGGTTGGTGGTTCGAGCCCACCCGGAAGCGGTGTTGTGGGGTCTCAAATGTAACGTAAAAAGGCAAAGTTTTTCCACAATACCTGACGAACATTTATTTTTTGGGCTTCCGTGGCGCAATGGATAGCGCGTTCGGCTGTTAACCGAAAGGTTGGTGGTTCGAGCCCACACGGGAGCGGTGTTATGGGATCTCAAATGTAACGTAAAAAGTCAGAGTTTTTCCACAATACCTGACGAACATTTAATTTTCAGGCTTCCGTGGCGCAATGGTTAGCGCGTTCAGCTGTTAACCGAAAGGTTGGTGGTTCGAGCCCACCCGGAAGCGGTGTTGTGGAGTCTCAGATGTAGCGTGAAAAGTCATAACTTTTCCACAATACCTGACAACCTTTCAATTTCTGAGTTTCCGTGGCTCAATGGTTAGCGCGTTAGGCTGTTAACAAATAGGTTGGTGGTTCGAGCCCACCCGGGAGCGGTGTTATGGGATCTCAAATGTAACGTAAAAAGTCAGAGTTTTTCCACAATACCTGACGAACATTAAATTGTTGGGCTTCCGTGGCGCAATGGTTAGCGCGTTCGGCTGTTAACCGAAAGGTTGGTGGTTCGAGCCCACCCGGGAGCGGTGTTGTTGGGTCTCAAATGTAACGTAAAAAGTCAGAGTTTTTCCACAATACCTGACGAACATTTAATTTTTAGGCTTCCGTGGCGCAATGGTTAGCGCGTTCAGCTGTTAACCGAAGGGTTGGTGGTTCGAGCCCACCCGGAAGCGGTGTTGTGGGGTCTCAAATGTAACGTAAAAAGTCAGAGTTTTTCCACAATACCTGACGAACATTTAATTTTTGGGCTTCCGTGGCATATTTTTTAGCGCTTTCAGCTGTTAACCGAAAGGTTGGTGGTTCGAGCCCACCCGGGAGAGGTGTTGTGGGGTCTCTGATGTAGCGTGAAAAGTCATAACTTTTCCACAATACCTGACAACCATTTACTTTCTGAGCTTCCGTGGCTCAATGGTTAGCGCGTTCGGCTGTTAACCAATAGGTTGGTGGTTCGAGCCCACCCGGGAGCGGTGTTATGGGATCTCAAATGTATCGTAAAAAGTCAGAGTTTTTCCACAATACCTGACAAACATTAAATTGTTGGGCTTCCGTGGCGCAATGGTTAGCGCGTTCGGCTGTTAACCGAAAGGTTGGTGGTTCGAGCCCACCCGGGAGCGGTGTTGTGAAGTCTCGAATGTAACGTAAAAAGGCAAAGTTTTTCCACAATACCTGACGAACATTTACTTTTTAGGCTTCCATGGCGCAATTTTTAGTGCGTTCAGCTGTTAACCGAAAGGTTGGTGGTTCGAGCGCACCCGGAAGCGGTGTTTTGGGGTCTCAAATGTAACGTAAAAAGTCAGAGTTTTTCCACAATACCTGACGAACATTTACTTTTTGGGCTTCCGTGGCGCAATGGTTAGCGCGTTCGGCTGTTAACCGAAAGGTTGGTGGTTCGAGCGCACCCGGAAGCGGTGTTGTGGGGTCTCAAATGTAACGTAAAAAGTCAGAGTTTTTCCACAATACCTGACAAACATTAAATTGTTGGGCTTCCGTGGCGCAATGGTTAGCGCGTTCGGCTGTTAACCGAAAGGTTGGTGGTTCGAGCCCACCCGGGAGCGGTGTTGTGAAGTCTCGAATGTAACGTAAAAAGGCAAAGTTTTTCCACAATACCTGACGAACATTTACTTTTTAGGCTTCCATGGCGCAATTTTTAGTGCGTTCAGCTGTTAACCGAAAGGTTGGTGGTTCGAGCGCACCCGGAAGCGGTGTTGTGGGGTCTCAAATGTAACGTAAAAAGTCAGAGTTTTTCCACAATACCTGACGAACATTTACTTTTTGGGCTTCCGTGGCGCAATGGTTAGCGCGTTCGGCTGTTAACCGAAAGGTTGGTGGTTCGAGCCCACCCGGGAGCGGTGTTGTGGGGTCTCAAATGTAACGTAAAAAGTTAGAGTTTTTCCACAATACCTGACGAACATTTAATTTATAGGCTTCCAAGGCGCAATGGTTAGAGCGTTCAGCTGTTAACCGAAAGGTTGGTGGTTCGAGCCCACCCGGAAGCGGTGTTGTGGGGTCTCAAATGTAACGTAAAAAGTCAAAGTTTTTCCACAATACCTGACGAACATTAAATTTTTGGGCTTCCGTGGTGCAATGGATAGCGCGTTCGGCTGTTAACCGAAAGGTTGGTGGTTCGAGCCCACACGGGAGCGGTGTTATGGGATCTCAAATGTAACGTAAAAAGTCAAAGTTTTTCCACAATACCTGACGAACATTTAATTTTCAGGCTTCCGTGGCGCAATGGTTAGCGCGTTCAGCTGTTAACCGAAAGGTTGGTGGTTCGAGCCCACCCGGAAGCGGTGTTGTGGAGTCTCAGATGTAGCGTGAAAAGTCATAACTTTTCCACAATACCTGACAACCATTCAATTTCTGAGTTTCCGTGGCTCAATGGTTAGCGCGTTAGGCTGTTAACAAATAGGTTGGTGGTTCGAGCCCACCCGGGAGCGGTGTTATGGGATCTCAAATGTAACGTAAAAAGTCAGAGTTTTTCCACAATACCTGACGAACATTAAATTGTTGGGCTTCCAAGGCGCAATGGTTAGCGCGTTCGGCTGTTAACCGAAAGGTTGGTGGTTCGAGCCCACCCGGGAGCGGTGTTGTTGGGTCTCAAATGTAACGTAAAAAGTCAGAGTTTTTCCACAATACCTGACGAACATTTAATTTTTAGGCTTCCGTGGCGCAATGGTTAGCGCGTTCAGCTGTTAACCGAAGGGTTGGTGGTTCGAGCCCACCCGGAAGCGGTGTTGTGGGGTCTCAAATGTAACGTAAAAAGTCAGAGTTTTTCCACAATACCTGACGAACATTTAATTTTTGGGCTTCCGTGGCATATTTTTTAGCGCGTTCAGCTGTTAACCGAAAGGTTGGTGGTTCGAGCCCACCCGGGAGAGGTGTTGTGGGGTCTCTGATGTAGCGTGAAAAGTCATAACTTTTCCACAATACCTGACAACCATTTACTTTCTGAGCTTCCGTGGCTCAATGGTTAGCGCGTTCGGCTGTTAACCAATAGGTTGGTGGTTCGTGCCCACCCGGGAGCGGTGTTATGGGATCTCAAATGTAACGTAAAAAGTCAGAGTTTTTCCACAATACCTGACGAACATTTACTTTTTGGGCTTCCGTGGCGCAATGGTTAACGCGTTCGGCTGTTAACCGAAAGGTTGGTGGTTCGAGCCCACCCGGGAGCGGTGTTGTGAAGTCTCGAATGTAACGTAAAAAGGCAAAGTTTTTCCACAATACCTGACGAACATTTACTTTTTGGGCTTCCGTGGCGCAATGGTTAGCGCGTTCGGCTGTTAACGGAAAGGTTGGTGGTTCGAGCCCACCCGGGAGCGGTGTTGTGGGGTCTCAAATGTAACGTAAAAAGTCAGAGTTTTTCCACAATACCTGACGAACATTTAATTTTTAGGCTTCCATGGCGCAATTTTTAGTGCGTTCAGCTGTTAACCGAAAGGTTGGTGGTTCGAGCCCACCCGGAAGCGGTGTTGTGGGGTCTCAAATGTAACGTAAAAAGTCAGAGTTTTTCCACAATACCTGACGAACATTAAATTTTTGGGCTTCCGTGGCGCAATGGTTAGCGCGCAGCGCGTTCAGCTGTTAACCGAAAGGTTGGTGGTTCGAGCCCACCCGCGAGAGGTGTTGTGGGGTCTCTGATGTAGCGTGAAAAGTCATAACTTTTCCACAATACCTGACAACCATTTACTTTCTGAGCTTCCGTGGCTCAATGGTTAGCGCGTTCGGCTGTTAACCAATAGGTTGGTGGTTCGTGCCCACCCGGGAGCGGTGTTATGGGATCTCAAATGTAACGTAAAAAGTCAGAGTTTTTCCACAATACCTGACGAACATTTACTTTTTGGGCTTCCGTGGCGCAATGGTTAACGCGTTCGGCTGTTAACCGAAAGGTTGGTGGTTCGAGCCCACCCGGGAGCGGTGTTGTGAAGTCTCGAATGTAACGTAAAAAGGCAAAGTTTTTCCACAATACCTGACGAACATTTACTTTTTGGGCTTCCGTGGCGCAATGGTTAGCGCGTTCGGCTGTTAACGGAAAGGTTGGTGGTTCGAGCCCACCCGGGAGCGGTGTTGTGGGGTCTCAAATGTAACGTAAAAAGTCAGAGTTTTTCCACAATACCTGACGAACATTTAATTTTTAGGCTTCCATGGCGCAATTTTTAGTGCGTTCAGCTGTTAACCGAAAGGTTGGTGGTTCGAGCCCACCCGGAAGCGGTGTTGTGGGGTCTCAAATGTAACGTAAAAAGTCAGAGTTTTTCCACAATACCTGACGAACATTAAATTTTTGGGCTTCCGTGGCGCAATGGTTAGCGCGCAGCGCGTTCAGCTGTTAACCGAAAGGTTGGTGGTTCGAGCCCACCCGCGAGAGGTGTTGTGGGGTCTCTGATGTAGCGTGAAAAGTCATAACTTTTCCACAATACCTGACAACCATTTAATTTCTGAGCATCCGTGGCTCAATGGTTAGCGCGTTCGGCTGTTAACCAATAGGTTGGTGGTTCGAGCCCACCCGGGAGCGGTGTTGTGGGGTCTCAAATGTAACGTAAAAAGTCAGAGTTTTTCCACAATACCTGACGAACATTTAATTTTTAGGCTTCCGTGGCGCAATGGTTAGCGCGTTCAGCTGTTAACCGAAGGGTTGGTGGTTCGAGCCCACCCGGAAGCGGTGTTGTGGGGTTTCAAATGTAACGTAAAAAGTCAGAGTTTTTCCACAATACCTGACGAACATTTAATTTTCAGGCTTCCGTGGCGCAATGGTTAGCGCGTTCAGCTGTTAACCGAAAGGTTGGTGGTTCGAGCCCACACGGAAGCGGTGTTATGGGATGTCAAATGTAACGTAAAAAGTCAGAGTTTTTCCACAATACCTGACGAACATTTAATTTTCAGGCTTCCGTGGCGCAATGGTTAGCGCGTTCAGCTGTTAACCGAAAGGTTGGTGGTTCGAGCCCACCCGGAAGCGGTGTTGTGGGGTCTCAAATGTAACGTAAAAAGGCAAAGTTTTTCCACAATACCTGACGAACATTTATTTTTTGGGCTTCCGTGGCGCAATGGATAGCGCGTTCGGCTGTTAACCGAAAGGTTGGTGGTTCGAGCCCACACGGGAGCGGTGTTATGGGATCTCAAATGTAACGTAAAAAGTCAGAGTTTTTCCACAATACCTGACGAACATTTAATTTTCAGGCTTCCGTGGCGCAATGGTTAGCGCGTTCAGCTGTTAACCGAAAGGTTGGTGGTTCGAGCCCACCCGAAAGTGGTGTTGTGGAGTCTCAGATGTAGCGTGAAAAGTCATAACTTTTCCACAATACCTGACAACCATTCAATTTCTGAGTTTCCGTGGCTCAATGGTTAGCGCGTTAGGCTGTTAACAAATAGGTTGGTGGTTCGAGCCCACCCGGGAGCGGTGTTATGGGATCTCAAATGTAACGTAAAAAGTCAGAGTTTTTCCACAATACCTGACGAACATTAAATTGTTGGGCTTCCGTGGCGCAATGGTTAGCGCGTTCGGCTGTTAACCGAAAGGTTGGTGGTTCGAGCCCACCCGGGAGCGGTGTTGTTGGGTCTCAAATGTAACGTAAAAAGTCAGAGTTTTTCCACAATACCTAACGAACATTTAATTTTTAGGCTTCCGTGGCGCAATGGTTAGCGCGTTCAGCTGTTAACCGAAGGGTTGGTGGTTCGAGCCCACCCGGAAGCGGTGTTGTGGGGTCTCAAATGTAACGTAAAAAGTCAGAGTTTTTCCACAATACCTGACGAACATTTAATTTTTGGGCTTCCGTGGCATATTTTTTAGCGCGTTCAGCTGTTAACCGAAAGGTTGGTGGTTCGAGCCCACCCGGGAGAGGTGTTGTGGGGTCTCTGATGTAGCGTGAAAAGTCATAACTTTTCCACAATACCTGACAACCATTTACTTTCTGAGCTTCCGTGGCTCAATGGTTAGCGCGTTCGGCTGTTAACCAATAGGTTGGTGGTTCGAGCCCACCCGGGAGCGGTGTTATGGGATCTCAAATGTAACGTAAAAAGTCAGAGTTTTTCCACAATACCTGACAAACATTAAATTGTTGGGCTTCCGTGGCGCAATGGTTAGCGCGTTCGGCTGTTAACCGAAAGGTTGGTGGTTCGAGCCCACCCGGGAGCGGTGTTGTGAAGTCTCAAATGTAACGTAAAAAGTCAGAGTTTTTCCACAATACCTGACAAACATTAAATTGTTGGGCTTCCGTGGCGCAATGGTTAGCGCGTTCGGCTGTTAACTGAAAGGTTGGTGGTTCGAGCCCACCCGGGAGCGGTGTTATGGGATCTCAAATGTAACGTAAAATGTCAGAGTTTTTCCACAATACCTAACGAACATTTAATTTCTGGGCTTCCGTGGCGCAATGGTTAGCGCGTTCAGCTGTTAACCGAAAGGTTGGTGGTTCGAGCCCACCCGGAAGCGGTGTTGTGGGGTCTCAAATGTAACGTAAAAAGTCAGAGTTTTTCCACAATACCTGACGAACATTAAATTTTTGGGCTTCCGTGGCGCAATGCTTAGCGCGCAGCGCGTTCAGCTGTTAACCGAAAGGTTGGTGGTTCGAGCCCACCCGCGAGAGGTGTTGTGGGGTCTCTGATGTAGCGTGAAAAGTCATAACTTTTCCACAATACCTGACAACCATTTAATTTCTGAGCATCCGTGGCGCAATGGTTAGCGCGTTCAGCTGTTAACCGAAAGGTTGGTGGTTCGAGCCCACCCGGAAGCGGTGTTGTGGAGTCTCAAATGTAACGTAAAAAGTCAGAGTTTTTCCACAATACCTGACGAACATTTAATTTTTGGGCTTCCGTGGCATATTTTTTAGCGCGTTCAGCTGTTAACCGAAAGGTTGGTGGTTCGAGCCCACCCGGGAGAGGTGTTGTGGGGTCTCTGATGTAGCGTGAAAAGTCATAACTTTTCCACAATACCTGACAACCATTTAATTTCTGAGCTTCCGTGGCTCAATGGTTAGCGCGTTCGGCTGTTAACCAGTAGGTTGGTGGTTCGAGCCCACCCGGGAGCGGTGTTATGGGATCTCAAATGTAACGTAAAAAGTCAGAGTTTTTCCACAATACCTGACAAACATTAAATTGTTTGGGCTTCCGTGGCGCAATGGTTAGCGCGTTCGGCTGTTAACCGAAAGGTTGGTGGTTCGAGCCCACCCGGGAGCGGTGTTGTGAAGTCCCGAATGTAACGTAAAAAGGCAAAGTTTTTCCACAATACCTGACGAACATTTACTTTTTGGGCTTCCGTGGCGCAATGGTTAGCGCGTTCGGCTGTTAACCGAAAGGTTGGTGGTTCGAGCCCACCCGGAAGCGGTGTTGTGGGGTCTCAAATGTAACGTAAAAAGTCAGAGTTTTTCCACAATACCTGACGAACATTAAATTTTTGGGCTTCCGTGGCGCAATGCTTAGCGCGCAGCGCGTTCAGCTGTTAACCGAAAGGTTGGTGGTTCGAGCCCACCCGCGAGAGGTGTTGTGGGGTCTCTGATGTAGCGTGAAAAGTCATAACTTTTCCACAATACCTGACAACCATTTAATTTCTGAGCATCCGTGGCGCAATGGTTAGCGCGTTCAGCTGTTAACCGAAAGGTTGGTGGTTCGAGCCCACCCGGAAGCGGTGTTGTGGAGTCTCAAATGTAACGTAAAAAGTCAGAGTTTTTCCACAATACCTGACGAACATTTAATTTTTGGGCTTCCGTGGCATATTTTTTAGCGCGTTCAGCTGTTAACCGAAAGGTTGGTGGTTCGAGCCCACCCGGGAGAGGTGTTGTGGGGTCTCTGATGTAGCGTGAAAAGTCATAACTTTTCCACAATACCTGACAACCATTTAATTTCTGAGCTTCCGTGGCTCAATGGTTAGCGCGTTCGGCTGTTAACCAGTAGGTTGGTGGTTCGAGCCCACCCGGGAGCGGTGTTATGGGATCTCAAATGTAACGTAAAAAGTCAGAGTTTTTCCACAATACCTGACAAACATTAAATTGTTTGGGCTTCCGTGGCGCAATGGTTAGCGCGTTCGGCTGTTAACCGAAAGGTTGGTGGTTCGAGCCCACCCGGGAGCGGTGTTGTGAAGTCCCGAATGTAACGTAAAAAGGCAAAGTTTTTCCACAATACCTGACGAACATTTACTTTTTGGGCTTCCGTGGCGCAATGGTTAGCGCGTTCGGCTGTTAACTGAAAGGTTGGTGGTTCGAGCCCACCCGGGAGCGGTGTTATGGGATCTCAAATGTAACGTAAAAAGTCAGAGCCTATAAATTAAATGTTCGTCAGGTATTGTGGAAAAACTCTGACTTTTTACGTTACATTTGAGACCCCACAACACCGCTCCCGGGTGGGCTCGAACCACCAACCTTTCGGTTAACAGCCGAACGCGCTAACCATTGCGCCACGGAAGCCCAAAAAGTAAATGTTCGTCAGGTATTGTGGAAAAACTTTGCATTTTTACGTTACATTCGAGACTTCACAACACCGCTCCCGGGTGGGCTCGAACCACCAACCTTTCGGTTAACAGCCGAACGCGCTAACCATTGCGCCACGGAAGCCCAACAATTTAATGTTTGTCAGGTATTGTGGAAAAACTCTGACTTTTTACGTTACATTTGAGATCCCATAACACCGCTCCCGGGTGGGCTCGAACCACCAACCTATTTGTTAACAGCCGAACGCGCTAACCATTGAGCCACGGAAACTCAGAAATTGAATGGTTGTCAGGTATTGTGGAAAAGTTATGACTTTTCACGCTACATCTGAGACTCCACAACACCGCTTCCGGGTGGGCTCGAACCACCAACCTTTCGGTTAACAGCTGAACGCGCTAACCATTGCGCCACGGAAGCCTGAAAATTAAATGTTCGTCAGGTATTGTGGAAAAACTCTGACTTTTTACGTTACATTTGAGATCCCATAACACCGCTCCCGTGTGGGCTCGAACCACCAACCTTTCGGTTAACAGCCGAACGCGCTATCCATTGCGCCACGGAAGCCCAAAAAATAAATGTTCGTCAGGTATTGTGGAAAAACTTTGCCTTTTTACGTTACATTTGAGACCCCACAACACCGCTTCCGGGTGGGCTCGAACCACCAACCTTTCGGTTAACAGCTGAACGCGCTAACCATTGCGCCACGGAAGCCTGAAAATTAAATGTTCGTCAGGTATTGTGGAAAAACTCTGACTTTTTACGTTACATTTGAGACCCCACAACACCGCTCCCGGGTGGGCTCGAACCACCAACCTATTGGTTAACAGCCGAACGCGCTAACCATTGAGCCACGGATGCTCAGAAATTAAATGGTTGTCAATTATTGTGTAAAAGTTATGACTTTTCACGCTACATCAGAGACCCCACAACACCTCTCGCGGGTGGGCTCGAACCACCAACCTTTCGGTTAACAGCTGAACGCGCTAAAAAATATGCCACGGAAGCCCAAAAATTAAATATTCGTCAGGTATTGTGGAAAAACT